>NC_089710.1:2058396-2744528 GCF_031753505.1 Anomalospiza imberbis | reverse complement strand
TGACATTGCAAGGCCCCATGGAAGCACAGGGCCATTGTGACACTGCAGAAGCAAGGGGAACATTGTGACACTCCAGGGCCTCATGGAACCAAGCAGACCAGTGTGACACTGTGGGGTCACACGAAACCAAGGGAACACGGAACAGGTCTGTCTGGCTGGGCCTCCAGGGGACCACCTGAGAGGTCCAGCTGACCTTGGCATGTCGATGGCTGCTTCTCACCTGCCCCTGAAGCACTGGGGCTCTGGGCTTTCCTTCCTATGGGAGAGAACTGTCCTTCTCCTCCATGGGCCATGGCCAAAATTGGGATTTCTTCTCCAAATTTCCTTATATGCAAAGATTGTTCCCAGATGAAATCTGCCAGAAGAAACAGGTCTGGCTGCCCTGGCCACCCAGGGGCCACCTCTCATCTGCCTTTGAAACACTGGGACCATGTGCTTTTCTTTCTTATGGGAAAAAAACCATCCATCTCAACTAGGCACCCATGGCCAAAATTGGGCATCTGCCGCCAGAATTCCCTATATCCAAGGATAGCTCCCAGACAAAAGCTGCCAGGGGAGACAAGTCTGGCTGGCCTTGGCTTCCTGAGGGCTGGCACTCATGTGCCTCTGAAACACTGGGGCTCTGTGCTTTCCTTACTAATAAAAAGGACTCTTCTTCCTCTCCAGGTGCCTATGGCCAAAACTGATGCTCTATGTCCAAGGATAGCCCCTAGACAAAAGGTGCCAGGACAGACAGGTCTGGCTGGCTTGGCCTAAGGGTGGCCACCTTTCATCATCTTCCAGAACACTTGCATTTTGTGCTTTTCTTTCCTATAGGAAAAAAACATCCATCCTGACCAGGTGCCCATGGCCAAAACTGGGATTCCACCTCCAAAACTCTGTACATCCAAGGATTGCTCCCCAGTGAAAGCAGCCAGGACTTAAAGGTTTGGCTTCCTTTGGCCTCTAGGGAGCTGCCTCTCACCTGCCACAAAACACTGGGGCTCGATGCTTTCCTTCCTATGGAAAAGAACCGTCCTTCTTCTCAAGGTGTCCATGGTCGAAATTGAGATTCCTCCTCCCAAATTCCATATATACAAGGATCCCTTCATGACAAAAGCTGCCAGGACAAACAGGTCTGGCTGGCTTGGCCTCCCAGGAGCCACCTCTCTCCTCTTCTGCCTTTGAAACACTTGGGCTCTGTGCTTTCCTTCCTGTGGAAAAGAACTGTCCTTCTTATCTATGCAGAAATGGCCAAAATTGGGGTTCCACCTCTAAAAATCTGTATATCCAAGGGTTGATCCCAGCCAAAATCTGCCATTCTGGCTGGCCTTGGCCTCTGGTGGCTGCCCCTGCCACACTGGGGCTCGGTTCTTTCCTTCCCATGGAGATCACTGTGACACGGTGGGGACCTCATGGAAGCAAGGGGATCATTGTGGCACCACTGGAGCCCATGGAACCAAGGGGCCATGGTGACACAGCGGGGCTTCATGGACCCAGAGACCATTATGACTCTGTGGGGCCTGATGGAACCATGGAGACCATTCTGACCCTTCAGGGCCTCGTGTCACCAAGGGGGCATTGTGACACCTCAGGGCCTCATGGAAGCAAGGGAACTTTGGGACACTGTGGGGCCCCATGGAACCGAGGGAACATGGAACAGGTCTGGCTGGCTTGGCCTCCCAGGGGCCACCTGACAGGACTGGCTGATCTTGGAATGCCAAGGGCTGCCTCTCATCAACTCCTGGAGCACTGGGGCTCCGTGCTTTCCTTCCTAAGGGAAAGAACTGTCTCTCTTTTCAGATGCCCATTGCCAAAATTGGTAAGCTCCCTTAAAATTACCTCCATGCAAAGGTATCTCTCAGAAAAACCTGCTAGCTCTGGCTGGCCTTGGCCTCCAGTGGTCACCTCTCATCTGCCCCTGAAACAGAGGGCTCTGTTCCTTCCTTCCTATGGATAAAAAACAGCCTTCTTGCCAAAGACCATGGCAAAAATTAGAATTTGGCCTCCCAAATTGTGTATATCCAAGGATTGCTCCCAGACAAAAGTAGCCAGGACAGACAGGTCGGGCTGGCCCTGTCCTCTGGTGTTTTTCTACGATTATGAGCTGAATGTTTTAATTTGAAAACACCCTGGAGAGTGCCCAGAGATCTCCCAAGTTGGGTTTTGGGGCCTTGGGCACATGACCACTACATATGGACAAAGGAGCTCTGTGCTCTGTGCTGTTGTGGTGGTTTTGCATCACGGAGGTGATGTCCTGAGAGAAGCTGCTAGCAGTTTCCTCGGTGTCTGACAAAAAAACAATCAGTAATTAGCTTTGAGAGCTGACAATCTGTTAAACCACTAAGGAAACTGCACACGCCTCTGTGAAGACACAAGTTAAAGATGGAGAAGCCTGGCTGGGTCTGTTTCCCTTCTGGCCAGCAAAGAGGTGACCAGGCCGGCCCAGCCCTGTCTCAGCCAGGCCAGGCCGGGCGGCTCCTGCCGTGGGGCCGGGCCCCTTCCCAGGGAGCCGCCAGGCCCCATCGGCTGCCGGGCAGGGCAGGGGAGGCCGCGGGGCCGAGGCCGGGCCGGGCCGTGGCTGCGGTTGCTGACATCTGGCCGCTACCGAGCCCTGCCCCGCCGCCAGCCCGGGCCCAGCCAGGATCCGCCGGGCCCCAGGAGCAGCCCCGGGCCGGGCCGGCTCGGCCAAGGTTCTGCCGCCCTTGGGGTTCGCCCGCAACCAGCGGGCAGGGGAGGAGAAGCCATGGGCCCCGGCCGTGCTGCTGCTGTGCTCTGGCCTGGCTGCTGAGATCCTGGCCCTGTCCCAGCGCGGCCCAGCCTGACACAGCCCCAGCGCAGCCGCTGCAGAAACCTCCATGGTAAAACAGCTCCGGCCGCAAGTACCGAGCCCGGCCGGGGTCACGGAACCATCTGCAGGCCCCGGCTGAGATATTGACTCTTCCAGTGCTTCCATCCTCCCTCGAGTGAGAGAAAAGGACAAAGTGCAGGCACACACAGGAGCAACATGAAGACACCGAGATCAGTGAAGAGGAAGTTGAGTCCCAGGTGGGAGGGATGAGGAGATGCCTTGTTCTTGGGGCTGAAATCCTCTGGTAAAACTATGGAGAAGGATGTAATTGATACATCAGACTCTCATTTTCCCTATAACACATTGAAAAGAATCGGGAGATGATTTGTTCAGCAAAGGCCTCCATGCTAAAGTGAGCAAATGTGGCAGTAGCTGTGATCCCATGAGAAGTTTGAGCAATGAAAGACAGCAGAGTGATGAGACCCTGAGCCCCCAGGGAGAGAAGAAGACCTCTGTTCCCAGAGATGAAGATGATTTCAAAAATAGATGAAGAGAACCTTTGCTCTTAAACAGCTCATCTTGAAACTAATACCTCATAAGTTGGCATGGCCCATAAACACAGCTGTGGGAAAAGCTGTGAAAAAATGGGAGGGACTTCACAATTATAGATTTTTCCTAGGCAGCTGCTATTCATGGAAATGAAAAGCCATGAGATAACTGTTGTCTTGTGGAGAACTCTCCATAACATTTACAAGAGGAACTTCTCTCCCTAAGTGAGCTGAAGAAAGACTATTCTAGATGGTGGTAAACTGACTGAAATTTTAGGTTTTGTCTCTTTACAAAATTGTCAGGTTGTATGGAGAGAGGAAGTGTTCTGAAAATTTTGTTCTGATTCTTATTACTCTTTATTTTAGTGACTATTAATAAACTTTTCTTTATACCCTATTAAAGTTTTGAGCCCACTTTGCCTTTCTCCTAATCCTATCTCAGAGCAGGAAATGACTAAGTATATTCTAGTGAGTGCCCTGGTAATTAGCCAATCTCAAATTGGCGAACCAAAACCAATACAGAAACTTCCCGATGAACTGCCTCAGACAAGAGGGAAATCAAGGCAGAGTCATGTTTTTTCAGGATTTGTTTGATCCTCATGAGCCCTGTGGTGCATTTGGAGCTGAGCCCTGGAACCTCAGGCCCTGAGAGGAGATGGCACAAAGCTTTCCAGGAGTCAAAGTCAGAAGAAAACCGGAATGTGTCTCAAAGCATTCATGGGTCCCACTGAGGCCCATCCCCAACACAGGCTCCTCATGGACTCCTTCGAGGAGAGAACTGGAGGACAGGATGGCACAAAAACTTCTCAGAAACTAAAATTGCACAAAGACCTCTCAGTATGGAAAGGAAAACCCAAAGTACCTTACAAAAGTTGAGTATCTCAAAGCATTAATGAGCCCCACTGAGTGTCAGTACAAAGCTCTCAAGGGACTCGTTAAAGCAGATAATTGGGGCCATGATTGCACAAACCTCTCACAGAGTCTGGATCAAAAGGGAAACACCAAGTACCTTAAAAGAACTGAAGTACCTTGAAGCATTAATGAGCCCCACTGAGTGTTGTTCCTGACAAAGCCTCTCCAGGGACTAATTACAGCAGATAATTGGAGGCCATGATTGCACAAAGCTCACAGAGACTGCAAGGCAAAAGCCAAAGCCAAAGTGCTTTGAAAAACCTGCAGTCCCTGGGAGCATGAAGGAGCCCCCAGGGCCATTCCTGAGCAAGGCTCCCCAGGGACTCCTTCCAGCAGATCCTTGAGGCCACTGGGATGTGGGCTAGGGGGGGATGCTGAGGGCAGGACAAGGGGCTGACAGTGCCCAGCCTGGCTGGGGCTGTGCCAGGAGGCCCCAGTGCCTCAGGACAAGGTGTCTCCTGACAGCCCTTGGTGGCACAGAGCCTGCTGTGCCCCAGGGCACCAGGACTTGGCTTCTCTTTGTCCCCACCTGTCATCAGTGCCTCCAGTTCTCTGCTCTGCCTGGGGCCTGGGGACACTTTCTCAGTCGTGTCCCTCAGTGGGACCCATTAAAAGTCAAAGAAACTTTGGAGTTGGACTGTGACTTGGAGTTCTGGAGAGGTTTCTGCAGCTCCCTCTCAGGGCCTGATGTTCAGGGCCTGAGCACAAAGCCCCAGAGGGTCATTAAAGTCCTTGTGCTGTGTCTGTGCTGCTGAGCTGGGCCGGGCTCCTGGCACAGAGGGTGATCCTGGTAACCAAGGAGAGCTTCAAAAGCACATTTCTCTGGATGAGCAGCTCTTCTCCCAGCCCAGCAGGGCTGGGGCACTGCCTGCAGCCAGCCCGGGCACAGCACAGAGGCACAGAGAGCTTCCATCAGTCAGGGCTGGGAAGGTGCTGAGAAGTGCCTGGGGCAGAATCCCTGGCAGCCCTTGGCACAGGAACCTCTGGCTGCAGGACAATGCAGCTGCAGCTCCTGGAGTGATCTCCTACAGCTGGAACATCCCAATGCCCACAGACCCTGTGAGTACAACTCTGAGTATTTCTGGTGCAGGGGAGGTGAAATGCTCATGAAGCTCTGACATGCTGAGGGGTTCTGACCAGTCATAAAATATTTCCAAAACAAGGATTTTGTTGAATAAAATGAGGAACTTGCCAAAGACTTTGTATTCAGTTTCCTCCTATTGTAGAATGACAGGGAGTGGGGGATAAATATTAAATGTTGATCATTAATTCTTAGTTATGAATTTTGACTAGTGTCAGGCACATCCAAACTTTTACTTCTAGTGATCAGTTGGTTCACAGTAGATCCCTAATGTGCTTGCAGCCACTCTGCCCATGGACAGCACCAGCATCATCTCTGCTGGAGCCATCAGGCTCAGTCTGAGCTGTCCTTTCTCCAAGCTGCAAACAGAACCTGCCCCCAGCCAGTGCCCTGCAAACAAGCAGGGTCCTGTCAGGCCAAGGAGAGTGCACAGAGATTTGGGGTCTGTGAGTGCTGGCAGGGAGAGATCAGGCACAGGGAAACACCTGCAGGAGGAAAATCCCCAGGAAGCAGAGAGAAGATCAGGGAAGGAGAGAAAGCAAAACCCAGAAATGCTGTGGCAGGGAGAGTTTAGAGATGTCCAGAGGATCCCCTCCAGTGCAGCCCCTCCCTCTGAACAAGCCCCCTCCCTCCTGTCCCCCAGCCAAGCCTCTGCCCTCAGGGCCGGGGCTCCAAGGCGTGCAGCCCCTCCTGTGCAGGCAGAGCTGCAGCAGAGCCGTGGGGCAGCTCTGCAGCCCCGGGCCCAGTTCCCTCTGCAGAGCACAGGGCTGGGAGCAGCTGCCCGGCACTGGGGGCTCTGGGAGGGGGCACAGCTGGCTCAGGGTGACACAGCTGTCCCCAGTGCCCGGCTCTGGGCAATGCTGTCACTGCAGCCAGGGAAGGAGCTGCATCTCCCTGCATCCAGTGCCATCAGAAGGACACTTGGAAGTCTCCCTGAGATTTCAGTCCAAGTTGGGAGCTTCAATCCAGGGTGCAAACCTGTCCCAGAGCATCTCTGAGTTATAAGATTGATGTGGAAAGGCAGAGGTGTTGTGACACTGAAAATGCTGCTGGGTTGGTGAAATGAGCAAGGTGAGTTCTTGGCTACAATGTGGAGCTGGGCTGTACTGGATCCATCTGTCTCAGTAGCACCGTAGTGTTTTTAAAAGAAACAGGAGAGTGTGAACATCCTTTATTTGAAAAAGCGAAAGCCCAGAGAAACTGCAAAGAGAATGAAGTGACAGACCATCTCCCTTCAGTCTCCACTCATAATCTTCCCCCAGGGAACTCTGTTCCACCAGAGGGATGCAGGAATGTTGAGTGTTTCTGATATCCTTTTAACCCCCTGTGTTCTCAGAGGCATATCCATATCTTCAGTGGTCACTTCAGGTGCCAATATCCAAACTTGACCACTGATTGGTTTGACCCAACTTCCTGAAAAAAAAATCACTTCCATGTCAAACCACGACACTCCTCTAAATCTTCTCTGTCCTTTCTCCATGAACAGGTCCCCATGTGCAGCCACAGCCAATGTCCAACAGCAGCTCCATCAGCCACTTCCTCCTGCTGGCACTGGCAGACACGCGGCAGCTGCAGCTCCTGCACTTCTGCCTCTTCCTGGGCATCTCCCTGGCTGCCCTCCTGGGCGACGGCCTCATCATCAGCGCCGTAGCCTGCGGCCACCACCTGCACACGCCCATGTTCTTCTTCCTGCTCAACCTGGCCCTCAGCGACCTGGGCTCCATCTGCACCACTGTGCCCAAAGCCATACACAATTCCCTCTGGGACACCAGCAACATCTCCTACGCAGGATGTGCTGCTCAGCTCTTTTTTTTTGTCTTTTTTATCTCAGCAGAGCTTTCCCTCCTGACCATCATGTGCTACGACCGCTACGTGTCCATCTGCAAACCCCTGCACTACGGGACCCTCCTGGGCAGCAGAGCTTGTGCCCACATGGCAGCAGCTGCCTGGGCCAGTACCTTTATGTATTCACTACTGCACACGGCCAATACATTTTCCCTGCCCCTGTGCCATGGCAATGCCCTGGGCCAGTTCTTCTGTGAAATCCCCCAGATCCTCAAGCTCGCCTGCTCCAAATCCTATCTCAGGGAACTTGGGCTCATTGCAGTTAGTATGTGTTTGGCATTTGGCTGTTTTGTGTTCATTGTTTTCTCCTATGTGCAGATCTTCAGGGCTGTCCTGAGGATCCCCTCTGAGCAGGGACGGCAAAAAGCCTTTTCCACCTGCCTCCCTCACCTGGCCGTGGTCTCTCTGTTCCTCAGCACTGCAGCATTTGCCAATCTCAAGCCCCCCTCTATGTCCTCCCCATCCCTTGATTTGTCAGTGTCAGTTCTGTACTCGGTGGTGCCTCCAGCCCTGAACCCCCTCATCTACAGCCTGAGGAACCAGGAGCTCAAGGCTGCACTGTGGAGACTGATGACTGGATGCTTTTAGGAACATTAAACTGCTGGCCAATTCTGCCAAATCACTTGTAATAAAAGTCATCTTTGATACTTCTTGCTGGTTTCATTTTGGAGGTTCTTTTTCTTTATTTTACTATTTCCATATTGTCCACAAGGAAATGTCTTTGTTTGTTCCACTTCTCATTTTGCTTCCCTCCACCTTCCCTGTGCCCACAGACTGTGTCAATGAGGGGCTGTGCTCTCGGTGGCTTTAAAGGAATTAAAGGATCTCCCAGCAAAGTTTTCTGCAGAGATGCCCTTTTGTTGCCTTCTCTGGAGTTGCAGCAGCAATGTCTGTGTGCAGAGCTGGGGGCAGATCAGTGCTGGCACAGCAGCTGTGCCCAGCAGCAGCAGCACTTGGTGTTGCCAGTGCTGCTCCCGTGGCCCTGCCCCGCTGCCCTGGTGGCCCTGGTGTTGCTGCAGGGCCTGAGTGCTCTCGGGGCCAGGCACAGTCCTAGGGGTGGCAGTGCCGGGGCTGCAGCAGGGACAGCCCATGGGCACTGCTGGGGCAGCGCTGACGCCTCAGGCCAGGGCCTGGGGGCTCCAGGCTCCTTGCCCAGGCTCTCTCAAGAACACGGCCAGGCCAATGCTCAGCACAGAAAACCCCTGTGAGCAGCCCCAGGCTGGCCGTGGGCAGGCTGGGGGCAAACAGCATGGCTGGTGCTCTGCAAGGGCCCTGGGGCAGACGGGAAGGAGCAGCAGAGCAGGGGCTGATCCCTCCCCAGTGCGCTGGACAGCCCAGGGCAGCGTCCCAGAGCGTCCTCATGGAGCTGCCAACAACATCCCCCCTCTGCAGCCCTGGCCTCTCCCCCAGCCCACACAGGTGCCGCATCCTTGCAGGCACAGCCACGGCAGCACTGGCTCAGGAGCCCCTGTTTGCATTGCACACAGCAGGCGGGAGCACCCCCATGCTGCTGCTGTGGGGACATGAACCTGAGGGAGCACAAATGCCATCAGCCCCTGGGGCCAGGAAGGGCTGGGGGACACCAGGGAAACCACTCAGCTTTGTCCTGGCCTCTGCAGCCAGCCAGAAAGTTTGTTCCCATCAGCTGGGAGTTTCCTGTCCCACTGCAGACGCTGCTGCTCAGAGCCAGGGCTGCCTGGCAGCGACCCCTAAACTGCCCTGAGCATTTCCTTGGCTTCACCTTTGCTTTCTTTTTCCTTCCCTTGTACATATTTCTTCCTGTTGCCCACTGCTTTTCCCTCCCCTGCAAACAGCCCATCCCTGTTTGCCCTTTCCTCTCTGGCCCCACTCCCCATTCCAGTTCCTGACTTGGCACCATGGGAACATCCCCTGGGGAGCAGGATCATCCCACAAGTGCTGCAGGAATTGTCTGCAGGCTCCTGCAGTGCCTCGTGCTGCTCCCTTGCCAGAGGCAGCCCAGGCCAGGGGGGCACATCTGGGCTGCTGTGTCTGGCTGTGGGGCTCCCTGTTCTGGGCAGTGAGGAGGGGCTGCAGAGGCTCTGCAGGACTGACAGGATGGGCTTTGGGGCTGTGAGGAGGAGCTGAGGGACCTGGGCTGCTGGAGCTTCTGAAGAGGAGGCCCAGGGCTCCTCCTGCAACTGCTCCAAGGGTGGTTTCAGAGAATCACAGAATCAGCAAGGCTGGAAAAGACCTTGGAGATCATCCAGTCCAACCTGTGCCCTGACACCGCCTTGTGTCTCCTGAGACTCCTCTTCTCCAGGATAAACAACCCCAGCTCCCTCAGCCGCTCCTCACAGGAATTGTGCTCCAGACCCCTCACCAGCCTTGTTGCCCTTCTCTGTACACGCTCCAGCCCCTCCAGGTCCTTCCTAAACTGGGGTGCCCAGAACTGGACACAGACCTCGAGATGCTGCCCAACCAGTGCTGAGCACAGGGGAAGAATCACTGCCCTGGTCCTGCTGGCCACACCATTCCTGATCCAGGCCAGGAGCCATTGGCCTTCTTGGCCACCTGGGCACACTGCTGGCTCATGTCCAGCCTGCTGTCCATCAGTCCCTGCAGGTCCCTTTCTGCCTGGCTGCTGTCTAGCCACTCTGTCCCTCTGCAGGGGTTGTTGTGGCCAAAGTTCAGGACCTGGCACATGGACTTGTTAAACCTCACCTTTTTGGATTTGGGCCCTGGATCCAGCCTGTCCACGGCCCTGTGAAGAGCCCTCCTAAGCTCCAGCAGATCAACACTCCCCGCCAGCTTGGTGTCACCACGGTTCCATGAGGCCCCAAAGTGTCCCAATGGTGTCCATGATTCCGTGAGGCCTCCCAGTGTCACAATGTCCCATTGGTGTCTCAAAGTCCTTTGGATCCTTGGGCCCCGCAGTGTCACAATGGATCCTTGGTTCCATGAGGTCTGGCAGGGCAGCAATGCTCTCCTTGGTTCCCACTGTCTCCCATGCCTCCCACTGTCAGGCTATAGAAGGACACCTGGCTGATGAAGGGGAGTGGGAGTGGGTACCTACTCGAGGAGGTAATAATAAAAATCCCTCCCAACCCCCTCTCCCAAGCCAGGTGCCACTTTAGATTCTGTATGATCCCCTGGACCTGGAGAGTCAGCCAGATGGTTTAGAAGAAAATTATCTGCCCAGTGAGCCTCCCAATTATGATTCAGCTGTGAGACAGATCAGCACCTCTAACATCAAAAAGGAAAGAAGGGTAATCGTGGTGGGTGACTCCCTCCTGAGGGGAACAGAGGGCCCCATATGTCAACCAGACCCACCCCACAGGGAGGTCTGCTGCCTCCCTGGGGCCCAGGTACGGGATATCACTGACACACTGCCTGGGCTGATTCAGCCCTCTGATTATTGCCCACTGCTGGTACCCCAGGCTGGCAGTGATGAGATTGAAAAGAGGAGTGTCAGGGCAATTAAAAGGGACTTTAGGGCATTGGGTCAGGTGGTTAATAGGACAGGAGCACAGACAGTCTTTTCCTCAGTCCCTCTGGAGTCTGAGAAAAACGGCGAATGCAATAGGAGAGCTCACATTATCAACGAGTGGCTCAAGGGTTGGTGTCATTGACAAAATTTGGGATTCTTTAATCATGGGGCAACTTTTACAGCACCTGGCCTGCTTGGACCAGATGGGCTCCATCTTTCTGTGAAGGGCAGAAGAATTTTAGCTCATGAACTGGCAGAACTTGTTGAGAGGGCTTTAAACTAGGTCTGAAGGGGAAGGGGATGCAGCTGGGCTGTCTGGAAGCAGGCCCATGGGTGATAAGCCTGAGTTAGGGGTGAAATCAGCAGCCCAGCTGAGGTGCATGTACGCCAATGCACACAGCATGGGTAACAAACAAGAAGAGCTGGAGGCCATGGTGCAGCAGCAGAGCTGTGATGTAATTGCCATCACAGAAACAGGGTGGGACGACTCACATGGCTGGAGCGCTGCACTGGATGGCTGCAAGCTCTTCAGGAGAGACAGGAGAGGGAGAAGAGGTGGATGGGTGGACCTTTACATTGGGGAAGCTTTTGACGCCATAAGTATTGCAACTTATAACGGTGAAGTCGAATGTCTATGGGTAAGAATTAGGGAAGGCCAACAAGGCTGACATCCTACTGGGAGTCTGTTATCATTCACCCAACCGAGAAGAAGAGGTGGACAACTCATTCTATAAGCAGCTAGAGAATATTTCTGGATCATCAGCCCTTGTTCTTGTAGGCGACTTCAACCTGCTGGACATCTGCTTGGAACTCAATACAGCTGAAAAGAGGCAGTCCAGGAAATATTTAGAGTTTGTGGAGGACAATTTTTCGTCGCAGCTGGTGAGTGAGCCCACCAGGAGAGGGACTATGTTAGATCTGTTGTTTGTAAATAGAGATGGGCTGGTGGGAGATGTGGGGGTTGGAGGCCGCTTGGGGCACAGTGATCATGAAATTATAGAATTCTCAATATTTGGAGAAGTCAGGAGGAACACTAATAAGACTTTTACATTGGACTTCGGAGGGCAGACTTTGGCCTATTTAGGAGACCTATTCAGAGAGTTCCTTGGGAAGCAGCCCTTAAAAACAAAGGAGTTCAGGAAAGGTGGGCAAGCTTCAAAACAGAGATCTCGAGGGCACAGGAACACACTGTCCCTCTGTGCCAAAAGACAAGTCAATGAGGCAAACATCCAGTTTGGATGGGAAAGGAGGTTTTGAAGGAACTTAGGAATAAAAGGAGGATGTATCATCTTTGGAAGGAGGGTCAGGTCTCCCAGGAAGTAATTAAGGGGCTTGCTGGGGCATGAAGGGAAGAAATTAGGGAGGCCAAAGCTCAGTTTGAACTTAAAATGGCAGCTTCTTTAAAGGATAATAAAAAATATATAAATATATCAATGGTAAAAGGAAGGGTAAGACCAACCTTTGTTCTTTATTAGATGTGGAAGGGAATTTTATAACTGCAGATGAGGAGAAGGCAGAGGTGCTTAATGCCATTTTTTGCCTCAGTTTTTAGTGAGAAGATGATTTGCCTTCAGGACAACTGTCCTCCTGGGCTGGTTGATGGTGTCAGGGAACAGAGTGGACCACTGTTATCCAAGAGGAGGCAGTCAGAGACCTGCTGAGCTGCTTGGATGTTCATAAATCTATGGGACCTGATAGGATCCAGCCCAGGGTGATGAGGGAGCTGGCAGATGAGCTTGCCAAGCCGCTCTCCACCATTTACCAGCAGCCCTGGCTCACTGGTGAGGTCCCAGATGACTGGAAGCTGCCCAATGTGACACCAATTCACAGCAAGGGTGGGAAGGAGGATCCTGGTAATTCCAGGCCAGTCAGCCTGACCTCAGTACCCGGTAAGGTCATGGAACAGTTCACACTGAGTGCCATCACACAGCACTTCCAGGATGGCCAGGGTGTCAGACCCAGCCAGCAGGGGTTTAGGAGGGCTAGGTCGTGTTTGACCAACCTGGTCTCTTTTCACGACCAGGTGACCCTCCTGGTGGATGCAGGACAGGCTGTGGATGTGTCTTTTTGGACTCCATCCAGGCCTTTGACACTGTCTCCCACAGCACACTCCTGGAAAAGCTGCAGCCCACGGCTGGGACAGGAGCACTCTGTGCTGGGTTCAGAACTGGCTGGATGGCCGGCCCAGAGAGTGGTGGTGAGCGGTGCTGCATCCAGCTGGGGACAGTCACCAGTGCTGTCCCTCAGGGCTCTGTGCTGGGCCAGCTCTGTTCAGTGTCTTTACTGATGACATGGATGAGGGGATTGAGCTTTTCATTAGTAAATCTGCAGATGACACTAAGCTGGGAGCATGTGTCCATCTGTTGGAAGGCAGGAGGGCTCTGCAGGAACACCTGGAACACCTGCATAGATGGCAGAGTTCAGTATGTTTAAATTTAATCAGTCCAAGTGCCCAGACCTGCATTTTGGCCCCAATAACCCCCTGCACAGCTGTAGGCTGGAGATGGTGTGGTTGGACAGTGCCCAGGCAGAAAGGGACCTGGGGGCACTGGTCGACAGCAGGGTGGACATGAGCCAGCAGTGTGCCCAGGTGGCCAAGAAGGCCAATGGCTCCTGGCCTGGATCAGGAATGGTGTGGCCAGCAGGAGCAGGGAGGTCATTCTTCCTCTGTACTTGGCACTGGTGTACTTGGCATTCTTCCCCTGTACTGGCAACGTACCTCGAATGCTGTGTCCAGTTCTGGGCTCCCCAATTTTGGAAGGACATGGAGGGGTTGGAGTATGTCCAGAGAAGGGCAACAAGGCTGGTGAGGGATCTAGAACACAAGTCCTGTGAGGAGCAACTGAGGGAGCTGGGGTTGTTTCGCTTGAGAAGACTCAAGAGGTGACCTTATCACTCTACAGCTTCCTGAAAGGTGGTTGCAGTCAGGTGGGGGTCGGTCTCTTTCTCCTCACAACAACTGACAGGACCAGAGGACAGTATCTTAAGCTGTACAAAGGGAAATTTAGGTTGGATATTAAGAAAAAAGATTTTAATGGAAAGGGTGATAAATTACTGGAATTGTCTGTCCAGGGAGGTGGTGGAGTCACCATCATGGGATGTGTTTAAAAAAAGACTGGATGTGGCACTCAGTGCCATGGTTTAGCTGAGGTGGTGTCGGGGCATGGGCTGGACCATATGATCTTGAAGGTCTCTTCCAACCCAGCAATTCTGTGATTCTGTGATTGTGTGACATCACAGACCAGGTTGTGACATCATACAGTTGGCTGTGACATCACTGGTTTATTATGTGACATCACAGAATAGGCTGTGACATCACAGGATGCCTGTATGACATCACAGAGCAGAGCAAGCTGTGAGGTCAAAGAGTGTGCTGTGACATTATAGGGTGGCTGTGTTCCATCACTGAAGGTGTTGTGACATCACAGGGTGGGTCTGTGAGCCCACAGAGGTGCTGTGTGACATGTTAAGTGAGTTCTGCCATCACAGAGCAGGCTGTGACATCACAGAGCAGGCTGTGACGTCATAGAGGAGGTTGTGATGTCACAAAGTCGGCTGTGACATTACGGGCTGGCAGTGTGACATCACAGAATGGGCTGTGAGGCCACAGAGGAGATTCTGCCTTCATAGAAAAGGGCTCTGCGACATCTCTTCGCCATCCACCACTGACATCTTTGCAAATCAGGAATTGTTTGAGCGGTTTTGCCTCCACTGCAGGACAATCATCCTGATACAAGAACTTAATTGTATTTATTTCTATCACAGAACCACGATTGTCTAAAATCAATTCTAGTATGGAAATCACTTATGGATGCTGGACTCATCAGACACTGCTGGGATGTTGCACATAGCTCAGGGAAGAGTGTGATTGTTATTAAATTGTGTCCTGTTCAACCGTGGTCTTTTGGCCATGAAGAGAAACTTTCTGTGCCTCTGAGTCTCACCAGTTCCTGACCCCCAAAGGACACAAACCTGATGAGTTGTGGTTCCCAGTCCAGTGGTGGCACTTGGACCTCCCTCCATCCCCAGAGCAGAGTTCCTGTGTCCCAGAAAGTCCCTGGCAATGCAGGGATGAAGGAAACAGGACAGGCTGTGGGGATCAGGGGCAGGGCACGGCCAGGGATTTGGGGTAGTTGTGAGCCCAGGGCAGGACCCGGCCCTTGGCCTTGGTGAACCTCATCCAATTGTCCTGGGCCCATGGCTCCAGCCTGTCCAGATCCCTCTGCAGAGCTTCCTGCCCTCCAGCACAGCCACACTCCCACCCAGCTTGGGCTCACCTGGGAACTGACTGAGGGTGCCCTCGATGGCCTCATCCAGATCAGCAATAAAGAGATTTCACTGACCTGGCCCCAATCCGGAGCCCTGGGGACATCCCTGGGTGTGACTCCATTCCTCATCTGCTCTGAGTGCCAGGGGTTGGATGAGGGAAATGGTGGGGAGGCGGTAGGGACAAAGTGTGATTGATTGTCAGTCATGAAGGGTCTTGATTTTCATATCTGTTTAAACTGCATTAGGAGGTGCTGGGGGTCAGTATCAATTGGACATTGCTGATATCAAACTACAAACAGGAAAAGAACAATTCTCTCAGCACTGTTTTCAATATGGTATATTCACTTTGAATACATTACTGAAATCTGTTTAATTAACCACAGAAGAATTGAAAGCTTCAATTATTCCCTTTTATCTTGTCTTGGGTGTTTTGAAAAATGTTTATGAGATTTTCACACTGAATTCTTGAACTGAAGAGCTCAACAAAGAAGAGGCCTCTGGAGAAGTAAAATTCATCAGCAACCTCCAAGGCGCTGAGGATCCATCCCCATCAGAGCAGCAATGACCAGCAATGGGCACAGCTTTGTGGTTGCCCCAGCTCTGGGATGGGCCCTGGGCCTGGAGCAGGAGCAGCTCTGGAGGGCCCCAAGGCCGGGGCTCTTGTGCTGGCCTGGGCAGATGGGATGGCAGCAGGGGCTGCAGAGCTCTCAGCACCTCAGCCCGAGGGGAGCAGGGCACCCAGGGAGCCTCCTTTGGCCTTGGCCAAGCCCCTTCCCCCATGGCTGGGGCTGAGTCCTGGCTGAGCTGCAGCTGCTGCTGTGCCCTGGCCAGGGGCTGAGGCCGTGGGGCCAGTGGCCAGAGCAGCCTGGGCTGAGCAGAGCTGTGGGGCCAGAGCCGGCTGGGCTGTGCTGGGGAGAGGCCCTTGGTGCTGCACAGAGCTCAGGGCAGCTGGCAGAGCTTGCAGGGAGCTGGGCTGGGCTCAGAGAGCCTGGCACAGAAACCATCAGTGTCCATCCCAGCCTGGCTGAGCGTGCAGGGGCCAAGGAGAGCAGCCCAGGGTCTGCAAGTTCTCTGTGTGGGAGCTGAGCTTGTGAGCCCCTGAGCCCTCCCCAGTGCTGGGGCTGCACCTCCAGCTCCAGAGGAGACGTGACAGATGGGAGCAGAGACAAATCATTCCTGCTGGATTCTTTATTGTGTTTGCTTATACAGGTGACCTGGATCCATACGTAGACGAGCTGTTTTGTGTCAGCAAACACTGGTAGAGTGAGAAGAACACTATTTCTTAGCTGAAAATAGTATTTCATGCATAAGACACAATGAGAAAGAAAAGACACATGTGATCAGAAGAGCATCTGAGTTTTTTAGAGGATGACAGACTCATTTATGAGCAGTCAAACCTGCTCAAATACTTTCCTCAGGACTTCCTTGAGATGAGAGGTGACCACCAGAGGACCAGAGGCTAACCAGAGGTGTCTGTCCTGCCAGCTTTCGTCTCGGAGAACCCTTGCACATAGGGAATTTTTCAGGAGGAGTATCAGTTTTGGGTGTGGGCACCTGGAAAGACGGATGGTTCTTTTCCATAGGAAGGAAAGCACAGAGCTCCAGTTCTCCAGGGACTGATGAGAGGCAGCCCTCAACATTCCAAGATCAGCTGGACCTGTCAGGTAGCCCCTGGGAGCCCAAACCCTTGCTTCCATGAGGCCTTGCAGTGTCACAGGGGTCTCCTTGGTGCCACAGTATCACAATGGTCCCTTGGTTCCATGGGGACTCCCAGTGTCAGAAGGGTCTCCGTGGTTCCATGAGGCCCTGCAGAGCCCCTTGATTCAACGGGCCTCAAAGTGTCACCATGGCCTCCAGGGTTCCATGAGGCCCCGCAATGTCACAGTGGACCTTTGGTTCCATGGAGTCCTGCACTGTTCCATGGATCCTTAGTTCCATGGGGCCCTGAAGTGTCACAATGGACCCCTTGGTTCCATGGTGCCACACAGTGTGACAAGTGCCCCTTGGCCTGCCAAGACTCCATAGTGTCACAATGGCCCCTTGGATCCATGGGGCCTGTAGTGTCACAATGGCCCCTTGGATCCATGGGGCCTGTAGTGTCACCATGGCTCCTTGGATCCATGGGGCCTGTAGTGTCACAATGGTCTCCATGATGCCATAGGGCCTTGCAGTGTCACAACAGACCATTGGTTTCACTGAGCCCCACAGAGTCACTATGGTCCCCTTGGCTGCACAGGGCTCTGGAGTGCCACAATGACTCTTTGGTGTCACAAGGCCTCAAGGTGTCAAAATGGCCTCCAAGGTTCCATAAGACCCTGCTGTGTCACAGTGGACCTGTGGTTCCATGATGCCCCATAGTGTCACAGTGGCATCCTTGGTTCCACGGTGTCAGAATGGCCCCTTCATCCCATGGACACCCACAGTGTTCACTGTAGTGCCCTTGATTCCACGAGGCCCTGCCATGCTCTAATGGCCCCTTGGCTCCAGTGGGTCCAAAGTGTCAGAAGAGTCTCCATTGTTCCATGAGGCCCCGCAATGTCACTGTGCTCCCCTTGGTTCCACAGGATCCACAGTGGAACAATGGACTCTTGGTTCCATGAGGTTCCTCAGTCACAATGGTCTCCTTGGATTCACAGTGTCACCATGGACCCATGGCTCTACGAGGCCTTGCTGTGTCAGAATGGCCCTTTGGTTCCAAGAGGTTTCTCAGTGTCACAATGGTCTCCTTGGATCTGCAGTATCACAATGGACCATTGGTTCAGTGTGGCCCCAAGGTGCCAAAATGGATTTTGGTTCCATGGGGTTCCGCTGTGTCACCATGGACCCTTTGTTCCATGAGTTTGCTCAGTGTCACAGCTGACTCCTTGGTTCTGTGAGGCCCCGCTGCCACCAAATCTCTGAAATATCAGAATGAGGCTCCTTAACACTCATTTGCTAATTTAGAGTGTATCATTTATTCAGGCCTGAGGTCTAACATGGGATAACTCCTAACCTGACGTGGACATGTAATTCTACCAGTGTGTTGCTCATATACAGTTGCTAAATGCCAATTACAATTTACCCATTTCCATAAATCCCACCCCAAGTTCCCAGGTTCAGTCCTTGTTTTCTCAATCACTGCACCCTTGAGCCAGATGTCTTCTTGTCTTCCAGCCATCCTTGCTGGGAAAGCAGCCCCTGCATGCCTTGTTCCTGTGCTGGAAGTTCACAGGCACGGTAAAAATGGAATGAACCCTTTGGGTACCAAGGCCAAGGCTTTGTGTGGCCAGGCAGGGGCAGGCAGGAGGCAGAGCTGTCAGCAAAGGAAGGGGCCAGCGAGGTGGGGCAGCCGGGGGATGACGACAGCCTGCAGGGACAGAGGCCAGGGCAGGGACACCGCAGGACAGCCTGGGCTGCAGAGGGCACAGGGATGTGCAGCAGCTGCAAGGCCCTGACAGAGCCAACCTGTGCAGCCCTTTGGCCATGGCTGCTGGCCCTGGGCCTGAGGCCACGAGGGGACAAGTGACCCTTGCAGCCCTGGGGCCTCATGGCCTCCTTGTCCCTGCTCAGCAGCCTGGCAGGGGCCGCCCCATGGTCCTGCCCTTGGCATGGCACATCCCCACATGGCAGTGCCCATCCCGGGAAGAGCCCTGAGCAAGGAGGGAGGGACAGGATCTGCCTTGCCAGGGGCTGGGGCTCAGCCTTGGCCCTTTGCATTCCTGAGACACATCCAGGTTTGCTCAGCACCAGAGACACCTTTGCCTTGTTTGTCCCCACCTGTCATCAGTGCCTCCAGGGTTCTGCTCTAACTGGAACCTGGGGACACTTTCTCACTCGTGTCCCTCAGTGGGACCCATTAAAACTTCAGGAAACTTTGGAGTTTAACTTTGAGTTCTTGAGAAGTTTAGACACTCTAAGGGACTGAGTCTGATGTAAACAACACCAAAGCCCTGAGAGGGCCATTAAAGTTTTCCTAGTGCAGTTATGGAGAAAGATTTCAAAGAGCTTGTAAGAAATACACTGTCCTCTTTCAAAGGGTGTATTTTATTACACTTCTCTTTAGAGCAGAGGCGATTGCAGCATTCTGTGATTGATACTGACCCAGGCTCTCCCCTCAGGAGCTCTGGCCTGCTCAGAGCAGCTGTGCCTTGAGCTCTGGCCCAGTGTGGACAGCCTTGCTCCACATTGCCCAAGCCCATCCTGTCTGTCCTCGCTCACCTGGGACCTGCTGTGCTTGCAGAGCTGGCTGCACCCAGCCTAAGAGGGGCTTTCCCTTTTGTCTATTTTTGAAGCAATCTAAAACTCCCGAGTTTCCCCAGGAAAACAGACACACTCCTCAGGTGTGTGCCAGCCCAAGGTGCCACCAAAACCACTGCAGACCTGCCCTGGGCCAGCTGTGAGGGTGGATCATCAGCCCAAGCTGCACTGGGCCACTGCAAGGGGCCGTGGCCATGGACACTGCACTGACCCCACTGCTGGGTTTGGCTGCCACGGCAACCCTGAGACATTAAACTGTCCTTGGAAACACTGGGGAGGACTGGGACATACTGGGGGACACTGGGAACGCTGTGGGAGACACTGGGACATACTGGGAGTGACCCTGGGAAGGACTGGGACAGCCTGGGAACACGAGGAATGCTGAGGGGAATCTGGGTGGACTGGGATGGACTGTGGGGGTACACACTGAAACATACTGGGACATACTGGGAGTGATACTGGGGGATACTGGGAAAAACAGGGGACACTGGGAACGCTGTGGGTAAGACTGGGGGACACTGGAGCTGACTATGGATGACACTGGGGGAAACTGGGAGGGACTGGGAATGAGCTCAGGTGTACTGGGAGGGACAGGGCTGTACTGGGAGGGACTGGAGGAGCACTGGGGTTGCACTGGGCTGTACTGGGGATGCACTGGGCTGTACTGGGAGGGACTGGAGGAGCACTGGGGCTGTACTGGGCTGTACTGGGGATGCACTGGGCTGTACTGGGGATGCACTGGGCTGGACTGGAGGGGTTGGATGGGCTGTTCCCGCCTCCGCCACCTCCCACTTGCCGGGGCTCCCGCCCATCACCGCCCGCAGCCAATCAGCGCCAGGGATTGCAACCTTGGGGCGGTGCCTGGAGTCGGCGCCATACTTTCGCTAGTGCCTACAACTCCCGTCATGCCCCGCGGCCCGATTCAGCCCCATTGGAGCCGGCACTACAACGCCCGTCATGCCCCGCGCTCCACAGAACCCCCTCGGTACCCGCCCCTATCTGTCCCGTAAGTGCCCCCCAGACCCTCCAGGATCCCCAAGTGCCCCTCAGCGCCCATTCGGGACCCCCCAAAGGCGCCCCGGGATCCCCGGAGCGCTCCCGACCCCACGGATGCCCGGCACAGCCACTGCTGGGAATTCATCTCCTCTCATCCCCCGCGGCCCCAGAGCCCCTCAGAACACAGTCACGTCCCTAAACCGCCTGCCGTACCCCGCGCCCTAAGGAGCCCGGGTAGAGCTCCCCGAGCTCCCCCAAAGTTCTCCCGAACCGTTTACGTTCGCCCCGAGTGCCTCAAGTCGCGGCTGGGACGCAAAAGTGTCCCCCAAGGGCCTTCCCGGACCCCCAAACGCCGCGTCCGAGCCACTGCCGGGACTACAGCTCCCATCATGCTCCGCGGCGCACGTCCCGCACGACTGCAGCCGTGACTTCATCTCCCGTCATGCCCCGCGCCCCATCGCAGCTGCGCCTAGAACTCCCGTGATGCTCCGCGGCCCCGTTCAACCGTATTCTACCCGCGCCTACAACTCCCATCACCCCCCGCGCCCCGGAGAGCCCCGCTGGAGCCCCCCAAGTGCCCGCCCGGGCCCCGCGGGGCCCCAAATTCCCCTCCCTGACCTCCAAGGGCCCCCCTGGACCCCCAAGGGCTCCCCCGGACCCTGAGCTGTCCCTCAGAACCCCTAAGTGCCCCTCCAAGTGCCCACCCGGCTCCCCCAAGTGTCCTCCAGACCCTCAAGTTCTCTCTGAATTCCCTCCCCAGGCACAGAACTGCCCCAAATGTGCCCCTAAATGTCTCCAAGGATCCCAAAGTGGCCCCTCCTTAACCCTGTGTGAGAAAAAGATGATAAAAAAGACGACAAAATGACTGGAAATATTGCTAATTACCATAAACAGGAAGAAATAAATAGCCAATACATCTTAATTCATTAATGAAGGGAATTGTGTTACTGAGATACAAAGAACATTCGTTTTCTTGGCTACTGAAAATGTATAGATTTTTAATGTAAATATTAAAACTAGGTAAGAAAAACCAATGCTATTATTAGAAATAAATTTAATACATATAGAAATAATTAAATATGTGAAAAATGGATATTATATGGCTCTATGCAGATAGTTACTGTATGTATTGTGTTATATTGATTAGTTGTGCTGTATTAACATTTTAATAGTACAGTAAATGTAGTTTTGTAGCTAAAATGAAGCTTTAGTATTTAAAATAGAAACTCTGTATGTGGGGGTTTTTTAAAGGAATGAGACACTGGCTTCGAGCTAACAGTCACAGAACACCTAAATCTGCCAGAGAAGAGGAATTTATGGTTTTCTCATCAGAAGAAGCTGATTTCTTCAGGCCTTGCTCAGACTCAAAGATGCCCTGGGGATTAAAGGCTGCAGTTGAAAAATGACAGAGTTGCTTGTTTTAAATAGAATGTATGCATAACCATGAAGTATGTATGAATATGCAACAGTGTATGGTTTTTAAGGTTATTCCTTTGTTCACAAAACGTGCTTATCGGGCTTAAGTGCCCGAGAGCATCCGGAGGTCCGTAAGTCTTTGCTTTTTGTTGTCTTGTAATTGCCCTAACTCTAAATTTTTATTGCTCTAATTGTATTACTATTTTTATAATAATTTCGTTATTATTAAAATTTTAAATTTTAAAAACCAAGTGATTGGTGTTTTTCACAGTTGTTAACATAAAATAATGCGTTACAGAATAGAAATAAGATAATAAATCACACGAGCATTTTTGGATATTTTGGCGTGTCAGTCCCAGGTGGGCGGTGTCAGACATGGTGACGCTGGAGGTGAGGAGCAGGTTGTCCAAACAGGGTCAGCCCAACAGGGGCTCATTCTTCTCCATTCTGTTAGAAATGAGAAGCTTGACTCAGCCAATACATCAAGCAGCAATTAAATTTATTAATTAATATGGTAACGCATGAGCAGAGACAGCGCTGGGTGCAGTGGTGGGGGTTTTCCCCTCCAACTGCGCACCGGTTGTTGGGCTTGCTGGTGTTTATTGATCATATTCATGCATATTCATCAGCTTTCCCCAGCAGCTTCTATTTCCCATTTTGACGTGAGCTTTCAGCAGTTTCTATTTCCACCTTTTGACGTCACAATTCTATACTTTAGGATCGTAAATCTGTGATGGTGATGTCTGGTTCCTTTCCAGTTTCTATACTCTGTTGTGATCTATTCCAGGTTTCAATATCCCGGGATGTGTGTCCCACATGGTGGGGTCCATCTTCCTGAGGTGGGGTCCAGCTTCTATTTTCTAGGATCATTAATCTATGGTAGTGATGTCCAGGTCCCCTTTCGAAATCATTAATCAGCAACCTTGATGTCCATCTTCCTTTTCCAGGAGCTTGGGATAGGGTCACTTCCCTTTCTGGTTAAATCCCTTATATATTCCAAAGCTACATTTTAAAATCCTTAATACTAAGCAACATTCCAAAGTTAGAATTCCAAGGTTCTTAATGCAAAACAGCTTAAGACTTAATTACAAGTAAAAAGATCTTCTCAAAAGCAGCATTCTAAAGTTAGAATTCAAATACTCTTATTACAAAACAGTTTAAGACTTGTAATTGTTATTTGCAAAAAAAAAAAAGATTGGTTCAAAAGCCTTCTTCCATGCTTTCCTTGGTTGTGTATTAGAACTCATCTTTATAACTGTCCCATGGCCATGTTCCATACATTTCATAACCACAACTGCACAGGCTGCCTTTATTTACCTGACACAAAACACAACTTTGTATTTCACACTCCTGCACAGAACTCCAAACCGACTCCAGTCACTGCACAAGCCCTGGAGCCTTGAAGACCATGGAAGGAAGACAAAGAGCTCCTGAGGGCTTTCTGTATTTTCATCAGCCCACGGTGGATTTGGGGCTGGGTCCAGGACCCTCAGGCACTGGGAGAAGGATGAAGAAGCTGCTCAAGGAGGCAGAAGCAAAACTCCAAGTCCCTGGGAGCATCCCTGGGCCCCAGCGAGGGCAGGGAGTGCCAGAGGCTCCCCAGGGAGTGCAGAGAGCAGATCCTTGAGGCCAGGGTTGCAGGGAGCCCAAGGCTCAGAGCAGGGAACTGCGATGCTGAGCAAAGCCTGGCTTGGCTGCAGGAAGCAGAAAGGCCAAGCCCTGAGCCCAGCCTGGCACAGCAGGGCCTGTCCCTCACGGCTGGCTCGGGGCTGTTTGTGGGGCAGGGGGATGTGAGGGGCAGCAAGGACAAATGTCACAAACCTGTGTGACACTCCAGATCCTCATGGAGCCAAGGGGCCAGTGTGACACTGTGGGGCCTCATGGAAACAAGAGGCCATTGTGAGCCTGCAGGGCTGTAACACCCCAGAACACTGAAATGCTGGGGGTCACCAAAGGTTCCTTCATTCGAGTTTGTTGTACAGGAGAAACACCAACCAGATATTCTCACCGTGGCCAGATGCAAAGAATATTCTTGGTAGGAAGGGACCCACAAGGATCATCAAGTCCAGCTCTGAAGTGAATGGCCCACACAGGGACTGAACACAGCCTCAGTGATACCAGCACCATGCTCTAACCAACAGAGCTGAGAGAGCAAAATGACACAAAATTTTACTGGCAAAATATAGACAATCTAGGAACTCTGACAAAGGGTTTAGTACAGCATCCTGTTCTACATAAAATTGTTATCACAGCATTAACTTCATTAACTTAGCCCATTAAACCTAAAAACCTTTAAGCCTCAAGATGTTATGTTATCCAAAAATGTTCTAGGTAAGTAGGAGTAGAAGAAGAAGAAATAGAGAACAGAAAGACAGAAGATCTATAGAAAGACACACACACAGACACCACCTGCTCAGGTTCCAGCATCACTAACAGAGGAACCCCAGGAGAAGGCAGGATCCAGACCATGGGCTGGCCTCGTGCTCCGGCTTTTAAACCCCTGGGCCTTCATGGGCCCGCCCCTGGGGTGGGACTGCCAGTTGCTTGTCCAATCAGAGTCAGGTTAGGCACCAGCTTCTGGTGTGTGATTGACTGACAGCTGGGCCAATCAGAGCTGGGTTAGCCCTGCCTGCTGTGTGATTGACTGACAGCTCAGCCAATCAGAGCTGGGTTAGCACTGCCTGCTGTGTGATTGATTGACAGCTGGGCCAATCAAAGCTGGGTTAGCACCGCCCCTTCCATGTGATTGACAGCTGTGCCAGGCCAGGGCTGGGGGCGGGGCTCTGTCCCACCACAAACCAAGGCCTGACCCGCTCCTGGCCCCACACGGGCATTTCGAGCATCCCAAGGTGTCTCGGGACATCAATCTCATCCAGCCTCTGACAGCGACCACAGTGACACTACAGAACCTCATGGAGCCATGGGTCAGTTGTGACACTGTGCTGCCCCATGGAATCAAGGAGACCATTGTGAACACGGGGGCCCCAAGGAACCAAGGGTCCATGGTGACCTTGTGGAGCCCGCAGTGTCACAGAGGAGCCGTTGTGACACAGCGAGGGCGCATGGAGCCGAGGAGCCATTGTGACACATCAGGGCTTTGTGGAACCACGAAGCCATTGTGACATTGCAAGGCCCCATGGAAGCACAGGGCCATTGTGACACTGCAGAAGCAAGGGGACATTGTGACACTCCAGGGCCTCATGGAACCAAGCAGACCATTGTGACACTGTGGGGTCACACGAAACCAAGGGAACACGGAAGAGGTCTGGCTGGCTGGGCCTCCTGGGGACCACCTGACAGGTCCAGCAGACCCTGGCATGTCGATGGCTGCTTCTCACCTGCCCTGAAGCACTGGGGCTCTGGGCTTTCCTTCCTATGGGAGAGAATTCTCCTTCTCCTCCGGGGCCTATGGCCAAAACCGGGATTTCTTCTAAAAATTTCCACAGATGCTGTTGCAATCTGCTGTAATAGCAGTTAAAAGGGAAGGCGGTAACGGCACCTTGACCACTGATAAACTAAAGGTAATTTGGGATTATGACAGTCTCTTTCAAAGGGTTTCCAATCTTGGTGACATCTTGTTAGTGACACTTATTATCCCATTGAGGGTAAAGCCACAGCTTTTCTTTTAACATTACTCCATGCCTTATACCCAGTTATAGTGCTGATTAAATCCCAATGGAACTGTCCTCTGCCTGTTAGAACATAAAAGTGTGAGCCCCAAATGGGAGCAAATGGCCAACTGTGGATGTTGATGCCTGACTGGACAGGAACAGCAAGGATTTCTTTGTGAAAATAATACTATTGACAACTAAGACATTTGCCTTGACCTCTAAGAAAATGTCAATATTGTGTTGAAACCCCAGCAACTGTGCTTGCATATGTTGGAAATGGATATATCTGTATGAGAACACTGTGTGATTCTATGTTTACAGAAAACACCACCTGAGAGACATCTGATCGCTCTAATAGCTGTATCTGTAGTTTTCTAAAGGGCCTTTGAAAAACCCAGTCTGGATAATTTCACTGATCTCTGTGCCTATTCAGATTCTGGCCTGTGAAATGCCGGCAGCCTTGGCAGAGATGTGATGGGCGTGGCCCCTGTCAGTCAAACCAGGGGCAGGTACATTCACCCAGTACAAGCCAGCCTGCACTGTGGCACACGGCAACAGAGTGCAAGGCACAGCTGTGGGTGCTCCCCATGAACCTCAGCTCTGACCACTGTCTGCCCCAAGCTTCAGGGGCTGGGCTCTGCCTGGGGCCATCCTGCAGGGACAGCTGCAAACAGGGAGCATTCCCTTGCCACAAACAGCCAAGCCAGGGCTGCAGGGCAGCTGCTCCAGCCCGGAGTGCACTGCTGAATGCTGTGCTCTGGGGCTGGGGCTCCCCGCACAGGGGACTGGACTGGTGTGCCACAGGAGACAGAGAAGCTGCAGCTTCAGCCTAACTGAGGTGGGTGCGTGGGCTGGGAAGAGTGGGGAGGCTCAAGGGGATTCACAGAGCTCATCCTGCTGCAAGGACGAGGAAAAGGGAGTGGGAACTCAGCAGTGAGGAGAGCTGAGGGCTGGAGAGCAGCTCTGAATGACACTAAAATCCCACTGGACCTCTGAGACATTGCTGCTCCTCAGCCAGTGACAGGATGAGTCCCTAAGCCTGGGGCTCAGCCTTCCTCGTAGTGAGGGGCACCAAGGAAGGCAACAGTGTGATGGAGACTGCCATGGGCTGGGAACTCACTGGGGGAAAAGAGGGAGCAGTTGGGAAGTAAAAGGCAGGTGGGGGAGAGAACAGTTCAGAGAAGGGCTGAGCTACAGCTTGAGCAGGCTGCAAAATGTCATTTGGGGTCATCCCAGATTGATTTCATTTCAGAAGCTATTGAACAAGTTTATTTTGGGGTGGCGTCATGTTTTCCCTGGGAGGTGTACACTCTGCACACTTGAGCTGTGTTGCTGAAATGCTCCAGCAGGTCTGTGCTGCAGGTCACCCCATTTCTTCTTTGGCTGATTGCGGCCCGCTGCTGAGCTCCAGCAGAGCCCTGGCAGAGCCCAGAGCAGCCTCAGCACCCGCAGAGCCCGACTGCAAGGAGAGAAACCAGAAAGCGCCCGTCAGCTGAAGGCTCCTGTCCCCTTGTCCCAGCCGCCCGCGGTGCCCAGGCCATGCTGGCCGTGCCCAGAGCTGTGCCCAGAGCTGCCCATCCCTGCTGCCTTTGGGAGCAGAGCAGGAGGGCAGGACATGTGCCCAGCCTGCAGCCAGCCATGGCACATCCAGCCCTCAGCAGCTGCCCAGAGCAGGATGCTCCTGTGCTCGCTGCCATCTCCCCAAAGCTCTGATCCCACCATGCCAAGCAGACGGGACCCACCTGACGCCATCCCCTGCTGGAAGAAAAGCTGGTCCCAAACGATGTCCTCAGCCTTCTCCAAGGGCACGGCCCATCCACGCCACAGCTGCTCCCAAGCACTTCCCCATCCAGACTGGACCCCAGCTAGAACGCTTCCTCTAGAAAAACACACAACAAATTATTGAAAATAGATTACAGACAAAAAGGGGAATAAGAAAAAATGTCAAAAATCATATTACTGTCAGGGACTTGAGGAAGGCCCAACCCCTGCATGCCAGGGAAAAACCCACCCACAGGTGAGGGAAGCCCAGGCTTTCTCCCTTCCCCCCTGCACTGCCCCCCAAAATAATGGTGATCCCAAAGCAAAAAGGGGCAGTGGAGTAGACCAAGCCCTTCCTTGCCTGCAGAGCAAAGCAGCCCCTGCACAGGTTCTGGAGTCCCACCTCTGCTCCCACCATGGGGGTTTGTTTGTGTCGGGCTGGCTGCCCCAGCCCCAGCCCGGGGCACGGTGGGTGCTGGGGCTGTTGGCAGGGCCAGGAGCCCACTCCCATTTCATCACCACCCCAGCCCATCCCCCAGCCCTGCCAAAAGCAGCCTGGCAGCCGACTGAAGGATCAGCTGCATCCACCCCAGCAAAGGGGAAACCTTTGGTTCCTGGCCAGGTTGTGCAATGCCCAAATCTGGGAGCATCCCCCTGCGTGTGGACTCACCTGCAAATTTCCTGTGGAGCCTGGCTTTGGAGAAGGTGCCAGAATCGAAGTCCATCATCCTCAGCTGCCGGTGGCCAGGTGGAGGAAGAGGTTGTCATCCTTGATGTCGTCCTCGCTGTCCCCAGCAGCAGCAGTCCCACCTGGTACAGCTTCTCCAGGGGCTCCTTCTCCTTCCCTGGGGGTGAGCCCAGGCTGTCTGGGTTCTGCCCAGGGCCCAGAGCTGTCAGGGAACCAGGACAAGCAAAACCAGCTCAGATGGTGGCCACCAGTGCTGGGCAGAGCAGCTCAGCTCCAGCACAAGGGCTGCGTGTTCCCATCTGATGACCCCTGGGCAGTGACACAGGCAGGACAAAATGTCTGGGTTCCTTTTCTTCTGATTGCCAAGGCATGTGTGGAGCTGCAACTTACCAGGGCCTTGCATCAAAGTGTGCCTGTGGCTCTCTCCCTTCTTCTAGGGCAGATCAATATCCTGCAGCCAGGGATCACAGAACAGCTCTTCTAACGAGGGCCTGTCCGAGTCCAGCATGGATAAACACCACCTGATCACATCTTGGCACTCTGGGCAGAGAAACCAGAACCCGCCGGTCAGCTGGAGAAGGCTCCTGTTGGCTTTGCCCCACTATTCCCGTGTCCAGGCCATGCTGGATGTAGCTGGGCCTAAACTTCCCCATCAATTCCCTGTTTTGGAGGAGAGCAGGAGAGCAGGACATGTGCCACCTCCTCAGCAGCTGCCAGAGCGGGATGCTCACGAGCTGCTGCTGTCTCCCAGCACTGGCATTGGCCCCGTGGCCAGAGATGAGGATCCACCTTGAGAGAGCCGTCGTGGCAGCGAGAGCTGATGTTCCCAGCTGATGTTCTGGCTCCTCCTGAAAGGGTGCTCCCCGCAGACCATCTGGTGCAGCAGGATGCCCAGGGACCAGATGGTAGCTGGCTTGCCGTAGTAAAATCCAAAGTGGATCCATTCCGGGGGGCTGTATGACGGTGTTCCTGTGGAATACAGATGGGGTTCATCAGGGGGATGCTGCTGCTCCCAGAGCCTGGCCCCAGCATCCCTGGTCGTGTGGGGGCTGCCCCAGTGGCACACGGGGTGACCGCTGCCCTCTCGCCAGCACCTGGGACTTGTGTATAGACTCGGGGTTGGAAAAGAAGCCACTGGGGTTGGAAGAGGGCAGCAGAAATCCTGGCAAGGCCCAACCATGAGGAGGAAAAACCCACCCAGTGCTTGGGAAAACCATGCCTTCATCCTCCCCGCCTGCACTGCCCAAAAAACATCATGAATCCAAAACAAACCAGGTGAGTGGAGCAGTCCAAGCCCTTTCTCACCTGCACACCAAACCGGCTGGGACACAGGTTCCGGCCCCCCTCTCTGCTACCCCCACCCACGGGTGTTTTTGTCAGGCTGGCTGCCCCAGCCCCAGCCTCAGTCCTGCCCAGAGTGGTAGGCAAAGGCTGCCAGCAGGGCTTGAAGCTGGCTCCCCACCCACCCCTGCTCAATCGCAACTCAGCTGAAATCTCAGTGCCATGAAGGGCAGCAAAAGGGAGAATCCCCGCTGCCACACCCAGCTTGGGCTGTGAGATGTTGGGCCATGAGATGCCAGGACCGAGAGCACACCCCTGCGTGGGCTCACCTGCAAAGCGAGTGTAGTCTGTGTCTTGCAGGTAGGTGCCACAGCCAAAGTCAATCAATTTGGCCTGCCCAGTGGCCAGGTCAACCAGGATGTTTTGTGGTTTGATGTCCCTGTGCAGGACCCCACAGCTGGTGCAGTGCTGCACGGCCTCCAGCACCTGGCGGAACAGATCCCGCGCCACCTCCTCGGACAGGAACCCCCGTGCCCGAATGAAATGATGCAGGTCCTGAGACCGCTTTGGGCGTTCCAGCACGATCAAGATGTATTTGGGGAGCTCAAGCCACTCCAGCAGCTGGACGAAACCGGGGAAGCCAGTGGACACCTTGGCCAGCAGCACGATCTCCAGGGGTGCGCTGGTGCCGTTGGGCTGCAGGAGGAACGCAATTCCGTCAGTGGGGCTGATGCCGTGCCAGGGGTCGGGAACCCCTCACCCAGCCCGGGGTGCTCTGTGCCCTGCGCTGGCCCCACGCCCGCTCTCCCTCGAGGTGTCCTGGTGGCTCCCACCCTGCCGGGCCTCGGCTCATCCCCGCCCGGCACGGCCCGGCTTCTGCCGCTGGCCCCGCTCACTCACCAGCTCGCCCCAGTGCCGGACGCGGTTCCTTGGCACCCTTTTGATGGCCACCTGCAAGCCAAGAGCAGCAGCGGGCTTAGTTTGCCGCCCGCCCTGCGCAGCCCCAGCCCCAGCCGCAGACCCAGCCCCATCCTCCTCCTCCTCGTTCTTCCCCTCCTCATCACCCTCCCTCTACTCCTCCCCCTCCTTCCCCTCCTCCTCTCCCTCCTCCGCCTCCTCCTCCGCCCGCCGCCGGCCCCGCCGCTCACCGGGGCGCCGTCCGAGAGCCGCGTGGCCGCGAAGACGCTGCCGAAGCCGCCGCTGCCCAGCAGCGAACCCAGCCGGTACCGCTCCTGCAGGCCCTGCTGCGCCTTCCCTGCGGGCGGGACGCGGCTGTCAGCGCTCGGCCCGGGGCCAGGAGCGGCCCCCGAGCGCCCCCCGACCGCCCCGGGCCGGCCCTCCCCAGGCGTTCGCTCCCGGCAACGGGACAGCGGCGGCTCGGGGGCGGCGGCCGCGCTGCCGAGCGGCGGAGCTCGGGCCGGGGAAGCCGCAGCGGAGGCGGCGGCAGCGGCCGCGCCGCGTGTGTCCTCCGCGGGGCCCGGGAGGAGCCGGGGCCGGGGCCAGGCTCGGGCCAGGCGGAGCCAGAGCGAGGCGATGCCGCTCCAGCCCCAGGCACCGATGCCCGCCCAGAAGCGCCACCGCCAGCACGGCCAGAGCCGGGCGGAGGCGAGACCCCGGCGGGACGGCCGGGGGCGGGGATGGGGCAGCCCCGCCCGGAGCCGGGGGCGGGCCGGGGGCATGGCCCGGCCGGGAATGGGGAGAGAGAGACTGGGAGAGGAGGGGACAGCGGGAAAGGGAGCGCGGGAGACGGTGCGGGACAGCGGGACAGGGAGAGGAGTAAGAATCGGAAGTCGCCAAAATCACTGCTTTGGCTGCTGCTGCTGCTGCTGCTGCCGCCGCTGCTGCTGCTGCTGCAACTGAAGCTCCGGGGCCGTTTGTCCCCGTGTCCGTTTTTCCGTTGCCCGCTCACCCCCACGCCCAGCCCCCCGCTCCCCGGGGGCAGCCCCTGAGCCTGTCCAAACACGGGAACTTTGCCGTGTTCAGCCCAGACCCAGAGTCTGGACTCCTGCACGGGGGCAGAGGTATCTCCTCGGTCGCTGCCGTGCATTGTCCCCGCTGGGTATCAAACCCTATCGGGGCACATTCCCTGGCTGAGGGATTCCCTGGTCCTGGCCCTGCACTTATGGCTCCAGCTTTGCTTTCCAGCAAAAACTGGAAGGCAAACTGTGTAGCTCATGGTACTTTAGAGTGTCTAGAACTCGCTAAGTCACTGATCTTAGAGGTGAGATGCATTTGGAATTAATGGGATGGAGAAGTAGTGCAAGATGGAAAAAGGGAGCAGAGAAATAAATAGAGGAAAACATCTTGGACTGTTTCTTTCAATTTTCATTTCACTTCTGGAAAGCTGTTTCAGTTTTCCAGGAATCTTCTCCACAGTCCTGTTTGCTCTTTTCAAGAACCTTTCCTGGAGAACCAGGTTGAGCTCCTGTCACAAGATGTGCCACCACCTGCAGCTTCTCTTGGCTTTCCACAGCGGGTGTGCAGCAGGAGTCTTGCAGCCAAGCAGGACCAAGGTTTGGAGAACTTGACAGCTTGTCCTTTCTTTTCCTGGTGAGCTGGGGAGCTGTGCCATTGGTGAGGTTTTCATTGTGACTGTTCCAGCCTTGGGAAACAGGAGGTGGAACCAGGACTTGTTAGGGAATACAAGCCTGACTGAATGCAGAGAAGGAATCTCCAGAGCCTGCAGCCAGAAATGAAGAGTTGTGTGATAATCATTCCCATATCTCCATGGACACCTGGAAAGTGATCTAGAACATGAAAATGGGACAGAGGGAGTTTGTTTCTGTGTTCAGTTTGGGTGATTCTACATCTCCAGTGCTGGTATAAATCAAGAGCACAGTCAGTTCATGATAAGCACCAGAACAGGCAGGACCTCTGAGAGTATGTGATGGAAGGAATTTGAAAAGGAGAAATGCAGGGAATGACTTGGTGGACTGTGCCAGGAGCAGGGCAGGTCCCACTGCAGGAAAAGCCCCAGGCCAGCCCCAGCACAGGGAAGGCCTCGGGCACAAGGGCAGAGTGCCGTGCTGGGAGCTGTGCCAGGGAGAGCCTGAGGCACCAAAGGCGCCTTGGCAGCAGCAGCTGCTTGCAGGGCATGGCCAGAAGCTTCCCTTGGCAAGCCGGCCTGGTGGCCAGCACTGCAGAGCTGCTGCCTCAGGGCTCAATTCTGGCTGGGCTCTGCCCCAGCCCACAGAGCGTGACCTCAGCCCTGACTCTGCCACGGCCCTTGTGCCTGAGCCCTGCAAAGCCCAAAGGTCACCTGTGCCCCCCAGGCTGTGCCAGCCCCTGGGGCAGGGGGAGGAAAGGCAGAGAAGGGGCTGGGTTTGGCTGTGGGATGTGGGGTCCAGCAGAGACCATGAGGAGTCAAGGCAGTGGATGGAGTGCACTGAGCAGCCCCTTCTGCCCATGCAGTCCTGGAATGGTTTGGGTGGGAAGAGCTCTGCAGTGCTCATCTCACCCAAACCCCGCCATGAGCAGGGACATCTTTCACCAGATCAGGTTGTTCAGAGCCCTGTCCCAGCTGGACTTGAATGTTTCCAGGGATGGGGCACTGACCACCTCCCTGGGAACCTGTCCTGGTGTATCACCACCCTCATCATCAAACATTTCCTCCTTATCTGTTCTTATCTGAACCTCCCTTCCTTTAGTTTAAAACCACCCCCCTTTGTCCCGTTGTGCCAGGCCCTACTAAAACCTCTGTCCACCCTTGTATTCCCAATGAGCCGGGTTTCCATGGCAACTGCCAGGACAGGTGACCCAGGTGTCACCCCCAGTGAGGGCTGCCATGGAAACAGTGCCCAGCACTGCCCCTTTCTGTCGGGCTGACCTGGCCTTTGGCCCTGGCCCTGGCGTTTGCTGCTGGTTCCACGGCGCCTGACCGGCCAGCGCGGCACAGGGCAGGTGGCCATGGCACAAGCCCCCAGCAAGGGATCCCCTCTGGCTCTGGGCAGTGACAGCAGCCCGGAGCAAGGGGCCAGGGCAGGTTTCCATGGCGAGCAACCATCACAACGGCTCCAGGAGCAGAGTGACTCTTGCCAAGGAACTTTGCCTTGCTGTCACTTAATATTAAATCTGGTTTTTGCTGATCCCTTGCTGGGGATTTTTTCAGTGCTCTCAAGCCCTCGTTGGTAACAGGGTGAAGGAGCCCTGGCCCAGGCTCTGGCCCTGGGGGACACGAGGACGCTGCCGGGGGGTCCCTGTCCCCCTGTCCCAACCCCCACAGCCCCAGCCCCCGTCCCCGTGTCAGGCTCTGGGGTCGATCTCGTGGAACATCCTCTGGGTGAGGCTGCGGCGCCGGGGGCGGGGGGACCCGGGAGGACAGGGGACCCCGCTGTGCACGAGCAGCGTTGGACTTCTCTGGGGGAACTGGGAGCTGGGGCCGGGGTGGAGTGACCTCCCCAGTGACCTCACACAGCCCCTGTGATGTCACACACACCCCTGTGATGTCACACACAGCCCCTGTGATGTCACATAGCTGCCCTGTAATGTCACACAGCCCACTCTTAGAGGTAACAGGCCACCTGTGAATTCATAGAGGTGTCCTGTGAGGTCACACCCTGCTCTTTGAGGTCCCAGTCTGCTCTGTGATGTCACAAAATCTGCCCTGTGATGTCACAGCCCAGCCTTTGATGTCACAGACACCCTGTGATGTCATAGCCAGCTCTATGATGTCACAGCCACCTTTGTGAAGTTATGCAGCCTCGCTGTGATGTCACAGCCTGCTCTGTGATTTCTCAGTCAGCTCTGTGATGTCACAACCCACTCTGTATTGTCTCAGCCTTCTCTGTGACATCACACAGCTGCTCTGTGATGTCACAGAGCCCTTTTCTATGATGGCAGAGTCTTCTCTGTGGCCTCACAGCCCATTCTGTGATGTCACAGTGCCAGCCTGTAATGTCACAGCTGACTTTGTGACATCACAACCTCCTCTGTGATGTCACAGCCTGCTCTGTGATGTCACAGCCTGCTCTGTGGTGGCAGAACTCACTTAACATGTCACACAGCACCTCTGTGGGCTCACAGACCCACCCTGTGATGTCACAACACCTTCAGTGATGGAACACAGCCACCCTATAATGTCACAGCACACTCTTTGACCTCACAGCTTGCTCTGCTCTGTGATGTCATACAGGCATGCTCTGATGTCACAGCCTGCTCTGTGATGTCACACAACACACCAGTGATGTCACAGCCAACTATCTGATGTCACAACCTGGTCTGTGATGTCACACAATCACAGAATCACAGAATTGCTGGGTTGGAAGAGACCTTTAAGGTCATCAAGTCCAACCCATGCCCTAACACCACCTCAGCTAAACCATGGCACTGAGTGCCACATCCAGTCTTTTTTTAAACACATCCCATGATGGTGACTCCACCACCTCCCTGGACTGACAGTTCCAGGAATTTATCACCCTTTCCATAAAAAAATTTTCCTAATATCCAACCTAAATTTCCCTTGGTGCAGCTTAAGACACTGTCCTCTGGTCCTGTCAGTTGCTGTGAGGAGAGAGACCGACCCCCACCTGACTGCAACCACCTTTCAGGGAGTGTGGAGAGTGATAAGGTCACCTCTGAGTCTTCTCCAGGATAAACAACTCCAGCTCCCTCAGTCATTCCTCACAGGACTTGTGTTCCAGACCCCTTGTAACAGATAAGAGAAGTCTCTTTGTTCATCATTAAACAGGAACTCGGGCAAAGGAAGAGGTTTTTTGTGAATAACAGGAAACCCCAGGATACGCTGACTCCTTAGGTTGATTGTACAACTAGGGTCGGGAGGTGTGTAACCATCTATGGAAAGATTGTTACAGGGTCATAAACCCCCAGCGAGGAAGAGGAGGAGAGCCTTCATCCAGACGACCACCAGAGAGCAGGCGGCGACCCCCTAGCAACTGGAGGCGCACGCACAGAGTACTCCCGGAAAAGCCACAAACGCGGAAGAAGGGGGAGAATAAAGGACCGTGGGAAAAGGGAAGCGTGTGAGCCTTGGCGGAGCACTGACTCCCCGGCTGCACCCAGCGCTGTTTGCTTGTCATTGCTTGCTGTAATCAATAAAATTATTTTTATCAATCCCTAAAGGATCAGACAAATTATTTACTTTAACTTATAACACCCGTTCCCTGCTCTTGCTGCCGCCCCATCTTCATAGCCTCTCCCTCGGTCTCTTCCTCCCGTGCAGAGCAACTCTCCTGGACAGGGACGGCAGATGGCACAGCTGGGGAAGCAAAGGGAGCACTGAGTCAGTATGGGGACGTTTTCCTTGGCAGCAGCTGCACTTCCATCAGGGAAGGGAAGATCTCAGAGCCTCCCCAGGAGGGTTAGAAAGAAAAAGCAGCCGAGCGGGCCAGGCTGCGGTGAGCGCAGCCGCGGCGGGACTGTCCCGCAGCCCCGGCAGCCCGGCACAGCCGGCACAACTCCCGGGCCCTGCCGGCACAGCTGCCGTGCCCAAGGACAGCCCCTGTGCCGGCCGGGGCAGCTGCGCTGAGCAGCCCCAGCACGGGCAGGGCCCGCTGCTGCCCCGCCGGGCAGTGCCCACGGCCACAGCCCACGCCACCTTCAGCCCCTCACAGTCCTCTCAGCCCCTCAGTCCCTTCTGACCCATCCCGTCCCCCTAGACCCGCCACCCCTCAGCCTGTGCCACTTCCCTGTCACCTCAGTGCCACCATCGCCCTCGGCTGCCCCACAGCCCTCAGCCCCAGCAGCACCTCAGGGTCACCGACCCTTCAGCGTCACCGCCCCCTCAGCCCCCTCAGTCTCACCGTCCTTCAGCAGCTCCTCAGAGGACAGTGCCTGGGGCCACCGGCAGCTCCCACCGCTCCAGGGACACCCGGGGCTGGAACTGCTGCTCCGCCCGGCCCGGCCGCCAGCTCGGACCCAGCACAGGGAGAGGGGACACAGGGGGCACGGGGGAAAAGCAAGAGGTGAAAAAGGGGGAAAGAGGTAAAAATGCAGCCTAGACCTACACAGCTCCATCTATGCATCTAAACCTCCATGTAACTGTAACTAAATAGCAAAACATATTTACACATATATATAAATGTTACTCTATAAATATATAAATTTAAATCTCAAAATGTGTAAACATAACTACATATATGAAAATATAAATCTATTGCATCTATAATGATATATATAGATTTAACTATATAAACACACCTCTATAAACCTATAAATGTATCTATATAGATATATAAATAGAACTGCAGAAATCTATAAATCTATGTATAAACAGAGGGATTCCACCTGCCCGATAGTCATAGGCTCTCCCTCTGATCCTCCTTCTTACGCAGGGCAGCCCTCCTGGCGAGGTAGATCAGGTGGATATCTGGGAAACAAAGGGAATGCTGGGTCAGTATTGGCCTCTGTGCATCTTTCCCTTTGGAAGTAACTGTCCTTCCACCAGGGACTGTCAGACATGGCCTGAAAGGCAGACTCTCACTTGGCAATTTGAAGCCTGCTCTTTAAAGAACAGGCATTCTTCCAAGTTTTCAAAACTTATGAAGTATCCCAAAACTTTTAAGTATCCCAATAAACTCACAGCACTCACAGTGCAAATAGCACCCACGAGAGCTTGAAACACAGTCCCAGCTGCCACAGAGAAGCCCAGGATTGTTCTTTCTCTGAGGACAGACAGACCTCAGTCCTCATTGAAATGGCTGAAGCTGAGGGGTGCTGGGGGCTGAGTTATGAACTGGCACCGTTCCCTGCCACCTACAAACTGCCCTCTGCAGTGAGCAACAGCTCCTCCAAAACAACCACCAGCTCTGGGATGAACAGCTGGGAGGGAAAGAGCTCCCTACCAGGCCTGCAGGCTGCACCAGCTTTGCACAAGAATGCAGATCCAAAGGGCTCTCTCTGTCCTTTAGTTCTCCCTAATTTGGAGTAATTTCAGTTTTTCCCTGAGCTACTGGATTTATGACTAATGATTTGTTTAGTCTCAGAGCTTCTGCTGCTTGCATTTTTAATATATCTCACAACAGCTACCAGCAGACTGGTACTACATTGATTTAATGCTTGGAGACAAAAAGCTCAGACTTGTACACTGACTTTTTGCTGGGGTTTTCTTCTCTTGCTTCAAGAGTCACTCAGTGTTGCCTCCAGAGCACTGACACCCAGCAGCAAACTTATCCATGGACATCAGCACAAACCTGGGACACTGGAGCTGGTGACACAACTCCCACAGAGTCAGGTTTATTCCCTGCTCTCTTGCCACAGCAGAGGACTCGGTGTCAGAACCTCTGGAGAAGCGTGGAGGGCAGAGCTCGGGCAGGTTGTGCATGTGCCTTTGAACTAAAGGCACCAGGAAGCACTAACCCTGCAGACAGGAACTCAACTCTTCTCGTCTCCCTTCCTGCCAGAGGCAGGCTCAGAGCAGCCGTCTCACACCTCTCTAAACCAATGGGGCTCTGTCCTTACCAAGCTCCTCAGGCTCCTGGGAATTGCTCCCACAGCTCTTGGTGCCAGGCAAAGCTCCCTCTGCTGCAGCTCTGTCCACAGGCTCCCCTTCTGAAGACTCAGGCACAACATTAATTTTGCCCTTGAAAGAGAAACAGAAAGAAAGAAACCCTTCTCACCAGTTACACAAAACATCTGGTCCAACAACTCTGTGGCTCACACTCTTAATCCCTTGCTCCTAACAAGAAGTCTGGGCCCCAAAGCCCTTCAAAAGTCAAAAAGATTTGACTTCTCAAACACCATCCAAAGGCTGTCAAAGGTGACAGTGTTGAACGTGGGGGTGACACTGAACACATGGAATGGCTGCTAAGGAAGGAGTCCTGCCAGCTCCTGGCACAGGGATGTGCTCCTCCCTGCACAGCCCTGAGCACAGCACTCTCATCCAGGCTGCAGCTTGGCAGGGACTGCGTGGGAACACACATCCCTTCCCGCAGAGACGCCCGAGAGCAAGGTGACTGAGCTCTGCAATCTGGACAGCAAGAGTGGCCAGTTTGCCCAGCTGAGGATTTCCCAGATGGAAACTGGACTGCAGGCCCCAGGTTACTGAGAGGACAAGAAAGCTGCAGCTGCAGCCCGGCCCCACCCACGGCTCTGGGAGCGCCTACACGCACGGCAGGGCTCTCACAGCAGCAGCTGCAGCCCAGCCCTGCTTTGCCTTGGCCTTGCCACCCAAAAGAGGCACAGCCCACATCTGCTGCTGGAACAGAGGCACCTCTCGCACACCCCTCCCTGCACGGGACACTCTGCCTTCAGTGGCAATTCTCCAAACACTCTTCTCTTCTTTCCCATCTAACAAAGCCTCTCAGAACCTACAAAGCTTCCACTTCCACACCACAAATGCCCCTGCACGAGGAATTCTTCCCAGGAAAATGAGCACCCAAACTTGGCCAACACAGGCTCACACCTTCTCATCCTTACTCAGGGGGGAGACTTTTTCATTCCCTCTTCTTTAGGAAATCTTGCTTTACCAAGAAAATCCCTCCCTGTCTGTTCACAGCTGAACTCAAGAAGCCTTTGTTTCTCAGCCCTGCAACAGCATTCAAAAGCTGTCAGTCCAGCCCCTTTCATCCCTGTCCAATGCAGTTACCTGAGCAGAGGGAGAAATCATCTCCTCCAGTGTCTCCAGCACTATGTCCAGATCCACTGGTGGCAATTCCTCTTCCCCAGGAGTACTCCACAGCCAGCTGGGGGCTGTCCATGCTGCATAACCAGCACTGCCAGCTGGACCACTGGGAGCTGAAGTGTCTGGGGTGGCTGCAAGAATCCAAACACATTGGTCAGGCTCCACAATGGGGCTTTGGGACGCAGAGCTCTAGTGCTGCCTTGGACCAAATATCACAGGAAGCACACAGCAACCTCAGTTCCAGAAATGTATTCAGACTTCCCAGGGGATTGGAAGAGCGAGTTCTTCCTCTCACAAAATACTTATCCTAATGGACATGTATATAGATGAAAGCATGCATTGTAAAATTGATAGAGACAGACACAGACACACACACACACTTTATGATCACAGCCTTTTGCATCTTCCCAGCAGCTTTGGGATTTGGCTGCTTGAGTTTCTCATCACAAAAGACCACAGAATGTAGATTCACCCAGGAAGAGCCCAGATCCTCAGACACACTCACTGAAATTATACAGTGAGTTTATTCTGAAAACAGCCTTGTGGGCAAGGCCGCATTCTGCTGGTGCAGCTGTTCTGGAGCACACAGAGCTCATTTCAATGGCACGGCTTGATTTGCAGGGCAGACAGTCTCAAACATCTGCAATATCCTATCACCGTCCTAGTTTGGCTTCATTCAAAGGAAGAGGGGAGTGCACCTAACACTGACCACTTGTCAGGCAGTATTTTTTGCTTTGCGCTTGTACCCCTACAGAGAGGCTGTCTGGAAAATGCCCCCAACACCCTCCCAGTCTGCAGCAAGGACAGGAAAAGCAGGCAGAGTCTCTGTTTTCAAGGTCCTTCTTCCTAGGCGACTTGACACTTTCTACCTGATTCTCACTTGAGATCTACCCATGACAGAGCACTGCGGGAAAACACTTCAAAGGGTCATTAACCAGGATCTGTTTGAAGAGGAAGGCTAGAAACTCTTTCCCTATCTGATGGGCTGCAGGCTGGCAAGTGCTGCTCTGAAGATGTGCAGCAGCTTCTCTGTGGAGAGGCCATGGAAGGGCTGTGATGGTCTACAGGAACCAGCAGAAGGATGAGCTCAGGGAGGCATTTAAGCTCCAGGGGAGCCAGCCGAATGATAAGCTCACAGTTGAGATTAAATCTGCCCGTGCCTGGTTGCTCTGATGAAACCCCAAGAAGTCCAGATGAGACAAATATTTTCTTGGGGAGATGCTAGGAAAACCTCAGATTCCTGAGCACCTGCACTTTGCCTGGAAGCGCCTGGAGGCAGCTCTAAACCCTGAGGTGAGGAGCAGCGAGGTCCTGGTAGGAGAGCACTGTGTAGGAGTGGGAAGAAGAAAGGAAGCAAAGGGAAAACTGGTCTTTGGGCGTGTTTCCCTTGGCAGCAGCTGTACATCTGTCAGGGAAAACAAAAGCCCCCATCCTCCCAAGCAGGGTGAGAAAAATGAAAAAAGAAACAACCAACACGTTCAAGGGCTATTCAACTAGCAGCTGCTGGTCTAATGAGCTCTCCCCTATTCGCTCAACTGTCTGGGAAAACTCTCCCGCGTTGCCCTTCCCTGGAAGGAGGCAACTGCCAGAAAGCCAACTGTCAGCTCTCTTCCCCACTGCCCCGGAGGGACAGGAGACTCCCTTCAGCTGGGCCGGAGCAGGACCGAGCCCTCGGCTCACCCGCACTCACGGAGAGCTCCCCAAGCACCCCGGGGCCGCGCAAGGAGCAGCAGCAGCCAGGGCGCATGGCAGGGCCAGCTGCAGCCGAGCGGGCCAGGCTGTGGTGAGCGCAGCCGCGGCGGGACTGTCCCGCAGCCCCGGCAGCCCGGCACAGCCGGCACAGCTCCCGGGCCCTGCCGGCACAGCTGCCTTGCCCAAGGACAGCCCCTGTGCCGGCCGGGGCAGCTGCGCTGAGCAGCCCCAGCACGGGCAGGGCCCGCTGCTGCCCCGCCGGGCAGTGCCCACGGCCACAGCCCACGCCACCCTCCGCGCCCGGAGCTCCCACCCCGACTCACCGGCTCTGGGCGGCTGCCCGGCGGGGAAGGAGGGCACCTCCCGCTCCGTGCGCAGCTGCTGGAAGCGGCTGGGCTGGTGGCTGCGCACCTCCCGCCCCGCCGCCAGCCGCTGCCTGCTGGCCCTGGTCAGGCGCTTGATGCGGAGCAGGAGGTCGGGGCGGTCGCAGCGAAAGTTGGGGTTCCTGAAATGGAGCCAGCTGCCGGCATCGCCCGGCTCAGCTGAGCCAACCCCGCCCGGCACCTTGCGGAAGCCGTAGAGGTTGAGCTGCCGCACGAAGCTGCCGAACTGCGTGGCTTGGAAGGAGCCCGGGGCCGGCCCCGCCCCCTCACTGCCCGCCCCGTGGGCGTCGCCCGGGCTGAGCAGCTCCCGCTCGAAGAGGGAGCGGTCGATGAGCAGCCCCCGGGCCCGGCTGTCCCAGCGCACGGAGCGGACGCGGGGGCTGTTCGCCAGGCGCCACAGCTTGGCGGGGAAGGCGCTGGCTCTGAGCCCGGCGGGCAGCGGCAGCTCCGCCATGGCGCCGCTCGCCGGCTGTCGCCACAACGGCCCCGGCGCAACGGCCGCGGCTGCGCCGGCGGCGCGCGGCCTGAGGGGGGCGCTGCGCTCGGGCCCGCGCGCGCCCAGCCGCACGGGGCGGGGCCGAGCGCGGCAGAGCCGGGGCTGCGGGCACAGCGCGGGCGGGGCGGCTCCCGGGGCTGGCCGGGCTCCGCACGGCGGGGCCAGGTGCGAACCCTCTTTTTCCCTGGCTGCAGTCATCCTTCTGCCTTTGCTTTGCGGTACGGCCCCAAGGCGCCAAGGCAAGTGCAGGAGCTTTCAGAAAGGTCCAAACGGAGAAATCCCATCGGAAACTCTTGCTCTTTGTCCAGTGAAAACAAAACCACTCTCATTTCTGCACAGCTGAATTCAGGAAAAAGGTCTTAGTCTAAATAGCTTCCCTCTTTGGTAGGGGTTGCAAACAGAGGTCCTCACTTCCAAGCAGACAGGTCAAATGGGAGAAGGGGAAATGATGAAGAGACTTGAAGACATTTCTTTTGGACACACTCCAGCCCCTCAGTGTCCTTCCTGAATTGAGGGGCCCAGAACTGAACACAGCACTCAAGGTGTGGTCTCTCCAGTGCCGAATGCAGGGGGACAATCACTGCCCTGGCCCTGCTCCCACAGCCTGTCTGGCACAGGATGTTTTGCCCACATTCAGCATCTCCGACGCCCTTCCTGCCCCGTCCGGCCAAGACACGGCTCCAGCGGCGGACAGGGAGGCGGCCGTGTGGAGGACGGAGGGGTCGCTGGGGGCTGGAGGCAGCGCACACCTGCGGAGGGAGGGAGGGACGGGCCCGCGGCGTGTCCGGCTGGCACTGTGGGAAGATGCCGGGGACAGGGGCAGGACCCCTGTGGGATGTGGGAGAGCGGAGGAGGTGTGGGAGCAGCCGGTGTGTGTGGGAAGCTGAATCACAGAATCGGTCGGGTTGAGATTGTAATAAATGGGCCAGGAGACCAGCTCCTTTTTAATGCCTTTATTCGGTGATCAGCTCTGGGTGGGGGCCTGAGGAGTCGCGCACACCGCCGCTGCTCCCTTTGGCGACGCAGAGGAGGAGGTGATCAGTTTTGCTTCACAGCAGAGCTGGGGCTTCTGTCCTCATGGGCATGCCTAGGAAAATGCTTTCTGGCTCATTGGCTAGGGTCCTCATTCTAGTCCAGTCCTACTTAGGTCATGGTGACCTTTAAAACCTTGTTGGTGGAGTAGAGGGACTTCCCACCAGTAGGTCCAGTCACTTAGTTCTTCAAATTTTGGGTTGGCTCATCGTTTCTAGGGTCTTTTGTTGGATTTTCTTGAGCTTTTCTTAATTTGCATATTCCCGGGAATGTTTCCAGACGCCATTTCGCGGAGCAGAAGAGGCGATACCCAAAGGACTCAGTAAGGGTACAGGTAAGGGGGGGTACAATCAGGGTGTATGTAAGGGAATTAACAGTGGGGGTACAACAAGGGTTTAACAGTTATCAACATAATTAGCTTATTACAACTTGAAGTTAACAGTGGGGGTACAACAAGGGTTTAACAGTTATCAACATAATTAGCTTATTACAACTTGAAGTGCCCATTAATGTCTCTACCATTCAATTATTTGTAATCAATATCAACCATTCAATTATTTGTAAGGATGTTAGCACACATCTTTCCTCTCAATCCCTCCTCTTCTTACTTCTCAATTGGTCTTCACAAACCCTAGCTATTATTAACCCTTTTTCCCAACATGGACCATTTGAAACACCCCCTTTCGACTTTTCCATGTCTGGTCCCTGCACCAGATATGGCAAGTAGATACAGAGAATAAAGTAGATAATTACAGTTCATACTAACCCATTAATCACTGGAAGTCCTTGTTGATTGCTGCTGATAGCCAAGGTCTCCCATGCTTTTGTTCCAGCTGAGATGTCCAAGTCTTTGGGGCTTTCGAGACCTTGACTCGAGTGTGATGGGTCCATCCGTGTCCAGGTCTCCTGGCTGCTCTCTCTGAAATCCTGGTTGGATGTTATGAACAGCAAAGTCCAAAGGCAGCGTCTGTGCTAACTGGGCTTCCTGTCAACGAGATTTCACAAGACACGGCATACTGGCCACATACTGGTTTAAATATAGATCTTCTCCTTTCTGCCACCTTGAAAATGAACAAGGTAAGAATCTCAAACAATTCAAAGGGGAATAACTGGATATTTCCATGGCTTTGGCTGTCATTCTTGCCAAAGATAATGGCAAAAGCTGTACCCATGGCATCTTAGTTTCTGTCACCAGCTTCAAAGGGTGTTTATTCCTCCATTCACCCTTTTTACTTGACCTGAATTCTCAGGGTGCCAGGGGGTATGGAGGTCCCACTGAAATTTCAAAGCAGCCATAATCCCTTGAAGGATCCTCCTGTAAAACAAGTTCCCTCATCCAAGTCCACTGCCTTCACAATCCCATATTCAGAAACCATTTGGTAACTGATTGTTATGAATTATTTATGTAATTATTGGCTTTCGCTATTATTGGCTTTAGTAAATTATTTTGATATAGTACAGTTTGTAATCTCTTTTTAACTGCTTTTGATACAGTATAATTTGTCAGCCTTTTATGGTTAATACCCTAATCCCTGTGTAGAGTGTATATCTTAGTGTGATATATATATTATAGTTTAGGCTTTCACAAAATATTAAAATAGAGGCTATGGAATGTGTATTATAACATTAACTTCTGCAGAAGTAATTGTAGCTGTGAAATAAGAACTAAGGCCTTTATTGTTGTAACTACCTGACAAGTAGTGAAATAGCTAATGTGGATTGGAAGTACTTCTAAAAATGGCTAGAACATCTGTATGATAAGATAATTTGAAAAGAACCAAGCAAGTAACACCAAAAGAGCAAGGAGGAATCTACCCCTGACCCTTCGGCTATCAGTAATTCTAACCACAGACCAGGGGGCCTCATGAGGAAATAAAAGACAAGACTCTCAAAATCACATCTGCATTGTGGCATGTAGTATAAGAAGGTGAGGTCAGGGGTTGAACTAAGATAAAGAATTCCCTGGAACATGTATACTCAAAGGAATGTTTAAATATGCATAATTGTCATGAATATGTATTTGACTAATGCAATGAAAAAGTATAAAGAGTTGTTATCGTTACCCGTGTGCATGTGTGTGGATATTCTCAGTTCAGTCAGAGAGAAAAGAGAGAGAATTCTCCCAGGCCTAGCCTGGGAAATTTAGGAGAAGGAATGAAAACAATTATAACCTCTCTTTCTGTTCATGTTGTTTATAGATATGTTCTACCACAGTGGGCTAGTCAGAGTGCACCAATGGTGTGAAAGGTTTTCACTTTGAGACCAATCATATTTCACCTTAGCGATGCTGGTTATAAAGGAGGAATGCTACTTGTTAATAAAGATTATTCTTTGCCTTCTGAAGATGGAGTCTCTTCATTTCCATCCCTGCCTCAGCAGCGACACATGTGGCTATGCACCCAGTGCTGTTACTTTTGCTTTATCCCTTGTTACACCTTTTAAAAATTTTAAAGGGTGAGCCTCGTTTCTCACACTGACCAAATAGTTGCTGAGGCTGCTAGAAACTCCTCTGGCCACCCTGCCAGCCAGCGTACCTCTACCAGAGGATATCTAAGCCCTCTTGCCCAGGGCATCTCAGTAAAATACACCCAACATCCCGGGCAAGGACAGAGAGCCCAAGGTAATTTCCCTGCTTTGCAATCTCATTTGTAGTCAGGCTATTAATTTTAGCCAGGCACCCCTCATTAGCTTGTTTTTCTAAAACAAAAAGACCCATGGCAGTACATCTTGAAGAATGTCTCTGCCAATTCTCAAAAGTCCCAATGACCCACCCCATGGAGCTGTCCCAACACCCTTTGCCAGGGTCAAAGCTCCTGGCATCCACTGTTTACTGCCCTTTGTTAATCAGTTCTCCTTCTTTCTTGTGCCTCACTACCTTTAATAATCTCCCACTCCTCTGGTGGAAAAGACAGCACCAGCACCACCACCTCCCCCCTCCCCGCCGGCAACAGCTGAGTCACCTGGAGCAAAGGGAGGATCCCAGAGACCTCTGGCAGAAGCCTGCCTTCTGAACATCTCCATTGAGCAGTTGATTACCTGTTGTCTCTTCTGAAAACCCTGCCTGATGTCCCTTGACTGCTCTTATTTCTACCTCCTCAGGCAAATTCACCACCTCCAACAAGTGAGTAATTGAGCTTTGAGGAGGGAAGGTTTTTTCCTGCAAGTTAACCTAAACCCCACTCCCTCTCAGCTTTCCTCCCAGCTTTCCAAAAGCCTGTAAAACCCACGCGCATACTTGGAATCTTTAAACATTCTACCACCAAGCTAACTTGAGTTTGGAATTCCAGCTAACGTCAGTGCTGCTGCTAAGAGAAGGGAAATGGTTCCATGACAGTTGTCTTTTTAAATTTGAGGTGTAATTTAATGTTTCTCTTAAAAGATACCTCACAGGATCCCCGTATGTGCTGTTTCAATAACTCACTTAGAAATAATCTTTATACTGTTTTGCATAGGATGAAGGGCACTGCCAAGCTGAGATGCCTGTGAAATGCTGAGATTTGGCAAAGCAGTGTGCCAGCAACATCTACAAAAGGCAATGGCCTTGTTGCTTTCAGTAGAACTGCTCCATTCAAGCAGGTAGGAACTGGAAGGTTCAGTGCATAACCCCTAGTTTGACTGTCAAGGCCATTATAGGCTGAAATGGAACGAGTCAGGTTTTACTGAGAGGGTCTGCGCTTCATTCACCTCTGGTTTCATTCAGTCTAGAGGCTGGCACAGCACCAGTGGCTGTGGGAGGAGAATGCAGCTCACGTCTAGTGAAGATCTGATTGGTTCTGTGAAAAAAATGCATATTTTATGATTGGCTTTTCGCAAATATTAAATTGAATACTATATGTATTATGTTATATTGATTAGAAGTGCTGTATTAACATTTTAATAGTATGGTATATGTAGTTGTGTAGTTAAAATAGAGCCTATGTATGTGGGGGTTTTTTTATTAGCTCAAGCAAGAGATGAGATAATGAAGAAACTCTTCACACAGAGATGACAACGATGGGGGCCCATAAAGAATTACTGCCTCCTTATCGGAAAAGACAAACATTCTTCCACCTTCTCTCCGTCTTTATGGAACCACCAGGATTAAGGTGAAGAAGCTGACAAAAACCAGAAAAGTTCTTAATTTGCAAGGAATTTATGCATCATGTATGAGATGTATGAATATGCAACAGGCTACTGCTTTTAAAGATTATTCCTTTGTTCACAAGGCATGCTTATCGGGCTTAAGTGCCCGAGAGCATCCGGACGTCCGTAATTCTTTGCTTTTTATTGTCTTGTAATTGTCCTAACTCTAAATTTTCATTACTCTAATTGTATTACTATTTTTATAACCATTTTATTATTATTAAACTTTTAAAATTTTAAAAACCAAGTGATTGGCGTTTATAACAGTTACGGAGGGCAGAAAGAATATCTGTGACTTTTCCTCTTCATGGTCCTGATTGTCCTGCAGGGAAGAAGAGGGGAGAGCTGTACTTTACTGGCCACTCAGATCTCTGTACCAGGGGGAGGATTAGCCCTTTTGCCATCTACTCATTTCTTTGGGCTACTATTGTACCACTGAGTGGACTCTCATTTCTTGAGAGCTTTTATTCCTTAAGAGAATTAGGATATTATCATCCCTACATAGAAAACCAAAGAATGGCCCTTGGTTTTTCCCTTTTTTTGTGTAGTGTTATGTTCTGTAAAGTGACCCTCAGTGGATGAGGTTAAGGCAAATGAGTTGCTGCTTTGAGATGGGAAGCAAAATTCCAAATCTTCACCTCCTCAGGCCATCCCAATTAGTTTGGGAAGTTGGCAACTTTTTGGAACTACTTGAGTTGAGCAATGGGAAGTAAAGATTTCCTGATTCTTACTTGCCAGATTCTTCTGTGTCTTTGCCACTGAGGTGTTTTTGTGCTGAAGGCAATAACTGCAATGAGAAAATAATTTTAGCATGGAGTAAGAGCTTCTGACAGAGACCAAGTGTTGCCAGCGTTGCTCCAGGTGCTCCTGCCAACAGCCCCTGCAGGCAGGAGCGCAGCCCCCAGTGCACGTGGGCTTTGGCTCCCTCTGGCACAGAAGCCCCCCATGGGCACAGGTCTCTGGGGCAGGAGACGGGCACCGGTGCTGCCAGGGCTCGGGGGGTGGCAGGTCTGCTTGGGCAGGGACCCTGCCACACCTGCTGATGTCAGCGCTCCCCGGGCCCCAGGGGTCAGGGCAGCATTCGTGCCCTGGCCCGCACATTCCTTGTCTTTGTTGCACCCGCAGGTTTAGGATGGCCACCAGCCGGGACGTGTCCCAAGGAGGCCGTGCCAGCTTCTGTGAAGGCCCCGTGCCCTTCCCAGCGCGGCTGCGTCGGCAGCCCTGGGGGCTCCTTCTGCTGCCCTGAGCCTGCAGGGCAGGGCAGAGTTTGCTGATGGTTTCAGCCGTTCCTAAAGATCCTGTTGGGCTGTCTTAGACACTTGGGGTGAGGGATTCCTTCCAACCTGATCCACTTTGGGTGGGCTGGGGGCGGCCCCAGGGCAGGGGGCAGTGTGTGCAGGGGCCCTTTGTGACACGGGGCAGCACGGTCACCGTGGCATGGAACAGGACAGCGTGTCCAAGGGCCCTTTGTGACACGGGGTGACATAGGAGCTGGCGGTGACAAGACCACGCCACAGTGCTCGGAGCACACGATGGGACAGGATGGGACAGAGCGGTGCCGTGAGGAGCCCCCGCACAGCGCACTCGTTCGTGTCCTACCCGGAGCTTTTCCGAGGTGTTATTCCTGCAGCTGACCTCGAGGCCAGACCCCAGGACTTGGTGACCCGTGGCCTTCCCGAGGTTTCTCTTCTGCAGGGGTCCTCGAGGGCAGACCGTGGGACTTGGTGCCCCAGAGGCATCTCCCATCCCTGCCACCGGTGCCCTCGAGGCCAGACCACAATCCTTGACAGGAGTCTCCTGTCCTTGTGGCAGGAGCCCTCGAGACCAGAGTGCAGGACTTGCTGTCCTGTAGCCTTCCTGAGGCTTCTCTCTTGAAGGTGCCTTCCAGGCACGACTGCAGGCCTTGCTGACTCGGAGCTTTTCCGAGGCATCTCTCCTGCAAGTCGTCACAAATCCAGTCACTGACATGGAGCAGAGACCCCCGAGAGTGCCCAAGCTGGCCTGGGGGGAGGAAGAGGAAGAAGGCCCTGGAGCTGGCCCTGCACCGGAGACCTGTGCTGCCCTGCTGGATATGCTCGTAAAGGAGGGGATTTGCAATCCAAAGCAAGTAAGCAGCCTGTGGCCAGGATTTCATTCTCCCAGGAATTGCTTGGCCTCCCAAGCCATGCCTACTGGTCACTGGAACCCTTTGCGGCCATGGCAGTGTGGTGGGAAGGGAAGCACTTCTCTGGAGAAGCTGGGGACATTCCTCCCTCTGGCAGCTTTCCAAGTCTCCCCTGCCTTCTCCAGGTGCCTGCCATGGTGAGGTACATCCACCAGTGGCTCATGGCCAGTCAGTTTGCTGAGCACAGGCTGAACAGGCTGGATCTCACCAACGAACAGCCCGCTGATGTAGTAATGTGTCCTGGTTTGGGGCAAATTTGGGAGAAAACCTTCAGAAGGAGCCCCAAGAAAGCAAACCCCCAGAGCCCCCTGCTCACCTGGCTCGGGAAGAATTTCCCCAGAGAGTAGTGGAAACAACCTGTTTATTGAGCAGGCAAAGCACTCCCCAGCACAAAAAATGAACAACACCAGATGACAAAAACTCTTTCACCACACTGAAGAGGTGACAAATTCAGAAAGTCTCTCCCGGGAGTGGTGCCCAGTTATCGGTCTCCGGCACTGGGGATGGCTGCTGCAGGTCACAAAATGCTGGCTCTCGGTGTTTCTTGGTGTTTCCCAGGTCCCAGTCCTGAGCAGGTTCAAATGGTATTCAGGAAAGGGAAAGAAAAAAAAACAGTCCAGGGAAAAAAATGGATTGCCTAGCTAAACTAACTAATAAGCAAAAGCAAGGGCAAAAGCAAAAAGCAGGAGCAAGAGCAAAGTGAAAGCAAGCAAGCCAGCAAGCAAGGAAGAAAGCCAGCAAGCCCTAGCCTCTCTCCTAGACACAAACTGTGAGGGGAGGTGAGCCGGCTGATAACAAGACAAAACAAACCTTCACTTTTCGGAGCCAGTCCTGAAGGCACAGAACATAACATCAAGCATAAACAGAACACACGATTGGGGATGCAAGCACCATAATGTCACCCTAGGACATTCCTCCCCTTGTCTCCGAATCGTCAACATAACTACCAAACATCATGTAAAAACTTCATCAAGTAAAAACTTCCATCTTTCACTTACTCAGACACATTTCCTTCCATCTCTCAAGCCCAGCCCAATGGATATCCTGATCAGTGCCCCTCTACTGCAAAAACTACGTATTAGGGACAATACCGGAGCTATTTTGGGATAAGAAAATAAACCTAAGGACCATAGAGGTATTAAGACCTCAAAAAACCCTAGGGACCAGAAACACATGCAGGCCTGCACCCCAAGAGACATTATGAATTCAAAAAACATAGCCAGTAACTGCTCTATACCAGCCCAGAGTAATTGCAACCAAAATATGATTAGAACAGGGTTTTTTCCACTCTCTCAAGCCACGAGTTGAGTGCCAAAATATTTGTCCTAGATTAGGACAAATTTGGGAGAAGACCTCCGGAAGGAGCTCCAGAAAGCAAACCTCCCACGGCTCCTCCCCCACCTGGTTCAGGAAGAATTTCCTGGGAGAGAAGTGGAAAAAAACCCACATTTATTTAACAAGCAAAATGCTCCCCAATACAAAAACAACACCAGATGACAAAACTCTTTCACCGTTCTGAAGAGATGACAAATTCAGAAAGTCTCTCTGGGAGTGGTCACCCAGCTATCAGTCTCCGGTGCTGGGGATGGCTGCTGCAGGTCACAAAATGCAGGCTCTCGGTGTTTCTTGGTGTTTCCCAGGTTCCAGTCCGGAGCAGGTTGGGATGGTATTCAGGAACGGGAAAAGAAAAAAAACCAGTCCAGGGTAAAAATTGGATTGCCTAGCTAAACTAACTAATAAGCAAAAGCAAAAAGCAGGAGTGAGAGCAAAGCAAAGCAAGCAAGCCAGCAAGCAAGCCAGCCTCCCCTAGACACAGACCATGGTGGGGAGTTGAGCCGGCTGATAACAAGACAAAACAAACCTTCACTTTCAGAGTCAGTCCTGAAGGCACAGAACATAATATCAAACATAAACAGAACACACGTCTGGGGATACAAGCACCATAATGTCACCCTAGGACACTAACCGAGGGAGTTCCACTAAAGTGAAGATAGTCTCAGCCTCCCATGACTGAGCAGCTGGGTATGATCTGTCAGATCCCCTTGAAGATACCTCTACCATGTATGCCCAGGAAAGAAATAATAACCAGGGTTAGAGGGGCCCTGCCTCTAGTCAGGAAGAGGCACGGGATAACCGGATCTCCTGGACGGTGTAGATCTGATTGCCTGGCACATCAGAGCCACAAAAATGCGACACCTTAGTTGACACTGGTGCGCAGTGTACCCTGATACCATCGGGACATGTGGGGGCAGAACCTGTTTCCATTGCTGGGGTGACGGGGGGATCACAGCAATTGGCCCTGTTGGGAGCTGAGGTGAGCCTGACTGGGAAGGAGTGGCAGAAACATCCTATTGTGACCGGCTTAGAGGCCCTGGGTATTCTGGGCATAGACTTCCTCCAGAACGGCAATTACAAAGAACCAAAGGGACTCAGGTGGGCTTTTGGCATAGCTGCTGTAGAGGCAGAGAACATTAAGCAGTTGAACACCTTGCCTGGACTGTCAGAGCATCCATCTGCAGGAGGACTCCTGAGGGTGGAAGAGCAACAAGTACCAATTGCCACCTCGACAGTGCATCGCCGGCAGTATCGGACGAATCGAGATGCCGTGATCCCCATCCACAGAATGATCTGTTAGGTGGAGAGCCAAGGGATGGTCAGCAAAACCCACTCACCCTTCAACAGTCCCATTTGGCCTGTGCACAAGTCTCAATGGAGATTGACTGTGGACTATTGTGCCTTGAATGAAGTGACTCCACCACTGAACGCTGCTGTACCGGACATGCTGGAACTCCAGTACGAGCTGGAGTCCAAGGCAGCAAAGTGGTACGCCACTGTTGACATTGCTAACACGTTTTTCTCCACTCCTCTGGCAGCAGAATGCAGGCCTCAGTTTGCCTTTATGTGGAGTGGAGTGCAGTACACCGGGAACCGACTGCCCCAGGGGTGGAAGCACAGCCCCACCATCTGCCATGGACTGATCCAGGCTGCACTGGAAAAGGGTGAAGCTCCAGAACACCTGCAGTACATCAATAACATCACTGTGTGGGAGAACACGGCAATGGAAGTATTTGATAAAGGAGAGAGGATCATCCAGTTTCTGCTGGAAGCCAGCTTCGCCATCAAGGAGAGCAAAGTCAAGGGACTTGCCCGAGAGATCCAGTTCCTGGGGCTAAAGTTGCAAGACGGATTGTGTCAGATTCCCACTGAGGTCACCAAAAGGATCACTGCGATGTCTCCACCAACCAGCAAGAAGGAAACAGGAGCTTTCCTAGGTGCCATAGGTTTTTGGAGAATGCACATTCCCGAGTACAGCCAGATTGTGAGCCCTCTTTACCTGGTCACCTGCAAGAAGAACGATAATTCCTCTGGGGCCCTCAGCAGCAACAAGCTTTCACCCAGATCAAGCAGGAGATTGCTCAGGCAGTAGCCCTTGGCCCAGTCAGGACGGGACCAGAGGTGAAGAATGTGCTCTACTCTGCAGCTGGGAACAATGGCTTGTCCTGGAGCCTTTGGCAGAAGGTGCCTGGGGAGACTCGAGGCCGACCACTGGGATTCTGCAGCTGAAATTACAGAGGGTCTGAAGCCAAATGCACTCCCACAGAGAAGGAAATCTTGGCTGCCTATGAAGGAGTTCAAGCTACCTCCGAGGTGATTGCCACAGAAGCACAACTCCTCCTGGCACCCTGACTGACGCCACTGGGGTGGATGTTTAAAGGGAAGGTTCCCACTACCCTCCACGACACTGCTGCCACATGGAGCAAATGGATTACTCTCATCATGCAGCACACCCGGATTGGAAACCTGAATCGCCCTGGGATTTTGGAGATAATTACAAACTGGCTGCTGGTGACAACTTTGGTCTCACTGATGGAGAGCAGCAGGAACAAGTGACAAGGGCTAAAGGAGCTCCACCATGCAACCAACTACCATCAGAGGAAACTCGATACTCTGTTTTCACTGACAGTTCCTGTGGCATCGTAGGGATGAACTGGAAGTGGAAAGCAGCCGTATGGAGCCCCACATGACACGTAACACAAGCTACTGAAAGAGAAGGTGGATCAAGTCAACTTGCTGACCTCAAGGCCGTTCAGCTGGCCCTGGACATTGCTGAAAGAGAGAAGTGACCAAAGCTCGACCTTTATATGGATTCTTGGATGGTAGCCAATGCTCTGTGGGGCGGGCTGGAAAGGTGGAAAAAGGCTAACTGGCAGCATAGAGGAAAACGTGTCTGGGCTACTGATGAGTGGAAAGACATTGCCTCTTGGGTAGAAAATGTGTCTGTAAAAGTCTGTCTTGTAGATGCCCATGTTCCCAAGAGTCGGGCTAATGAGGAACACCGAAACAACGAGTAGGTAGATCAGGCTGCAATGATAGAAGTGTCAAAGATAGATTTAGATTGGCACCATAAGGGGGAGTTGTTCCTAGCTCAATGGGCCCATGATGCCTCAGATCATCAGGGCAGAGATGCCACTTTTAAGTGGGCATGAGACCAAGGGGTGGCTCTAACCATGGACAGTGTTTCTCAGGTTATCCATGACTGTGACACGTGTGCTGAGATCAAGCAGGTCAAGTGGGTGAAGCCCCTGTGGTATGGTGGGCGGTGATCCAAGTACAGGTATGGGGGGGCCTGGCAGATTGACTACATCACACTGCCCCAGACACGCCAAGGCAACCGCTACGTGCTCACAATGGCAGAAGCCACCACAGGATGGTTGGAAACCTCCCCTGTGCCTCATGCCAATGCCCGGAGCACCATCCTGGGCCTTGAAAAGTAAATCCTGTGCAGGCATGGTACCCCTGAGAGGATTGAGTCTGACAATGGGACTCATTTCAAGAACAGCCTTATCAACACCTGGGCTAGGGATCATGGCATTGAGTGGGTGCACCATATCCCCTACCATGCACCAGCTGCAGGCAAAGTGGAGAGGTACAATGGACTGTTAAAAACCACCTTGAAAGCAGTGGGTGGGGGATCTTTCAAGAACTGGGAGCAGCATTTAGCAAAGGCCACCTGGTTAGTTAACACCCGAGGTTCCACCAGTGGAGCAGGTCCTGCCCAGTCTGAGTCCCTGAATATAGCAGACAGAGATAAAGTCCCAGTGGCACATATCAGAGGTTTGTTAGGGAAGACAGTGTGGATCAACTCTGCCTCGAGTACAGACAAACCATTTGTGGGATTGTCTTTTCTCAGGGACCAGGTTGTACATGGTGAATAATGCAGAGAGATGGAAAAACACAATGTGTACCTCAGGGAGATCTCATTGTGGGGTGAGACTCATATGCAAATATCACTGTTTGTTGGATGTTACTGCCACTGTCTGTACATTAAACCACACCGACATGAGACAGAAGGAAATGTGTAAGTGTCAAAGGTTTGAGCAAGTGATATAGAAGGAAATGTGTGTCAAAGGTTTGAGCAAGTGAGATGGAAGGAAATGTGTCTGAGTAAGTGAAAGATGGAAGTTTTTACTTGATGAAGTTTTTACATGATGTTTGGTAGTTATGTTGATGATATGGAGATAAGGGGTGGAATGTCCTAGGGTGACGTTAGGGTGCTTGTATCCCCAATCGTATGTTCGGTTTATGCTTGATGTTATGTTCTGTGTCTTCGGGACTGGCTCCAAAAAGTGAAGGTTTGTTTTGTCTTTTTATCAGCCGGCTCACCTCTCCCCTCACAGTTTGTGTCTAGGAGAGAGGCTAGGGCTTGCTGGCTTTCTTCCTTGCTTGCTGGCTTGCTTGCTTTCACTTTGCTCTTGCTCCTGCTTTTTGCTTTTGCCCTTGATTTTGCTTATTAGTTAGTTTAGCTAGACAATCCAATTTTTTCCCTAGACTGTTTTTTTTCTTTCCCTTTCCTGAATACCATTTGAACCTGCTCAGGACTGGAACCTGGGAAACACCAAGACACGCTGAGAGCCAGCATTTTGTGACCTGCAGCAGCCATCCCCAGTGCCAGAGACCGATAACAGGGCAACCACTCCCAGCAGAGACTTTCTGAATTTGTCACCTCTTCAGAGCGTAGAAAGACTTTTTGTCATCTGGTGTTGTTCATTTTTTGTGCTGGGGAGTGCTTTGCCTGCTCAATAAACCGGTTGTTTCCACTACTCTCGGAGGAAATTCTTCCCGAGCCAGGTGGGGGAGGGGCGGTGGGGGTTTGCTTTCTGGGGGCTCCTTCTGGAGGTTTTCTCCCAATTTTGCCCAAAACCAGGACACATTACTACATCAGCAGGCTGTTCGTTGGTGAGATCCAGCAGGGCCCTGTTCAGCCTGTGCTCAGCAAACTGACTGGCCATGAGCCACTGGTGGATGTACCTCACCATGGCAGGCACCTGGAGAAGGCAGGGGAGACTTGGAAAGCTGCCAGAGGGAGGAATGTCCCCAGCTTCCCCAGAGAAGTGCTTCCCTTGCCACCACACTGCCATGGCCACAAAGGCTTCCAGTGACCAGTAGGCATGGCTTGGGAGGCCAAGCAATTCCTGGGAGGATCAAACCCTGGCCACAGGCTGCTTACTTGCTTTGGATTGCAAAACCCCTCCTCTACGAGCATATCCAGCAGGGCAGCACAGGTCTCCTGTGCAGGGCCAGCTCCAGGGCCTTCTTCCTCTTCCTCCACCCAGGCCAGCTGGGGCACTCTCGGTGGTCTCTGCTCCATGTCAGTGACTGGATTTGTGGCTACTTGCAGGAGAGATGCCTCGGAAAAGCTCCGAGTCAGCAAGGCCTGCAGTCGTGCCTGGAAGGCACCTTCAAGAGAGAAGCCTCAGGAAGGCGACAGGACAGCAAGTCCTGCACTCTGGTCTCGAGGGCTCCTGCCACAAGGACCGGAGACTCCTGTCAAGGATTGTGGTCTGGCCTCGAGGGCACCAGTGGCAGGGATGGGAGATGCCACCAGGGCACAGAGTCCCACGGTCTGCCCTTGAGGACACCTGCAGGAGAGAAGCCTCGGAAAGGCCATGGGTCACCAAGTCCTGTGTTCTGGCCTTGAGGTCAGCTGCAGGAATAACGCCTCAGAAAATTTCTGGGTCAGACACGAACGAGTGCACTGTGCGGGGGCTCCTCACGGCACCGCTCTGTCCTGTCCTGTCCCGTCGCGTGCTCCGAGCACTGTGGCGTGGTCTTGTCACTGCCAGCTCCTATGTCACCCCGTGTCACAAAGGGCCCTTGGACACGCTGTCCCGTTCCATGCCACGGTGACCGTGCTGCCCCGTGTCACAAAGGGCCCCTGCACACACTGCCCCCTGCCCTGGGGCCGCCCCCAGCCCACCCAAAGTGGCTCAGGTTGGAAGGAATCCCTCACCCCAAGTGTCTAAGACAGCCCGACAGGATCTTTAGGAATGGCTGAAACCATCAGCAAACGCTGCCCTGCTCTGCAGGCTCAGGGCAGCAGAAGGAGCCCCCAGGGCTGCTGACGCAGCCGTGCTGGGAAGGGCAGGGGGCCTTCACAGAAGCTGGCACGGCCTCCTTGGGACACGTCCCGGCTGGTGGCCATCCTAAACCCGTGGGTGTGACACAGACAAGGAACGTGTGGGCCAGGGCAGGAATGCTGCTCTGACCCCTGGGGCCCGGGGAGCACTGACATCAGCAGGTGTGGCACAGTCCCTGCCCAAGCAGACCTGCCACCCCCCGAGCCCTGGCAGCACCGGTGCCCGTCTCCTGCCCCAGAGACCTGTGCCCGTGGGGGGCTTCTGTGCCAGAGGGAGCCAAAGCCCACGTGCACTGGGGGCTGCGCTCCTGCCTGCAGGGGCTGTTGGCAGGAGCACCTGGAGCAACTGCTGGCAACACTTGGTCTCTGTCAGAAGCTCTTACTCCATGCTGAAATTATTTTCTCATTGAAGTTATTGCCTTCAGCACAAAAACACCTTAGTGGCGAAGGCACAGAAGAATCTGGCAAGTAAGAATCCTCAATTCAGGAAAGCTTTACTTCCCATTGCTCAACTCAAGTAGTTCCAAGAAGTTGCAAACTTCCCAAACTAATTGGGATGGCCTGAGGAGGTGAAGAGTTGGAATTTTGTTTCCAATCTCAAAGCAGCAACTCATTTGCCTTAACCTCATCCACTGAGGGTCACTTTACAGAACATAACACTACAAAAAAAAAAAGGGAAAAAAAAAGGGCCATTCTTTGGTTTTCTATGAACAGATGATCATATCCTAATTCTCTAAAGAAATAAAAGCTCTCAAGAAATCAAAGTCCACTCAGTAGTAGAAAAGTAGCTCAAAGAATTGAGTAGATGGCAAAAGGGCTAATCCTCCCCCTGGTACAGAGATCTGAGTGGCCAGTGAAGTACAGCTCTGCCCTCTTGTTCCCTGCAGCAGAATCAGGACCATGAAGAGGAAAAGTCACAGATATTCCTTCAGCCCTCCGTAACCAAAGCTGTGCCAAAGCACAGATGCTGCCTTGAAAATGACTCAAATTCCAGCCTAGACCTCTCACCTTCCAGACAACTCCTTCTCCAACACCCCACCAGCACCAAGCCCCCCAAACTCCCACACAGATGCCCTCAACACCTCGCCAGGAGCCCCAGCTGTCCCCGTCCCTCCGCAGAGCTTTCCCACCCTCCAGCAGACGCCCTGGTTCCCTGCACGTGCCGTGGGATGGCACTCAGGAGGATCTGCTCCATGGCCTTCCCCTGGAGCACGCTCAGGCTGCCAAGCCTATGGATCCTGGATCATCCTTCCCACCGAGCCTTCCCGTGCACGGCTGTTCCATGTACACCTCTGCGCTCAGCTCGGACTTCTCCACTTCACCAGGAGTGCTGGGAAAGGATGGAGAGCAGCCTGGCAAGCTCTTTCTGCAGCTCCCTCTTTACCCTCGGGGAGGGAGAACATTCCACAGGAAAGCAACTGGTGCCACAAGGAGCGGGTGGCCTCAGGCACCTTTGGGGATGGAACAAGGCCTTGGTTTGACATAAGTAAGCACAAGCCATTCACATGAGTAAACAAGTAATTAGCACAGACATGCCTAAGTACTTAGCACCAGTTAGCATAACAAAAACCTGATGGCCTAACTTGACATGAGAGTGACCTGACAAAAAGCTTTAGACACAGTCTACCAGAAGAACTAAGGGCAAGTGTGGAATCAGCCCTGTGCAGGGAAGCCCTGAGGAAGACTTTGTGCTGCTTTGGGGCATCGAGACCGCTCCTGGCCAGGGCCTGGACATCAGCTTCAAGTATGGGAATCTGACACAATGTATTTCTAACCCCCTGCCTATGGAATCACCTCAGCAGTGTAAAGATGGATGGTGATTTTGATACAACTCCGACATCAACCCACTGAAATTTATATGTGGCAGAGAAACACTTTAGTGGGGTGCAGACCCCTGCCCTCCTGCCAGGTCAATAAAAGGGCTTTTGGCTGAAAATGCATTTGTCAGCTGATTTCTTTGAATGAGGGAGACCCCTCAGGACTGCTGTATCCTGAGGGAACACCGCTGGCCTTGGCCTGTAGGCACCTGCACAAGCTTAAAATCAGCTGCCTCAGCTTCCAGGACCTCTCTTGGCCAGCATCCTGACGTGGCTGCAGGACTGCTGTGAGGCACTGCTGGGACCCAGCGGGACAAGATCGGCTGTCTCGTGTCCACGTAGCACCCCTCACACAGCCAGGGCCATCCCAAAACCAGACAAACGCTCACGTGTCAGCACAGGGGAGCAAGGAGCACTGGGCTGCTCTCACGGTATCTCAAAGTTCGAGAATCCACCATAGCACTGTTAAATTTTTGGGGGGACCAAGGACTTTGAGTATCAAAAGGGAAACTCCCATTTGTAGGGAGGGAAGTAAAATGCCTGGGACATGTGATTTGTCAAGGGAGCTGGTGGCTGAACCCTGAGAGAATTGTAGGGATAGCCTCACTCCCATGACCAAAAACTAAGAGAGAAGTCAGAAGGTTTTTAGGCCTGTTGGGATATTGGAGGCTATGGATTGAAGGATACACGCAGGCCATCAGGTTCTTGTATGAAAAGTCAGTAGAAGAGATTAGATGGGAAGAAGACAACAAGCAAATTTTGAAGCTTTAAAGCCAAAATTAGTCAGTGCAGCAGCACTGAGTCTTCCTGCCTTAGACAAACCCTTCTATCTGTTTGTGGATATAGAAAAAGGGGCAGCACATGGAGGGTTAGCCCAGGACCGGGGAGGATCCAGGAAACCAGTGGCCTATTTATCAAAACTGCAAGACCCTGTCAGCTGGGGTTGGCCAACCTGCATTCAGGCGGTGGCAGCGAGCGCCCCACTCATAGAAGAAAGCAAAAAATTAACCTTTGGGGAAAAATTGAAAATATATACCCCACACTCAGTAAGGAGTATCCTCAGCTAAAAGGCTGAGAAATGGCTCACTGATTCCCAAGTGCTAAAGTATGAAGCCATCTTAATAGATAATGGTTTAGAGCTAGTCGTGAGTAGCCAACTCAACCCTGCCCAGTTTTAGATGGAAAACCAGGTGAGGAATTAATACATAATTGCCTAGAGGTTATAAACTATCAAACTAAAGTAAGAGAGGACCTAACAGATCAACCACTCCAAGGTGGAAAACGATTGTACATCGATGGATTTTCACGGGTAATCCAGGGCACAGGGTATTGGGGTAGGCTATAGCAGATGAAGAGTTAGTGGCCCTAGAAAAAGGAAAGTGTCGGAACACAGCTCTGGAAATATTCACACAGAAAAGAGAAACAATATATACAGACTCAAAATATGCTTTTGGAGTAGTGCATACCTTTGGAAAACTTTGGGAAGAGAGTAAGCTATTAAATTCAAGGGGAAAGGAACTAAAAACTTCTTTTAGAAGTGTTAGAAACCTTACAATTACCAGAAGAAGTGGCAGGAGTATATGTTAAAGGACATAAAAAAGGGGTGACTCAAGAAGCACAAGGGAACCATTTAGCAGATTTAGATGCTAAGAATGCAGCTGAATCAGGGATAGAAAAACTAATGATAGCATTAACCCCCATGAGAGAAATGGAAGAAGTCCCTGTATTCAGTGAGACAGAAGAGAAAGAATTCCTCAAAACAGGAGCCAAGAAAGATAACAAAGGGAAGTGGAGATTAGCAGATGGGAGGCAAATGTTGAATAAACCCCTTGGCAGGAAAATGCTCGAAGGCAAACATGGAACAACACACTGGGGTTACACAAGCGCTAAGTGATCAATTTCTAAGGGACTGGGCCTGCATAGGAATTTTTGGGATAGCTAAGCAGGTAATTGAAAGGTGTGTGATATGCCAACAAGTGAGTAAGAAAATCATGAGGAAAACACCAGGGGAGGGCGAGAAGTAGCCTTACAGCCCTTTCAAAACATCCAAGTAGACTTTACCGAGCTTCCCCAGGTACAACAGTGGAAGTTTTTGCTAGTGATAGTAGGTGACCTGACTCATTGGGTAGAGGCGGTACCCACGGTTAAAGCCAATGCCAATGTTGTGAGTAAAACACTTCTAGAATCAATCATTCCCCAGTATGGGATGGTGAACAGGATTGATTCAGTCCAAGGAACTCATTTCACCTCTAAAATATTGCAAAAAGTTGTTCAAACACTGTGAGTAAATGGGAATTGCACACTCCATGGCATCCACAGAGTTCTGGTCACATTGAGAGGATGAATCAAACTCTAAAAAGAGCTCTAGTTAAGCTGATGACTGAAACCCAGATGTCATAGATAAAATGTCTCCCTTTTTCCTTATTAAAAATTAGAACTCAACCCCAGTCAGATCTGGGGGTGTCACCCTATGAAATGACATTTGGGTTACCCTTTCTGACCTCACCCCAGAGAGTTGCCACCTATGAGGAAGGGGAAGCCAATGCCAAGAAATATGTTATGTCTATAGCAGAAACCTTAGAAGGGCTAAGACATAAAGGGGCAATTCCTCAAACTACCACCCGGGATTTCAGAATCCATAATATTAATCCCGGGGATTGGGGAATGATCAAGTAATGGAGAGATCAGCCTTTAACTCCTCAATGGGAAGGTCCCTTTCAGGTACTGCTCCCCACCGAATCAGCCGTGTGAACTGCAGAGTGGGGATGGACTGATGCCCACAGATGGACTCATGCCAACAGAGTTAAAGGCTCAATAGAAGAACCCAAAGAGTGGACTATATACAAAACATCCAGGCCAGGTGAAACGAGATTGACTCTCAGGCGGGGACTGAGAGACAACCAGAAAGACAACAAGATGCCCAAAAAGTAGAGCCAAGCTTCCACCAGCCAGCTTGAGAACTGTCTGCCTGTTTTAATGAACAGGAATTACCAGCACCTGTTGAGGGGAAGTACACAAGGGACCGTAAGAGGTAATGGGGCAGCATCCTTAAGAAGTAAGACAAGAAATAGAGGGCAAGACCGGGTTGGCCTCTTTGTTCAGCACCAAGAAGACTCCATAGCCCTGCTGCGGGCAGCAACCCCGTAGGCATGGTAAGGTAGGGACAAAAGGCCATATCGGACCACTGGCATTCCCCAACTGTCTTTGAATACAACAGGGACTGGAGGGCGAGACCGAGCTGGCCTCTGGACCCCTAAGATACACTGACTATGGGTAGCAACCACATAGCTATGATAGATAGGAGTCAAAGCCATCCTGGACCTCTGTTAGGCCCTTTTGTCCATTCCAAATACATATGTCTAAGGAAAACCTGAGATTTTTCCTCCTGTTCCCACTGTCCTTGCCCACATCAACAGATGCTAGTATGACTCATTCAAGAGAGAGAAAAATTTTAATTAAATGTTCAAGCAAAATGACATATAGAAAAAGAACATGGGGGTTTGTTATAGATGAGTAATCCTATGGTTGACTCTCACAATTAAGGGGTGAATATTAAGTAGATGTTAAGAGAAGTTGTGTAGGTGGATAGTTATCTTTCCCTTCCCCCTTGCATTGTTATCATGGGATGCCCTCAGTAGTCAGGGCATTTGGGAGGGTCAGCTTGTTGCTATGGCAGCGCCTGAGCTCCAATCAAGCTGTAAGAAAGTGATCTCTACCACTGGACAGCGAAGGAGGAGTGGATTGACAAGACTTTGGGAGGGGCTGGAGGTATAAAAGACAGAACATCCATTTTGTAGATGAGCACATGGTGACTGAATCCTTTACTCTGGAAACTGTATTTATTCTTTATTCACTCTTCTGTTGAATTTTGACAAGGTCTTAATAAACCATTTAAATTTTTGAAAGTGAAAATTGTTTGTCACATGGGGTTGGGGAATGTGGGGCAAGGTTGTCCACACTGGGTCAGACCTCAAGGTAAAACTTCTCAGACCTGGCCAGACTTCCTTAGGAGTGGCCCTACATCAATATCAATCATAGAATGCTGCAATCAGCTCTTCTCTAAAGAGAACAGTAATAAAGACACTCTTTAAAATAGGAATACATATTTCTTAGAAGCTCTTTGAAATATTTCTCCATAACTGTAAAAGGAAACATTCCTAAGGAACTACATTAGAGCAGAGGGAAATAAAGGCAGAGCCATGATTTGGTAAGACGTGCTTATCCTAAAGAGCCCTGTGGTGCATTTGGAGCTGAGCCCTGGAACCTCAGGGCCCGAGAGGAGATTGCACAAACCTTTCCAGGAGTCAAAGTCAGAGAAAAAAACCCAAAGTGTCTCAAAGCATTAATGGGACCCACTGAGGTCCATCCCCAACACAGGCTCCTCATGGACTCCTTGGAGGAGAGAACTGGAGGCCAGAATGGCAAAAAAACCTCTCAGAGACTCAGTGTGGAAAGGAAAATCCAAAGTACCTTAAACTCCTTGAGTATCTCAAAGTATTAATGAGCCCCACTGAGTGTTGTTCCTGACAAAGCCTCTCCAGGGACTAATTACAGCCGATAATTGGAGGCCATGACTGCACAAAGATCTCAGAGACTCCAAGGCAAAAGCCAAAGCCAAAGTGCTTTGAAAAACCTGCAGTCCCTGGGAGCATGAAGGAGCCCCCAGGGCCATTCCTGAACAAGGCTCCCCAGGGACTCCTTCCAGCAGATCCTTGAGGCCACTGGGATGTGGGCTAGGGGGGGATGCAGAGGGCAGGACAAGGGGCAGACAGTGCCCAGCCTGGCTGGGGCTGTGCCAGGAGGCCCCAGTGCCTCAGGACAAGGTGTCTCCTGACAGCCCTTGGTGGCACAGACTCTGCTGTGCCCCAGGGCACCAAGACTTGGCTTCTCTTTGTCCCCACCTGTCATCAGTGCCTCCAGTTCTCTGCTCTGCCTGGGGCCTGGGGACACTTTCTCAGTCGTGTCCCTCAGTGGGACCCATTAAAAGTCAGAGAAACTTTGGAGTTGGATTCTGACTTGGAGCTCTGGAGAGGTTTCTGCAGCTCCCTCTCAGGGCCTGATGTTCAGGGCCTGAGCACAAAGCCCCAGAGGGTCATTAAAGTCCTTGTGCTGTGTCTGTGCTGCTGAGCTGGGCCGGGCTCCTGGCACAGAGGGTGATCCTGGCAACCAAGGAGAGCTTCAAAAGCACATTTCTCTGGATGAGCAGCTCTTCTCCCAGCCCAGCAGGACTGGGGCACTGCCTGCAGCCAGCCCGGGCACAGCACAGAGGCACAGAGAGCTTCCATCAGTCAGGGCTGGGAAGGTGCTGAGAAGTGCCTGGGGCAGAATCACTGGCAGCCCTTGGCACAGGAACCTCTGGCTGCAGGACAATGCAGCTGCAGCTCCTGGAGTGATCTCCTACAGCTGGAACATCCCAATGCCCACCGACCCTGTGAGTACATTCTCTGATCATCTCTTGTGCAGAGCAGCCAGGGGTGCCCAGGGCTGTCCTGCAGAGCAGGGTCCTGCAGCCCAGGGCGCTGTGCTGGGCCAGGGACTCTGCTGCCTGCCAGGGACAGCTCTCAGCCGGCCCGGGGAGCTGCTCCCAGCGCTGGAGAGAAGCTGTGGGGGGAAGGAGCCACCCTGAGCAGGGCAGGTGCTGCTGCTGAGAGCTGCTGGCTGGGGCAGGGCTGCTCCCAGCTCCAGACCAGCCTGGGCACAGCTCCGCAGGACACTTCCCAAAGAAGGTAAACCTGGGATTGCTGTAAAGATCAGGAGCTTTCCTGAGAGTGTTTTCCTTTTCCTGCTTGCAGAAGGATGAGGAAGTTGCAGTGGTGACAAAAAGATTTCTGCTTTTTATTCATTTTTCATATATTTGTAGCTCTGTAAATTACTATTATACAGTTATAAAAATATAATCCTTACTTAACTCTATATAACTCTTAATTAACTCTATTAAACTACTGTTATGTACTTTTATAACTATAATCCTTAATTAACTCTAGTACATTTCCTAACCTTTCTCTTAGATTTTAGAAAAATAACCTGTCTAAATACATTCCTGAAATACTATATAGTCTTATGATCAGGAAGAGGACCCACAAGAAGAATATTTTTGTTTTTGAGCAGAATTTAAGCAGTCATAACAAAAATGTGCAAAAAAAACCCCTTGGACCTACTCCAATGGGTTGAGCAAGGGGTTGTTACTGGGGCAACTGAATGTCCTACTGGATGTTCCTGTTAAATATCCTAATTAATCAACCATAATAAATTGTTGAAATCAGGGGCTGGGTTTGCCCCATCCCCACTGGGACACCTGGAAGCTTCCAATAAAGGTCTGGTTTTTACTTTACTGGTCTAACATTGTTTTTACTTTACTGTTCTAACTTTGTTGCAAGGTTTTTGGTTTTTTTTTTTTTCCTCTTTTGATTATAGACAACAGGGGGATGAGAGAAGCAGAACAGGAATTGTGATCCCAGAATCACAGAACATTCTGAGTTGAAAGGGACACACAGGATCATCAGAGCAATGTTTGAACATTTACAGAGACTCCAGAACTGTGACTTTGGGTGGTCAGTCTCTCTGCTGGCAGCCTCCCAAAGGGCCTTCAGCCACTCCTCAGCCCTGGACAGCAGCAGCATCACCTTTGTGGGGCCCAGCAGGGCTCTCCTGAGCTGCCCTCGCCCAGCTGCACACAGACCCTGCCCCAGCCAGGGCCCTGCACACAGGCAGGTTTCTGTAGGGCCGGGCCGAGGGCACACAGGGTGGGATGGGCTCTGTGAGCGCTGGCAGGGACAAGGCACCTCTCAGGAGGGAATGTCCAGGCCCAGGGAGATGCTCAGGGAAGCAGAGGGGGCTGAACAGAGCAGTGCTGGGGCAGGAGGGCACTGTTGGTGTGTGGGAGGTGCCGGGCACAGCTGGGCACGGGAACACTGTCCTGAGTGCCCAGCTGTCTCTGCCCTGCCCTCTCAGGCACAGCACCACAACATCTTCTCCTGTTTCTGCACTCCCCTGATATTGTCAGTGTTTTCTGGTGCTCTCAGGGAGGCTCTGGCATTTGCAGCAGCTGAGTCAGGCACTGCCCTTGGCATTCCTGCCAGGCAAGGCTGTCCATGGGAATGGGGTGTCCAAGCTTCCCTGGGACCTGTGGGGCTGCGGGCAAAGCAGTCCATGGGAAAGCGCAATGAGCTGAGCCCCTCCATGAGATCCCATCATGGACACAGCCGGGGATCTCCTTGCTGTGCCCTTCCCAGCTCTGAGCTGCCCTCCTGGGTGCAGAGCTGTGCCAGAGCCTCTGGGAGTTCCCTGAATGTCCCACGGGGAAGTGCAGAGATTCCACAGTTGAGGAAATGCTGCTGGGTTGGCCAAGGGAGCCGTGAGTGTCCTTGGCACAAGGGGGTGCTGAGAGCTTGCCCAGAGACCTTTGGAGAGGGTGGGACATTCAGGGATCCCTCTGCTCTGGGCAGGGTCTGGTTTATCCCAGGGTGACCCGGGAGTGTGATTGTGCTCTGATTGCAGCCAAAGGTGCAAAGCCAGGGCAGTTGGGAACAAGCCCATCCAGCCCCTCACCTGCCCTCAGCCACAGGGAATCCTTTGCCTCTCACATGTCTCAGTGGCAAACTCTGAGTGCAGCAGGAATGCTGGGGATTTCTGACCTCAGAGAGGCAGGAATGATGTGTGGGTAGGAAAAACATTCCCTGCATCTCTTCCCTGCTATCTTTATCCTGTAGACCTGGAAGTGCAGATACTACCAAGCCTTTCTGCATTGGGAGTGATTCCCCTGACAAATCTTGCATATCCGGCCTTTTCCTTCTTCCACAAGGCCACAAACCCAGGTCAGCGGTGCAGGGATGGCTCTGCGAGAGCCCCCACGCAAAACCCTGGCTGCTCCTGGCACACTCAGCCAGCACAACTGGAGCTCAGGCAGGGACCTGGGTGAAGGTTTTCCCAGAGCAGGAACAAGGGTGGGTAAGTCCCAGCAGGACAGTATGCAGGGAATGGCCCAGGTTTGGCTGCAAGCAGCCTCTTCTGACTTGTCACTGTCCTTTCTCCATGAACAGGTCCCCATGTGCAGCCACAGCCAATGTCCAACAGCAGCTCCATCAGCCACTTCCTCCTGCTGGCACTGGCAGACACGCGGCAGCTGCAGCTCCTGCACTTCTGCCTCTTCCTGGGCATCTCCCTGGCTGCCCTCCTGGGCAACGGCCTCATCATCAGCGCCGTAGCCTGCGGCCACCACCTGCACACGCCCATGTTCTTCTTCCTGCTCAACCTGGCCCTCAGCGACCTGGGCTCCATCTGCACCACTGTCCCCAAAGCCATGCACAATTCCCTCTGGGACACCAGCACCATCTCCTACTCAGGATGTGCTGCTCAGCTTTTTTTTTTTTGTCTTCTTCATCTCAGCAGAGTATTTCCTCCTGACCATCATGTGCTATGACCGCTACGTGTCCATCTGCAAACCCCTGCACTACGGGACCCTCCTGGGCAGCAGAGCTTGTGCCCACATGGCAGCAGCTGCCTGGGCCAGTGCCATTCTCACTGCTCTGCTGCACACGGCCAATACATTTTCCCTGCCCCTGTGCCATGGCAATGCCCTGGGCCAGTTCTTCTGTGAAATCCCCCAGATCCTCAGGCTCGCCTGCTCCAAATCCCACCTCAGGGAACTTGGGCTCATTGAAGTTAGTGCCTGTTTGTTTTTCGGCTGTTTTGTGTTCATTGTTTTCTCCTATGTGCAGATCTTCAGGGCTGTGCTGAGGATCCCCTCTGAGCAGGGACGGCACAAAGCCTTTTCCACCTGCCTCCCTCACCTGGCCGTGGTCTCTCTGTTCCTCAGCAGTGCAGCATTTGCCAATCTCAAGCCCCCCTCCATGTCCTCCCCATCCCTGGATCTGTCAGTGTCAGTTCTGTACTCACTGGTGCCTCCAGCCCTGAACCCCCTCATCTACAGCCTGAGGAACCAGGAGCTCAAGGCTGCAGTGAGGAGGCTGATCACTAGGCAATTGCAGGAACATTAAACTGCTGGTCAATTTCTGCAAATCACTTGAAATAAAAGTCATCCTTGATACTTCTTGTTGGTTTCATTTTGAAAATACTTCTTCTTTGTTTTCCTTTCTTAATTTGTCCACAAGGAAATTACATTATTTGTGCCGTTTCTCATTTTGTTACTCTCCACATTCCCTGTGGCCACAGGCTGTGTCAGTGAGGGGCTGTGCGCTTAGTGGCTTTAAAGGAACTAAAGGATGTCCCAGCAGAGTTTTCGGCAGAGATGCCCTTTTGTTGCCTTCTCTGGAGCTGCAGCAGCAATGTCTGTGTGCAGAGCTGGGGGCAGATCAGTGCTGGCACAGCAGCTGTGCCCAGCAGCAGCAGCACTTGGTGTTGCCAGTGCTGCTCCCGTGGCCCTGCCCCGCTGCCCTGGTGGCCCTGGTGTTGCTGCAGGTCCTGAGTGCTCTCGGGGCCGGGCACAGTCCTGGGGGTGGCAGTGCCGGGGCTGCAGCAGGGACAGCCCATGGGCACTGCTGGGGCAGTGCTGATGCCTCAGGCCAGGGCCTGGGGGCTCCAGGCTCCTTGCCCAGGCTCTCTCAAGAACACGGCCAGGCCAATGCTCAGCACAGAAAACCCCCGTGAGCAGCCCCAGGCTGGCCGTGGGCAGGCTGGGGGCAAACAGCATGGCTGGTGCTCTGCAAGGGCCCTGGGGGAGACGGGAAGGAGCAGCAGAGCAGGGGCTGATCCATCCCCAGTGCGCTGGACAGCCCAGGGCAGCGTCCCAGAGCGTCCTGATGGAGCTGCCAACAACATCCCCCCTCTGCAGCCCTGGCCTCTCCCCCAGCTCACACAGGTGCCGCATCCTTGCAGGCACAGCCACGGCAGCACTGGCTCAGGAGCCCCTGTTTGCATTGCACACAGCAGGCGGGAGCACCCCCATGCTGCTGCTGTGGGGACATGAACCTGAGGGAGCACAAATGCCAGCAGCCCCTGGGGCCAGGAAGGGCTGGGGGACGCCAGGGAAACCACTCAGCTTTGTCCTGGCCTCTGCAGTCAGCCAGAAAGTTTGTTCCCATCAGCTGGGAGTTTCCGGTCCCCCTACAGACACTGCTGCTCAGAGCCAGGGCTGCCTGGCAGCCACCCCCAAACTGCCCTGAGCATTTCCTTGGCTTCACCTCTGCTTTCTTTCCTCTTTCTGCTACAAATTTCTTCCCGTTGCCCACCCCTCTTCCCTCCCCTGCCCACAGCCCATCCCTGTTTGCCCTTTCCTCTCTGGCCCCACTCCCCATTCCAGTTCCTGACTTGGCACCATGGGAACGGCCCTTGGGGAGCAGGATCATCCCACAAGTGCTGCAGGAATTGTCTGCAGGCTCCTGCAGTGCCTCGTGCTGCTCCCTTGCCAGAGGCACCCCAGGCCAGGGGGGCACATCTGGGCTGCTGTGTCTGGCTGTGGGGCTGCCTGTTCTGGGCAGTGAGGAGGGGCTGCAGAGGCTCTGCAGCACTGACAGGATGGGCTTTGGGGCTGTGAGGAGGAGCTGAGGGACCTGGGCTGCTGGAGCTTCTGAAGAGGAGGCCAAGGGCTCCTCCTGCAACTGCTCCAAGGGTGGTTTCAGAGAATCACAGAATCAGCAAGGTTGGAAAAGACCTTGGACATCATCCAGTCCAACCTGTGCCCTGACACCGCCTTCTCTCCCCTGAGCCTCCTCTTCTCCAGGATAAACAACCCCAGCTCCCTCAGCCGCTCCTCACAGGACTTGTTCTCCAGACCCCTCATCAGCCTTGTTGCACTTCTCTGGACATGCTCCAGCCGCACAATGTCTTTCACTGCCCTGCTCCTGCTGGCCCCACCGTTCCTGATCCAGGCCTGGAGCCATTGGCCTTCTTGGCCACCTGGACACACTGCTGGCTCATGTCCAGCCTGCTGTCCATCAGTCCCTGCAGGTCCCTTTCTGCCTGGCTGCTGTCCAGCCACTCTGTCCCCAGCCTGTAGCGCTGCAGGGGTTGTTGTTTCCAAAGTGCAGGACCCAGCACTTGGACTTGTTAAACCTCACCTTGTTGCATTTGGTTCCTGGATCCAGCCTGTCCAGGTCCCCATGCAGAGCCCTCCTATTCTCCAGCAGATCAACACCCCCAGACAACTTGGTGTCACCACGGTTCCATGAGGCCCCAGAGTGTCCCAATGCTGTCCATGATTCCATGAGGCCTCCCAGTGTCACAGTGTCCCTCTGGTGTCACAAAGTCCCTTGGATCCTTGGGCCCTGCAGTGTCACAATGGCACCGTGGTGCCCCAGGGCCCTGCAGTGTCACAATGGCACCGTGGTGCTCCAGGGCCCTGCAGTGTCACAATGGATCCTTGGTTCCATGAGGTCTGGCAGGGCAGCAATGCTCTCCTTGGTTCCTGCTGTCTCCCACACCTCCCACTGTCAGGCTATAGAAGGACACCTGGCTGATGAAGGGGAGTGGGAGTGGGTGCCTACTCGAGGAGGTAATAATAAAAATCCCTCCCAACCCCCTCTCCCAAGCCAGGTGCCACTTCAGATTCGGTATGATGCCCTGGATCTGGAGAGTCAGCCAGATGGTTTAGAAGAAAATTATCTGCCCAGTGAGCCTCCCAATTATGATTCATCTGTGAGACAGATCAGCACCTCTAACATCAAAAAGAGAAGAAGGGTAATCGTGGTGGGTGACTCCCTTCTGAGGGGAACAGAGGGCCCCATATGTCAACCAGACCCACCCCACAGAGAGGTCTGCTGCCTCCCTGGGGTCCGGGTACAGGATATCACTGACACACTGCCTGGGCTGATTCAGTTCTCTGAACAAAGTACAGGTCCGGACGCTTGTCTCCAGCAGTGTCATGTTGCTCCTTGTCACCCTGCCTTGGGCGCCACCCACCCACCCATCGGTGTGTACCCCGTGTTTTTCTCTCCCTGCTGCCGTTTGTTCTGGGAGCTGCCGCTGCCCCTGGGAGCTGGGCATCCTCAGGGTGATCCGGCATGTCTGGGCATCGTCCTGGTGCTGGCCCCGGGCTCACTCCTCCGGCTGCCCCCTGAGGCAGCTGAAGGAGAAAAGGCGGCGCAGAGATGGGCTGGTGGGAGATGTGGTGGTTGAAGGTCATTTAGGCACAGTGATCATGAAATTATAGAATTCTCGATATTTGGTGAGATGAGGAAGAACACAAACAAAACCCTTACATTGGACTTCTGGAGGGCAGACTTTGGCCTACTTAGGAGACTTATTCAGAGAGTTCCTTGGGAAGCAGCCCTTGAAAACAAAGGAGTTCAGGAAAGGTGGGAAATTTCTAAACAGAGATCTTGAGGGCACAGGAACAGACTGTCCCTGTGTTCCAAAAGACGAGTCGACGAGGAAAACATCTAGCCTGGATGGGCAAGGAGGTTTTGAAGGAATTTAGGAATAAAAAGAGGATGTATCATCTTTGGAAGGTGGGTCAGGTCTCTCAGGAAGTATTTAAGGGGCTTTCTAGGGCATGTAGGAAAGAAATTAGGGAAGCCAAAGCTCAGTTTGAACGTAAAATGACAGCTTCTGTAAAGGCTAATAAAAATGTTTTTATAAATATATCAATGGTAAAAGGAAGGGTAAGACCAACCTTTGTTCTTGATTAGATGTGGAAGGGAATTTAATACCTGCAGATGAGGAGAAGGCAGAGGTGCTTAATGCCATTTTTTGCCTCAGTTTTTAGTGAGAAGACGATTTGCCTTCAGGACAATTGTCCTCCTGGGCTGGTAGATGGTGTCAGGGAGCAGAGTGGGCCACTGTTATCCAAGAGGAGGCAGTCAGAGAACTGCTGAGCTGCTTGGATGTTCATAAATCCATGGGACCTGATGGGATCCACCCCAGAGTGATGAGGGAGCTGGCAGATGAGCTTGTGAAGCCACTCTCCACCATTTACCAGCAGCCCTGGCTCACTGGTGACGTCCCAGATGACTGGAAGCTGCTCAATGTGACACCCATTCACAGCAAGGGTGGGAAGGAGGATCCTGGTAATTCCAGGCCAGTCAGCCTGAGCTCAGTACCCGGTAAGGTCATGGAACAGTTCACACTGAGTGTCATCACACAGCACTTCCAGGATGGCCAGGGTGTCAGACCCAGCCAGCAGGGGTTTAGGAGGGCTAGGTCGTGTTTGACCAACCTGGTCTCCTACTATGACCAGGTGACCCTCCTGGTGGATGCAGGAAAGGCTGTGGATGTGTCTATTTGGACTCCAGCAAGGCCTTTGGCACTGTCTCCCACAGCACACTCCTGGAAAAGCTGCAGCCCACGGCTGGGACAGGAGCACTCTGTGCTGGGTTCAGAACTGGCTGGATGGCCGGCCCAGAGAGTGGTGGTGAGTGGTGCTGCATCCAGCTGGGGACAGTCACCAGTGCTGTCCGTCAGGGCTCTGTGCTGGGCCAGCTCTGTTCAATATTTTTATTGACCACATGGCTGAGGGGATTGAGGCTTTCATTAGTAAATCTGCAGATGACACTAAACTTGGAGCATGTGTCCATCTGTTGGAAGGTAGGAGGGCTCTGCAGGAACACCTGGAACAGCTGGATAGATGGAAGATTCCAGTAAGATGAAGTTTAATCAGTCCTAGTGCCAAGTCCTGCATTTTGTCCACAATAACCCCCTGCACCGCTCTAGGCTGGGGACGGTTTGGCTGGACAGTGCCCAGGCAGAAAGGGACCTGGGGGCACTGGTCGACAGCAGGCTGGACATGAGCCAGCAGTGTGCCCAGGTGGCCAAGAAGGCCAATGGCTCTTGGCCTGGATCAGGAATGGTGTGGCCAGCAGGAGCAGGGAGGTCATTCTTCCCCTGTAGCTGGCTCTAGTGTGCTTGGCATTCTTCCCCTGTAGTGAAACCGTACCTCGAGTGCTGTGTCCAGTTCTGGGCCCTCCCATTTAGGAAGGACATGGACGGGCTGGAGCGTGTCCAGAGAAGGGCAACAAGGCTGGTGAGGGGTCTGGAACACAAGTCCTGTGAGGAATGACTGAGGGAGCTGGAGCTGTTTATCTTGGAGAAGACTCAGAGGTGACCTTATCACTCTCCACACTCCCTGAAAGGTGGTTGCAGTCAGGTGGGGGTCGGTCTCTTTCTCCTCACAGCAACTGACAGGACCAGAGGACAGTGTCTTAAGCTGCACCAAGGGAAATTTAGGTTGGATATTAGGAAAAAAGTTTTTTATGGAAAGGGTGATAAAGTACTGGAACTGTCTGTCCAGGGAGGTGGTGGAGTCACCATCCTGGGATGTGTTTAAAAAAAGACTGGATGTGGCACTCAGTGCCATGGTTTAGCTGAGGTGGTGTTAGGGCATGGGTTGGACTTGATGACCTTAAAGGTCTCTTCCAACCCAGCAATTCTGTGATTCTGTGATTGTATGACATCACAGACCAGGTTGTGACATCATACAGTGGGCTGTGACATCACTGGTTTATTATGTGACATGACATAGCAGGCTGTGACATCACAGAGCAGGCTGTGACATCACAGAGGAGGTTGTGATGTCACAAAGTCGGCTGTGACATTACAGGCTGGCTTTGTGACATCACAGAACGGGCTGTGACACCACAGAGAAGACTCTGCCATCATAGAAAAGGGCTCTGTGACATCACAGAGCAGCTGTGTGATGTCACAGAGAAGGCTGAGACAATACAGAGTGGGTTGTGCCATCACAGAACTGACTGTGAAATCACAGAGCAGGCTGCGACATCACAGCGAGGCTGCATAACATCACAAAGGTGGCTGTGACATCATAGGGCTGGCTGTGACATCACAGGGTGTCTGTGACATCACAGGCTGGGCTGTGACATCACAGGGCAGATTTTGTGACATCACAGAGCAGACTGGGACCTCAAAGTGCCGGCTGTGACCTCACAGGACACCTGTATGAAATCACAGGTGGCCTGTTACATCTCAGAGTGGGCTGTGTGACATCACAGGGGCTGTGTGACATCACAGGGGCTGTGTGAGGTCACTGGGGAGGTCACTCCACCCCAGACCCCCCTCCCAGTTCCCCCCAGAGAAGTCCAACGCTGCTCGTGCACAGAGGGGTCCCCTGTCCCCCCGGGTCCCCCCGCCCCCGGCGCCGCAGCCTCCCCCAGAGGATGTTCCACGAGATCGACCCCAGAGCCTGACACAAGGACGGGGGCTGGGGCTGTTGGGGGTGGGACAGGGGGACAGGGATCCCCAGCAGCGTCCCTGTGTCCCCCAGGGCCAGAGCCTGGGCCAGGGCTCCTTCACCCTGTTACCAACGAGGGCTTGAGAGCGCTGAAAAAATCCCCAGCAAGGGATCAACAAAAACCCCATTTAATATTAAGTGACAGCACCACAAAGTTCCTTGGCAAGAGTCACTCTGCTCCTGGAGCTGTTATGATGGTTGCTCGCCATGGAAACCTGCCCTGGCCCCTTGCTCAGGGCTGCTGTCACTGCCCAGAGCCAGAGGGGATCCCTTGCTAGGGGCTTGTGCCATGGCCACCTGTCCTGTGCCGCGCTGGCCGGTCAGGCGCCGCGGAACCAGCAGCAAACGCCAGGGCCAGGGCCAAAGGCCAGGTCAGCCAGACAGAAAGGGGCAGTGCTGGGCACTGTGTCCATGGCAGCCCTCACTGGGGGTGACACCTGGGTCACCTGTCCTGGCAGTTGCCATGGAAACCCGGCTCACTGGAAATACAAGGGTGGACAAAGGTTTTAGTAGGGCCTGTCACAACGGGACAAAGGGGGGTGGTTTTAAACTAAAGGAAGGGAGGTTCAGATAAGAACAGATAAGGAGGAAATGTTTGATGATGAGGGTGGTGATACACCAGGACAGGTTCCCAGGGAGGTGGTCAGTGCCCCACTCCTAGAAACATTCAAGTCCAGCTGGGACAGGGCTCTGAACAACCTGATCTGGTGAAAGATGTCCCTGCTCATGGCGGGGTTTGGATGAGATGAGCACTGCAGAGCTCTTCCCATCCAAACCATTCCAGGACTGCAGGGGCAGAAGGGGCTGCTCAGTGCACTCCATCCACTGCCTTGACTCCTCATGGTCTCTGCTGGACCCCACATCCCACAGCCAAACCCAGCCCCTTCTCTGCCTTTCCTCCCCCTGCCCCAGGGGCTGGCACAGCCAGGGGGGCACAGGTGACCTTTGGGCTTTGCAGGGCTCAGGCACAAGGGTCGTGGCAGAGTCAGGGCTGAGGTCACACTCTGTGGGCTGGGGCAGAGCCCAGCCAAAAATGAGCCCTGAGGCAGCAGCTCTGCAGTGCTGGCCACCAGGCCGGCTTGCCAAGAGAGGCTTCTGGCCATGCCCTGCAAGCAGCTGCTGCTGCCAAGGCGCCTTTGGTGCCTCAGGCTCTCCCTGGCACAGCTCCCAGCACGGCACTCTGCCCTTGCGCCCGAGGCCTTCCCTGTGCTGGGGCTGGCCTGGGGCTTTTCCTGCAGCGGGACCTGCCCTGCTCCTGGCACAGTCCACCAAGTCATTCCCTGCATTTCTCCTTTTCAAATTCTTTCCATCACCTACTCTCAGAGGTCCAGCCTGTTCTGGTGCTTATCATGAACTGACTGGGCTCTTGATTTATACCAGCACTGGAGATGTAGAATCACCCAAACTGAACACAGAAACAAACTCCCTCTGTCCCATTTTCATGTTCTAGATCACTTTCCAGGTGTCCATGGAGATGTGGGAATGATTATAACACAACTCTCCATTTCTGGCTGCGGGCTCTGGAGATTCCTTCTCTGCATTCAGTCAGGCTTGTATTCCCTAACAAGTCCTGGTTCCACCTCCTGTTTCCCAAGGCTGGAACAGTCACAATGAAAACCTCACCAATGGCACAACTCCCCAGCTCTCCAGGAAGAGAAAGGACAAGCTGTCAAGTTCTCCAAACCTTTGTCCTGCTCTGCTGCAAGAGTCCTGCTGCACTCACGCTGTGGAAAGCCAAGAGAGGCTGCAGTTGGTGGCACACCTTGTGACAGGAGCTCAACCTGGTTCTCCAGGAAAGGTTCTTGAGAAGAGCAAACAGGACTGTGGAGAAGATTCCTGGAAAACTGAAACAGCTTTCCAGAAGTGAAATGAAAATTGAAAGAAACAGTCCAAGATGTTTTCCTCTATTTATTTCTCTGCTCCCTTTTTCCATCTTGCACTACTTCTCCATCCCATTAATTCCAAATGCATCTCACCTCTAAGATCAGTGACTTAGTGAGTTCTAGACACTCTAAAGTACGATGAGCTACACAGTTTGCCTTCCAGTTTTTGCTGGAAAGCAACACTGGAGCCATAAGTGCAGGACCAGGACCAGGGAATCCTCCAGCCAGGGAATGTGCCCCGATAGGGTTTGATCCTCAGCAGGGACAATACACAGCAGCGACCGAGGAGATACCTCTGCCCCCGTGCAGGAGTCCAGAGTCTGGGTCTGGGCTGAACAGGGCAAAGTTCCCGTGTTTGGACAGGCTCAGGGGCTGCCCCCGGGGAGCGGGGGGCTGGGCGTGGGGGTGAGCGGGCAACGGACAAACGGACACGGGGACAAACGGCCCCGGAGCTTCAGTTGCAGCAGCAGCAGCAGCGGCGGCAGCAGCAGCAGCAGCAGCAGCAGCCAAAGCAGAGACTCCCTCTTGATTCTCCTCTCCTTCTCTCGCTGTCCCGTACCGTCTCCCGCTCTCCCTTTCCCGCTGTCCCCTCCTCTCCCAGTCTGTCTCTCTCCCCATTCCCGGCCGGGCCATGCCCCCGGCCCGCCCCCGGCTCCGGGCGGGGCTGCCCCATCTCCGCCCCCGGCCGTCCCGCCGGGGTCTCGCCTCCGCCCGGCTCTGGCCGTGCTGGCGGTGGCGCTTCTGGGCGGGCATCGGTGCCTGGGGCTGGGGCGGCATCGCCTCGCTCTGGCTCCGCCTGGCCCGAGCCTGGCCCCGGCCCCGGCTCCTCCCGGGCCCCGCGGAGGACACACGCGGCGCGGCCGCTGCCGCCGCCTCCGCTGCGGCTTCCCCGGCCCGAGCTCCGCCGCTCGGCAGCGCGGCCGCCGCCCCCGAGCCGCCGCTGTCCCGTTGCCGGGAGCGAACGCCTGGGGAGGGCCGGCCCGGGGCGGTCGGGGGGCGCTCGGGGGCCGCTCCTGGCCCCGGGCCGAGCGCTGACAGCCGCGTCCCGCCCGCAGGGAAGGCGCAGCAGGGCCTGAAGGAGCGGTACCGGCTGGGTTCGCTGCTGGGCAGCGGCGGCTTCGGCAGCGTCTTCGCAGCCACGCGGCGCTCGGACGGCGCCCCGGTGAGCGGCGGGGCCGGCGGCGGGCGGAGGAGGAGGAGGAGGAGGAAGAGGAGGGGGAGGAGGAGGGATAGAAGGAAAAGGAGAAGGGAGAGGGGGAGAGGGGGGAGGAGGAGGAGGAGGAGGAGGAGGGGGAGGAGGGGGAGGATGGGGCTGGAGCTGGGGCTGGGGCTGAGGCGGGGCATGGCGGGCGGCGAGCTCAGCCCGCTGCTGCTCTTGGCTTGCAGGTGGCCATCAAAAGGGTGCCAAGGAACCGCGTCCGGCACTGGGGCGAGCTGGTGAGTGAGCGGGGCCAGCGGCAGAAGCCGGGCCGTGCCGGGCGGGGATGAGCCGAGGCCCGGCAGGGTGGGAGCCACCAGGACACCTCGAGGGAGAGCGGGCGTGGGGCCAGCGCAGGGCGCAGAGCATCCCGTGCTGGGTGAGGAGTTCCTGACCCCCGGCACGGCATCAGCCCCACTGACAGCATCGCGCTCCTCCTGCAGCCCGACGGCACCAGCGCACCCCTGGAGATCGTGCTGCTGGCCAAGGTGTCCACTGGATTCCCCGGTGTCGTCCAGCTGCTGGAGTGGCTTGAGCTCCCCAAATACATCTTGATCGTGCTGGAACGCCCGAAGCGGTCTCAGGACCTGCACAATTTCATTCGGGCACGGGGGTTCCTGTCCGAGGAGGTGGCGCGGGATCTGTTCCGCCAGGTGCTGGAGGCCGTGCAGCACTGCACCAGCTGTGGGGTCCTGCACAGGGACATCAAACCACAGAACATCCTGGTGGACCTGGCCACCGGGCAGGCCAAATTGATCGACTTTGGCTGTGGCACCTACCTGCAAGACACAGCCTACACTCGCTTTGCAGGTGAGCCCACGCAGGGGTGTGCTCTCGGTCCTGGCATCTCATGGCCCAACATCTCACAGCCCAAGCTGGCTGTGGCAGCGGGGATTCTCCCTTTTGCTGCCCTTCATGGCACTGAGATTTCAGCTGAGTTGCATTTGAGCAGGGCTGGGTGGGGAGCCAGCTTCCAGCCCTGCTGGCAGCCTTTGCCCACCACTCTGGGCAGGACTGAGGCTGGGGCTGGGGCAGCCAGCCCAACAAAAACACGGGTGGGTGGGGGTAGCAGAGAGGGGGGCCGTAAGCTGTGTCCCAGCCGGTTTGGTGTGCAGGTGAGAAAGGGCTTGGACTGCTCCACTCACCTGGTTTCTTTTGGATTCATGATGTTTTTTGGGCAGTGCAGGCAGGGAGGATGAAGGCATGGTTTTCCCAAGCATTGGGTGGGTTTTTCCTCCTCATGGTTGGGCCTTGCCAGGACTTCTGCTGCCCTCTTCCAACCCCAGTGGCTTCTTTTCCAACCCCGAGTCTGTACACAAGTCCCAGGTGCTGGCGAGAGGGCAGCAGTCACCCCGTGTGCCACTGGGGCAGCCCCCACACGCCCAGGGATGCTGGGGCCAGGCTCTGGGAGCAGCAGCATCCCCCTGATGAACCCCATCTGTATTCCACAGGAACACCGTCATACAGCCCCCCGGAATGGATCCACTTTGGATTTTACTATGGCAAGCCAGCTACCATCTGGTCCCTGGGCATCCTGCTGCACCAGATGGTCTGCGGGGAGCACCCTTTCAGGAGGAGCCAGAACATCAGCTGGGACCATCAGCTCTCGCTGCCACGACGGCTCTCTCAAGGTGGATCCTCATCTCTGGCCACGGGGGCAATGGCAGTGCTGGGAGACAGCAGCAGCTCGTGAGCATCCTGCTCTGGCAGCTGCTGAGGAGGTGGCACATGTCCTGCTCTCCTGCTCTCCTCCAAAACAGGGAATTGATGGGGAAGTTTAGGCCCAGCTCTGAGCACATCCAGCATGGCCTGGGCACGGGAATAGTGGGGCAAAGCCAACAGGAGCCTTCTCCAGCTGACCGGAGGGTTCTGGTTTCTCTGCCCAGAGTGCCAAGATGTGATCAGGCGGTGTTTATCCATGCTGCACTCGGACAGGCCCTCGTTGGAAGAGCTGTTCTGTGATCCCTGGCTGCAGGATATTGATCGGCCCTAGAAGAAGGGAGAGAGCCACAGGCACACTTTGATGCAAGGCCCTGGTAAGTTACAGCTCCACACATGCCTTGGCAATCAGAAGCAAAGGAACCCAGACATTTTGTCCTGCCTGTGTCACTGCCCAGGGGTCATCAGATGGGGACACGCAGCCCTTGTGCTGGAGCTGAGCTGCTCTGCCCAGCACTGGTGGCCACCATCTGAGCTGGTTTTGCTTGTCCTGGTTCCCTGACAGCTCTGGGCCCTGGGCAGAACCCTGACAGCCTGGGCTCACCCCCAGGGAAGGAGAAGGAGCCCCTGGAGGAGCTGTACCAGGTGGGGCTGCTGCTGCTGGGGACAGCGAGGACGACATCAAGGATGACAACCTCTTCCTCCACCTGGCCACCGGCAGCTGAGGATGATGGACTTCGATTCTGGCACCTTCTCCAAAGCCAGGCTCCACAGGAAATTTGCAGGTGAGTCCACACGCAGGGGGATGCTCCCAGATTTGGGCATTGCACAGCCTGGCCAGGAACCAAAGGTTCCCCCTTTGCTGGGGCGGATGCAGCTGATCCTTCAGTCGGCTGCCAGGCTGCTTTTGGCAGGGCTGGGGGATGGGCTGGGGTGGTGATGAAATGGGAGTGGGCTCCTGGCCCTGCCAACAGCCCCAGCACCCACCGTGCCCCGGGCTGGGGCTGGGGCTGGGGCAGCCAGCCCGACACAAACAAACCCCCATGGTGGGAGCAGAGGTGGGACTCCAGAATCTGTGCAGGGGCTGCTTTGCTTTGCAGGCAAGGAAGGGCTTGGGCTGCTCCATTGCCCCTGTTTGCTTTGGGATCACCATTATTTTGGGGGGCAGTGCAGGGGGGAAGGGAGAAAGCATGGGCTTCCCTCACCTGTGGGTGGGTTTTTCCCTGGCATGCAGGGGTTGGGCCTTCCTCAAGTCCCTGACAGTAATATGATTTTTGACCTTTTTTCTTATTCCCCTTTTTGTCTGTAATCTATTTTCAATAATTTGTTGTGTGTTTTTCTAGAGGAAGCGTTCTAGCTGGGGTCCTGTCTGGATGAGGAAGTGCTTGGGAGCAGCTGTGGTGTGGATGGGCCGTGCCCTTGGAGAAGGATGAGGACATCGTTTGGGACCAGCTTTTCTTCCAGCGGGGGATGGCGTCAGGTGGGTCCCGTCTGCTTGGCATGGTGGGATCATAGCTTTGGGGAGATGGCAGTGAGCACAGGAGCATCCTGCTCTGGGCAGCTGCTGAGGGCTGGATGTGCCGTGGCTGGCTGCAGGCTGGGCACATGTCCTGCCCTCCTGCTCTGCTCCCAAAGGCAGCAGGGATGGGCAGCTCTGGGCACAGCTCTGGGCACAGCCAGCATGGCCCGGGCACCGTGGGCGGCTGGGACAAGGGGACAGGAGCCTTCAGCTGACGGGCGCTTTCTGGTTTCTCTCCTTGCAGCGGGGCTCTGCGGGTGCTGAGGCTGCTCTGGGCTCTGCCAGGGCTCTGCTGGAGCTCAGCAGCGGGCCGCAATCAGCCAAAGAAGAAATGGGGTGACCTGCAGCACAGACCTGCTGGAGCATTTCAGCAACACAGCTCAAGTGTGCAGAGTGTACACCTCCCAGGGAAAACATGACACCACCCCAAAATAAACTTGTTCAATAGCTTCTGAAATGAAATCAATCTGGGATGACCCCAAATGACATTTTGCAGCTTGCTCAAGCTGTAGCTCAGTCTTTCTCTGAACAGTTCTCTCCCCCAACTGCCTTGTACTTCCCAACTGCTCCCTCTTTTCCCCCAGTGAGTTCCCAGCCCATGGCAGTCTCCATCACACTGTTGCCTTCCTTGGTGCCCCTCACCACGAGGAAGGCTGAGCCCCAGGCTTAGGGACTCATCCTGTCATGGGCTGAGGAGCAGCAATGTCTCAGAGGTCCAGTGGGATTTTAGTGTCATTCAGAGCTGCTCTCCAGCCCTCACCTCTTCTCACTGCTCAGTTCCCACTCTCTTTTCCTCGTCCTTGCAGCAGGATGAGCTCTGTGAATCCCCTTGAGCCTCCCCACTCTTCCCAGCCCACGCACCCACCTCAGTTAGGCTGAAGCTGCAGCTTCTGTGTCTCCTCTGGCACACCAGTCCAGTCCCCTGTGCGGGGAGCCCCAGCCCCAGAGCACAGCACTCAGCAGTGCACTCCGGGCTGGAGCAGCTCCCTCCCAGCCCCAGCCTAGGGACCCCTCCAGCCCCGGGGCTTGAGGCACTGTCAGCACCCGCTGCTGCAGCCACCGCTTCTGCTGGCCCAGACAGCAACACCCAAACTGGGGCTGATCCCGAGGGAGCAGCAGCAGGGCCTGGATCTGATCCCTGACTCTGGGGCAGGCCTGGACAAATGACCCCCAGCAGCAGCAGCACATGGAGCTGACTTTCAGCACAGCCCCTGCCACTCTTCCCTCCCGTGTGCAGCGGTGTCACAGCAGCCTGAGGCACCTGGGAGCCCCCAGGGCCAGCAGGGACTTGAGATGGCAGCTCTGGGCTCCTGGAGCTTGTGCAAGGAACAGAGCTGGGGACTCCCTGTCCATGGGGAGCTTCCAGATGGAAAAGGCTGCTGTGCCCAGGCAGCTCCAAGGGCAGAGAAAGGAGGGTCTCGACCCCTGGATCCGTGCCAGTCCCACAGTCCTGGGCAGCAGCCACCGAGCCCTGGGGGAGCAGAGGGCACAGCAAGAGGGACAAAAGCAGGCAAGGTCAGAGACTGGAGAGAGCCAGACCCGGCAGCAGGAACAGCTGCTCCATTGCACTCTTGGAGAAAGCTCTTGGCTGGTTCCAAGCGCTGAAAGGCGTGCAGGGCAGAGAGGAGGCCACAGCAAACACTGCTCCTGTTTCCACAGCCTCCCCTCTCCGTGTCCCAGAAGGAATTGGATGGATTGAGTTCTTCTCTCCGAGTTGTCTGGTTCAGCACGAGCAGCTGAGCACCAGGAGCTGAAGGAGCTGAAGCCTCAGGCCACAAGAGCTGGGCCTGAGGAGACTTTCTGAGCAAATGAATGCTGCTAACATGGACCTGGCTGAATGCAGCAGATGGAATCATGGAATCACAGAATCCTTTCTGTTGGAAAAGACCTCTGAGCTCATCCAGTCCAGCCGGTCACCCAGCAGTGTCGAGCCCAGCACTAAACCACGTCCCTGAAGTGCCAAGGCCTGGACAACAGCCCTGAGTGAGGCCCTGAGCCAAAGGTGGCCTCTGGATGAACCTTCCAACCAAAGGTTATCTTTGTATCTGCTCACTAATGAAATATGCATGGTCATTAGCACTGTGATAGATGTATCCACTCATCAGTGAAACATGGATTGACCTTTCTGTGTTTAGAAGCCAGACAAGGCCATGAAATCTGACATCTGGCCTTGTCTGGGGCTGAATGGGCAAAGTCACCTCCCTTGGTTCCTCTTGGGCCCTGGCCAGGCTTTGGGAGGAACCCAGGAGGAGGATGAAACCAGATGTTCCCGCACCAGCAGCGCTGTCAGTTTGTTCATTCAGCACTGTCAGAGCTGGGCCCTCTCCCAGCGAGGCTGGAGCCCCACCTGTGGCTGGAGGCACCTGCAGGAATTCCCAGTGTCCAGGAGTGGCTCTGCAGCCCTTGGCTGTGACAGCTTCCCCAGCTGCTGTGTGGATCTGGGGCATGGTAAAGCCTGAGGGTAACTGCTGCTGGATCTTTCTTAATCACTGCTGCAATCTCTGGTGCTGATGGCTGGGTGCATTGCCGAGCTGCTCCTTTTGTGATTCTTTGCTGCTTTGAGCTACAGTCAATGACACTGAGTCCTTCAGTTGGTGTCTGTGTCTTTGGTGCTGACCCTGCCCACTGGGGAAACAAAACTGGCACAGCCTGGCCAGATCACAACAAAATGTCACTTTTTAAATGTAAATGTGAGGAATCAGTCCCATCAGAAATTCCCAGATGGGAAGCCCTTCCCTGGAGTTCCCTGGCTCTGGAGTGGGCTGAGGTCAGAGCACCCTGTGAGCAGTGGGGCACTCTGTTAAAAGAGGCTGAACCCCTGGATGTCTTCAAATGCATCCAAAAATTGCATGTGGAAGAAGGAAAAGAATTGTGGGTTTGGGAATATGTGGGTGAAGTTTGTAAATGGCACATTGGAAACAGCACCAACAGAAGGAAGAATTGCTTTTGGAATGCTCCCACATGAAGGGACAGAGGAAGGTTAAAACTTGAGCTCAGGTTCATTTGTGCAAGTGAAAAATAATATTATTATTATCATCATTAATAACAGTTATATAAAAATAGAACATGATTATACATTTTTTTTTCAGATAGAATTAAATTTGATTGTGAAAAATGCATATTTTATGATTGGCTTTTTGCAAATATTAAATTGAATACTATATGTATTATGTTATATTGATTAGAAGTGCTGTATTAACATTTTAATAGTATGGTAAATGTAGTTTTGTAGTTAAAATAGAGCCTATGTATGTGGGGTTTTTTTTACTAACTCAAGCAAGAGATGAGATAATGAAGAAACTCTTCACACAGAGATGACAATGATGGGGGCCCATAAAGAATTACTGCCTCCTTATCGGAAAAGACAAACATTCTTCCACCTTCTCTCTGTCTTTATGGAACCACCAGGATTAAGGGGAAGAAGTTGACGAAAACCAGAAAAGTTCTTAATTTGCAAGGAATTTATGCATCATGTATGAGATGTATGAATATGCAACAGGCTAGTGATTTTAAAGATTATTCCTTTGTTCACAAGGCATGCTTATTGGGCTTAAGTGCCCGAGAGCATCCGGACGTCTGTAATTCTTTGCTTTTTATTGTCTTGTAATTGTCCGAAATTTTCATTACTCTAATTGTATTACTATTTTTATAACCATTTTATTATTATTAAACTTTTAAAATTTTGAAAACCAAGTGATTGGCGTTTATAACATTGATAATGTGAAATAAGGCTGACAATGCTAATATGTCACCTTTGGCTGCTCACTGTGACACTGAATACCCTACAGAAAAGGACTGGCCAAGACCCAAATGTCACAATAGAACTTTGTGAATTGTGTATAATGAATAAAGGAGGAAGGGATGTTGTGGAAACCCAGGACACTGGGAGGATTTCTCTGTCTGCTCTGGGGTGTCCTGACCCCCAGGGGAGCACTGACTTTGACCCTCATTCATGGAGAAAACTTCCAAAGCCTCAAGGTAAACTAGAAACCACAAAAGTGTGAAATAGATTGTAGAGATTGTAGAGAGGAGTTTAGTATGTCACATGGGTAAGAAATTTAAGCTTTAGGATTTTTAGTATGCTATAGATGGATTCAAGATTGTTATAAATGAATGCTCTAATTTATTAATTAAAGAAAATTTATTAAATTGTCCAAATATAAATTTAGAGAATAACAACGAAAAGCCACTATCAAAAAAAGGTCAGTGCCGAGCCCGGGATCGGCGCTGGGTGAGACACAGGTTTGACCACTACAGCATAGGGTCCCCTATGTTCACCCCGACTGTTCTGTCCAAGTGATTTATATATGGTTTTTCTTGCCTGAGGCAAAGTCCTCTTTCTTCTTTTCTGGGCTGCACCTATTCATGTGGAGTTCCTTCACTGTGGCAAGTTGAACAGAACCCGTCCGATCGATCGGGCTCCTGGAGTTCGGTATTCAGATGTATCTCCCTGATGGTTCTGGTTATCTCACTCTCAACTACTTACAGCGTGTTTCTCGTTGGGCGTTCCAAACATGTACATGTCACTTAGGGCGTGTAAGTGGTGCCATTGTGTTCAGCTGGATAAGATATACAGAAGTTTATTACATACAACAACTTGCAGAGTAAAATCTCGGACACTTTGTTATATATGGGATTTGACGCAGAAAAAGGGAATTAGAGAAAGGGAATTGGCTCATAAAATGAGAAAAAGACGAGATGCGTGAGGGAAAGAGAATGAAGAGAGAAACAAAAAGATTAGCATATAGAATAGCATGGTAGGTTAGTGAACACATTTTGGAATAGCAACAGCAAACCGTTTTACCAGCTCAAATGTGCAGCTACCAATAAAACAAAAGCAGCCAGCAAAGCAGTTCAGTAATGTTTTACTTTCTAAATGTCCAGAGGGATTCAGCAAATCAGTACAAACATTCTGAAATATCTTGGCTAATGCCGGAGAATAGGAGGGGAAACAGAAGCCCGGTGTTTTAAAAATTCTGCACTGGGACATTGAGCAGTCACTGTGGTGGTGAGATGGTTTCTCCTTGAAGCTGATGAGGGACAAAGCAAACCTCCAGCCAGCCACCCTGCTGAGAGCTTGGCAGTAAAGAGCCTGCAGCCAAGTAGGTGCTTTTCATCAGAAGAATTCAAAATAGTGTGCCAATATCCAAACCTGACCACTGATTGGTTTGACCCAACTTCCTGAAAAAATTCATTTTCCATGTCAAACCACGACAAATATGTCAAATGTAAACATAAGACACTTGAAAAATGATGAATGCCAAATGATCTGAGTATTAGATCTTTCCTCAAAGAGAATCCTTTTTGCTAACATCTACATGCCAGGAGCTGCAGTGTAGCACCAGGGAGACCAAAGGAACCCACCAGTGCTGAAAAGCACCCATCTCCGAGCTGGCCACGTCCATTCGTTTGCAAATTAGGTCCTTTTCTCCCTGCTGCCAGCTGCGGGTTTGAAATACTGTGAAGCAACCTTCCCGTCCTTGGTGGGGTGCTTAAAAAAAACTTACAGAATATTTCTTATCAATATAACATTTTTCATACATCTATTTCTCACAAGCACGAATTATCTAAAATACACATAACAATTCCATGATTCCATCTGCTGCATTCAGCCAGGTCCATGTTAGCAGCATTCATTTGCTCAGAAAGTCTCCTCAGGCCCAGCTCTTGTGGCCTGAGGCTTTAGCTCCTTCAGCTCCTGGTGCTCAGCTGCTCGTGCTGAACCAGACGACTCGGAGAGAAGAACGCAGTCCATCCAATTCCTTCTGGGACACGGAGAGGGGAGGCTGTGGAAACAGGAGCAGTGTTTGCTGTGGCCTCCTCTCTGCCCTGCACGCCTTTCAGCGCTTTGAACCAGCCAGGAGCTTTCTCCAAGAGTGCAATGGAGCAGCTGTTCCTGCTGCCGGGTCTGGCTCTCTCCAGTCTCTGACCTTGCCTGCTTTTGTCCCTCTTGCTGTGCCCTCTGCTCCCCCAGGGCTCAGTGGCTGCTGCCCAGGACTGTGGGACTGGCACAGATCCAGGGGTCGAGACCCTCCTTTCTCTGCCCTTGGAGCTGCCTGGGCACAGCAGCCTTTTCCATCTGGAAGCTGCCCATGGACAGGGAGTCCCCAGCTCCGTTCCTTGCACAACCTCCAGGAGCCCAGGGCTGCCATCTCAAGTCCCTGCTGGCCCTGGGGGCTCCCAGGTGGGCACAAGTGGGGCAGCAGAGCCAGCAGGGAGCCTGCGAGTCTCTTCCAGCCCTGTCTGCTCAGAGTTTGGGCCTTGGAGCCTCAGGTGGCCAAAGGCAGCTGCTGCTGGTCCCTCTGTGTGCCCGTGTCCAGCAGTGCTGCTCCATCCGTCTGTGCCCAGCCACGGGGAAAAGCCTCAGCCCTGCAGGGCCAGGAGCTGCCGGGCTCTGCCTGAGCAGCTCAGCCAGAGGGAAGGGAGCTGCTCCCCACGGGAACCAGGAGCCAAGGGCTGGAGCACCTCGTTCTGGGGCAGAGCCCAAATTCTGTGAGGGAGTAACAGAGTTATTCACGTGCACTGGTGTGTCAGCTCTGCAGGTGCTGTGCCTGCAAACACATGGCTCAAGGTGTGCAAAAGAATTCTGCAACTCTTGGCTGGAGCAGGATGTCAGCAGTGCTGAACTCCAGCTTAGTCCAAAGCAAACACTTTACACCTCTGCTCATATCTGCTAGATTTTTTACATCAGGGTATCCAGAGAAAAGTAAACAGAGGAGTAAATATTTTCATTATTTATCAGAAATATATATCATTTTGCTGAACATTTCTTTTTCAGAATGTGTTATCTTCTTAAAAAGAAAAAGAAAAAAGAAAAAAAAACCCGAGAAAAATATTAAAGAGAAAAAAAAGAAACAAATGTGTAGTGAAATCTTCTTAAACTTTGGATTAAGAGGTAACTGATCTTTTTAAAGGGAGAACTCATATACTTTGTGCATGTTCTCATGCCTGGATCCATCTTACGGACTGACATCAGCATCCATTTTAAAGACTTTGGGTTTTGTTTCCAATATTAAGATTTTTTTTTTTAATTGGAGTTGAAGCAATAGGAGGATGAGAGATGAATTGTGCACGACTGTGTCTTGAGTACAAAAATATTGCAGTTTGAAACTTGGACCTAAAGTATTGAAAATGAAACTTACAAATCCCAGTGTATTGTGTGACAGCAGCTTTTCCTATAGGATGCGCAGCATCACAAAGACTTCATCAGTGGGGTTGGGAGGGCTTGGAGCTTTGTCCTGTGCCACTCTGGGATGTCATGAACCAGGACTTCACCTGCCACCAGCCCAGGTCACCCTCTGCCACTGCAGCTCCTTGGGCCTTGTGTCCCCAGAGCAGACACAAAGTGCTTCTGCTGCTCCCCCTTTGCACAAACCCACAGAGAGCTGGGATTTTTCCAAGGCTCATGTCTCCATTGGGCCATATTCCCAAAGAACCAGCAGCACATCCTGATGAATACGGTGAGTTACGTGGATGGTTGTCAGCTCCACTTCCTGCCTAGAAATCCTGAAACTGCTTCTAAATGCTGCTCCTTCAGCTCCTGGACACCTTCTCACACAAAGCTGGGAAAAAAATCCCCTGGCCACTGGCTAAAAGGTGAGTTATGCCCAAGTTAGAGCTCTGTGGGAAATCTCTGTCCCTCCCTGACGTTTTAATGTATCTGTACATGGGGGTGTGCATGGATGCGTCTTGTATACAAAGGAAGGAGCGTGCAAGCAACAGGACTGACACTTTCAGGGCCCATGCTATTCCATTACCCATGGGTATAGAGACATTATGGAAACCCTGGCACAGACAGAGCCTTCTGTCCATGGGTACAGAGGCATCCAAGAGCACCTGGCACACACAGAGCCTTCTGTCCATGGGTACAGAGACATCCAAGAGCCCCTGGCACACACAGGGCCTTCTGTCCATGGGTACAGAGACATCCAAGAGCCCCTGGCACACTCAGAGCCTTCTGTCCATGGGTACAGAGACATCCAAGAGCCCCTGGCACACACAGAGCCTTCTGTCCATGGGTACAGAGACATCCAAGAGCCCCTGGCACACACAGAGCCTTCTGTCCATGGGTACAGAGACATCCAAGAGCCCCTGGCACACACAGGCCTGGCACACACAGGTTTGGCAGCACAGGTGGCTTTCCCCACAGGCTGCAGGAGATGAGAGCACAACATTTGCCAACACTGACTGCAAGCCACAGCTCTGGGTGCTCCCCGTGAACCTCAGCTCTGGAACCACTGTCTACCCCAAGTTTCAGGGGCTGCAGTGGGAGCCTGGCTGGGCTCGGCCCTGGGGCCATCCTGCAGGGACAGCTGCAAACAGGGAGCATTCCCTTGCCACAAACAGCCAAGCCAGGGCTGCAGGGCAGCTGCTCCAGCCCGGACTGCACTGCTGAGTGCTGTGCTCTGGGGCTGGGGCTCCCCGCACAGGGGACTGGACTGGTGTGCCAGAGGAGACAGAGAAGCTGCAGCTTCAGCCTAACTGAGGTGGGTGCGTGGGCTGGGAAGAGTGGGGAGGCTCAAGGGGATTCACAGAGCTCATCCTGCTGCAAGGACGAGGAAAAGGGAGTGGGAACTGAGCAGTGAGGAGAGCTGAGGGCTGGAGAGCAGCTCTGAATGACACTAAAATCCCACTGGACCTCTGAGACATTGCTGCTCCTCAGCCAGTGACAGGATGAGTCCCTAAGCCTGGGGCTCAGCCTTCCTCGTGGTGAGGGGCACCAAGGAAGGCAACAGTGTGATGGAGACTGCCATGGGCTGGGAACTCACTGGGGGAAAAGAGGGAGCAGTTGGGAAGTAAAAGGCAGGTGGGGGAGAGAACAGTTCAAAGAAGGGCTGAGCTACACCTTGAGCAAGCTGCAAAATGTCATTTGGGGTCATCCCAGATTGATTTCATTTCAGAAGCTATTGAACACGTTTATTTTGGGGTGGTGTCATGTTTTCCCTGGGAGGTGTACACTCTGCACACTTGAGCTGTGTTGCTGAAATGCTCCAGCAGGTCTGTGCTGCAGGTCACCCCATTTCTTCTTTGGCTGATTGCGGCCCGGTGCTGAGCTCCAGCAGAGCCCTGGCAGAGCCCAGAGCAGCCTCAGCACCCGCAGAGCCCGGCTGCAAGGAGAGAAACCAGAAAGCGCCCGTCAGCTGAAGGCTCCTGTCCCCTTGTCCCAGCCGCCCGCGGTGCCCAGGCCATGCTGGCCGTGCCCAGAGCTGTGCCCAGAGCTGCCCATCCCTGCTGCCTTTGGGAGCAGAGCAGGAGGGCAGGACATGTGCCCAGCCTGCAGCCGGCCACGGCACATCCAGCCCTCAGCAGCTGCCCAGAGCAGGATGCTCCCGTGCTCGCTGCCATCTCCCCAAAGCTCTGATCCCACCATGCCAAGCAGATGGGACCCACCTGACGCCATCCCCCGCTGGAAGAAAAGCTGGTCCCAAACGATGTCCTCAGCCTTCTCCAAGGGCACGGCCCATCCACACCACAGCTGCTCCCAAGCACTTCCCCAACCAGACTGGACCACATCTAGAACGCTTCCTCTAGAAAAACACACAACAAATTATTGAAAATAGATTACAGACAAAAAGGGGAACAAGAAAAAAGGTCATAAATCATATTACTGTCAGGGACTTGAGGAAGGCCCAACCCCTGCATGCCAGGGAAAAACCCACCCACAGGTGAGGGAAGCCCAGACTTTCTCCCTTCCCCCCTGCACTGCCCCCCAAAATAACGGTGATCCCAAAGCAAACAGGGGCAGTGGAGCAGCCCAAGCCCTTCCTTGCCTGCAGAGCAAAGCAGCCCCTGCACAGGTTCTGGAGTCCCACCTCTGCTCCCACCATGGGGGTTTATTTGTGTTGGGCTGGCTGCCCCAGCCCCAGCCCGGGGCACGGTGGGTGCTGGGGCTGTTGGCAGGGCCAGGAGCCCACTCCCATTTCATCACCACCCCAGCCCATCCCCCAGCCCTGCCAAAAGCAGCCTGGCAGCCGACTGAAGGATCAGCTGCATCCGCCCCAGCAAAGGGGGAACCTTTGGTTCCTGGCCAGGCTGTGCAATGCCCAAATCTGGGAGCATCCCCCTGCGTGTGGACTCACCTGCAAATTTCCTGTGGAGCCTGGCTTTGGAGAAGGTGCCAGAATCAAAGTCCATCATCCTCAGCTGCCGGTGGCCAGGTGGAGGAAGAGGTTGTCATCCTTGATGTCATCCTCGCTGTCCCCAGCAGCAGCAGCCCCACCTGGTACAGCTTCTCCAGGGGCTCCTTCTCCTTCCCTGGGGGTGAGCCCAGGCTGTCAGGGTTCTGCCCAGGGCCCAGAGCTGTCAGGGAACCAGGACAAGCAAAACCAGCTCAGATGGCGGCCACCAGTGCTGGGCAGAGCAGCTCAGCTCCAGCACAAGGGCTGCGTGTCCCCATCTGATGACCCCTGGGCAGTGACACAGGCAGGACAAAATGTCTGGGTTCCTTTGCTTCTGATTGCCAAGGCATGTGTGGAGCTGAAACTTACCAGGGCCTTGCATCAAAGTGTGCCTGTGGCTCTCTCCCTTCTTCTAGGGCCGATCAATATCCTGCAGCCAGGGATCACAGAACAGCTCTTCTAACGAGGGCCTGTCCGAGTGCAGCATGGATAAACACCGCCTGATCACATCTTGGCACTCTGGGCAGAGAAACCAGAACCCGCCGGTCAGCTGGAGAAGGCTCCTGTTGGCTTTGCCCCACTATTCCCGTGCCCAGGCCATGCTGGATGTGCTCAGAGCTGGGCCTAAACTTCCCCATCAATTCCCTGTTTTGGAGGAGAGCAGGAGAGCAGGACATGTGCCACCTCCTCAGCAGCTGCCAGAGCGGGATGCTCACGACCTGCTGCTGTCTCCCAGCACTGCCATTGCCCCCGTGGCCAGAGATGAGGATCCACCTTGAGAGAGCCGTTGTGGCAGCGAGAGCTGATGGTCCCAGCTGATGTTCTGGCTCCTCCTGAAAGGGTGCTCCCCGCAGACCATCTGGTGCAGCAGGATGCCCAGGGACCAGATGGTAGCTGGCTTGCCATAGTAAAATCCAAAGTGGATCCATTCCGGGGGGCTGTACGACGGTGTTCCTGTGGAATACAGATGAGGTTCATCAGGGGGATGCTGCTGCTCCCAGAGCCTGGCCCCAGCATCCCTGGGCGTGTGGGGGCTGCCCCAGTGGCACACGGGGTGACCGCCGCCCTCTCGCCAGCACCTGGGACTTGTGTACAGACTCGGGGTTGGAAAAGAAGCCACTGGGGTTGGAAGAGGGCAGCAGAAGTCCCGGCAAGGCCCGACCATAAGGAGGAAAAACCCACCCAGTTCTTGGGAAAACCATGCCTTCATCCTCCCTGCCTGCACTGCCCAAAAAACATCATGAATCGAAAACAAACCAGTTGAGTGGAGCAGTCCAAGCCCTTTCTCACCTGCACACCAAACCAGCTGGGACACAGGTTACGGCCCCCCTCTCTGCTACCCCCACCCACCCGTGTTTTTGTTGGGCTGGCTGCCCCAGCCCCAGCCTCAGTCCTGCCCAGAGTGGTGGGCAAAGGCTGCCAGCAGGGCTGGAAGCTGGCTCCCCACCCAGCCCTGCTCAAATGCAACTCAGCTGAAATCTCAGTGCCATGAAGGGCAGCAAAAGGGAGAATCCCCGCTGCCACACCCAGCTTGGGCTGTGAGATGTTGGGCCATGAGATGCCAGGACCGAGAGCACACCCCTGCATGGGCTCACCTGCAAAGCGAGTGTAGGCTGTGTCTTGCAGGTAGGTGCCACAGCCAAAGTCAATCAATTTGGCCTGCCCGGTGGCCAGGTCCACCAGGATGTTCTGTGGTTTGATGTCCCTGTGCAGGACCCCACAGCTGGTGCAGTGCTGCACGGCCTCCAGCACCTGGCGGAACAGATCCCGCGCCTCCTCCTCGGACAGGAACCCCCGTGCCCGAATGAAATGATGCAGGTCCTGAGACCGCTTCGGGCGTTCCAGCACCATCAAGATGTATTTGGGGAGCTCAAGCCACTCCAGCAGCTGGATGACACCGGGGAAGCCAGTGGACACCTTCTCCAGCAGCACGATCTCCAGGGGTGCGCTGGTGCCGTTGGGCTGCAGGAGGAGCACGATGCCGTCAGTGGGGCTGATGCCATGCCGGGGGTCAGGAACCCCTCACCCAGCACGGGATGCTCTGTGCCCTGCACTGGCCCCACGCCCGCTCTCCCTCGAGGCGTCCTGGTGGCTCCCACCCTGCTGGGCCTCGGCTCATCCCCGCCCGGCACGGCCCGGCTTCTGCCGCTGGCCCCGCTCACTCACCAGCTCGCCCCAGTGCCGGACGCGGTTCCTTGGCACCCTTTTGATGGCCACCTGCAAGCCAAGAGCAGCAGCGGGCTGAGCTCGCCGCCCGCCATGCCCAGCCTCAGCCCCAGCCCCAGCTCCAGCCCCATCCTCCTCCTCCTCCTCCTCCTCCTCCCCCCTCTCCCCCTCTCCCTTCTCCTTTTCCTTCTATCCCACCTCCTCCCCCTCCTCTCCCTCCTCCTCCCCCTCCTCCTCCGCCCGCCGCCGGCCCCGCCGCTCACCGGGGCGCCGTCCGAGAGCCGCGTGGCCGCGAAGACGCTGCCGAAGCCGCCGCTGCCCAGCAGCGAACCCAGCCGGTACCGCTCCTTCAGGCCCTGCTGCGCCTTCCCTGCGGGCGGGACGCGGCTGTCAGCGCTCGGCCCGGGGCCAGGAGCGGCCCCCGAGCGCCCCCCGACCGCCCCGGGCCGGCCCTCCCCAGGCGTTCGCTCCCGGCAACGGGACAGCGGCGGCTCGGGGGCGGCGGCCGCGCTGCCGAGCGGCGGAGCTCGGGCCGGGGAAGCCGCAGCGGAGGCGGCGGCAGCGGCCGCGCCGCGTGTGTCCTCCGCGGGGCCCGGGAGGAGCCGGGGCCGGGGCCAGGCTCGGGCCAGGCGGAGCCAGAGCGAGGCGATGCCGCTCCAGCCCCAGGCACCGATGCCCGCCCAGAAGCGCCACCGCCAGCACGGCCAGAGCCGGGCGGAGGCGAGACCCCGGCGGGACGGCCGGGGGCGGGGATGGGGCAGCCCCGCCCGGAGCCGGGGGCGGGCCGGGGGCATGGCCCGGCCGGGAATGGGGAGAGAGAGAGACTGGGAGAGGAGGGGACAGCGGGAAAGGGAGAGCTGGAGACGGTGCGGGACAGCGGGAAAGGGAGAGCGGGACAGCGGGAGAAGGAGAGGGAGAGGAGTAAGAATCGGAAGTCAACAAAATCACTGCTGCCGCTGCTGCTGCTGCTGCCGCCGCCGCTGCTGCTGCTGCAACTGAAGTTCCGGGGCCGTTTGTCCCCGTGTCCGTTTTTCCGTTGCCCGCTCACCCCCACGCCCAGCCCCCCGCTCCCCGGGGGCAGCCCCTGAGCCTGTCCAAACACGGGAACTTTGCCCTGTTCAGCCCAGACCCAGAGTCTGGACTCCTGCACGGGGGCAGAGGTATCTCCTCGGTCGCTGCTGTGCATTGTCCCCGCTGAGGATCAAACCCTGTCGGGGCACATTTCCTGGCTGAAGGATTCCCTGGTCCTGGTCCTGCACTTATGGCTCCAGTGTTGCTTTCCAGCAAAAACTGGAAGGCAAACTGTGTGGCTCATGGTACTTTAGAGTGTCTAGAACTCGCTAAGTCACTGATCTTAGAGGTGAGATGCATTTGGAATTAATGGGATGGAGAAGTAGTGCAAGATGGAAAAAGGGAGCAGAGAAATAAATAGAGGAAAACATCTTGGACTGTTTCTTTCAATTTTCATTTCACTTCTGGAAAGCTGTTTCAGTTTTCCAGGAATCTTCTCCACAGTCCTGTCTGCTCTTCTCAAGAACCTTTCCTGGAGAACCAGGTTGAGCTCTTGTCACAAGATGTGCCACCACCTGCAGCTTCTCTTGGCTTTCCACAGCGGGTGTGCAGCAGGACTTGCAGCAGAGCAGGACAAAGGTTTGGAGAACTTGACAGCTTGTCCATTCTTTTCCTGGTGAGCTGGGGAGTTGTGCCATTGGTGAGGTTTTCATTGTGACTCTTCCAGCCTTGGGAAACAGGAGGTGGAACCAGGACTTGTTAGGGAATGCAAGCCTGACTGAATGCAGAGAAGGAATCTCCAGAGCCCGCAGCCAGAAATGGAGAGTTGTGTGATAATCATTCCCACATCTCCATGGACACCTGGAAAGTGATCTAGAACATGAAAATGGGACAGAGGGAGTTTGTTTCTGTGTTCAGTTTGGGTGATTCTACATCTCCAGTGCTGGTATAAATCAAGAGCACAGTCAGTTCATGATAAGCACCAGAACAGGCAGGACCTCTGAGAGTAGGTGACGGAATGGATTTGAAAAGGAGAAATGCAGGGAATGACTTGGTGGACTTTGTCTGGCAGAAGGGTAATTTGTTCTAATTATTTCTAGTCCATTGCTTCTGCTTTTGTCCTTCTTACAAGGCCATTTGCATCCCAGATTCCTCATGAAATGAGATCCCTGAGCTTCTGGAACTGCCTGAAAGATGCCCTGTTCTTGCAGGGACACTCAGGCTGAAACAGGAAGCAATTTTGAAGCAATTGTATTAAACAAACACCAGTTCTTAAGCAGAGATTGATGTCACTCCCCCCGACCAACCACCATGGGCAAATCTCTGGCTCAGCCTGGAGCAGTGACCTTGAGGGGTGTCCCCACTGCAGGGAGGAATCTCCACAGCCCCCAAGAAGGGAAATGTCAGGAGACACTGCCATTAAAATTTGGATGGGGCTTTTCTAGTCTGAAGTGCTGCCCTGTCAGTCAGATGTGCCCAGGCTGGGCCAGCTCAGCAGCTCTGCAGGAGCTCTCAGTGGTGTCACTTGGTTGTTCCTTTCTCTGGGGATTTTTCCAGCCGTGCCACAGCTTCAGCTCCCTCTGAGGATGTGGAACTTTGGGATGGAGGAGTCAGGCTGGTTTGAGCATTATTCACCCCAACAGCAGCGTGACCCCCCTCCTTCATTTCCCACTGGGGCTTTGCAAACAGGGCCTTGCGGGAGTGGTTTGAGCCCATTGCAGGCAGAGCCTCCTGCTCCAGCAGGAACTGCCTTTCCTGTGCCAGGAGCAGGGCAGGTCCCGCTGCAGGAAAAGCCCCAGGCCAGCCCCAGCACAGGGAAGGCCTCGGGCGCAAGGGCAGAGTGCCGCGCTGGGAGCTGTGCCAGGGAGAGCCTGAGGCACCAAAGGTGCCTTGGCAGTAGCAGCTGCTTGCAGGGCATGGCCAGAAGCCTCCCTTGGCAAGCCGGCCTGGTGGCCAGCACTGCAGAGCTGCTGCCTCAGGGCTCATTTCTGGCTGGGCTCTGCCCCAGCCCACAGAGTGTGACCTCAGCCCTGACTCTGCCACGGCCCTTGTGCCTGAGCCCTGCAAAGCCCAAAGGTCACCTGTGCCCCCCTGGCTGTGCCAGCCCCTGGGGCAGGGGGAGGAAAGGCAGAGAAGGGGCTGGGTTTGGCTGTGGGATGTGGGGTCCAGCAGAGACCATGAGGAGTCGAGGCAGTGGATGGAGTGCACTGAGCAGCCCCTTCTGCCCATGCAGTCCTGGAATGGTTTGGATGGGAAGAGCTCTGCAGTGCTCATCTCATCCAAACCCCGCCATGAGCAGGGACATCTTTCACCAGATCACGTTGTTCAGAGCCCTGTCCCAGCTGGACTTGAATGTTTCCAGGGATGGGGCACTGACCACCTCCCTGGGAACCTGTCCTGGTGTATCACCACCCTCATCATCAAACATTTCCTCCTTATCTGTTCTTATCTGAACCTCCCTTCCTTTAGTTTAAAACCACCCCCCTTTGTCCCGTTGTGCCAGGCCCTACTAAAACCTTTGTCCACCCTTGTATTCCCAATGAGCCGGGTTTCCATGGCAACTGCCAGGACAGGTGACCCAGGTGTCACCCCCAGTGAGGGCTGCCATGGAAACAGTGCCCAGCACTGCCCCTTTCTGTCTGGCTGACCTGGCCTTTGGCCCTGGCCCTGGCGTTTGCTGCTGGTTCCGCGGCGCCTGACCGGCCAGCGCGGCACAGGGCAGGTGGCCATGGCACAAGCCCCCAGCAAGGGATCCCCTCTGGCTCTGGGCAGTGACACCAGCCCTGAGCAAGGGGCCAGGGCAGGTTTCCATGGCACCAACCATCACAACGGCTCCAGGAGCAGAGTGACTCTTGCCAAGGAACTTTGTGGTGCTGTCACTTAATATTAAATCTGGTTTTTGCTGATCCCTTGCTGGGGATTTTTTCAGTGCTCTCAAGCCCTCGTTGGTAACAAGGTGAAGGAGCCCTGGCCCAGGCTCTGGCCCTGGGGGACACGGGGACGCTGCCAGGGGGTTCCTGTCCCCCTGTCCCACCCCCCACAGCCCCAGCTCCCATCCCCGTGTCAGGCTCTGGGGTCGATCTCGTGGAACATCCTCTGGGGGAGGCTGCGGCGCCGGGGGTGGGGGGACCCGGGCGGACAGGGGACTCCGCTGTTCACGAACAGCGTTGGACTTCTCTGGGGGAACTGGGAGGGGGGGCCGAGGTGGAGTGACCTCCCCAGTGACCTCACACAGCCCCTGTGATGTCACACAGCCCCTGTGATGTCACACAGCCCCTGTGATGTCACAGAGCCCACTCTGAGATGCAACAGGCCACCTGTGATTTCATACAGGTGTCCTGTGATTTCACAGCCTGCTCTTTGAGGTCCCAGTCTGCTCTGTGATATCACAAAATCTGCCCTGTGATGTCACAGCCCAGCCTGTGATGTCACAGACACCCTGTGATGTCACAGCCAGCTCTATGATGTCACAGCCACCTTTGTGATGTTATGCAGCCTCGCTGTGATGTTGCAGCCTGCTCTGTGATTTCACAGTCAGCTCTGTGATGTCACAACCCACTCTGTATTGTCTCAGCCTTCTCAGTGACATCACACAGCTGCTCTGTGATGTCACAGAGCCATTTTCTATGATGGCAGAGTCTTCTCTGTGGCCTCACAGCCCGTTCTGTGATGTCACAGTGCCAGCCTGTAATGTCACAGCCGACTTTGTGACATCACAGCCTGCTCTGAGATGTCACAGCCTGCTCTGAGATGTCACAGCCTGCTCTGTGATGTCACATAATAAACCAGTGATGTCACAGCCAACTATATGATGGTCTGTGATGTCACACAATCACACAATCACAGATTTACTGGGTTGGAAGAGACCTTTAAGGTCATCAAGTCCAACCCATGCCCTTACACCACCTCAGCTAAACCATGGCACTGAGTGCCACATCCAGTCTTTTTTTAAACACATCCCATGATGGTGACTCCACCACCTCCCTGGACAGACAGTTCCAGTACTTTATCACCCTTTCCATAAAAAAAAAAATTCCTAATATCCAACCTTAATTTCCCTTGGTGCAGCTTAAGACACTGTCCTCTGGTCCTGTCAGTTGCTGTGAGGAGAAAGAGACCGACCCCCACCTGACTGCAACCACCTTTCAGGGAGTGTGGAGAGTGATAAGGTCACCTCTGAGTCTTCTCCTAGCTGAACACCCCCAGCACGCTCAGGCATTCCTCACAGGACTTGTGTTCCAGACGCCTCACCAGCCTTGTTGCCCTTCTCTGGACATGCTCCAGCTCCTCCATGTCATTCCTAAATGGAAGGGCCCAGAACTTGACACAGCACTCGAGGAACGTTGCCAGTACGGGGGAAGAATGCCAAGTACACCAGTGCCAAGTAGAGGGGAAGAATCACTGCCCTGCTCCTGCTGGCCACACCATTCCTGATCCAGGCCAGGAGCCATTGGCCTTCTTGGCCACCTGGGCACACTACTGGCTCATGTCCAGCCTGCATTCAACCAGTACCCCCAGGTCCCTTTCAGCCTGGGCACTGTCCAGCCACACCGTCCCCAGCCCAGAGCAGTGCAGGGGGTTATTGTGGCCAAAATGCAGGACTGGGCACTAGGACTGATTAAACATCATCTTACTGGAATCTTCCATCTATCCAGCTGTTCCAGGTTTTCCTGCAGAGCCCTCCTGCCTTCCAACAGATGGACACATGCTCCAAGCTTAGGGTCATCTGCAGATTTACTAATGAAAAGCTCAATCCCCTCATCCATGTGGTCAATAAAAATATGAACAGAGCTGGCCCAGCACAGAGCCCTGAGGGACAGCACTGGTGACTGTCCCCAGCTGGATGCAGCACCGCTCACCACCACTCTCTGGGCCGGCCATCCAGCCAGTTCTGAACCCAGCACAGAGTACTCCTGTCCCAGCCGTGGGCTGCAGCTTTTCCAGGAGTGTGCTGTGGGAGACAGTGCCAAAGGCCTTGCTGGAGTCCAAATAGACACATCCACAGCCTGTCCTGCATCCACCAGGAGGGCCACCTGGTCATAGAAGGAGACCAGGTTGGTCAAACACGACCTAGCCCTCCGAAACCCCTGCTGGCTGGGTCTGACACCCTGGCCATCCTGGAAGTGCTGTGTGATGGCACTCAGTGTAAACTGTTCCATGACCTTACCGGGTACTGAGGTCAGGCTGACTGGCCTGGAATTACCAGGATCCTCCTTCCCACACTTGCTGTGAATGGGCATCACATAGGGCAGCTTCCAGTCATCTGGGACCTCACCAGTGAGCCAGGACTGCTGGTAAATGATGGAGAGCGGCTTGGCAAGATCATCTGCCAGTTCCCTCATCACCCTGGGGTGGATCCCATCTGGTCCCATGGATTTATGAACATCCAAGCAGCTCAGCAGTTCTCTGATGGCCTCCTCTTGGATAACAGTGGTCCACTCTGCTCCCTGACACCATCTGCCAGCCCAGAAGGACAGTTGTCCTGAAGGCAAATTGTCTTCTTACTAAAAACTGAGGCAAAAAATGGCATTAAGCACCTCTGCCTTCTCCTCATCTGCAGTGATTAAATTCCCTTCCACATCTAATAACAAACAATGGTTGGTCTTACCCTGCCTTTTACCATTGATATATTTGTAAAAACCTTTTTTATTATCCTTTACAAAAGCTGCCATTTTAAGTTCAAATTGTGCTTGGGACTCCCTAATTTCTTTCCTACATGCCCTAGCAAGCCCCTTAAATACCTCCTGAGAGACCTGACCCTCTTTCCAAAGATGATACATCCTCTTTTTTTCCTACGTTCCTTCAAAACCTCCTTGCCCATCCAGGCTGGACGTTTGTCTCGTCGACTCATCTTTCGGCACACAGGGACAGTCTGTTCCTGTGCCCTCGAGATCTCTGTTTTGAAGTATGCCCACCATCCTGAAGCCCTTTGTTTTTAAGGGCTGCTTCCCAAGGAACTCTCTGAATAAGTCTCCTAAGAAGGCCAAAGTCTGCCCTCCAAAGTCCAATGTAAAAGCCTTATTAGTGTTCCTTGTGACTTCACCAAATATTGAGAACTCTATAATTTCATGATCACTGTGCCCCAAGTGACCTCCAACCACCACATCTCCCACCAGCCCATCTCTATTTACAAACAACAGATCCAACATAGTCCCTCTCCTGGTGTCCTCACTCACCAGCTGCAACAAAAAGTTGTCCTCCATACACTCTAAAAATTTCCTGGACTGCCTCTTTTCTGCTGTATTAGGTTTCCAGCAGATGTCCAGCCGATTGAAGTCACCTTCAAGAGCAAGGGCTGGTGATCCAGAAATATTCTCTAGCTGCTTGAAAAATAACCTGTCCACCACTTCTTCCTGGCTGGGTGGACGATAACAGACTCCCAGTAGGATGTCAGCCTTGTTGGCCTTCCCCCTAAGTCTTACCCATCGGCATTTGACTTCATCTCATAAGTTTCAATACTTATGGTGTCAAAAGCCTCCCTAATGTAAAGGGCCACCCCTCCAGCTCTTCTCCCTCTCCTGTCTCTCCTGAAGAGCTTGCAGCCATCCAGTGCAGTGCTCCAGCCATGTGAGTCGTCCCACCCTGTTTCTGTGATGGCAATTACATCATAGCTCTGCTGCTGCACCATGGCCTCCAGCTCTTCTTGTTTGTTACCCATGCTGTGTGCATTGGTGTACATGCACCTCAGCTGGGCTGCTGATTTCACCCCTAGCTCAGGCTTACCACCCACAAGCCTGCTTCCAGACAACCCAGCTGCATCCCTTTCCCCTTCAGACCTAGTTTAAAGCCCTCTCAACAAGTTCTGCCACTTCATGAGCTAAAATTCTTCTGCCCTTCACAGAAAGATGGAGCCCATGTGGTCCAAGCAGGCCAGGTGCTGTAAAAGTTGCCCCATGATTAAAGAATCCCAAATTTGGCCAATAACATGAACCCTTGAGCCACTCGTCGATAATGTGAGCTCTCCTATTGCTTTCACCATTTTTCACAGACTCCAAAGGGACTGAGGAAAAGACTGTCTGTGCCCCTGTCCTATTAACCACCTGACCCAGTGCCCTAAAGTCCCTTTTAATTGCCCTGACACTCCTGTTTTCAATCTCATCACTGCCAGCCTGGGGTATCAGCAGTGGGCAATAATCAGAGGGCTGAATCAGCCCAGGCAGTGTGTCAGTGATATCCCGTACCCGGGCCCCAGGGAGGCAGCAGACCTCTCTGTGGGGTGGGTCTGGTTGACATATGGGGCCCTCTGTTCCCCTCAGGAGGGAGTCACCCACCACGATTACCCTTCTCTCCTTTTTGGTGTTAGAGGTGCTGATCTGTCTCACAGATGAATCATAATTGGGAGGCTCACTGGGCAGATAATTTTCTTCTAAACCATCTGGCTGACTCTCCAGATCCAGGGGATCATACCAAATCTGAAGGGGCACCTGGCTTGGGAGAGGGGGTTGGGAGGGATTTTTATTATTACCTCCTCGAATAGGCACCCACTCCCACTCCCCTTCATCGGCCAGGTGTCCTTCTATAGCCTGACAGTGGGAGGTGTGGGAGACAGCGGGAACCAAGGAGAGCATTGCTGCCCTGCCAGACCTCATGGAACCAAGGATCCATTGTGACACTGCAGGGCCCTGGGGCACCACGGTGCCATTGTGACACTGCAGGGCCCAAGGATCCAAGGGACTTTGTGACACCAGAGGGACATTGTGACACTGGGAGTCCTCATGGAACCATGGAGACCATTGGGACACTCTGGGGCCTCATGGAACCGTTTTCTGGGAGCCATGTCAAGTTGTCTGGGGGTGTTGATCTGCTGGAGGGCAGGAGGGCTCTGCAGAGGGCCCTGGACAGGCTGGATCCAGGGCCCAAATCCAACAAGGTGAGGTTTAACAAGTCCAAGTTCTGGGTCCTGCACTCTGGCCACAACAACCTCTGCAGCGCTACAGGCTGGGGACAGAGTGGCTGGACAGCAGCCAGGCAGAGAGGGACCTGCAGGGACTGATGGACAGCAGGCTGGACACGAGCCAGCAGTGTGCCCAGGTGGCCAAGAAGGCCAATGGCTCCTGGCCTGGATCAGGAATGGTGTGGCCAGCAGGAGCAGGGCAGGGGTTCTTCCCCTGTGCTCAGCACTGGTTGGGCAGCACCTCGAGTGCTGTGTCCTGTTCTGGGCTCCCCAATTTAGGAAGGACATGGAGGGGCTGGAGCGTGTCCAGAGAAGGGCAACAAGGCTGGTGAGGGGTCTGGAGCACAAGTCCTGTGAGGAGCAGCTGAGGGAGCACGGGGTGTTGATCCTGGAGAAGAGGAGGCTCAGGGGACACAAGGCAGTGTCAGGGCACAGGTTGGACTTGATGATCTCCAAGGTCTTTTCCAGCCTTGCTGATTCTGTGATTCTCTGAAACCACCCTGGGAGCAGTTGCAGGAGGAGCCCTGGGCCTCCTCTTCAGAAGCTCCAGCAGCCCAGGTCCCTCAGCTCCTCCTCACAGCCCCAAAGCCCATCCTGTCAGTGCTGCAGAGCCTCTGCAGCCCCTCCTCACTGCCCAGAACAGGCAGCCCCACAGCCAGACACAGCAGCCCAGATGTGCCCCCCTGGCCTGGGCTGCCTCTGGCAAGGGAGCAGCACCAGGCACTGCAGGAGCCTGCAGACAATTCCTGCAGCACTTGTGGGATGATCCTGCTCCCCAAGGGACATTGCCACGGTGCCAAGTCAGGAACTGGAATGGGGAGTGGGGCCAGAGAGGAAAGGGCAAACAGGGATGGGCTGTTTGCAGGGGAAGGAACAGGGCTGGGCAGTGGGAATAAATTTGTAGCAGGAAGAGTAAAGAAAGCAAAGGTGAAGCCAAGGAAATGCTCAGGGCAGTTTGGGGGTGGCTGCCAGGCAGCCCTGGCTCTGAGCAACAGCGTCTGCAGTGGGACAGGAAACTCCCAGCTGATGGGAACAAACTTTCTGGCTGACTGCAGAGGCCAGGACAAAGCTGAGTGGTTTCCCTGGCGTCCCCCAGCCCTTCCTGGCCCCAGGGGCTGATGGCATTTGTGCTCGCTCAGGTTCATGTCCCCACAGCAGCAGCATGGGGGTGCTCCCGCCTGCGGTGTGCAATGCAAACAGGGGCTCCTGAGCCAGCGCTGCCGTGGCTGTGCCTGCAAGGATGCGGCACCTGTGTGAGCTGGGGGAGAGGCCAGGGCTGCAGAGGGGGGATGTTGTTGGCAGCTCCATGAGGATGCTCTGGGACGCTGCCCTGGGCTGTCCAGCGCACTGGGGATGGATCAGCCCCTGCTCTGCTGCTCCTTCCCGTCTCCCCCAGGGCCCTTGCAGAGCACCTGCCATGCTGTTTGCCCCCAGCCTGCCCACGGCCAGCCTGGGGCTGCTCACGGGGGTTTTCTGTGCTGAGCATTGGCCTGGCCGTGTCCTTGAGAGAGCCTGGGCAAGGAGCCTGGAGCCCCCAGGCCCTGGCCTGAGGCGTCAGCGCTGCCCCAGCAGTGCCCATGGGCTGTCCCTGCTGCAGCCCCGGCACTGCCACCCCCAGGACTGTGCCTGGCCCCGAGAGCACTCAGGCCCTGCAGCAACACCAGGGCCACCAGGGCAGCGGGGCAGGGCCACGGGAGCAGCACTGGCAACACCAAGTGCTGCTGCTGCTGGGCACAGCTGCTGTGCCAGCACTGATCTGTCCCAGCTCTGCATACAGACATTGCTGCTGCAGCTCCAGAGAAGGCAACAAAAGGGCATCTCTGCAGAAAACTCTGCTGGGAGATCCTTGAGTTCCTTTAAAGCCACCAAGAGTACAGACCCTCACTGACACAGCCTGTGGCAACAGAGAAGGTGGAGAGAAACAAAAGGAGAAATGGCACAAACAATGACATTTCCTTGTGGACAATATTTAAAAAACAAAACAAAGAAAAAGAACCTCCAAATTGAAACCAAGAAGACGTATCAAATATTACTTTTATTTCAAGTGATTTGGCGGTATTGGCCAGCAGTTTAATGTTTCTGAAAGCATCCAGTCATCAGTGTCCACACTGCAGCCTTGAGCTCCTGGCTCCTCAGGCTGTAGATGAGGGGGTTCAGGGCTGGAGGCACCACTGAGTACAGAACTGACACTGACAGATCCAGGGATTCGGACGAGATGGAGGGCGGCTTCAAGTGAGAAGACATAATAGTGCTGAGGAACAAGGAGACCACGGCCAGGTGAGGGAGGCAGGTGGAAAAGGCTTTGTGCCGTCCCTGCTCAGAGGGGATCCTCAGCACGGCCCTGAAGATCTGCACATAGGAAAAAACAGTGAACACAAAACAACTAAATGCCAAACAGGCACTAACAGCAATGAGCCCAAATTGGCTGAGGTAGGAATTTGAGCAGGAGAGCTTGAGGATCTGGGGGATTTCACAGAAGAACTGGCCCAGGGCATTGCCATGGCACAGGGGCAGGGAAAATGTATTGGCCGTGTGCAGCAGAGCATTGAGAAAGGCACTGGCCCAGGCAGCTGCTGCCATGTGGGCACAAGCTCTGCTGCCCAGGAGGGTCTCGTAGTGCAGGGGTTTGCAGATGGACACGTAGCGGTCGTAGCACATGATGGTCAGGAGGGAAAGCTCTGTTGTAGCGCAAAAAGTGAAAAAAAAATAGTTGGGCAACACATCCTGTGTAGGAGATGGTGGTGGTGTCCCAGAGGGAATTGTGCATGGCTTTGGGGACAGTGGTGCAGATGGAGCCCAGGTCGCTGAGGGCCAGGTTGAGCAGGAAGAAGAACATGGGCGTGTGCAGGTGGTGGCCGCAGGCTACGGCGCTGATGATGAGGCCATTGCCCAGGAGGGCAGCCAGGGAGATGCCCAGGAAGAGGCAGAAGTGCAGGAGCTGCAGCTGCCGCGTGTCTGCCAGTGCCAGCAGGAGGAAGTGGCTGATGGAGCTGCTGTTGGACATTGGCTGTGGCTGCACATGGGGACCTGCTCAGGCAGAAAGGACAGTGACAAGTCAGGAGAGGCAGTATTTTAGGAATGTATTTAGATCGTCAGCTTATTGTTCTAAAACCTAAGAGAAAGGTTAGGAAATGTACTGGAGTTAATTAAGGATTATAGTAATATAAGTATATATTAGCAGGTTAATAGAGTTAACTGTTTAATAGAGTAAAGTAAGGGTTATAGTTTTGCAACTATACAACAGTAATTTCCAGAGCTTCTAATATAAGGACAATGTATAAAAAGCAAAAATTATTTTGTCTCCTTCTCCAAGCAGGAAATTGAAAACACTCTCAGGAAAGCTCCTGACCTTTACAGCAATCCCAGGTTTACCTTCTTTGGGAAGTGTCCTGCGGAGCTGTGCCCAGGCTGGTCTGGAGCAGGGAGCAGCCCTGCCCCAGCCAGCAGCTCTCAGCAGCAGCACCTGCCCTGCTCAGGGTGGCTCCTTCCCCCCACAGCTTCTCTCCAGCGCTGAGAGCAGCTCCCCGGGCCGGCTGAGAGCTGTCCCTGGCAGGCAGCAGAGTCCCTGGCCCAGCACAGCGCCCTGGGCTGCAGGACCCTGCTCTGCAGGACAGCCCTGGGCACCCCTGGCTGCTCTGCACAAGAGATGATCAGAGAATGTACTCACAGGGTCTGTGGGCATTGGGATGTTCCAGCTGTAGGAGATCACTCCAGGAGCTGCAGCTGCATTGTCCTGCAGCCAGAGGTTCCTGTGCCAAGGGCTGCCAGGGATTCTGCCCCAGGCACTTCTCAGCACCTTCCCAGCCCTGACTGATGGAAGCTCTCTGTGCCTCTGTGCTGTGCCCGGGCTGGCTGCAGGCAGTGCCCCAGCCCTGCTGGGCTGGGAGAAGAGCTGCTCATCCAGAGAAATGTGCTTTTGAAGCTCTCCTTGGTTACCAGTATCACCCTCTGGGCCAGGAGCCCGGCCCAGCTCAGCAGCACAGACACAGCACAAGGACTTTAATGACCCTCTGGGGCTTTGTGCTCAGGCCCTGAACATCAGGCCCTGAGAGGGAGCTGCAGAAACCTCTCCAGAGCTCCAAGTCAGAATCCAACTCCAAAGTTTCTTTGACTTTTAATGGGTCCCACTGAAGGACACGACTGAGAAAGTGTCCCCAGGCCCCAGGCAGAGCAGAGAACTGGAGGCACTGATGACAGGTGGGGACAAAGAGAAGCCAAGTCTTGGTGCCCTGGGGCACAGCAGGGTCTGTGCCACCAAGGGCTGTCAGGAGACACCTTGTCCTGAGGCACTGGGGCCTCCTGGCACAGCCCCAGCCAGGCTGGGCACTGTCAGCCCCTTGTCCTGCCCTCACATCCCCCCCTAGCCCACATCCCAGTGGCCTCAAGGATCTGCTGGAAGGAGTCCCTGGGGAGCCTTGCTCAGGAATGGCCCTGGGGGCTCCTTCATGCTCCCAGGGACTGCAGGTTTTTCAAAGCACTTTGGCTTTGGCTTTGGCTTTTGCCTTGGAGTCTCTGAGAGCTTTGTGCAATCCTGGCCTCCAATTATCTGCTGTAATTAGTCCCTGGAGAGGCTTTGTCAGGAACAACACTCAGTGGGGCTCATTAATGCTTTGAGATACTCAACATTTTTCAGTTACTTTGGGTTTTCTTCCACACTGAGAAGTTTTTGTGATATTTTGAGTCTCTGAGAGGTTTTTGTGCCATCCTGGCCTCCAGTTCTCTCCTCCAAGGTGTCCATGAGGAGCCTGTGTTGGGGATGGACCTCCGTGGGACCCATTAATGCTTTGAGACACTTTGGGGTTTTCTTCTGCCTTTGACTCCTGGAAAGGTTTGTGCAATCTCCTCTCGGGCCCTGAGGTTCAAGGGCTCAGCTCCAAATGCACCACGGGGCTCATGAGGATCAAACAAATCCTGAGAAACCATGGCTGTGCCTTGATTTCCCTCTTGTCTGAGGCAATTCATCAGGAAGAATTTGTATTGGCTTTGCTTCGCCAATTTGAGTTTTCTCAGCCAATGCGTTAATTACTGTGGTGGGTTCAGTGTTGGCTAATCACCAGTGCACTCACTAGAATATACTTACTAATTTCTTGCTCTGAGATAGGATTAGGAGAAAGGCAAAGTGGGCTCAAAACTTTAAAAGTGTATCCAGAAAACTTTATTAACAGTAACTAAAAGAAAGAGTAATAAGAATCAGAACAAAACTTCAGAACACTTCCTCTCTCCATACAGCCTGACAATGTAAAGAGACAAAACATAAAATTTTCAGTCAGCTAGAATAGTCTTTCTTCAGTTCATTTAGGGAGAGAAGTTCCTCTTGTAAATGTTATGTGGACTTCTCCACAAGAAAACAGTTGTCTCATGGCTTTTCATTTCCATGAATAGCAGCTGCCTGCAATGGTGAAGTCCCTCCCATTTTTTCACAGCTTCTCCCACAGCTGTGTTTATGGGCCATGTCAACTTATGGGGTATTAGTTTACAGATGAGCTGTTTAAGAGCAAAGGTTCTCTTCATCTATTTCTGAAATCATCTTCATCTCTGGAAACAGAGGTCTTCTTCTCTCCCTGGGGGCATAGGGTCTCATCACTCTGCTCTCTTTCATTGTTCAAACTTCTCATGGGATCACAGCTACTGCAACATTTCCTTACATTAGCATGGAGGCCTTTGCTGAGCAAGTCATCTGCCAATTCTTTTCAATGTGTTATAGGGAAAAAGAGAGTCTGATGTATCAATTACATCCTTCTCCATAGCTTTACCAGAGGATTTCAGCCCCAAGATCAAGGCATCTCCTCATTCCTCCCATCTGGGACTCAACTTCCTCTTCACTGATCTCGGTGTCTTCATGTTGCTCCTGTGTGTGCCTGCACTTTGTCCTTTTCTCTCACTCGAGGGAGGATGGAAGCATTGGAAGAGTCAATATCTCAGCCAGGGCCTGCAGATGGTTCCGTGACCCCGGCCGGGCTCGGTACTTGCGGCCGGAGCTGTTTTACCATGGAGGTTCCTGCAGCGGCTGCGCTGGGGCTGTGTCAGGCTGGGCCGCGCTGGGGCAGGGCCAGGATCTCAGCAGCCAGGCCAGAGCACAGCAGCAGCACGGCCGGGACCCATGGCTTCTCCTCCCCCTGCCCGCTGGTTGCGGGCGAACCCCAAGGGCGGCAGAACCTTGGCCGAGCCGGCCCGGCCCGGGGCTGCTCCTGGGGCCCCGCGGATCCTGGCTGGGCCCGGGCTGGCAGCGGGGCAGGGCTCGGTAGCGGCCAGATGTCAGCAACCGCAGCCACGGCCCGGCCCGGCCTCGGCCCCGCGGCCTCCCCTGCCCTGCCCGGCAGCCGATGGGGCCTGGCGGCTCCCTGGGAAGGGGCCCGGCCCCACGGCAGGAGCCGCCCGGCCTGGCCTGGCTGAGACGGGGGCTGGGCCGGCCTGGTCACCTCTTTGCTGGCCAGAAGGGAAACAGACCCAGCCAGGCTTCTCCATCTTTAACTTGTGTCTCCACAGAGGCGTGTGCAGTTTCCTTAGTGGTTTAACAGATTGTCAGCTCTCAAAGCTAATTACTGATTGGTTTTTTGTCAGACACAGAGGAAACTGCTAGCAGCTTCTCTTGGAACATCACTTCCGTGATGCAAAACCACCACAACAGCACAGAGCACTGAGCTCCTTTGTCCATATGTAGTGGTCATGCGCCCGAGGCCTCAAAATCCCAACCTGGGAGATCTCTGGGCACTCTCCAGGGGGTTTTCAAATGAAAATATTCAGCTCATAGTCTAAGAAAATCACTGGAGCATAGGGCCAGCCCGACCTGTCTGTCCTGGCTACTTGTGTCTGGTCGCAATTCTCGGATATACGGACTTTGGGAGGCTAAAGTCTAATTTTTGCCATGGTCTTTGGCAAGAAGGCTGTTTTTTATCCATAGGAAGTAAGGAACAGAGCCCCTCTGTTTCAGGGGCAGATGAGAGGTGACCACTGGAGGCCAAGGCCAGCCAGAGCTGGCAGGTTTTTCTGAGAGATACCTTTGCATGGAGGAAATTTTAAGGGAGCTTACCAATTTTGGCAATGGGCATCTGAAAAGAGGGACAGTTCTTTCCCTTAGCAAGGAAAGCACTGAGCCCCAGTGCTCCAGGAGCTGATGAGAGGCAGCCCTTGGCATTCCAAGATCAGCCAGTCCTGTCAGGTGGCCCCTGGGAGGCCAAGCCAGCCAGACCTGTTCCATGTTCCCTCAGTTCCATGGGGCTCCACAGTGTCCCAATGATCCCTTGCTTCCATGAGGCCCTGAGGTGTCACAATGCCCCCTTGGTGACACGAGGCCCTGAAGGGTCAGAATGGCCTCCATGGTTCCATCAGGCCCCACAGAGTCATAATGGTCTCTGGGTCCATGAAGCCCCGCTGTGTCACCATGGCCCCTTGGTTCCATGGGCTCCAGTGGTGCCACAATGATCCCCTTGCTTCCATGAGGTCCCCACCGTGTCACAGTGATCTCCATGGGAAGGAAAGAACCGAGCCCCAGCGTGGCAGGGGCAGCCACCAGAGGCCAAGGCCAGCCAGAATGGATGGTACTGGCAGATTTTGCCTGGGAGCAACCCTTGGATATAGGGAATTTGGGAGGTGGAGCCCCAATTTTGGCCATTTCTGCAGAGATAAGAAGGACAGTTCTTTTCCACGGGAAGAAAAGCACAGAGCCCAAGTGTTTCAAAGGCAGAAGAGGAGAGAGGTGGCTCCTGGGAGGCCAGGCCAGCCAGACCTGTTTGTCCTGGCAGCTTTTGTCATGAAGGGAACCTTGGATACATGGAATTTGGGAGGAGGAATCTCAATTTTGACCTTGGACACCTTGAGAAGAAGGACGGCTCTTTTCCATAGGAAGGAAAGCATCGAGCCCCAGTGTTTTGTGGCAGGTGAGAGGCAGTTCCCAAGAGGCCAAGGGCAGCCAAACCTTTAAGTCCTGGCTCCTTTCACTGGGGAGCAATCCTTGGATGTACGGAGTTTTGGAGGTGGAATCCCAGTTTTGGCCATGGGTGCCTGGTCAGGATGGATGGTTTTTTCCTATAGGAAAGAAAAGCACAAAATGCAAGTGTTCTGGAAGAAGATGAAAGGTGGCCACCCTTAGGCCAAGCCTGTCTCTCCTGGCACCTTTTGTCTAGGGGCTATCCTTGGACACAGGGCATTTTGGAAGTGGAATCTCAATTTTGGCCGTGGCGCCTGGACAGGAAGATGAGTTCTTTTCATTAGGAAGGAAAGCACAGAGCCCCAGTGTTTCAGAGGCACATGAGTGCCAGCCCTTAGGAAGCCAAGGCCAGCCAGACTTGTCTCCCCTGGCAGCTTTTATCTGGGAGCTATCCTTGGATACAGGGAATTCTGGAGGCCGATCCCCAATTTTGGCCATGGGTACCTAGTTAAGATGGATGTTTTTTTTCCATAAGAAAGAAAAGTACATGGTCCCAGTGTCTCAAAGGCAGAGGAGAGGTGGCCCCTGGGTGGCCAAGGCATCCAGACCTGTCTTTCCTGGCAGATTTCATCTGAGAACAATCTTTGCATATAAGGAAATTTGGAGAAGGATTCCCAGTTTTGGCCCTAGGTCACTGGAGGAGAAGGACAGTTCTCTCCCATAGGAAGGAAAGCCCAGAGCCCCAGTGCTTCAGGGCAGGTGAGAAGCAGCCCTTGACATGCCAAGGTGACCTAGTTTAGGGCAAATTTGGGAGAAATCTTCCAGGAGGAGCCCCCAGAAAGCAAACACCCCCACGGCCCCTCCCCTTCCTGGTTCGGAAAGAATTTCCTTGGAGAGAAGTGGAAAAAAACCCTGTTATTCAAAAAGCAAAACATTCCCCAATACAAAAAAACAACTAACTAATAAGCAAAAGCAAAAGCAAGGGCAAAGCGAAAGCAAGCAAGCCAGCAAGCAAGCAAGGAAACCTAGCCTCTCCTAGACACAGACCTTGGTGGGAGGTGAGCTGGCTGATAACAAGACAAAACAAATCTTCACTTTCAGAGTCAGTCCTGAAGGCACAGAACATAATATCAGGCACAAACAGAACACACGATTGGGGATACAAGCACCATAACGCCACCCTAGGACATTCCACTCCTTATCTCCAAAACGTCAACATAACTACCAAACATCACATAAAAACTTCAAGTTAAAAAATTCCATCTTTCACTTACTCATCCTTCCATCTCACTTGCTCAAACCTTCGACACTTACACATTTCCTTCTGTCTCATGTCGGTGTGGTTTAATGTACAGACAATGGCAGTAACATCCAGCAAACAGTGATATTTGCATATGAGTCTCACCTCACAATCAGATCTCCCTGAGGTACACATCGTGTTCTTCCATATTTCTGCATTATTCACCATGTACAACCTGGTCCCTGAGCATAGACAATCCCACCAATGGGTTTGTCTGTACTTGCGGCAGAATTGATCCACACTGTCTTCCCTAACAAACCTCTGATATGTGCCACTGGGACTTTATCTCTGTCTGCTATATTCAGGGACTCAGACTGGGCAGGACCTGCTCCATTGGTGGAACCTCGGGTGTTAACTAACCAGGTGGCCTTTGCTAAATGCTGCTCCCAGTTCTTGAAAGATCCCCCACCCAATGCTTTCAAGGTGGTTTTTAACAGTCCATTGTACCTCTCCACTTTGCCTGCAGCTGGTGCATGGTAGGGGATATGGTGCACCCACTCAATGCCATGTTCCCTAGCCCAGGTGTTGATAAGGCTGCTCTTGAAATGAGTCCCGTTGTCAGACTCAATCCTCTCAGGGGTACCATGCCTGCACAGGATTTACTTTTCAAGGCCCAGGATGGTGCTCCGGGCAGTGGCGTGAGGCACAGGGTAGGTCTCCAACCATCCCGTGGTGTCTTCTACCACTGTGAGCACGTAGCGCTTGCCTTGGTGTGCCTGGGGCAGTGTGATGTAGTCAATCTGCCAGGCCCCCCCATACCTGTACTTGGACCACTGCCCACCATACCACAGGGGCTTCACTCACTTGGCCTGCTTGATCTCAGTGCACATCTCACAGTCATGGATAACCTGAGAAACACTGTCCATGGTTAAATCCACCCCTCGGTCTCATGCCCACTTAGAGGTGGCATCTCTATCCTGCTGGCCTGAGGCATCATGGGCCCATTGAGCTAGGAACAACTCCCCCTTGTGTTCCCAATCCAGGTCTATCTTTGACACCTCTATCATTGCAGCCTGATCTACCTGCTCCTTGTTTCGGTGTTTCTCATTAGCCCGACTCCTGGGGACATGGGCATCTACATGACAGACTTTCACAGACACATTTTCTACCCAAGAGGCAATGTCTTTCCACTCATCAGTAGCCCAGATTGCTTTTCCTCTACGCTGCCAGGTGGCCTTTTTCCACCTTTCCAGCCAGCCCCACAGAGCATTAGCTACCATCCAAGAATCCATATAAAGGTCGAGCTTTGGTCACTTCTCTCTCTCAGCAATGTCCAGGGCCAGCGGAACGGCCTTGACTTCAGCAAGTTGACTTGATCCACCTTCTCCTTCGGTAGCTTGTGCTACATGTTTTGTGGGGCTCCATACGGCTGCTTTCCACTTCCAGTTCATCCCTACGATGCCACAGGAACCGTCCGTGAAAAGAGCGTATCGAGTTTCCTCTGCTGGTAGTTGGTTGCATGGTGCACCTTCTTTAGCCCTTGTCACTTGTTCCTGCTGCTCTCCGTCAGTGAGACCAAAGTTGTCACCAGCAGCCAGTTTGTAATTATCTCCAAAATCCCAGGGCGATTCAGGTTTCCAGTCCGGGTGTGCTGCATGATGAGAGTAATCCATTTGCTCCATGTGGCAGCAGTGTCATGGAGGGTAGTGGGAACCTTTCCTTTAAACATCCACCCCAGTGCTGTCAGTCAGGGTGCCAGGAGGAGTGGTGCTTCTGTGGCAATCACCTCGGAGGCAGCTTGAACTCCTTCATAGGCAGCCAAGATTTCATTCTCTGTGGGAGTGCAGTTGGCTTCAGACCCTCTGTAATTTCAGCTGCAGAATCCCAGTGGTCGGCCTCGAGTCTCCCCAGGCACCTTCTGCCAAAGGCTCCAGGACAAGCCATTGTTCCCAGCTGCAGAGTAGAGCACATTCTTCATCTCTGGTCCCATCCTGACTGGGCCAAGGGCTACTGCCTGAGCATTCTCCTGCTTGATCTGGGCGAAAGCTTGTTGCTGCTCAGGGCCCCAGAGGAAATCGTTCTTCTTGCAGGTGACCAGGTAGGGAGGGCTCATAATCTGGCTGTACTCAGGAATGTGCATTCTCCAAAAACCTATGGCACCAAGGAAAGCTCGTGTTTCCTTCTTGCTGGTTGGTGGAGGCATCGCAGTGATCCTTTTGGTGACCTCAGTGGGAATCTGACACAATCCGTCTTGCAACTTTACCCCCAGGAACTGGATCTCTCAGGTAGGTCCCTTGACTTTGCTCTTCTTGATGGCAAAGCCGGCTTCCAGCAGAAACTGGATGATCCTCTCTCCTTTCTCAAATACTTCCATTGCCGTGTTCCCCCACACAATGATGCCATCGATGTACTGCAGGGGTTCTGGAGCTTCACCCTTTTCCAGTGCAGCTTGGATCAGTCCATGGCAGATGGTGGGGCTGTGCTTTCACCCCTGGGGCAGTCGGTTCCAGGTGTACTGCACGCCCCTCCAGGTGAAAGCAAACTGAGGCCTGCATTCTGCTGCCAGAGGAGTGGAGAAAAACGTGCTACCAATGTCAACAGTGGCGTACCACTTTGCTGCCTTGGACTCCAGCTCGTACTGGAGTTCCAGCATGTCCGGCACAGCAGCGCTCAGTGGTGGAGTCACTTCATTCAATGCATGGTAGTCCACTGTCAATCTCCATTGTCCTTCAGATTAACGCACAGGCCAAATGGGGCTTTTAAAGGGTGAGTGGGTTTTGCTGACCACTTCTTGGCTCTCCAGCTCTCGAATCATCTTAAGGATGGGAACCACAGCATCTCGAGTTGTTCTGTACTGTCGGCAATACACTGTTGAAGTGGCAATTGGTACCTTTGGTCTTCTCCCTTCAGAAGTCCTACTGTAGTTGGATTCTCGGACAGTCCAGGCAAGGTGTTCAATTGATGGACGCCCTCTGTCACTGCAGCTGCTATCCCAAATGCTCACCTCAGTCCTTTTGGGTCTTTAAAATACCACCTTTGGAGGTAATCTATGCCCAAAATGCATGGGGCCTCTGTGGCAGTCACAATAGGGTGTTTTTTCCACTCATTTCCAGTCAGGCTCACCTCAGCTTCCACCAAGGTAAAGTCCTGTGATCCCCCTGTCATGCCAGCGATGGAGACAGGTCCTGCCCCCACGTCTCGATGGGACTAATGTGCATTGTGCACCAGTATTGACCAAAGCCTTCTATTTTTGTGGTTCTGATGTGCCAGGCCAACGAATCCACACAGTTCAGAAAACACGGTTTTCCCTCGCCTCTACCTGGCTAGAGGCAGGGCCCCTCTAAGCCTGTTTATCCTTCTTTCCTTGGGCATATGTCTTAGAGCTTCCTTCAAGGGGATCGGACATGTCATCATCATCATCATCATCATCATCATCATCATCATACCTGGCAGCTTGGCTATGGGCAACTGGAGCTGCTTTCCTTTTGGTGGAACTTCCTCTCTGAGTCTTGCCTTCCTTCAATTCACGCACCTGTTGTGCCAGAGCAGCAGTAGATTTTCAGTCCCATCTCCTCATGTTTTCTCCGCAATCACTTAGGAAGAACCACAGCTCAGCTCGTGGGGTGTACCTTCTCTCCCCATCTGGGGAACGTCTGCGTTGGATACCAGGGCCTCTAATTTGTACTGCCGACATTTGGAGAAGGTCCTCTTTAATCTCCTCCCTGAGTTTCTTGTGATTCTCCTCTATCTTGTCTTCTAATTTCTGCAGACGTGTTTCCACTGCTGCAATTCTGGCGTCTGTTGGGCCATGCACAGCATCTGCATATGCCCGGAGCTTCTTTGCCATATTGAGCACGGTCTCATCCATCTCATCCGGCTTCATTATTGCTAAAGCAGAAGCACATTCATGTGGCCCCAGCCGTACAAGTTTTCACCACATCACAGATGTACATGGTACCATGTCTGAATTCCTAGTTGTTATGTCATCTGAGAAGATAATCTCTGCCACTGCCATTTCTCTCAGGCGTTGGATCCCTTGCTCTATAGTCTTCCACTGGGTCTGCTGCATATGAAGATCATCTGCACACAGGTATCTTTGTGCTACACTTTCCAGGAGCCGTGCCCAGAGGCTGTGAGGTTTAGCCCCCCTCATCATTCCTTGGTCGATGACAGGATCATGTGACAGGGATCCCAAATGCCTCACTTCAGTGGCGTCCAGAATTGTAACTTCACCTGCAGCATCCCAAAGACAGACCAACCAGCTAATTATAGACTCATCAGGTCAGCGAATGTAATCCTTTCTTAGGCCACGGAGGTCCTTTAGGGAAAAGGACTCAATATTGGCCTCTGATCTTGTATCAGTTTCTTTGACTCCAGATTTTATGTCAGGGGGCGTTGAGGGTCCTTCTCCTGCATCATAATCATCATCGTCATCCACTGGTCGATCAGTCTTGTCTGTGCACTTTCCACTTCTCGTGCTGGTAGCAACAGCCACTGGTTTAGCTGCTGGCCTCGAGCCTGGGCTGTTGGCTGCAGCCTGAGTGACTGGGATCGCTGCTGATTTATCTCCCTGCCCCCCTTCCTCTGCTGCCCTACAGGACCTAGCAGAGTGTGATAAGCATATGCCAGGGCCCAGCTCACTGCAGTGATCTTTTTCTCCTTAGGGGTATCATGGCACTTCTCTTTCAGGTACTTTGTCACCTCAGCTGGGTTCTGAATTTCTTCACATGGAAAGTCCCAGACTATAGGGTCAAAAAACTCCTTTAAGATTTGGCCCATTCCCCACACCACTCAGGATTTCTCACGCCTGGGTCTACTCCTGGGTCAGGGGTCTCATCAGCCCTTCTAGAAATCTCAGCCCTCATTCTAGAGAAGCTGCAGACTGTATAGAGAAAGCTTACCAAATTAAATACCAGAAAGATGGTCTCTTTAACATTCAGGGGAAACTGAACATTCTCCAATAGGGATGTAACAGATTCAGAGGAGAAGAAGGAAAGCAAAGGCTGAAAAGCCTCATCTCCTGCTTCTTCTCTGACAAACTGGGTGCACAACCGTAACCATGAACCAAACATTCCTGGAACAGACTCCAGCACCTTTATAAACCTCCTGCAAGCCATTACAACCAAGCCCAGCCCAATGGATATTCTGGTCAGTGCCCTTCTACTGCAAAAACTACATATTAGGGACAATACCAGAACTATTTCGGGATAAGAAAATAAACCTAAGGACCATAGAGGTACTACGACCTCAAAAAACCCTAGGGACCAGAAACACATGCACGCCTGCACCTCAAGAGACATTATGAATTCAAAAAGCATAGCCAGTAACTCTCTATACCAGCCCAGAGTAATTTCAACCAAAATATGATTAGAACAGGGTTTTTTCCACTCTCTCGAGCCACGAGTTGGGTGCCAAAATATTTGTCCTAGATTAGGGCAAATTTGGGAGAAGACCTCCGGAAGGAGCCCCCAGAAAGCAACCCCCCCACGGCCCCTCACCCACCTGGTTCAGGAAGAATTTCCTGGGAGAGAAGTGGAAAAAAAAACCACATTTATTTAACAAGCAAAACACTCCCCAATACAAAAAACAACACCAGATGACAAAACTCTTTCATCATTCTGAAGAGATGACAAATTCAGAAAGTCTCTCTGGGAGTGGTCGCCCAGTTATCGGTCTCCGGTGCTGGGGATGGCTGCTGCAGGTCACAAAATGCAGGCTCTCGGTGTTTCTTGGTGTTTCCCAGGTTCCAGTCTGGAGCAGGTTGGGATGGTATTCAGGAAAGGGAAAGGAAAGAAAAACAGTCCAGGGTAAAAATTGGATTGCCTAGCTAAACTAACTAATAAGCAAAAGCAAAAAGCAGGAGTGAGAGCAAAGCAAAACAAGCAAGCCAGCAAGCCAGCCAGCCTCCCCTAGACACAGACCATGGCGGGGAGTTGAGCCGGCTGATAACAAGACAAAACAAACCTTCACTTTCAGGGTCAGTCCTGAAGGCACAGAATGTAATATCAGGTACAAACAGAACACACGACTGGGGATGCAAGCACCATAACGTCACCTAGGACACTAACCGAGGGAGTTCCACTAAAGTGAAGATAGTCTCAGCCTCCCATGACTGAGCAGCTGGGTATGATCTGTCAGATCCCATTGAAGATACCTCTAACATGTATGTCCAGGAAAGAAATAATAACCAGGGTTAGAGCCTCTAGCCAGAAAGAGGCACAGGAAAACTGGATCTCCTGGATGGTGTGGATCCAATGGCCTGGCATATCAGAGCCACAAAAATGCGACGCCTTAGTTGACACTGGTACGCAGTGTACCCTGATACCATCAGGACATGTGGGAGTTGAACCCGTTTCCATTGCTGGGGTGATGGAGGGATTACAGCAATTGGCCCTGTTGGAAGCTGAGGTGAGCCTGACTGGGAAGGAGTGGCAGAAACAGCCTATTGTGAGCGGCCCAGAGGCCCTGGGTATTCTGGGCATAGACTTCCTCCAGAACAGCTATTACAAAGAACCAAAGGGACTCAGGTGGGCTTTTGGCATAGCTGCTGTAGAGGCAGAGAACATTAGGCAATTGAACACCTTGCCTGGACTGTCAGAGCACCCATCTGCAGGAGGACTCCTGAGGGTGGAAGAGCAACAAGTACCAATTGCCACCTCGACAGTGCACTGCTGGCAGTATCGGATGAATCGAGGTGCCATGATCCCCATCCACAGAATGATCCGTGAGCTGGAGAGCCAAGGGGTGGTCAGCAAAACCCACTCACCCTTCAACAGTCCCATTTGGCCTGTGCACAAGTCTCAATGGAGATTGACTGTGGACTATCGTGCCTTGAATGAAGTGACTCCACCACTGAGCGCTGCTGTGCCGGACATGCTGGAACTCCAGTACGAGCTGGAGTCCAAGGCAGCAAAGTGGTACGCCACTGTTGACATTGCTAACACGTTTTCCTCCACTCCTCTGGCAGCAGAATGCAGGTCTCAGTTTGCTTTCACCTGGAGGGGCGTGCAGTACACCTGGAACCGACTGCCCCAGGGGTGGAAGCACAGCCCCACCATCTGCCATGGACTGATCCAGGCTGCACTGGAAAAGGGTGAAGCTCCAGAACACCTGCAGTACATCAATGGCATCATTGTGTGGGGGAACACGGCAATGGAAGTACTTGAGAAAGGAGAGAGGATCATCCAGTTTCTGCTGGAAGCCGGCTTCGCCATCAAGAAGAGCAAAGTCAAGGGAGTTGCCCGAGACATCCAGTTCCTGGGGGTAAAGTTGCAAGACGGATTGTGTCAGATTCCCACTGAGGTCACCAAAAGGATCACTGCGATGTCTCCACCAACCAGCAAGAAGGAAACACGAGCTTTCCTAGGTGCCATAGGTTTTTGGAGAATGCACATTCCCGAGTACAGCCAGATTGTGAGCCCTCCCTACCTGGTCACCTGCAAGAAGAACGATAATTCCTCTGGGGCCCTGAGCAGCAACAAGCTTTCACCCAGATCAAGCAGGAGAATGCTCAGGCAGTAGCCCTTGGCCCAGTCAGGATGGGACCAGAGATGAAGAATGTGCTCTACTCTGCAGCCGGGAACAATGGTCTGTCCTGGAGCCTTTGGCAGAAGGTGCCTGGGGAGACTTGAGGCCGACCACTGGGATTCTGCAGCTGAAATTACAGAGGGTCTGAAGCCAACTGCACTCCCACAGAGAATGAAATCTTGGCTGCCTATGAAGGAGTTCAAGCTGCCTCCGAGGTGATTGCCACAGAAGCACCACTCCTCCTGGCACCCTGACTGACGGCACTGGGGTGGATGTTTAAAGGAAAGGTTCCCACTACCCTCCACGACACTGCTGCAGCATGGAGCAGATGGATTACTCTCATCATGCAGCACACCCGGATTGGAAACCTGAATCGCCCTGGGATTTTGGAGATAATTACAAACTGGCTGCTGGTGACAACTTTGGTCTCACTGACGGAGAGCAGCAGGAACAAGTGACAAGGGCTAAAGAAGGTGCACCATGCAACCAACTACCAGCAGAGGAAACTCGATACGCTCTTTTCACGGACGGTTCCTGTGGCATCGTAGGGATGATCTGGAAGTGGAAAGCAGCCGTATGGAGCCCCACACAACACATAGCACAAGCTACCGAAGGAGAAGGTGGATCAAGTCAACTTGCTGAAGTCAAGGCCGTTCAGCTGGCCCTGGACATTGCTGAGAGGGAGAGAAGTGACCAAAGCTCGACCTTTTTATGGATTCTTGGATGGTAGCCAATGCTCTGTGGGGCTGGCTGGAAAGGTGGAAAAAGGCCAACTGGCAGCGTAGAGGAAAAGCAATCTGGGCTACTGATGTGTGGAAAGACATTGCCTCTTGGGTAGAAAATGTGTCTGTGAAAGTCTGTCATGTAGATGCCCATGTCCCCAAGAGTCGGGCTAATGAGGAACACCGAAACAAGGAGCAGGTAGATCAGGCTGCAAAGATAGAGGTGTCAAAGATAGACTTGGATTGGCAAAACAAGGGGAAGTTGTTCCTAGCACGATGGGCCCATGATGCCTCAGGCCATCAGGGTAGAAATGCCACCCACAAGTGGGCACGAGACCGAGGGGTGGATTTAACCATGGACAGTGTTTCTCAGGTTATCAATGACTGTGAGACGTGTGCTGAGACAAGCAGGCCAAGTGAGTGAAGCCCCTGTGGTATGGTGGGCAGTGGTCCAAGTACAGGTATGGGGGGGCCTGGCAGATTGACTACATCACACTGCCCCAGACACGCCAAGGCAAGCGCTACATGCTCACAATGGCAGAAGCCACCACGGGATGGTTGGAGACCTACCCTGTGCCTCACGCCACTGCCCGGAGCACCATCCAGGGCCTTGAAAAGTAAATCCTGTGCAGGCATGGTACCCCTGGTAGGACTGAGTCTGACAACGGGACTCATTTCAAGAACAGCCTTATCAACACCTGGGCTAGGGAACATGGCATTGAGTGGGTATACCATATCCCCTACCATGCACCAGCTGCAGGCAAAGTGGAGAGGTACCATGGACTGTTAAAAACCACCTTGAAAGCATTGGGTGGGGGATCTTTCAAGAACTGGGAGCAGCATTTAGCAAAGGCCACCTGGTTAGTTAACACCCGAGGTTCCACAAGTGGAGCAGGTCCTGCCCAGTCTGAGTCCCTGAATATAGCAGACGGAGATAAAGTCCCAGTGGCACATATCAGAGGTTTGTTAGGGAAGACAGTGTGGATCAATTCTGCCGCGAGTACAGACAAACCCATTGGTGGGATTGTCTTTGCTCAGGGACCAGGTTGTACACGGTGAATAATGCAGAAATATGGAAGAACACGATATGTACCTCAGGGAGATCTGATTGTGGGGTGAGACTCATAATGCAAATATCACTGTTTGCTGGATGTTACTGCCACTGTCTGTACATTAAACCACACAGACATGAGACAGAAGGAAATGTGTAATTGTCATAGGTTTGAGCAAGAGTGATAGAAGGAAATGTGTAAGTGTCTAAGGTTTGAGCAAGTGAGGTGGAAGGGTGGGTAAGTGAAAGATGGAAGTTTTAACTTGATGTAGTTTTTTACATGATGTTTGGTAGTTATGTTGATGATTCGGAGATAAGGGGTGGAATGTCCTAGGGTGACATTATGGTGCTTGCATCCCCAATCGTGTTTTCTGTTTATGCTTGATGTTATGTTCTGTGCCTTCGGGACTGGCACCAAAAAGTGAAGGTTTGTTTTGTCTTGTTATCAGCCAGCTCACCTCCCCCATGGTTTGTGTCTAGGAGAGGCTAGGTTTCCTTGCTTGCTTGCTGGCTTGCTTGCTTTCGCGTTGCCCTTGCTTTTGCTTTTGCTTATTAGTTAGTTTTTTTTTTTTTTTTTGTTGGTTTTTTTTTTTTGTTTTGGTTTTTTTTTTTTTTTGTTTTTTTTTTTGAATTGGGGAGTGTTTTGCTTGTTGAATAACAGGGTTTTTTTCCACTTCTCTCCAAAGAAATTCTTCCCAAACCAGGAAGGGGAGGGGCCGTGGGGGGGGGGGGATTACTTTCTGGGGGCTCCTCCTGGAGGATTTCTCCCAAATTTGCCCTAAACTAGGACACCTTGGCATGTCAAGTGCTGCTTCTCACCTGCCCTGAAGCACTGGGGCTCGTGGCTTTCCTTCCTATTGGAGAGAACTCTCCTTCTCCTCCCGTGACCCAGAGCCAAAACCGGGATTCCTTCTCCAAATTTCTTTATATGCAAAGATTGTTCCCAGATGAAATCTGCCAGGAGAGACAGGTCTGGCTGCCTTGGCCACTCAGGGCCCACCTCTCATCTGCCTTTGAGACACTGGGACCATGTACTTTTCTTTCTTATGGGAAAAAACATCCATCTCAACTAGGCACCCATGGCCAAAATTGGGCATCTGCCTCCAGAATTCCCTATATCCAAGGATAGCTCCCAGATAAAAGCTGCCAGGGGAGACAAGTCCGGCTGGCCTTGGCTTCCTGAGGGCTGGCACTCATGCGCCTCTGAAATGCTGGGGCTCTGTGCTTTCCTTCCTAATGAAAAGAACTCATCTTCCTGTCCAGGCGCCACGGCCAAAATTGAGATTCCACTTCCAAAATGCCCTGTGTCCAAGGATAGCCCCTAGACAAAAGGTGCCAGGACAGACAAATCTGGGTGGCTTGGCCTAAGGGTGGCCACCTTTCATCTTCTTCCAGAACACTTGGATTTTGTGCTTTTCTTTCCTATAGGAAAAAAACATCTATACTGACCCGGCACCCATGGCCAAAATTAGGATTCCACCTCCAAAACTCTGTACATCCAAGGATTGCTCCCCAGTGAAAGCAGCCAGGACAGAAAGGTCTGGATGCCCTTGGCCTCTAGGGAGCTGCTTCTCACCTGCCACAAAACACTGGGACTCGATGCTTTCCTTCCTATGGAAAAGAACCATCCATCTTCTCAAGGTGTCCATGGTCAAAATTGAGATTCCTCCTCCCAAATTCCATATATCCAACGATCCTTTCATGACAAAAGATGCCAGTACAAGCAGGTCTGGCTGGCTTGGCCTCCCAGGAGCCACCTCTCTCCTCTTCTGCCTTTGAAACACATGGGTTCTGTGCTTTCCTTCCTATGAAAAAGAACCGTCCTTCTTATCTATGCAGAAATGGCTGAAATTTGGGTTCCAACTCCCAAATTCCCTATATCCAAGGGTTGCTTTCAGAAAAAAGCTACCAGGACAAAGGTCTGGCTGGCCTTGGCCTCTGGTGGCCACATTTCATCTGCCCCTGAAACACCGGTGTTCTGTGCTTCTCTTTGTATGGAAAAGAACTGTGCTTCTCCTCCGGGTGTCCATGTCTGAAATTGGGATTCCACTTCTAAAATTCCCTATATCCAAAGGTTGTTCCCAGCCAAAATCTGCCAGTACCATCATGTCTGGCTAGCCTTGGCCTCTGGTGGCTGCTCCTGCCACACTGGGGCTCGGTTCTTTCCTTCCCATGGAGATCACTGTGACACGGTGGGGACCTCATGGAAGCAAGGGGATCATTGTGGCACCACTGGAGCCCATGGAACCAAGGGGCCATGGTGACACAGCGGGGCTTCATGGACCCAGAGACCATTATGACTCTGTGGGGCCTGATGGAACCATGGAGGCCATTCTGACCCTTCAGGGCCTCGTGTCACCAAGGGGGCATTGTGACACCTCAGGGCCTCATGGAAGCAAGGGACCATTGGGACACTGTGGGGCCCCATGGAACCGAGGGAACATGGAACAGGTCTGGCTGGCTTGGCCTCCCAGGGGCCACCTGACAGGTCTGGCTGATGTTGGAATGCCAAGGGCTGCCTCTCATCAGCTCCTGGAGCACTGGGGCTCGGTGCTTTCCTTGCTATGGGAAAGAACTGTCCCTCTTTTCAGATGCCCATTGCTAAAACTGGTAAGCTCCCTAAAAAATTCCTCCATGCAAAGGTATCTCTCAGAGCAAAACCTGCCAGCTCTGGCTGGATTTTGCCTCTGGTAGTCACCTCTCATCTGCCCCTACAACAGAGGGTTCTGTTCCTTCCTTCCTATGGAAAAAAACCCAGCCTTCATGCCAAGGACCATGGCAAAAATTAGAATTTGGCCTCCCAAATTCCATATTTCCAAGGATCACTCCAAGACAAAAGTAACCAGGACAGACAGGTCAGGCTGGCCCTGTCCTCTGGTGATTTTCTTAGATTATGAGCTGAATGTTTTCATTTGAAAACATCTTGGAGAGGGCCCAGAGATCCCCCAAGGTGGGGTTTTGGGGCCTCGGGCACATGACCACTACATATGGGCAAAGGAGCTCTGTGCTCTGTGCTGTTGTGGTGGTTTTGCATCATGGAAGTGATGTCCTGAGAGAAGCTGCTAGCAGTTTCCTTGGTGTTTGACAAAAAAAGCAATCAGTAATTAGTTTTAAGAGCTGACAATCTGTTAAACCACTAAGGAAACTGCACACGCCTCTGTGAAGACACAAGTTAAAGATGAGAAAGCCTGGCTGGGTCTGTTTCCCTTCTGGCCAGCAAAGAGGTGACCAGGCCGGCCCAGCCCCTGTCTTAGCCAGGCGTGAGCCCCGTGGTGCATTTGGAGCTGAGACCTGGAACCTCAGACCCTGAGAGGAGATTGCACAAACCTTTCCAGGAGTCTAAGTCAGAAGAAAACTCCAAAGTGTCTCAAAGCATAAATGGGTCCCACGGAAGTTCATCCCCAACACAGGCTCCTCATGGACTCCTTGGAGGAGAGAACTGGAGGCCAGGATTGCACAAAAACCTCTCAGAGACTCAAAATGGCACAAAAACCTCTCAGTGTGGAAAGGAAAATCCAAAGTACCTTAAACTCCTTGAGTATCTCAAAGCATTAATGAGCCCCACTGAGTGTCAGTGCAAAGCTCTCAAGGGACTCGTTAAAACAGATAATTGGGGCCACGATTGCACAAACCTCTCACAGAGTCTGGATCAAAAGGGAAACACCAAGTACCTTAAAAGAACTGAAGTACCTTGAAGCATTAATGAGCCCCACTGAGTGTTGTTCCTGACAAAGCCTCTCCAGGGACTAATTACAGCAGATAATTGGAGGCCATGATTGCACAAAGCTCTCAGAGACTGCAAGGCAAAAGCCAAAGCCAAAGTGCTTTGAAAAACCTGCAGTCCCTGGGAGCATGAAGGAGCCCCCAGGGCCATTCCTGAGCAAGGCTCCCCAGGGACTCCTTCCAGCAGATCCTTGAGGCCACTGGGATGTGGGCTAGGGGGGGATGCTGAGGGCAGGACAAGGGGCTGACAGTGCCCAGCCTGGCTGGGGCTGTGCCAGGAGGCCCCAGTGCCTCAGGACAAGGTGTCTCCTGACAGCCCTTGGTGGCACAGAGCCTGCTGTGCCCCAGGGCACCAGGACTTGGCTTCTCTTTGTCCCCACCTGTCATCAGTGCCTCCAGTTCTCTGCTCTGCCTGGGGCCTGGGGACACTTTCTCAGTCGTGTCCCTCAGTGGGACCCATTAAAAGTCAAAGAAACTTTGGAGTTGGATTCTGACTTGGAGCTCTGGAGAGGTTTCTGCAGCTCCCTCTCAGGGCCTGATGTTCAGGGCCTGAGCACAAAGCCCCAGTGCCCCAGTGCCCCAGTGCCTCAGGACAAGGTGTCTCCTGACAGCCCTTGGTGGCACAGAGCCTGCTGTGCCCCAGGGCACCAAGACTTGGCTTCTCTTTGTCCCCACCTGTCATCAGTGCCTCCAGTTCTCTGCTCTGCCTGGGGCCTGGGGACACTTTCTCAGTCGTGTCCCTCAGTGGGACCCATTAAAAGTCAAAGAAACTTTGGAGTTGGATTCTGACTTGGAGCTCAGGAGAGGTTTCTGCAGCTCCCTCTCAGGGCCTGATGTTCAGGGCCTGAGCACAAAGCCCCAGAGGGTCATTAAAGTCCTTGTGCTGTGTCTGTGCTGCTGAGCTGGGCCGGGCTCCTGGCCCAGAGGGTGATACTGGTAACCAAGGAGAGCTTCAAAAGCACATTTCTCTGGATGAGCAGCTCTTCTCCCAGCCCAGCAGGGCTGGGGCACTGCCTGCAGCCAGCCCGGGCACAGCACAGAGGCACAGGGAGCTTCCATCAGTCAGGGCTGGGAAGGTGCTGAGAAGTGCCTGGGGCAGAATCCCTGGCAGCCCTTGGCACAGGAACCTCTGGCTGCAGGACAATGCAGCTGCAGCTCCTGGAGTGATCTCCTACAGCTGGAACATCCCAATGCCCACAGACACTGTGAGTGCATTCTCTGATCATCTCTTGTGCAGAGCAGCCAGGGGTGCCCAGGGCTGTCCTGCAGAGCAGGGTCCTGCAGCCCAGGGCGCTGTGCTGGGCCAGGGACTCTGCTGCCTGCCAGGGACAGCTCTCAGCCGGCCCGGGGAGCTGCTCCCAGCGCTGGGGGACAAGATGTGGGTGGAAGGAGACAGCTGGTAAGGCTTGGAAGTGTTCTCCATGTGTGCTGAGGATGCTGCATTGTTCAGGACTGCTCCCAGCATGGCATTTAACTGCAGAACATTTCCAAGTAGATTAAATGGGAGCACAGCAAGGCAGGGGCAGCATAAAAGGGAAAATCCTGCTTTTTTAATCTACTGACCTGTGTGGATTGGATGGGAAATTGCACATAGATATTCATCACTCAGTTCAGGCTGAGAGAAAAATAAAAATGTTTTCTCTCAGGAGTTAATAAACCAGGCACTGACAGAAATCAGCACAGAGCCCCTCACAGGCAGCATCAGTGCTGCTTTTCCAGCCTCCTCCGGGTTGCTCTTGCGTTGCCATCAGAGCCTGCAGAGCTTAAGCTGCTTCTGGGCAGTGCCAGAGCTGGGAAGGGTGTGCAGGGCAGAGCTGAGCCCCCAGGGCTGGGCTGGGCTCTGGCAGCACTGGCAGGGCCCAGCCCTGGGCACAGGGAAGCAGCTGCTGGCAGGGACAGCTCCAGGCAGCAGAGCCCTGGGCAGGCAGAGAGGGAAAGAGCCCCCAAGCTGGGCTGGGATATTTAAAGTCCTCTCAAAACCCAACTGTTCCATGATTACTTTTCTTACAGGTCCCCATGTGCAGCCACAGCCAATGTCCAACAGCAGCTCCATCAGCCACTTCCTCCTGCTGGCACTGGCAGACACGCGGCAGCTGCAGCCCCTGCACTTCTGCCTCTTCCTGGGCATCTCCCTGGCTGCCCTCCTGGGCAACGGCCTCATCATCAGCGCCGTAGCCTGCGGCCACCGCCTGCACACGCCCATGTTCTTCTTCCTGCTCAACCTGGCCCTCAGCGACCTGGGCTCCATCTGCACCACTGTCCCCAAAGCCATGCACAATTCCCTCTGGGACACCACCACCATCTCCTACGCAGGATGTGCTGCACAGGTGTTTCTGCTTATCTTCTTGATGGGAGCAGAGCTTTTCCTCCTGACCGTCATGTTCTACGACCGCTACGTGTCCATCTGCAAACCCCTGCACTACGGGACCCTCCTGGGCAGCAGAGCTTGTGCCCACATGGCAGCAGCTGCCTGGGCCAGTGGCTTTCTCACTGCTCTGCTGCACACGGCCAATACATTTTCCCTGCCCCTGTGCCATGGCAATGCCCTGGGCCAGTTCTTCTGTGAAATCCCACAGATCCTCAAGCTCTCTTGCTCCAAATCCTATCTCAGGGAACTTGGGCTCATTGCTATTAGTGTCTCTTTAGGACTCGGCTGTTTTGTGTTCATGGTTTTCTCCTATGTGCAGATCTTCAGGGCTGTGCTGAGGATCCCCTCTGAGCAGGGACGGCACAAAGCCTTTTCCACCTGCCTCCCTCACTTGGCCGTGGTCTCTCTGTTTGTCTGCACTGGCATACTTGCGAACCTGAAGCCCCCCTCCATGTCCTCCCCATCCCTGGATCTGGCCCTGTCAGTTCTGTACTCGGTGGTGCCTCCAACCCTGAACCCCCTCATCTACAGCCTGAGGAACCAGGAGCTCAAGGCTGCAGTGTGGACACTGATGACTGGATGCATTCAGGGACATTAAACTGCTGGCCAATTTCTGCAAATCACTTTTAATAAAAGTCATCTCTGGAACTTCTTGTTAGTTTCATTTTGGAGGTTCATATTTTTACTTTTTTGATATTGTCCACAAATAAAAAATAGACTCTGTGCCATTTCTCACTCTGTGCCATTTCTCACTTTGTTTCTCTCCACCTCCCCTGTGGCCACAGACTGTGCCAATGAGGGGCTGCACTCTTGGTGGCTTTAAAGGAACTCAAGGATCTCCCAGCAAAGTTTTCTGCAGAGATGCCCTTTTGTTGCCTTCTCTGGAGCTGCAGCAGCAATGTCTGTGTGCAGAGCTGGGGGCAGATCAGTGCTGGCACAGCAGCTGTGCCCAGCAGCAGCAGCACTTGGTGTTGCCAGTGCTGCTCCCGTGGCCCTGCCCCGCTGCCCTGGTGGCCCTGGTGTTGCTGCAGGGCCTGAGTGCTCTCGGGGCTGGGCACAGTCCTGGGGGTGGCAGTGCCGGGGCTGCAGCAGGGACAGCCCATGGGCACTGCTGGGGCAGCGCTGACGCCTCAGGCCAGGGCCTGGGGGCTCCAGGCTCCTTGCCCAGGCTCTCTCAAGAACACGGCCAGGCCAATGCTCAGCACAGAAAACCCCCGTGAGCAGCCCCAGGCTGGCCGTGGGCAGGCTGGGGGCAAACAGCATGGCTGGTGCTCTGCAAGGGCCCTGGGGGAGACGGGAAGGAGCAGCAGAGCAGGGGCTGATCCATCCCCAGTGCGCTGGACAGCCCAGGGCAGCGTCCCAGAGCGTCCTCATGGAGCTGCCAACAACATCCCCCCTCTGCAGCCCTGGCCTCTCCCCCAGCTCACACAGGTGCCGCATCCTTGCAGGCACAGCCACGGCAGCGCTGGCTCAGGAGCCCCTGTTTGCATTGCACACAGCAGGCGGGAGCAGCCCCATGCTGCTGCTGTGGGGACATGAACCTGAGCGAGCACAAATGCCATCAGCCCCTGGGGCCAGGAAGGGCTGGGGGACGCCAGGGAAACCACTCAGCTTTGTCCTGGCCTCTGCAGTCAGCCAGAAAGTTTGCTCCCATCAGCTGGGAGTTTCCTGTCCCACTGCAGACGCTGTTGCTCAGAGCCAGGGCTGTCTGGCAGCCACCCCCAAACTGCCCTGAGCATTTCCTTGGCTTCTCCTTTGCTTTCTTTGCTCTTTCTGCTACAAATTTCTTTCCATTGCCCATCCCTGTTCCTTCCCCTGCAAACAGCCCATCCCTGTTTGCCCTTTCCTCTCTGGCCCCACTCCCCATTCCAGTTCCTGACTTGGCACCATGGGATCGTCCCTTGGGGAGCAGGATCATCCCACAAGTGCTGCAGGAATTGTCTGCAGGCTTCTGCAGTGCCTCGCGCTGCTCCCTTGCCAGAGGCAGCCCAGGCCAGGGGGACACATCTGGGCTGCTGTGTCTGGCTGTGGGGCTGCCTGTTCTGGGCAGTGAGGAGGGGCTGCAGAGGCTCTGCAGGACTGACAGGATGGGCTTTGGGGCTGTGAGGAGAAGCTGAGGGACCTGGGCTGCTGGAGCTTCTGAAGAGGAGGCCCAGGGCTCCTCCTGCAACTGCTCCAAGGGTGGTTTCACAGAATCCCAGAATCAGCAAGGCTGGAAAAGACCTTGGAGATCATCAAGTCCAACCTGTGCCCTGACACCGCCTTGTCTCCCCTGAGCCTCCCCTTCTCCAGGATCAACAACCCCAGCTCCCTCAGCCGCTCCTCACAGGACTTGTGCTCCAGACCCCTCACCAGCCTTGTTCCCCTTCTCTGGACACGCTCCAGCCCCTCCATGTCCTTCCTAAATTGGGGGCCCAGAACTGGACACAGCATTCAAGGTGCTGCCCAACCAGTGCCCAGCACAGGGGAAGAATCACTGCCCTGGTCCTGCTGGCCACACCATTCCTGATCCAGGCCAGGAGCCATTGGCCTTCTTGGCCACCTGGGCACACTGCTGACTCATGTCCAGCCTGCTGTCCATCAGTCCCTGCAGGTCCCTTTCTGCCTGGCTGCTGTCCAGCCACTCTGTCCCCAGCCTGTAGCGCTGCAGGGGTTGTTATTTCCAAAGTGCAGGATCCAGCACTTGGACTTGTTCAACCTCACCTTGTTGGATTTGGGCACTGGATCCAGCCTGTCCAGGTCCCTGTGCAGAGCCCTACTTCCCTCCAGCAGATCCACACTCCCCGCCAACTTGGTGTCACCACGGTTCCATGAGGACCCAGAGTGTCCCAATGGTCTCCATGATTCCATGAGGCCTCCCAGTGTCACAATGTCCCTTTGGTGTCACAAAGTCCCTTGGATCCTTGGGTCCTGCAGTGTCACAATGGCACCGTGGTGCCCCAGGGCCCTGCAGTGTCACAATGGATCCTTGGTTCCATGAGGTCTGGCAGGGCAGCAATGCTCTCCTTGGTTCCCGCTGTCTCCCACACCTCCCACTGTCAGGCTATAGAAGGACACCTGGCTGATGAAGGGAATGGGAGTGGGTACCTACTCGAGGAGGTAATAATAAAAATCCCTCCCAACCGCCTCTCCCAAGCCAGGTGCCCCTTCAGATTCGGTATGATCCCCTGGATCTGGAGAGTCAGCCAGATGGTTTAGAAGAAAATTATCTGCCGAGTGAGCCTCCCAATTATGATTCATCTGTGAGACAGATCAGCACCTCTAACATCAAAAAGGAAAGAAGGGTAATCGTGGTGGGTGACTCCCTCCTGAGGGGAACAGAGGGCCCCATATGTCGACCAGACCCACCCCACAGAGAGGTCTGCTGCCTCCCTGGGGCCCGGGTACGGGATATCACTGACACACTGCCTGGGCTGATTCAGCCCTCTGATTATTGCCCACTGCTGATACCCCAGGCTGGCAGTGATGAGATTGAAAAGAGGAGTGTCAGGGCAATTAGAAGGGACTTTAGGGCATTGGGTCAGGTGGTTAATAGGACAGGGGCACAGACAGTCTTTTCCTCAGTCCCTCTGGAGTCTGAGAAAAACGCTGAAAGCAATAGGAGAGCTCACATTATCAATGAGTGTCTCAAGGGTTGGTGTCATTGGCCAAATTTCGGATTCTTTAATCATGGGGCAACTTTCACAGCACCTGGCCTCCTTGGACCAGACGGGTTCCATCTTTCTGTGAAGGGCAGAAGAATTTTAGCTCATGAACTGTCAGAACTTGTTGAGAGGGCTTTAAACTAGGTCTGAAGGGGAAGGGGATGCAGCTGGGTTTTCTGGAAGCAGGCTCATGGGTGGTAAGCCTGAGTTAGGGGTTAAATCAGCAGCCCAGCTGAGATGCATGTACACCAATGCACACAGCATGGGTGACAAACAAGAAGAGCTGGAGGCCATGGTGCAGCAGCAGAGCTGTGATGTAATTGCCATCACAGAAACAGGGTGGGACGACTCACATGGCTGGAGCGCTGTACTGGATGGCTGCAAGCTCTTCAGGAGAGACAGGAGAGGGAGAAGAGGTGGAGGGGTGGCCCTTTACATTAGGGAGGCTTTTGATGCTACAAATGTTGAAACTAATGATGATGGAGTTGCATGTCTATGGGTAAGACTTAGGGGGAAGGCCAACAAGGCTGACATCCTACTGGGAGTCTGTTATCATCCACCCAGCCAGGAAGAAGAGGTGGACAACTCATTCTATAAGAAGCTAGAGAATGCTTCTAGATCATCAGCCCCTGTTCTTGTAGGTGACTTCAATCTGCTGGACATCTGCTGGGAACCTAATACAGCAGAAAAAAGGCAGTCCAGGAAATTTTTAGAGTGCTTGTAGGAGAACTTTTTGTTTCAGCTGGTGAGTGAGCCCACCAGGGGAAGGACTATGTTCGATCTGCTGTTTTCAAATCGAAATGGGCTGGAGGGAGATGTGGTGGTTGAAGGCTGCTTGGGGCACAGTGATCATGAAATTATAGAATTCTCAATATTTGGTGAAGTCACGAGGAACACTAATGAGACTTTTACATTGGACTTGGGAGGGCAGGCTTTGGCCTACTTAGGAGACTTATTCAGAGAGTTCCTTGGGAAGGAGCCCTTGAAAACAAAGGAGTTCAGGAAAGGTGGGAAGCTTCAAAACAGAGATCTCGAGAGCACAGGAACACACTGTCCCTCTGTGCCCAAAGATGAATCGACAAGTCAAACATCTAGCCTGGATGGGCAATGAGGTTTTGAAGGAACGTAGGAATAAAAGGAGGATGTATCATCTTTGGAAGGAGGGTCAGGTCTCTCAGGAAGTATTTAAGGGGCTTTCTAGGGCATGTAGGAAAGAAATTAGGGAAGCCAAACCTCAGTTTGAACTTAAAATGGCAGCTTCTGTAAAGGCTAATAAAAATGTTTTTACAAATATATCAATGGTAAAAGGAAGGGTAAGACAAACCATTGTTTGTTATTAGATACGGAAGGGATTTTAATAACTGCAGATGAGGAGAAGGCAGAGGTGCTTAATGCCATTTTTTGCCTCAGTTTTTAGTGAGAAAACGATTTGCCTTCAGGACAACTGTCCTCCTGGGCTGGTAGATGGTGTCAGGGAGCAGAGTGGGCCACTGTTATCCAAGAGGAGGCAGGCAGAGGACTGCTGAGCTGCTTGGATGTTCATAAATCTCTGGGACCAGATGGGATCCACCCCAGGGTGATGAGGGAGCTGGCAGATGAGCTTGTCAAGCTGCTCTCCATCATTTACCAGCAGCCCTGGCTCACTGGTGAGGTCCCAGATGACTGGAAGCTGCCCAGTGTGACACCCATTCACAGCAAGGGTGGGAAGGAGGATCCTGGTAATTACAGGCCAGTCAGCCTGAGCTCAGTACCCGGTAAGGTCATGGAACAGTTCACACTGAGTGTCATCACACAGCACTTCCAGGATGGCCAGGGTGTCAGACCCAGCCAGCAGGGGTTTAGGAGGGCTAGGTCGTGTTTGACCAACCTGGTCTCCTTTCATGACCAGGTGACCCTCCTGGTGGATGCAGGAAAGGCTGTGGATGTGTCTCTTTGGACTCCAGCAAGGCCTTTGGCACTGTCTCCCACAGCACACTCCTGGAAAAGCTGCAGCCCACGGCTGGGACAGGAGCACTCTGTGCTGGGTTCAGAACTGGCTGGATGGCCGGGCCAGAGAGTGGTGGTGAGCGGTGCTGCATCCAGCTGGGGACAGTCACCAGTGCTGTCCCTCAGGGCTCTGTGCTGGGCCAGCTCTGTTCAATATTTTTATTGACCACATGGATGAGGGGATTGAGGCTTTCATTAGTAAATCTGCAGATGACACTAAGCTGGAAGCTTAGTTTCCTACTCCTACCATCTGTTGGAATGCAGGAGGGCTCTGCAGGGAGACCTGAACAGTGTGATGGATGAGCAGATTCCAGTGGGATGGAGTTTAATAAAATGACTTGCCAAATCCTGCATTTTGGCCACAAAAACCCCCTGCAATGCTCTAGGCTGGGGACAGTGTAGCTGGACAGTGCCCAGGCAGAAAGGGACTTGGGGGCACTGGTCGACAGCAGGCTGGACATGAGCCAGCAGTGTGCCCAGGTGGCCAAGAAGGCCAATGGCTCCTGGGCTGGATCAGGAATGGTGGGGCCAGCAGGAGCAGGGCAGTGATTCTTCCCCTGTACTCGGCACTGGTGTACTTGGCATTCTTCCCCTGTAGTGGCACCATTCCTCGAGTGCTGTGTCCAGTTCTGCCCCCTCTGTTTGGGAAGGACGTTGAGATGCTCGAGAGAAGAGCGACAAGGCTGGTGAGGGGCTTGGAACACAAATCCTGTGAGGAACAACTGAGGGAGCTGGGGTTGCTTAGCCTGGAGAAAAGGAGACTCAGAGGTGACCTTATCGCTCTCTACAACTTCCTGAAAGGTGGCTGCAGTCAGGTGGGGTTGGTCTCTTTCTCCAGGCAACAAATGTCAGAACGTGAGGACACAGTCTCAAGCTGTGTCTGGGGAAATATAGGTTGGATACTAGGAAGAAGTTTTTCACAAAAAGACTGATAAAATATTGGAATGGCCTGCCTGGGGAGGTGGGGGAGTCACCATCTCTGGGAATGTTCACAAAAAGACTGGATATGGCACTTGGTGCCATGGGTCAGTTAAGGTGTTTAGGGCATGGGTTAGACTTGATGATCTTGAAGGTCTCTTCCAACCCAGTCATTCTGTGATGCTGTGAAAGCAGCCCACACCTAAAGTCAACATCTGTGCAGACCAAAAGGCAATGCTGTCATCCTTCCTCAGCCCGCTCTCCCTGACCAGGCTGCCTTGCAGTTGGCATGGGTGGTGGGGCAGCAGGGTCATGACATGCACATGCGTCACAATGGCCTCTGGGCACGATGTCACCGCGGGTCACAAAGGCCTGGTGGGCATGGCCGCCTTTCTGCCAGAGGCCTGGTGGTTTCCATGCAGATGTCCCTGGACACAAAGGCCTTCTTAATGCCTTTGCCCCTTGACTTTGCCTACTCTTGTTCCTCTCTCAATGATCTGCAGCTCTCTCTTGTCCCACCTTTGTTCCTCCCCTCAACATCCTCAAGGAAGCTCTGTGCCAAAGTGCCAAAGTGCTTTTCCCACCCAGCCCACCCTGGGTCCCAGCACTCGACCCCAACTTTCTGGCAAAAGATCATCAGGAAGGCAAAAGCTCCATTTGGATTAAATCTGGTGGCTACTGTGGAAGACTATAAAAAGTGTGTTTTTAAAAAAGATTAATAACAATGTAGGGCCAAGGAAAATGTCCATTCTCTATTGCAGGGATTGGGGGCTGGGTGGGGAGGAAGGGATTCTGGTCAGGAATATGCCAGGGGCATCCTGGTTGTCTGTGCCAGCCACAGTGTGGGCAGCAGGACCGGGCTCTGATTGTCCCTCTCTGCTGGGCACTGGGGAGGCCACACCTCATATCCTGTGCCCAGCTCTGAGTCCCTTTACCCTGTGGCTACATTTAATACAAATTACCAACTCCTTGAACGGTAATTCAGTTATCTCTTGTGTCTTTGTCAAAAATATGTGGCATATTGCAGATTAGAGGTAAGGGTGAAATTAATTGATAAGTTTTCTAATTTATGGTTCAGAAATACTGCAATTATATAACATTTCATGTACTGAGTTCATTGTATGTGGTTTACATGTTGGATGGATATAATTTGGTTTATCTTCTGACAGGATATGCAGGATTATTATAAACAGGAAACAGAATAAAGCCTAAATAAACAAAGCTACAATTGGATGCAGCATTAAATTCAAAATTCCAGTTGCTCTGTGTGGCCATCCCAAAATAGTTTCCCACCAGCAATGTTCTCTATCTTTCTTCCCTCTTTCCAGGACATGGTGTATCTTCTCTGCCTGACGATGGGTGGTAATGTGGGTTCCTTGTCTGGTGTGCTGTTGTCCATTTCAGCATGGACTCAGACCATTGCAACAGTTTCTTGCCAATGCCAGATTCACTCCAGCAGTGACAGGCAATGAAACTTGACACGGTGTGCAGTTGGACTGTAGCAATTGGTGAGTTGTGAGGGAGCTGAATTGTTAAAGCTGCAGCCCATCATTTTGCTAAAACTACAGATACAGCTATTAGAGCGATCAGATGTCTCTCAGGTGGTGTTTTCTGTAAACATAGAATCACACAGAGTTCTCATACAGATACATCCATTTCCAACATATGCAAGTACAGTTGCTGGGGTTTCAACACATATTGACATTTTCTTAAAGGTCAAGGCAAATGTCTTAGTTGTCAATAGTATTATTTTCACAAAGAAATCCTTGCTGTTCCTGTCCAGTCAGGCATCAACATCCACAGCTGGCCATGTGCTCCCATTTGGGGCTCACACTGGTATGTTCTAACAGGCAGAGGACAGTTCCATTGGGATTTAATCAGCACTATAACTGGATATAAGGCATAGAGTATTGTTAAAAGAAAAGCTGTGGCTTTACCCTCAATGGGATAATAAGTGTCACTAACAAGATGTCACCAAGATTGGAAACCCCTTGAAAGAGACTGTCATAATCCCAAATTACCTTTAGTTTATCAGTGGTAAAGATGCCGTTATCACCTTCCCTTTTAATTGCTATTACAGCAGATTGCAACCACATCTGTGGAAGACATGTGGTGCATGGTGTAGAATTGAACTAAAGCTACATTTATTATGATTTATGCTAATCAATTGGCATAAATAAAGTAGTAAGGGTCTTCAGCGTGCGGGTCAAGCTGTGTGTATGTGTATTTTGGGTTCTCCTTTGAGAACGATCAGCAGTCCAGGAGATAGTCTACAAAAGTCAACAACAGGGAATTTATTTAACAATAAATGTGCGGCAGACAGATAGAAAGGGATAGGAGACAGGAGAGTGAGAAGGAAAGAGTGGGGGTGCACGGGTGTGGGGAAGATCAGGAGTGGGGTGGGGAAGAGATCAAACAGAGGACAGCACACGACTCTTGGCTCCAGCAGTGTCCCATCCATCCTTGGTCACCCTGCGCTTCTCTGAACTGGAGTCACGGTGGTTCTTGTGGAGGTGGGGAAACAAGGTCATTCATCTGGGGTTATCTTTCTCTGGTCCATGTTGCAGGTGGCCAGGGAACCGTTTTCCTCTTTGCCATGTGAAGAGAGAATGGGTTTGCCTTCATTTACCTGCAATGCTGAGGCCCAAGGAGCATTTCTAAGCTCCTAAACCACCCTCCCTGGGGCAGGATGGGGATGCACCTCCATAATGCCGTTTAGCAGGTGGGTTGTGCTGTGCTCGTTCGTCCGCGCGGGCGCACGGTGGGGTTTTTCTCGGCTGCGGTGTGAAGCTGGGGCTTTAAAAGAGGCCTCTGGGGAGTGCGGTGACCCGGAGCAGGAAAGCAGGGGCATGGCACGGCTTTGAGGGCGTGGCATGGCAGTTTGTGTAGCAGTTTGCACTGCAGTTTGCGCAGGCAGGGTTGCAGGTTTCCAGGTGGCCCCTGTTGGAAAGGTTTGCTGTGTGTTGCTTTCGGTGTTTTTGTTGTTTGGTTGCAGGGTTTCTGTTAGTAATGGTCTTCACACAACCAAAAACGCTAGTTAGTGCAAATCTGTGTAACCAAAAGCAACTCTCCAGTAGGGATGTGTTTGTACAGACTCATTCTTGTGTGGACTGTTTGAGCTTAGCAGTGGTTTCAGGGACAGTGCAGAGGAAATCTGCCTGCGGTGTGAACAGGTGAATGATCTCCGCATCCTGGTGGCCAAGCTTAGAGAGGAAATTGAAAGACTAAGGAGTATCAGGGAAAGTGAAAGGGAAATAGATTGGTGGAGTTCAGCCCTTCCATCCTTACGGGAGGCCCACCAAGGGTCAGAGGACTCCCATGCCTCCCACTGTCAGGCAATAGAAGAATGCTTGGGAGATGAAGGGGACTGGAAATGGGTCCCTGCTTGGGGAAGTATTAATAAAAACTCCTCTCAGCCCCCATCCCTTAGTCAGGTGCCACTTCAGAACAGGCATGAGCTCCTGGATCTAGAGAGTCAGGAAGATTTAGAAGAAAATTATCTGCCCAGGGAGCATCCCAATTCATCTGTGAGACAGATCAGCACCTCTAAGACCAAAAAGGAAAGAAGGGTAATCGTGGTGGGTGACTCCCACCTGAGGGGAACAGAGGGCCCCATATGTCAACCAGTCCCACCCCACAGAGAAGTCTGCTGCCTCCATGGGGCCCGGGTACGGGATATCACTGACACACTGCCTGGGCTGATTCAGCCCTCTGATTATTGCCCACTGCTGATACCCCAGGCTGGCAGTGATGAGATTGAAAAGAGGAGTGTCAGGGCAATTAAAAGGGACTTTAGGGCATTGGGTCAGGTGGTTAATAGGACAGGAGCACAGACAGTCTTTTCCTCAGTCCCTTTGGAGTCTGAGAAAAACGGTGAAAGCAATAGGAGAGCTCACATTATCAACGAGTGGCTCAAGGGATGGTGTCATTGTCCAAATTTGGGATTCTTTAATCATGGGGCAACTTTTACAGCACCTGGCTGCTTGGACCAGATGGGCTCCATCTTTCTGTGAAGGGCAGAAAAAGTTTAGCTCATGAACTGTCAGAACATGTTGAGAGGGCTTTAAACTAGGTCTGAAGGGGAAGGGGATGCAGCTGGGTTGTCTGGAAGCAGGCTCGTGAGTGGTAAGCCTTAGTTAGGGATGAAATCAGCAGCCCAGCTGAGGTGCATGTACACCAATGCACACAGCATGGGTAACAAACCAGAAGAGCTGGAGGCCAAGGTGCAGCAGCAGAGCTATGATGTAATTGCCATCACAGAAACAGGGTGGGACGACTCACATGGCTGGAGCGCTGCACTGGATGGCTGCAAGCTCTTCAGGTGAGACAGGAAAGGGAGAAGAGGTGGAGGGGTGGCCCTTTACATTAGGGAGGCTTTTGACACCATAAGTATTGAAACTTATGAGATGAAGTCAAATGCCGATGGGTAAGACTTAGGGGGAAGGCCAACAAGGCTGACATCCTACTGGGAGTCTGGTATCAGCCACCCAGCCAGGAAGAAGTTGTGGACAGGTTATTTTTCAAGCAGCTAGAGAATATTTCTGGATCACCAGCCCTTGTTCTTGCAGGTGACTTCAATCGGCTGGACATCTGCTGGAAACCTAATACAGCAGAAAAGAGGCAGTCCAGGATATTTTTAGAGTGTATGGAGGACAACTTTTTGTTGCAGCTGGTGAGTGAGGACAACAGGAGAGGGACTATGTTGGATCTGTTGTTTGTAAATAGAGATGGGCTGGTGGGACATGTGGTGGTTGGAGGTCACTTGGGGCACAGTGATCATGAAATGATAGAGTTCTCAATATTTGGTGAAGTCACAAGGAACACTAATAAGACTTTTACATTGGACTTTGGAGGGCAGACTTTGGCCTACTTAGGAGACTTATTCAGAGAGTTCCTTGGGAAGCAGCCCTTAAAAACAAGGGGCTTCAGGATGGTGGGCATACTTCAAAACAGAGATCTCGAGGGCACAGGAACAGACTGTCCCTGTGTGCCGAAACACGAGTCGACGAGACAAACATCCAGCATGGATGGGCAACGAGGTTTTGAAGGAACTTAGGAAAAAAAGAGGATGTATCATCTTTGGAAGGTGGGTCAGGTCTCTCAGGAAGTATTTAAAGGACTTGCTAGGGCATGAAGGGAAGAGATTAGGGAGGCCAAAGCTCAGTTTGAACTTTAAATGGCAGCTTTTGTAAAGGATAATAAAAAAGGTTTTTACAAATATATCAATGGTGAAAGGCAGGGTAAGACCAACCATTGTTTGTTATTAGATGTGGAAGGGAATTTAATACCTGCAGATGAGGAGAAGGCAGAGGTGCTAAACACCATTTTTTGCCTCAGTTTTTAGTAAGAAGACAATTTGCCTTCAGGACAACTGTCCTCCTGGGCTGGCAGATGGTGTCAGGGAGCAGAGTGGGACACTGTTATCCAAGAGGAGGCCATCAGAGAACTGCTGAGCTGCTTGGATGTTCATAAATCCATGGAACCAGATGGGATCCACCCCAGGGTGATAGGGAACTGGCAGATGAGCTTGCCAAGCTGCTCTCCATCATTTACCAGCAGTCCTGGCTCACCGGTGAGGTCCCAGATGACTGGAAGCTGCCCTATGTGACGCCCATTCACAGCAAGGGTGGGAAGGATGATCCTGGTAATTCCAGGCCAGTCAGCCTGACCTCAGTACCCGGTAAAGTCATGGAACAGTTCACACTGAGTGCCATCACACAGCACTTCCAGGATGGCCAGGGTGTCAGACCCAGCCAGCAGGGGTTTAGGAGGGCTAGGTTGTGTTTGACCAGCCTGGTCTCCTTTCATGACCAGGTGACCCTCCTGGTGGATGCAGGACAGGCTGTGGATGTGTCTGTTTGGACTCCAGCAAGGCCTTTGGCACTGTCTCCCACAGCACACTCCTGGAAAAGCTGCAGCCCACGGCTGGGACAGGAGTACTCTGTGCTGGGTTCAGAACTGGCTGGATGGCCGGCCCAGAGAGTGGTGGTGAGCGGTGCTGCATCCAGCTGGGGACAGTCACCAGTGCTGTCCCTCAGGGCTCTGTGCTGAGCCAGCTCTGTTCAATATTTTTATTGACCACATGGATGAGGGGATTGAGCTTTTCATTAGTAAATCTGCAGATGACCCTAAGCTTGGAGCATGTGTCCATCTGTTGGAAGGCAGGAGGGCTCTGCAGGAACACCTGGAACAGCTGGATAGATGGAAGATTCCAGTAAGATGATGTTTAATCAGTCCTAGTGCCCAGTCCTGCATTTTGGCCACAATAACCCCCTGTACTGCTCTGGGCTGGGGATGGTGTGGCTGGACAGTGCCCAGGCAGAAAGGGACCTGGGGGTACTGGTTGAATGCAGGCTGGACATGAGCCAGCAGTGTGCCCAGGTGGCCAAGAAGGCCAATGGCTCTTGGCCTGGAGTAGGAATGGTGTGGCCAGCAGGAGCAGGGAGGTCATTCTTCCCCTGTACTTGGCACTGGTGTACTTGGCATTCTTCCCCCGTACTGGCAACGTTCCTCGAGTGCTGTGTCAAGTTCTGGGCCCTTCCATTTAGGAATGACATGGAGGAGCTGGAGCATGTCCAGAGAAGGGCAACAAGCTGGTGAGGGGTCTGGAACACAAGTCCTGTGAGGAATGCCTGAGCGTGCTGGGGGTGTTCAGCTAGGAGAAGACTCAGAGGTGACCTTATCACTCTCCACACTCCCTGAAAGGTGGTTGCAGTCAGGTGGGGGTCGGTCTCTTTCTCCTCACAGCAACTGACAGGACCAGAGGACAGTGTCTTAAGCTGCACCAAGGGAAATTAAGGTCGGATATTAGGAATTTTTTTTTTTATGGAAAGGGTGATAAAGTACTGGAATTGTCTGTCCAGGGAGGTGGTGGATTCACCATCATGGGATGTGTTTAAAAAAAGACTGGATGTGGCACTCAGTGCCATGGTTTAGCTGAGGTGGTGTAAGGGCATGGGTTGGACTTGATGACCTTAAAGGTCTCTTCCAACCCAGTAAATCTGTGATTGTGTGATTGTGTGACATCACAGACCATCATATAGTTGGCTGTGACATCACTGGTTTATTATGTGACATCACAGAGCAGGCTGTGACATCTCAGAGCAGGCTGTGACATCATAGAGGAGGTTGTGATGTCACAAGTCGGCTGTGATATTACAGGCTGGCACTGTGACATCACAGAATGGGCTGTGAGGCCACTGAGAAGACTCTGCCATCATAGAAAAGGGCTCTGTGACATCACAGAGCAGCTGTGTGATGTCACAGAGAAGGCTGAGACAATGGAGAGTGGGTTGTGACATCACAGAGCTGACTATGACATCACAGAGCAGGCTGTGACATCACAGCGAGGCTGCATAACATCACAAAGGTGGCTGTGACATCATAGAGATGGCTGTGACATCACAGGGTGTCTGTGACATCACAGGCTGGGCTGTGACATCACAGGGCAGATTTTGTGATATCACAGAGCAGACTGGGACATCAAAGAGCAGGCTGTGACCTCACAGGACACCTGTATGAAATCACAGGTGGCCTGTTGCATCGCAGAGTGGGCTGTGTGACATCACAGGTGTGTGACATCACAGGGGCTGTGTGAGGTCACTGGGGAGGTCACTCCGCCCCAGTCCCCCCTCCCAGTTCCCCCAGAGAAGTCCAACGCTGTTCGTGCACTGCGGGGTCCCCTGTCCGCCCGGGTCCCCCCGCCCCCGGCGCCGCAGCCTCCCCCAGAGGATGTTCCACGAGATCGACCCCAGAGCCTGACACGGGGATGGGAGCTGGGGCTGTGGGGTTGGGACAGGGGGACAGGGACCCCCTGGCAGCGTCCCCGTGTCCCCCAGGGCCAGAGCCTGGGCCAGGGCTCCTTCAACCTGTTACCAACGAGGGCTTGAGAGCGCTGAAAAAATCCCCAGCAAGGGATCAGCAAAAACCAGATTTAATATTAAGCGACAGCACGGCAAAGTTCCGTGCCAAGAGTCACTCTGCTCCTGGAGCCGTTGTGATGGTTGCTTGCCATGGAAACCTGCCCTGGCCCCTTGCTCAGGGCTGGTGTCACTGCCCAGAGCCAGAGGGGATCCCTTGCTGGGGGCTTGTGCCATGGCCACCTGCCCTGTGCCGCGCTGGCCGGTCAGGCGCCGCGGAACCAGCAGCAAACGCCAGGGCCAGGGCCAAAGGCCAGGTCAGCCAGACAGAAAGGGGCAGTGCTGGGCACTGTTTCCATGGCAGCCCTCACTGGGGGTGACACCTGGGTCACCTGTCCTGGCAGTTGCCATGGAAACCCGGCTCATTGGGAATACAAGGGTGGACAAAGGTTTTAGTAGGGCCTGGCACAACGGGACAAAGGGGGGTGGTTTTAAACTAAAGGAAGGGAGGTTCAGATAAGAACAGATAAGGAGGAAATGTTTGATGATGAGGGTGGTGATACACCAGGACAGGTTCCCAGGGAGGTGGTCAGTGCCCCATCCCTGGAAACATTCAAGTCCAGCTGGGACAGGGCTCTGAACAACCTGATCTGGTGAAAGATGTCCCTGCTCATGGCGGGGTTTGGATGAGATGAGCACTGCAGAGCTCTTCCCATCCAAACCATTCCAGGACTGCATGGGCAGAAGGGGCTGCTCAGTGCACTCCATCCACTGCCTTGACTCCTCATGGTCTCTGCTGGACCCCACATCCCACAGCCAAACCCAGCCCCTTCTCTGCCTTTCCTCCCCCTGCCCCAGGGGCTGGCACAGCCAGGGGGGCACAGGTGACCTTTGGGCTTTGCAGGGCTCAGGCACAAGGGCCATGGCAGAGTCAGGGCTGAGGTCACACTCTGTGGGCTGGGGCCGAGCCCAGCCAGAAATGAGCCCTGAGGCAGCAGCTCTGCAGTGCTGGCCACCAGGCCGGCTTGCCAAGGGAGGCTTCTGGCCATGCCCTGCAAGCAGCTGCTGCTGCCAAGGCGCCTTTGGTGCCTCAGGCTCTCCCTGGCACAGCTCCCAGCACGGCACTCTGCCCTTGCGCCCGAGGCCTTCCCTGTGCTGGGGCTGGCCTGGGGCTTTTCCTGCAGCGGGACCTGCCCTGCTCCTGGCGCAGGAAAGGCAGTTCCTGCTGGAGCAGGAGGCTCTGCCTGCAATGGGCTCAAACCACTCCTGCAAGGCCCTGTTTGCAAAGCCCCAGTGGGAAATGAAGGAGGGGGGTCACGCTGCTGTTGGGGTGAATAATGCTCAAACCAGCCTGACTCCTCCATCCCAAAGTTCCACATCCTCAGAGGGAGCTGAAGCTGTGGCAGGGCTGGAAAAATCCCCAGAGAAAGGAACAACCAAGTGACACCACTGAGAGCTCCTGCAGAGCTGCTGAGCTGGCCCAGCCTGGGAACATCTGACTGACAGGGCAGCACTTCAGACTAGAAAAGCCCCATCCAAATTTTAATGGCAGTGTCTCCTGACATTTCCCTTCTTGGAGGCTGTGGAGATTCCTCCCTGCAGTGGGGACACCCCTCAAGGTCACTGCTCCAGGCTGAGCCAGAGATTTGCCCATGGTGGTTGGTCGGGGGGAGTGACATCAATCTCTGCTTAAGAACTGGTGTTTGTTTAATACAATTGCTTCAAAATTGCTTCCTGTTTCAGCCTGAGTGTCCCTGCAAGAACAGGGCATCTTTCAGGCAGTTCCAGAAGCTCAGGGATCTCATTTCATGAGGAATCTGGGATGCAAATGGCCTTGTAAGAAGGACAAAAGCAGAAGCAATGGACTAGAAATAATTAGAACAAATTACCCTTCTGCCAGACAAAGTGCACCAAGTCATTCCCTGCATTTCTCCTTTTCAAATCCATTCCGTCACCTACTCTCAGAGGTCCAGCCTGTTCTGATGCTTATCATGAACTGACTGTGCTCTTGATTTATACCAGCACTGGAGATGTAGAATCACCCAAACTGAACACAGAAACAAACTCCCTCTGTCCCATTTTCATGTTCTAGATCACTTTCCAGGTGTCCATGGAGATGTGGGAATGATTATCACACAACTCTCCATTTCTGGCTGCGGGCTCTGGAGATTCCTTCTCTGCATTCAGTCAGGCTTGCATTCCCTAACAAGTCCTGGTTCCACCTCCTGTTTCCCAAGGCTGGAACAGTCACAATGAAAACCTCACCAATGGCACAACTCCCCAGCTCACCAGGAAAAGAATGGACAAGCTGTCAAGTTCTCCAAACCTTTGTCCTGCTCTGCTGCAAGTCCTGCTGCACACCCGCTGTGGAAAGCCAAGAGAAGCTGCAGGTGGTGGCACATCTTGTGACAAGAGCTCAACCTGGTTCTCCAGGAAAGGTTCTTGAGAAGAGCAGACAGGACTGTGGAGAAGATTCCTGGAAAACTGAAACAGCTTTCCAGAAGTGAAATGAAAATTGAAAGAAACAGTCCAAGATGTTTTCCTCTATTTATTTCTCTGCTCCCTTTTTCCATCTTGCACTACTTCTCCATCCCATTAATTCCAAATGCATCTCACCTCTAAGATCAGTGACTTAGCGAGTTCTAGACACTCTAAAGTACCATGAGCCACACAGTTTGCCTTCCAGTTTTTGCTGGAAAGCAACACTGGAGCCATAAGTGCAGGACCAGGACCAGGGAATCCTTCAGCCAGGAAATGTGCCCCGACAGGGTTTGATCCTCAGCGGGGACAATGCACAGCAGCGACCGAGGAGATACCTCTGCCCCCGTGCAGGAGTCCAGACTCTGGGTCTGGGCTGAACACGGCAAAGTTCCCGTGTTTGGACAGGCTCAGGGGCTGCCCCCGGGGAGCGGGGGGCTGGGCGTGGGGGTGAGCGGGCAACGGAAAAACGGACACGGGGACAAACGGCCCCGGAACTTCAGTTGCAGCAGCAGCAGCGGCGGCGGCAGCAGCAGCAGCAGCGGCAGCAGTGATTTTGTTGACTTCCGATTCTTACTCCTCTCCCTCTCCTTCTCCCGCTGTCCCGCTCTCCCTTTCCCGCTGTCCCGCACCGTCTCCAGCTCTCCCTTTCCCGCTGTCCCCTCCTCTCCCAGTCTCTCTCTCTCCCCATTCCCGGCCGGGCCATGCCCCCGGCCCGCCCCCGGCTCCGGGCGGGGCTGCCCCATCCCCGCCCCCGGCCGTCCCGCCGGGGTCTCGCCTCCGCCCGGCTCTGGCCGTGCTGGCGGTGGCGCTTCTGGGCGGGCATCGGTGCCTGGGGCTGGGGCGGCATCGCCTCGCTCTGGCTCCGCCTGGCCCGAGCCTGGCCCCGGCCCCGGCTCCTCCCGGGCCCCGCGGAGGACACACGCGGCGCGGCCGCTGCCGCCGCCTCCGCTGCGGCTTCCCCGGCCCGAGCTCCGCCGCTCGGCAGCGCGGCCGCCGCCCCCGAGCCGCCGCTGTCCCGTTGCCGGGAGCGAACGCCTGGGGAGGGCCGGCCCGGGGCGGTCGGGGGGCGCTCGGGGGCCGCTCCTGGCCCCGGGCCGAGCGCTGACAGCCGCGTCCCGCCCGCAGGGAAGGCGCAGCAGGGCCTGAAGGAGCGGTACCGGCTGGGTTCGCTGCTGGGCAGCGGCGGCTTCGGCAGCGTCTTCGCGGCCACGCGGCGCTCGGACGGCGCCCCGGTGAGCGGCGGGGCCGGCGGCGGGCGGAGGAGGAGGAGGAGGAGGAGGGAGAGGAGGGGGAGGAGGTGGGATAGAAGGAAAAGGAGAAGGGAGAGGGGGAGAGGGGGGAGGAGGAGGAGGAGGAGGATGGGGCTGGAGCTGGGGCTGGGGCTGAGGCTGGGCATGGCGGGCGGCGAGCTCAGCCCGCTGCTGCTCTTGGCTTGCAGGTGGCCATCAAAAGGGTGCCAAGGAACCGCGTCCGGCACTGGGGCGAGCTGGTGAGTGAGCGGGGCCAGCGGCAGAAGCCGGGCCGTGCCGGGCGGGGATGAGCCGAGGCCCAGCAGGGTGGGAGCCACCAGGACGCCTCGAGGGAGAGCGGGCGTGGGGCCAGCGCAGGGCGCAGAGCATCCCGTGCTGGGTGAGGGGTTCCTGACCCCCGGCATGGCATCAGCCCCACTGACGGCATCGTGCTCCTCCTGCAGCCCAACGGCACCAGCGCACCCCTGGAGATCGTGCTGCTGGAGAAGGTGTCCACTGGCTTCCCCGGTGTCATCCAGCTGCTGGAGTGGCTTGAGCTCCCCAAATACATCTTGATCGTGCTGGAACGCCCGAAGCGGTCTCAGGACCTGCATCATTTCATTCGGGCACGGGGGTTCCTGTCCGAGGAGGTGGCGCGGGATCTGTTCCGCCAGGTGCTGGAGGCCGTGCAGCACTGCACCAGCTGTGGGGTCCTGCACAGGGACATCAAACCACAGAACATCCTGGTGGACCTGGCCACCGGGCAGGCCAAATTGATTGACTTTGGCTGTGGCACCTACCTGCAAGACACAGCCTACACTCGCTTTGCAGGTGAGCCCATGCAGGGGTGTGCTCTCGGTCCTGGCATCTCATGGCCCAACATCTCACAGCCCAAGCTGGGTGTGGCAGCGGGGATTCTCCCTTTTGCTGCCCTTCATGGCACTGAGATTTCAGCTGAGTTGCATTTGAGCAGGGCTGGGTGGGGAGCCAGCTTCCAGCCCTGCTGGCAGCCTTTGCCCACCTCTCTGGGCAGGACTGAGGCTGGGGCTGGGGCAGCCAGCCCAACAAAAACACGGGTGGGTGGGGGTAGCAGAGAGGGGGGCCGTAACCTGTGTCCCAGCCGGTTTGGTGTGCAGGTGAGAAAGGGCTTGGACTGCTCCACTCACCTGGTTTGTTTTCGATTCATGATGTTTTTTGGGCAGTGCAGGCAGGGAGGATGAAGGCATGGTTTTCCCAAGAACTGGGTGGGTTTTTCCTCCTTATGGTCGGGCCTTGCCGGGACTTCTGCTTCCCTCTTCCAACCCCAGTGGCTTCTTTTCCAACCCCGAGTCTGTACACAAGTCCCAGGTGCTGGCGAGAGGGCGGCGGTCACCCCGTGTGCCACTGGGGCAGCCCCCACACGCCCAGGGATGCTGGGGCCAGGCTCTGGGAGCAGCAGCATCCCCCTGATGAACCCCATCTGTATTCCACAGGAACACCGTCGTACAGCCCCCCGGAATGGATCCACTTTGGATTTTACTACGGCAAGCCAGCTACCATCTGGTCCCTGGGCATCCTGCTGCACCAGATGGTCTGCGGGCAGCACCCTTTCAGGAGGAGCCAGAACATCAGCTGGGACCATCAGCTCTCGCTGCCACAACGGCTCTCTCAAGGTGGATCCTCATCTCTGGCCACGGGGGCAATGGCAGTGCTGGGAGACAGCAGCAGGTCGTGAGCATCCCGCTCTGGCAGCTGCTGAGGAGGTGGCACATGTCCTGCTCTCCTGCTCTCCTCCAAAACAGGGAATTGATGGGGAAGTTTAGGCCCAGCTCTGAGCACATCCAGCATGGCCTGGGCACGGGAATAGTGGGGCAAAGCCAACAGGAGCCTTCTCCAGCTGACCGGCGGGTTCTGGTTTCTCTGCCCAGAGTGCCAAGATGTGATCAGGCGGTGTTTATCCATGCTGCACTCGGACAGGCCCTCGTTAGAAGAGCTGTTCTGTGATCCCTGGCTGCAGGATATTGATCGGCCCTAGAAGAAGGGAGAGAGCCACAGGCACACTTTGATGCAAGGCCCTGGTAAGTTGCAGCTCCACACATGCCTTGGCAATCAGAAGCAAAGGAACCCAGACATTTTGTCCTGCCTGAGTCACTGCCCAGGGGTCATCAGATGGGGACATGCAGCCCTTGTGCTGGAGCTGAGCTGCTCTGCCCAGCACTGGTGGCCGCCATCTGAGCTGGTTTTGCTTGTCCTGGTTCCCTGACAGCTCTGGGCCCTGGGCAGAACCCTGACAGCCTGGGCTCACCCCCAGGGAAGGAGAAGGAGCCCCTGGAGAAGCTGTACCAGGTGGGGCTGCTGCTGCTGGGGACAGCGAGGATGACATCAAGGATGACAACCTCTTCCTCCACCTGGCCACCGGCAGCTGAGGATGATGGACTTTGATTCTGGCACCTTCTCCAAAGCCAGGCTCCACAGGAAATTTGCAGGTGAGTCCACACGCAGGGGGATGCTCCCAGATTTGGGCATTGCACAGCCTGGCCAGGAACCAAAGGTTCCCCCTTTGCTGGGGCAGATGCAGCTGATCCTTCAGTCGGCTGCCAGGCTGCTTTTGGCAGGGCTGGAGGGATGGGCTGGGGTGGTGATGAAATGGGAGTGGGCTCCTGGCCCTGCCAACAGCCCCAGCACCCACCGTGCCCCGGGCTGGGGCTGGGGCAGCCAGCCCAACACAAATAAACCCCCATGGTGGGAGCAGAGGTGGGACTCCAGAACCTGTGCAGGGGCTGCTTTGCTCTGCAGGCAAGGAAGGGCTTGGGCTGCTCCACTGCCCCTGTTTGCTTTGGGATCACCGTTATTTTGGGGGGCAGTGCAGGGGGGAAGGGAGAAAGTCTGGGCTTCCCTCACCTGTGGGTGGGTTTTTCCCTGGCATGCAGGGGTTGGGCCTTCCTCAAGTCCCTGACAGTAATATGATTTATGACCTTTTTTCTTGTTCCCCTTTTTGTCTGTAATCTATTTTCAATAATTTGTTGTGTGTTTTTCTAGAGGAAGCGTTCTAGATGTGGTCCAGTCTGGTTGGGGAAGTGCTTGGGAGCAGCTGTGGTGTGGATGGGCCGTGCCCTTGGAGAAGGCTGAGGACATGGTTTGGGACCAGCTTTTCTTCCAGCGGGGGATGGCGTCAGGTGGGTCCCATCTGTTTGGAATGGTGGGATCAGAGCTTTGGGGAGATGGCAGCGAGCACGGGAGCATCCTGCTCTGGGCAGCTGCTGAGGGCTGGATGTGCCGTGGCCGGCTGCAGGCTGGGCACATGTCCTGCCCTCCTGCTCTGCTCCCAAAGGCAGCAGGGATGGGCAGCTCTGGGCACAGCTCTGGGCACGGCCAGCATGGCCTGGGCACCGCGGGCGGCTGGGACAAGGGGACAGGAGCCTTCAGCTGACGGGCGCTTTCTGGTTTCTCTCCTTGCAGCCGGGCTCTGCGGGTGCTGAGGCTGCTCTGGGCTCTGCCAGGGCTCTGCTGGAGCTCAGCACCGGGCCGCAATCAGCCAAAGAAGAAATGGGGTGACCTGCAGCACAGACCTGCTGGAGCATTTCAGCAACACAGCTCAAGTGTGCAGAGTGTACACCTCCCAGGGAAAACATGACACCACCCCAAAATAAACTTGTTCAATAGCTTCTGAAATGAAATCAATCTGGGATGACCCCAAATGACATTTTGCAGCTTGCTCAAGGTGTAGCTCAGCCCTTCTTTGAACTGTTCTCTCCCCCACCTGCCTTTTACTTCCCAACAGCTCCCTCTTTTCCCCCAGTGAGTTCCCAGCCCATGGCAGTCTCCATCACACTGTTGCCTTCCTTGGTGCCCCTCACCACGAGGAAGGCTGAGCCCCAGGCTTAGGGACTCATCCTGTCACTGGCTGAGGAGCAGCAATGTCTCAGAGGTCCAGTGGGATTTTAGTGTCATTCAGAGCTGCTCTCCAGCCCTCAGCTCTCCTCACTGCTCAGTTCCCACTCCCTTTTCCTCGTCCTTGCAGCAGGATGAGCTCTGTGAATCCCCTTGAGCCTCCCCACTCTTCCCAGCCCACGCACCCACCTCAGTTAGGCTGAAGCTGCAGCTTCTCTGTCTCCTCTGGCACACCAGTCCAGTCCCCTGTGCGGGGAGCCCCAGCCCCAGAGCACAGCACTCAGCAGTGCAGTCCGGGCTGGAGCAGTTGCCCTGCAGCCCTGGCTTGGCTGTTTATGGCAAGGGAATGCTCCCTGTTTGCAGCTGTCCCTGCAGGATGGCCCCAGGGCCGAGCCCAGCCAGGCTCCCACTGCAGCCCCTGAAACTTGGGGTAGACAGTGGTTCCAGAGCTGAAGTTCACGGGGAGCACCCAGAGCTGTGGCTTGCAGTCAGTGTTGGCAAATGTTGTGTTCTCATCTCCTGCAGCCTGTGGGGAAAGCCACCTGTGCTGCCAAACCTGTGTGTGCCAGGCCTGTGTGTGCCAGGGGCTCTTGGATGTCTCTGTACCCATGGACAGAAGGCTCTGTGTGTGCCAGGGGCTCTTGGATGTCTCTGTACCCATGGACAGAAGGCTCTGTGTGTGCCAGGGGCTCTTGGATGTCTCTGTACCCATGGACAGAAGGCTCTGTGTGTGCCAGGGGCTCTTGGATGTCTCTGTACCCATGGACAGAAGGCTCTGAGTGTGCCAGGGGCTCTTGGATGTCTCTGTACCCATGGACAGAAGGCCCTGTGTGTGCCAGGGGCTCTTGGATGTCTCTGTACCCATGGACAGAAGGCTCTGTGTGTGCCAGGTGCTCTTGGATGCCTCTGTACCCATGGACAGAAGGCTCTGTCTGTGCCAGGGTTTCCATAATGTCTCTATACCCATGGGTAATGGAATAGCATGGGCCCTGAAAGTGTCAGTCCTGTTGCTTGCACGCTCCTTCCTTTGTATACAAGACGCATCCATGCACACCCCCATGTACAGATACATTAAAACGTCAGGGAGGGACAGAGATTTCCCACAGAGCTCTAACTCGGGCATAACTCACCTTTTAGCCAGTGGCCAGGGGATTTTTTTCCCAGCTTTGTGTGAGAAGGTGTCCAGGAGCTGAAGGAGCAGCATTTAGAAGCAGTTTCAGGATTTCTAGGCAGGAAGTGGAGCTGACAACCATCCACGTAACTCACCGTATTCATCAGGATGTGCTGCTGGTTCTTTGGGAATATGGCCCAATGGAGACATGAGCCTTGGAAAAATCCCAGCTCTCTGTGGGTTTGTGCAAAGGGGGAGCAGCAGAAGCACTTTGTGTCTGCTCTGGGGACACAAGGCCCAAGGAGCTGCAGTGGCAGAGGGTGACCTGGGCTGGTGGCAGGTGAAGTCCTGGTTCATGACATCCCAGAGTGGCACAGGACAAAGCTCCAAGCCCTCCCAACCCCACTGATGAAGTCTTTGTGATGCTGCGCATCCTATAGGAAAAGCTGCTGTCACACAATACACTGGGATTTGTAAGTTTCATTTTCAATACTTTAGGTCCAAGTTTCAAACTGCAATATTTTTGTACTCAAGACACAGTCGTGCACAATTCATCTCTCATCCTCCTATTGCTTCAACTCCAATTAAAAAAAAAAATCTTAATATTGGAAACAAAACCCAAAGTCTTTAAAATGGATGCTGATGTCAGTCCGTAAGATGGATCCAGGCATGAGAACATGCACAAAGTATATGAGTTCTCCCTTTAAAAAGATCAGTTACCTCTTAATCCAAAGTTTAAGAAGATTTCACTACACATTTGTTTCTTTTTTTTCTCTTTAATATTTTTCTCGGGTTTTTTTTCTTTTTTCTTTTTCTTTTTAAGAAGATAACACATTCTGAAAAAGAAATGTTCAGCAAAATGAGATATATTTCTGATAAATAATGAAAATATTTACTCCTCTGTTTACTTTTCTCTGGATACCCCGATGTAAAAAATCTAGCAGATATGAGCAGAGGTGTAAAGTGTTTGCTTTGGACTAAGCTGGAGTTCAGCACTGCTGACATCCTGCTCCAGCCAAGAGTTGCAGAATTCTTTTGCACACCTTGAGCCATGTGTTTGCAGGCACAGCACCTGCAGAGCTGACACACCAGTGCACGTGAATAACTCTGTTACTCCCTCACAGAATTTGGGCTCTGCCCCAGAACGAGGTGCTCCAGCCCTTGGCTCCTGGTTCCCGTGGGGAGCAGCTCCCTTCCCTCTGGCTGAGCTGCTCAGGCAGAGCCCGGCAGCTCCTGGCCCTGCAGGGCTGAGGCTTTTCCCCGTGGCTGGGCACAGACGGATGGAGCAGCACTGCTGGACACGGGCACACAGAGGGACCAGCAGCAGCTGCCTTTGGCCACCTGAGGCTCCAAGGCCCAAACTCTGAGCAGACAGGGCTGGAAGAGACTCGCAGGCTCCCTGCTGGCTCTGCTGCCCCACTTGTGCCCACCTGGGAGCCCCCAGGGCCAGCAGGGACTTGAGATGGCAGCCCTGGGCTCCTGGAGGTTGTGCAAGGAACGGAGCTGGGGACTCCCTGTCCATGGGCAGCTTCCAGATGGAAAAGGCTGCTGTGCCCAGGCAGCTCCAAGGGCAGAGAAAGGAGGGTCTCGACCACGGGATCCGTGCCAGTCCCACAGTCCTGGGCAGCAGCCACCGAGCCCTGGGGGAGCAGAGGGCACAGCAAGAGGGACAAAAGCAGGCAAGGTCAGAGACTGGAGAGAGCCAGACCCGGCAGCAGGAACAGCTGCTCCATTGCACTCTTGGAGAAAGCTCCTGGCTGGTTCAAAGTGCTGAAAGGCGCGAAGGGCAGGGAGGAGGCCACAGCAAACACTGCTCCTGTTTCCACAGCCTCCCCTCTCCGTGTCCCAGAAGGAATTGGATGGACTGTGTTCTTCTCTCCGAGTCGTCCTGTTCAGCACGAGCAGCTGAGCACCAGGAGCTGAAGGAGCTGAAGCCTCAGGCCACAAGAGCTGGGCCTGAGGAGACTTTGTGAGCAAATGAATGCTGCTAACATGGACCTGGCTGAATGCAGCAGATGGAATCATGGAATTGTTATGTGTATTTTAGATAATTCGTGCTTGTGAGAAATAGATGTATGAAAAATGTTATATTGATAAGAAATATTCTGTAAGTTTTTTTAAGCACCCCACCAAGGACGGGAAGGTTGCTTCACAGTATTTCAAACCCGCAGCTGGCAGCAGGGAGAAAAGGACCTAATTTGCAAACGAATGGACGTGGCCAGCTCGGAGATGGGTGCTTTTCAGCACTGGTGGGTTCCTTTGTCTCCCTGGTGCTACACTGCAGCTCCTGGCATGTAGATGTTAGCAAAAAGGATTCTCTTTGCGGAAAGATCTAATACTCAGATCCTTTGGCATTCATCATTTTTCAAGTATCTTATGTTACATTTTACATATTTGTCGTGGTTTGACATGGAAATGAATTTTTTCAGGAAGTTGGGTCAAACCAATCAGTGGTCAGGTTTGGATATTGGCACACTATTTTGAATTCTTCTGATGAAAAGCACCTACTTGGCTGCAGGCTCTTTACTGCCAAGCTCTCAGCAGGGTGGCTGGCTGGAGGTTTGCTTTGTCCCTCATCAGCTTCAAGGAGAAACCATCTCACCACCACAGTGACTGCTCAATGTCCCAGTGCAGAATTTTTAAAACACGGGGCTTCTGTTCCCCTCCTATTCTCCAGCATTAGCCAAGGTATTTCAGAATGTTTGTACTGATTTGCTGAATCCCTCTGGACATTTAGAAAGTAAAACATTACTGAACTGCTTTGCTGGCTGCTTTTGTTTTATTGGGAGCTGCACATTTGAGCTGGTAAAACGGTTTGCTGTTGCTATTCCAAACTTTGTTCACTAACCTACCATGCTATTCTATATGCTAATCTTTTTGTTTCTCTCTTCATTCTCTTTCCCTCACGCATCTCGTCTTTTTCTCATTTTATGAGCCAATTCCCTTTCTCTAATTCCCTTTTTCTGCGTCAAATCCCATATATAACAAAGTGTCCGAGATTTTACTCTGCAAGTTGTTGTATGTAATAAACTTCTGTATATCTTATCCAGCTGAACACAATGGCACCACTTACACGCCCTAAGTGACATGTACATGTTTGGAACGCCCAAGGAGAAACACGCTATAAGTAGTTGAGAGTGAGATAACCAGACCATCAGGGAGATACATCTGAATACCGAACTCCAGGAGCACGATCGATTGGACGGGTTCTGTTCAACTTGCCACAGTGAAGGAACTCCACATGAATAGGTGCAGCCCAGAAAAGAAGAAAGAGACTTTGCCTCAGGCAAGAAAAACCATCTATAAATCACTTGGACAGAACAGTCGGGGTGAACATAGGGGACCCTATGCTGTAGTGGTCAAACCTGTGTCTCACCCAGCGCCGATCCCGGGCTTGGCACTGACCTTTTTTTGATAGTGGCTTTTCGTTGTTTTTCTCTAAATTTATATTTGGACAATTTAATAAATTTTCTTTAATTAATAAATTGGAGCATTCATTTATAACAATCTTGAATCCATCTATAACATACTAAAAATCCTAAAGCTTAAATTTCTTACCCATGTGACATACTAAACTCCTCTCTACAATCTCTACAATCTATTTCACACTTTTGTGGTTTCTAGTTTACCTTGAGGCTTTGGAAGTTTTCTCCATGAATGAGGGTCAAAGTCAGTGCTCCCCTGGGGGTCAGGACACCCCAGAGCAGACAGAGAAATCCTCCCGGTGTCCTGGGTTCCCACAACATCCCTTCCTCCTTTATTCATTATACACAATTCACAAAGTTCTATTGTGACATTTGGGTCTTGGCCAGTCCTTTTCTGTAGGGTATTCAGTGTCACAGTGAGCAGCCAAAGGTGACATATTAGCATTGTCAGCCTTATTTCACATTATCAATTTTTAATTCTATCTGAAAAAAAAATGTATAATCATGTTCTATTTTTATATAACTGTTATTAATGATGATAATAATAGTATTATATTTCACTTGCACAAATGAACCTGAGCTCAAGTTTTAACCTTCCTCTGTCCCTCCATGTGGGAGCATTCCAAAAGCAATTCTTCCTTCTGTTGGTGCTGTTTCCAATGTGCCATTTACAAACTTCACCCACATATTCCCAAACCCACAATTCTTTGCCTTCTTCCACATGCAATTTTTGGATGCATTTGAAGACATCCAGGGGTTCAGCCTCTTTTAACAGAGTGCCCCACTGCTGACACCAGTGCTCTGACCTCAGCCCACTCCAGAGCCAGGGAACTCCAGGGAAGGGCTTCCCATCTGGGAATTTCTGATGGGACTGATTCCTCACATTTACATTTAAAAAGTGACATTTTGTTGCGATCTGGCCAGACAGTGCCAGTTTTGTTTCACCAGTGGGCAGGGTCAGCACCAAAGACACAGACACCAACTGAAGGACTCAGTGTCATTGACTGTAGCTCAAAGCAGCAAAGAATCACAAAAGGAGCAGCTCGGCAATGCACCCAGCCATCAGCACCAAAGATTGCAGCAGTGATTAAGAAAGATCCAGCAGCAGTTACCCTCAGGCTTTACCATGCCCCAGATCCACACAGCAGCTGGGAAAGCTGTCACAGCCAAGGGCTGCAGAGCCACTCCTGGACACTGGGAATTCCTGCAGGTGCCTCCAGCCACAGGTGAGGCTCCAGCCTCGCTGGGAGAGGGCCCAGCTCTGACAGTGCTGAATGAACAAACTGACAGCGCTGCTGGTGCGGGAACATCTGGTTTCATCCTCCTCCTGGGTTCCTCCCAAAGCCTGGCCAGGGCCCAAGAGGAACCAAGGGAGGTGACTTTGACCATTCAGCCCCAGACAAGGCCAGATGTCAGATTTCATGGCCTTGTCTGGCTTCTAAACACAGAAAGGTCAATCCATGTTTCACTAATGAGTGGATACATCTATCACAGCGCTAATGACCATGCATATTTCATTAGTGAGCAGATACAAAGATAACCTTTGGTTGGAAGGTTCATCCAGAGGCCACCTTTGGCTCAGGGCCTCACTCAGGGCTGTTGTCCAGGCCTTGGCACTTCAGGGACGTGGTTTAGTGCTGGGCTCGACTCTGCTGGGTGACCGGCTGGACTGGATGAGCTCAGAGGGCTTTTCCAACAGAAAAGATTATGTGATTCCATGACTCCATCTGCTGCATTCAGCCAGGTCCATGTTAGCAGCATTCATTTGCTCACAAAGTCTCCTCAGGCCCAGCTCTTGAGGCCTGAGGCTTCAGCTCCTTCAGCTCCTGGTGCTCAGCTGCTCGTGCTGAACCGGACGACTCGGGGAGAAGAACACAGTCCATCCAATTCCTTCTGGGACACGGAGAGGGGAGGCTGTGGAAACAGGAGCAGTGTTTGCTGTGGCCTCCTCTCAGCCCTGCACACCTTTCAGCGCTTTGAACCAGCCAAGAGCTTTCTCCAAGAGTGCAATGGAGCAGCTGTTCCTGCTGCCGGGTCTGGCTCTCTCCAGTCTCTGACCTTGCCTGCTTTTGTCCCTCTTGCTGTGCCCTCTGCTCCCCCAGGGCTCGGTGGCTGCTGCCCAGGACTGTGGGACTGGCACAGATCCAGGGGTCGAGACCCTCCTTTCTCTGCCCTTGGAGCTGCCTGGGCACAGCAGCCTTTTCCATCTGGAAGCTGCCCATGGACAGGGAGTCCCCAGCTCTGTTCCTTGCACAAGCTCCAGGAGACCAGAGCTGCCATCTCAAGTCCCTGCTGGCCCTGGGGGCTCCCAGGTGCCTCAGGCTGCTGTGACACCGCTGCACAGGGGAGGGAAGAGTGGCAGGGGCTGTGCTGAAATTCAGCTCCACGTGCTGCTGCTGCTGGGGGTCATTTGTCCAGCCCTGCCCCAGAGACAGGGATCAGATCCAGGCCCTGCTGCTGCTCCCTCGGGATCAGCCCCAGTTTGGGTGTTGCTGTCTGGGCCAGCAGAAGCGGTGGCTGCAGCAGCGGGTGCTGACGGTGCCCCAAGCCCCGGGGCTGGAGGGGTCCCTGGGCTGGGGCTGGGAGGGAGCTGCTCCAGCCCGGAGTGCACTGCTGAGTGCTGTGCTCTGGGGCTGGGGCTCCCCGCACAGGGGACTGGACTGGTGTGCCAGAGGAGACAGAGAAGCTGCAGCTTCAGCCTAACTGAGGTGGGTGTGTGGGCTGGGAAGAGTGGGGAGGCTCAAGGGGATTCACAGAGCTCATCCTGCTGCAAGGACAAGAAAAATGGGAGTGGGAACTGAGCAGTGAGGAGAGCTGAGGGCTGGAGAGCAGCTCTGAATGACACTAAAATCCCACTGGACCTCTGAGACATTGCTGCTCCTCAGCCCGTGACAGGATGAGTCCCTAAGCCTGGGGCTCAGCCTTCCTCGTGGTGAGGGGCACCAAGGAAGGCAACAGTGTGATGGAGACTTCCATGGGCTGGGAACTCACTGGGGGAAAAGAGGGAGCAGGTGGGAAGTAAAAGGCAGGTGGAGGAGAGAACTGTTCAGAGAAAGACTGAGCTACAGCTTGAGCAAGCTGCAAAATGTCATTTGGGGTCATCCCAGATTGATTTCATTTCAGAAGCTATTGAACAAGTTTATTTTGGGGTGGTGTCATGTTTTCCCTGGGAGGTGTACACTCTGCACACTTGAGCTGTGTTGCTGAAATGCTCCAGCAGGTCTGTGCTGCAGGTCACCCCATTTCTTCTTTGGCTGATTGCGGCCCGGTGCTGAGCTCCAGCAGAGCCCTGGCAGAGCCCAGAGCAGCCTCAGCACCCGCAGAGCCCGGCTGCAAGGAGAGAAACCAGAAAGCGCCCGTCAGCTGAAGGCTCCTGTCCCCTTGTCCCAGCCGCCCGCGGTGCCCAGGCCATGCTGGCCGTGCCCAGAGCTGTGCCCAGAGCTGCCCATCCCTGCTGCCTGTGGGAGCAGAGCAGGAGGGCAGGACATGTGCCCAGCCTGCAGCCAGCCACGGCACATCCAGCCCTCGGCAGCTGCCCAGAGCAGGATGCTCCCGTGCTCGCTGCCATCTCCCCAAAGCTCTGATCCCACCATGCCAAGCAGATGGGACCCACCTGACGCCATCCCCCGCTGGAAGAAAAGCTGGTCCCAAACCATGTCCTCATCCTTCTCCAAGGGCACGGCCCATCCACACCACAGCTGCTCCCAAGCACTTCCCGATCCAGACTGGACCCCACCTGGAACACTTCCTCTAGAAAAACACACAACAAAATTTTGAAAATAGATTACAGACAAAAAGGGGAACAAGAAAAAAGGTCAAAAATCATATTACTGTCAGGGACTTGAGGAAGGCCCAACCCCTGCATGCTAGGGAAAAACCCACCCACAGGTGAGGGAAGCCCAGGCTTTCTCCCTTCCCCCCTGCACTGCCCCCCAAAATAACGGTGATCCCAAAGCAAACAGGGGCAGTGGAGCAGCCCAAGCCCTTCCTTGTCTGTAAAGCAAAGCAGCCCCTGCACAGGTTCTGGAGTCCCACCTCTGCTCCCACCATGGGGGTTTGTTTGTGTCGGGCTGGCTGCCCCAGCCCCAGCCCGGGGCACGGTGGGTGCTGGGGGCTGTTGGCAGGGCCAGGAACCCACTCCCATTTCATCACCACCCCAGCCCATCCCTCCAGCCCTGCCAAAAGCAGCCTGGCAGCCGACTGAAGGATCAGCTGCATCCACCCCAGCAAAGGGGGAACCTTTGGTTCCTGGCCAGGCTGTGCAATGCCCAAATCTGGGAGCATCCCCCTGCGTGTGGACTCACCTGCAAATTTCCTGTGGAGCCTGGCTTTGGAGAAGGTGCCAGAATCGAAGTCCATCATCCTCAGCTGCCGGTGACCAGGTGGAGGAAGAGGTTGTCATCCTTGATGTCATCCTCGCTGTCCCCAGCAGCAGCAGCCCCACCTGGTACAGCTTCTCCAGGGGCTCCTTCTCCTTCCCTGGGGGTGAGCCCAGGCTGTCAGGGTTCTGCCCAGGGCCCAGAGCTGTCAGGGAACCAAGACAAGCAAAATCAGCTCAGATGGCGGCCACCAGTGCTGGGCAGAGCAGCTCAGCTCCAGCACAAGGGCTGCGTGTCCCCATCTGATGACCCCTGGGCAGTGACTCAGGCAGGACAAAATGTCTGGGTTCCTTTGCTTCTGATTGCCAAGGCATGTGTGGAGCTGCAACTTACCAGGGCCTTGCATCAAAGTGTGCCTGTGGCTCTCTCCCTTCTTCTAGGGCCGATCAATATCCTGCAGCCAGGGATCACATAACAGCTCTTCCAACGAGGGCCTGTCCGAGTGCAGCATGGATAAACACCGCCTGATCACATCTTGGCACTCTGGGCAGAGAAACCAGAACCCGCCGGTCAGCTGGAGAAGGCTCCTGTTGGCTTTGCCCCACTATTCCCGTGCCCAGGCCATGCTGGATGTGCTCAGAGCTGGGCCTAAACTTCCCCATCAATTCCCTGTTTTGGAGGAGAGCAGGAGAGCAGGACATGTGCCACCTCCTCAGCAGCTGCCAGAGCAGGATGCTCACGAGCTGCTGCTGTCTCCCAGCACTGGCATTGCCCCCGTGGCCAGAGATGAGGATCCACCTTGAGAGAGCCGTCGTGGCAGCGAGAGCTGATGGTCCCAGCTGATGTTCTGGCTCCTCCTGAAAGGGTGCTCCCCGCAGACCATCTGGTGCAGCAGGATGCCCAGGGACCAGATGGTAGCTGGCTTGCCGTAGTACCAGCCAAACTGGGTCCATTCTGGGGGGCTGTATGATCGTGTTCCTATGGAATACAGATGGGATTCATCAGGGGGATGCTGCTGCTCCCAGAGCCTGGCCCCAGCATCCCTGGGCGTGTGGGGGCTGCCCCAGTGGCACACGGGGTGACCACTGCCCTCTCGCCAGCACCTGGGACTTGTGTACAGACTCGGGGTTGGAAAAGAAGCCACTGGGGTTGGAAGAGGGCAGCAGAAGTCCTGGCAAGGCCCGACCATGAGGAGGAAAAACCCACCCAGTGCTTGGGAAAACCATGCCTTCATCCTCCCTGCCTGCACTGCCCAAAAAACATCATGAATCCAAAACAAACCAGGTGAGTGGAGCAGTCCAAGCCCTTTGTCACCTGCACACCAAACCGGCTGGGACACAGCTTACGGCCCCCCTCTCTGCTACCCCCACCCACCCGTGTTTTTGTCAGGCTGGCTGCCCCAGCCCCAGCCTCAGTCCTGCCCAGAGTGGTGGGCAAAGGCTGCCAGCAGGGCTGGAAGCTGGCTCCCCACCCAGCCCTGCTCAAATGCAACTCAGCTGAAATCTCAGTGCCATGAAGGGCAGCAAAAGGGAGAATCCCTGCTGCTACACCCAGCTTGGGCTGTGAGATGTTGGGCCATGAGATGCCAGGACCGAGAGCACACCCCTGCGTGGGCTCACCTGCAAAGCGAGTGTAGGCTGTGTCTTGCAGGTAGGTGCCACAGCCAAAGTCGATCAATTTGGCCTGCCCGGTGGCCAGGTCAACCAGGATGTTCCCTGGTTTGATGTCCCTGTGCAGGACCCCACAGCTGGTGCAGTGCTGCACGGCCTCCAGCACCTGGCGGAACAGATCCCGCGCCACCTCCTCGGACAGGAACCCCCGTGCCCGAATGAAATTGTGCAGGTCCTGAGACCGCTTCGGGCGCTCCAGCACCATCAAGATGTCGTTGGGGAGCTCAAGCCACTCCAGCAGCTGGATGACACCGGGGAAGCCAGTGGACACCTTGTCCAGCAGCACGATCTCCAGGGGTGCGCTGGTGCCGTCGGGCTGCGGGAGGAACGCAATTCCGTCAGTGGGGCTGATGCCGTGCCAGGGGTCGGGAGCCCCTCACCCAGCACGGGATGCTCTGCGCCCTGCGCTGGCCCCACGCCCGCTCTCCCTCGAGGTGTCCTGGTGGCTCCCACCCTGCCGGGCCTCGGTTCATCCCCGCCGGCACGGCCCGGCTTCTGCCGCTGGCCCCGCTCACTCACCAGCTCGCCCCAGTGCAGGACGCGGTTCCTTGGCACCCTTTTGATGGCCACCTGCAAGCCAAGAGCAGCAGCGGGCTTAGTTTGCCACCCGCCCTGCGCAGCCCCAGCCCCAGCCGCAGACCCAGCCCCATCCTCCTCCTCCTCCTTCTTCCCCTCCTCCTCACCCTCCCTCTACTCCTCCCCCTCCTCTCCCTCCTCCTCCTCCTCCTCCTCCTCCTCCTCCGCCCGCCGCCGGCCCCGCCGCTCACCGGGGCGCCGTCCGAGAGCCGCGTGGCCGCGAAGACGCTGCCGAAGCCGCCGCTGCCCAGCAGCGAACCCAGCCGGTACCGCTCCTTCAGGCCCTGCTGCGCCTTCCCTGCGGGCGGGACGCGGCTGTCAGCGCTCGGCCCGGGGCCAGGAGCGGCCCCCGAGCGCCCCCCGACCGCCCCGGGCCGGCCCTCCCCAGGCGTTCGCTCCCGGCAACGGGACAGCGGCGGCTCGGGGGCGGCGGCCGCGCTGCCGAGCGGCGGAGCTCGGGCCGGGGAAGCCGCAGCGGAGGCGGCGGCAGCGGCCGCGCCGCGTGTGTCCTCCGCGGGGCCCGGGAGGAGCCGGCGCCGGGGCCGGGACTGGAGCCCACGTCGGGGCCGGGGCCGGGCTCGGGCCAGGCGGAGCCAGAGGGAGGCGATGCCGCCCCTGCCCCAGGCACTGATGCCCGCCCAGCAGCGCCACCGCCAGCACGGCCAGAGCCGGGCGGAGGCGAGACCCCGGCGGGACGGCCGGTGGAGGGGACGGGGACGGGAACCGGGGCGGGGACGGGGACGGGGGCTGGGACGGGGGAGGGGCAGCCCCGCCCGGGGCCGGGGGCGGGCCGGGGGCATGGCCCAGCCCAGCAGGGGAGAGGGAGACTGGAAGAGGAGGGGGCACAGGGAAAGAGAGGGCGGGAGAGGGTGTGGGACAGCGGGAGAGGGAGAGGAGAAGCAATAGAAAGTAAATAAAGTCGCTTCTTTCACTGCTGCTGCCGCCGCTGCTGCTGCCGCTGCTGCAACTGAAGCTCCGGGGCCGTTTGTCCCCGTGTCCGTTTGTCCGTTGCCCGCTGCCCCTGCGCCCAGCCCCCCGCTCCCCGGGGGCAGCCCCTGAGCCTGTCCAAACACGGGAATTTTGCACTGTTCAGCCCAGACCCAGAGTCTGGACTCCTGCACGAGGTCAGAAGTATCTCAGAGGTCCCCGCTGAGGATCAAACCCTATCGGGGCACATTCCCTGGCTGGAGGATTCCCTGGTCCTGGTCCTGCACTTATGGCTCCAGCGTTGCTTTCCAGTGAATACTGGAAGGCAAACTGCGTGGCTCATGGTACTTTAGAGTGTCTAGAACTCGCTAAGTCACTGATCTTAGAGGTGAGATGCATTTGGAATTAATGGGATGGAGAAGTAGTGCAAGATGGAAAAAGGGAGCAGAGAAATAAATAGAGGAAAACATCTTGGACTGTTTCTTTCAATTTTCATTTCACTTCTGGAAAGCTGTTTCAGTTTTCCAGGAATCTTCTCCACAGTCCTGTTTGCTCTTCTCAAGAACCTTTCCTGGAGAACCAGGTTGAGCTCTTGTCACAAGATGTGCCACCAACTGCAGCTTCTCTTGGCTTTCCACACCATGTGTGCAGCAGGACTCTTGCAGCAGAGCAGGACAAAGGTTTGGAGAACTTGACAGCTTGTCCTTTCTTTTCCTGGTGAGCTGGGGAGTTGTGCCATTGGTGAGGTTTTCATTGTGACTGTTCCAGCCTTGGGAAACAGGAGGTGGAACCAGGACTTGTTAGGGAATACAAGCCTGACTGAATGCAGAGAAGGAATCTCCAGAGCCCACAGCCAGAAATGGAGAGTTGTGTGATAATCATTCCTACATCTCCATGGACACCTGGAAAGTGATCTAGAACATGAAAATGGGACAGAGGGAGTTTGTTTCTGTGTTCAGGTTGGGTGATTCTACATCTCCAGTGCTGGTATAAATCAAGAGCACAGTCAGTTCATGATAAGCATCAGAACAGGCTGGACCTCTGAGAGTAGGTGAAGGAAAGAATTTGAAAAGGAGAAATGCAGGGAATGACTTGGTGGACTTTGTCTGGCAGAAGGGTAATTTGTTCTAATTATTTCTAGTCCATTGCTTCTGCTTTTGTCCTTCTTACAAGGCCATTTGCATCCCAGATTCCTCATGAAATGAGATCCCTGAGCTTCTGGTACTGCCTGAAAGATGCCCAGTTCTTGCAGGGACACTCAGGCTGAAGCAGGAAGCAATTTTGAAGCAATTGTATTAAACAAACACCAGTTCTTAAGCAGAGATTGATGTCACTCCCCCCGACCAACCACCATGGGCAAATCTCTGGCTCAGCCTGGAGCAGTGACCTTGAGGGGTGTCCCCACTGCAGGGAGGAATCTCCACAGCCTCCAAGGATGGAAATGTCAGAAGTCACTGCCATTAAAATTTGGATGGGGCTTTTCTAGTCTGAAGTGCTGCCCTGTCAGTCAGATGTGCCCAGGCTGGGCCAGCTCAGCAGCTCTGCAGGAGCTCTCAGTGGTGTCACTTGGTTGTTCCTTTCTCTGGGGATTTTTCCAGCCCTGCCACAGCTTCAGCTCCCTCTGAGGATGTGGAACTTTGGGATGGAGGAGTCAGGCTGGTTTCAGCATTATTCACCCCAACAGCAGCGTGACCCCCCTCCTTCATTTCCCACTGGGGCTTTGCAAACAGGGCCTTGCAGGAGTGGTTTGAGCCCATTGCAGGCAGAGCCTCCTGCTCCAGCAGGAACTGCCTTTCCTGTGCCAGGAGCAGGGCAGGTCCCGCTGCAGGAAAAGCCCCAGGCCAGCCCCAGCACAGGGAAGGCCTCGGGCGCAAGGGCAGAGTGCCGTGCTGGGAGCTGTGCCAGGGAGAGCCTGAGGCACCAAAGGCGCCTTGGCAGCAGCAGCTGCTTGCAGGGCATGGCCAGAAGCCTCCCTTGGCAAGCCGGCCTGGTGGCCAGCACTGCAGAGCTGCTGCCTCAGGGCTCATTTCTGGCTGGGCTCTGCCCCAGCCCACAGAGTGTGACCTCAGCCCTGACTCTGCCACGGCCCTTGTGCCTGAGCCCTGCAAAGCCCAAAGGTCACCTGTGCCCCCCTGGCTGTGCCAGCCCCTGGGGCAGGGGGGGGAAAGGCAGAGAAGGGGCTGGGTTTGGCTGTGGGATGTGGGGTCCAGCAGTGACCATGAGGAGTCAAGGCAGTGGATGGAGTGCACTGAGCAGCCCCTTCTGCCCATGCAGTCCTGGAATGGTTTGGATGGGAAGAGCTCTGCAGTGCTCATCTCATCCAAACCCCACCATGAGCAGGGACATCTTTCACCAGATCAGGTTGTTCAGAGCCCTGTCCCAGCTGGACTTGAATGTTTCCAGGGATGGGGCACTGACCACCTCCCTGGGAACCTGTCCTGGTGTATCACCACCCTCATCATCAAACATTTCCTCCTTATCTGTTCTTATCTGAACCTCCCTTCCTTTAGTTTAAAACCACCCCCCTTTGTCCCGTTGTGCCAGGCCCTACTAAAACCTCTGTCCACCCTTGTATTCCCAATGAGCCGGGTTTCCATGGCAACTGCCAGGACAGGTGACCCAGGTGTCACCCCCAGTGAGGGCTGCCATGGAAACAGTGCCCAGCACTGCCCCTTTCTGTCGGGCTGACCTGGCCTTTGGCCCTGGCCCTGGCGTTTGCTGCTGGTTCCGCGGCGCCTGACCGGCCAACGCGGCACAGGGCAGGTGGCCATGGCACAAGCCCCCAGCAAGGGATCCCCTCTGGCTCTGGGCAGTGACAGCAGCCCTGAGCAAGGGGCCAGGGCAGGTTTCCATCGCGACCAACCATCACAACGGCTCCAGGCCTTGGTTGCCGTGGCACCAAACTAAGGAACGGGTCCCTGTGGCCATTGCCATGGCACCTGGCGGCACCAACGAGTGTCCCTGCAATTGGACCTGGAACAGCCGCGGCACCGCTTTGTCCTGAGGGCTGCCATGGCCGCCGAGGGCAGCAACAGCTCTGCAGGCAAGTGGCTGTGAAACCTGGCTGCAGAAATGGCTCCTTGGGGTGGTTCCCAAGGAAACCTGAACAGATGAGTGATGCCATGGCACCCAAACCCAGCAGTGGGGTCAGTGCAGTGTCCATGGCAAGAGCCCCTTGCAATGGCCCAGTGCAGGTTGGGATGATGATCCACCCTCACAGCTGGCCCAGCGCAGGTCTGCAGTGGTCTTGGAGGCACCTTGGGCTTGGCACACAGCTGAGGAGGTTGTCTGAATTCAATAGAGAAACTCAGGTCATTTAGAGTGCTTCAAAAATAAAAGAAGGAAAATCCCTCTTCGGCTGATTGCAGCCAGTTCTCTGAGCAAAGCAGTGAGAGTGAGGAGAGACAGGATGGGCTTGGCGAATGTGGAGCACAGTTGTCCACACTGGGTCAGAGCTCAATGCACACCTTCTCTGACCTGGCCAGACAAACTCAGGAGAGTCCCTGGGTCAGTATCAGTGAATACTGCAATCACCACTTGTGTAATAAGAGAAGTAGTAAAATGCCCCCTTTAAATAGGAATACATATTTCCCATAAACTCTTTGAAATATTTCTTTATAACTGCAGTAGGAAACCTTCCTGATGAACTGCACTAGAGCAGAGGGGAATCAAGGCAGAGCCATGGTTTGTCAGGACTTGCTTGATCCTCATGAGCCCCATGGTGCATTTGGAGCTGGGCCCTGGAACCTCAGACCCTGAGAGGAGATGGCACAAACCTTTCCAGGAGTCAAAGGCAGAAGAAAACCCTGAAGTGGTTGGAGTCTCAAACCATAAATGGGACTGCCTGAGGTCCATCTCCAACACAGGCTCCTCAGGCAGTCCTTGGAGGAGAACTTTGGAGGCCAGGATTGCACAAAAACCTCTCAGAGACTAAAAATAGCACAAAAACCTCTCAGTGTGGAAAGGAAAACCCAAAGCACCTTAAACTCCTTGAGTAACTCAAAGCATCCATGAGCCCCACTGAGTGTCAGTACAAAGCTCTCAAGGGACTCGTTAAAGCAGATAATTGGGGTCATGACTGCACAAACCTCTCACAGAGTCTGGATCAAAAGGGAAACACCAAGTACCATAAAAGAACTGAAGTACCTTGAAGCATTCATGAGCCCCACTGAGTCAAAGCCTCTCCAGGGACTAATTACAGCAGATAATTGGAGGCCATGATTGCACAAAGCTCTCAGAGACTCCAAGGCAAAGCCAAAGTGCTTTGAAAAACCTGCAGTCCCTGGGAGCATGAAGGAGCCCCCAGGGCCATTCCTGAGCAAGGCTCCCCAGGGACTCCTTCCAGCAGATCCTTGAGGCCACTGGGATGTGGGCTAGGGGGGGATGCTGAGGGCAGGACAAGGGGCTGACAGTGCCCAGCCTGGCTGGGGCTGTGCCAGGAGGCCCCAGTGCCTCAGGACAAGGTGTCTCCTGACAGCCCTTGGTGGCACAGACCCTGCTGTGCCCCAGGGCACCAGGACTTGGCTTCCCTTTGTCCCCACCTGTCATCAGTGCCTCCAGTTCTCTGCTCTGCCTGGGGCCTGGGGACACTTTCTCAGTCGTGTCCCTCAGTGGGACCCATTAAAAGTCAAAGAAACTTTGGCATTGGATTCTGACTTGGAGTTCTGGAGAGGTTTCTGCAGCTCCCTCTCAGGGCCTGATGTTCAGGGCCTGAGCACAAAGCCCCAGAGGGTCATTAAAGTCCTTGTGCTGTGTCTGTGCTGCTGAGCTGAGCCAGGCTCCTGGCACAGAGGGTGATCCTGGTAAGCAAGGAGAGCTTCAAAAGCACATTTCTCTGGATGAGCAGCTCTTCTCCCAGCTCAGCAGGGCTGGGGCACTGCCTGCAGCCAGCCTGGGCACAGCACAGAGGCACAGAGAGCTTCCATCAGTCAGGGCTGGGAAGGTGCTGAGAAGTGCCTGGGGCAGAATCCCTGGCAGCCCTTGGCACAGGAACCTCTGGCTGCAGGACAATGCAGCTGCAGCTCCTGGAGTGATCTCCTACAGCTGGAACATCCCAATGCCCACAGACCCTGTGAGTACATTCTCTGATCATCTCTTGTGCAGAGCAGCCAGGGGTGCCCAGGGCTGTCCTGCAGAGCAGGGTCCTGCAGCCCAGGGCGCTGTGCTGGGCTAGGGACTCTGCTGCCTGCCAGGGACAGCTCTCAGCCGGCCCGGGGAGCTGCTCCCAGCGCTGGAGAGAAGCTGTGGGGGGAAGGAGCCACCCTGAGCAGGGCAGGTGCTGCTGTTGAGAGCTGCTGGCTGGGGCAGGGCTGCTCCCAGCTCCAGAGCACCCTGGGCACAGCTCCAGAGGACACTTCCCAAAGAAGGTAAACCTGGGATTGCGGTAAAGGTCAGGAGCTTTCCTGAGAGTGTTTTCAATTTCCTGCTTGGGTGGGAAAGCTGGGGTGATGACAAAATCATTTTTGCTTTTATACATTTTTCATATAGTCGTATCTCTGTAAATTACTATTATATACTTATAAAAATATAACCCTTATATTGTAAATGTAGGTAAACTTAATGGGAAGAAATGATGATGTCTAACATCAGTTTAGAAGGCTGAATGATTTCTTTATTATAACTATGCTATAATACATTAATATACTATATAAAAGAAGATACTAATACTACATACTTACTTTCTTAAACTAATATATCTAACTAGTAATAACCTGTGATCCTGTTCGTGAGAGTCTACACACAGGTGAATTGGATTGGCCATCAGGCTCAAACAATCCTCACTAGAATCTAATCAAGCAATCAACCCAGGTAAACAATTCTCTAAACACATTCTACATAGGAAAAACAAGGAGTAGAAATAGAAATTGTTTCCCCTTTCTCTCTGTGCACCTCTATGAAAAATCCTGAGAGTGGGAGAAATGTGCTACCACACCCTTACCTAACTCTTAATTAACTCTATTTAACTACTATTATAAACTTAATATAATTATAATCCTTAATTAACTCTAGTACATTTCCTAACCTTTCTCTTAGATTTTAGGACAATAAGCTGAATGTCTAAATACATTCCTGAAACACTGTATAGTCTTATTATCAGGAAGAGGACCTAGAAGAAGAACATTTTGGTTTTTGACCAGAATGTGAGCAGTCACAACAAAAAGTGAAGGCAAAGAAGCCCTTGGACCTACTCCAATGGGTTGAGCCAGGGGTGTGTAACTGGGTCAACTGAATCTCCTATTGGATGCTCCTGTTAAATATCCTAATTAATTAACCTTAATAAATTGTTGAAATCAGGGGCTGGGTTTGCCCCATCCCCACTGGGACACCTGGAAACTTCCAATAAAGGTCTGGTTTTTACTTTATTGGTCTAACACTATTACTAGGAATTTTTTTTTCTCTTTTGACTATAAACAACAGGGGGATGAAAGAAGCAGAACAGGAATTGTAATCCCAGAATGACAGAACATTCTGAGTTGAAAGGGACACACAGGATCATCAAAGGAATGTTTGAACATTTACAGAGACTCCAGAACTGTGACTTTGGGTGGTCAGTCTCTCTGCTGGCAGCCTCCCAAAGGGCCTTCAGCCACTCCTCAGCCCTGGACAGCAGCAGCATCACCTTTGCAGGGCCCAGCAGGGCTCTCCTGAGCTGCCCTCGCCCAGCTGCACACAGACCCTGCCCCAGCCAGGGCCCTGCACACAGGCAGGTTTCTGTAGGGCCGGGCCGAGGGCACACAGGATGGGATGGGCTCTGTGAGTGCTGGCAGGGACAAGGCACCTCTCAGGAGGGAATGTCCAGGCCCAGGGAGATGCTCAGGGAAGCAGAGGGGGCTGAACAGAGCAGTGCTGGGGCAGGAGGGCACTGTTGGTGTGTGGGAGGTGCCGGGCACAGCTGGGCACGGGAACACTGTCCTGAGTGCCCGGCTGTCTCTGCCCTGCCCTCTCAGGCACAGCACCACAACATCTTCTCCTGTTTCTGCACTCCCCTGATATTGTCAGTGTTTTCTGGTGCTCTCAGGGAGGCTCTGGCATTTGCAGCAGCTGAGTCAGGCACTGCCCTTGGCATTCCTGCCAGGCAAGGCTGTCCATGGGAATGGGATGTCCAAGCTTCCCTGGGACCTGTGGGGCTGTGGGCAAAGCAGTCCATGGGAAAAGGGAAATGAGCTGAGCCCCTCCCTGAGATCCCATCATAGGCACAGCCGGGGATCTCCTTGCTGTGCCCTTCCCAGCTCTGAGCTGCCCTCCTGGGTGCAGAGCTGTGCCAGAGCCTCTGGGAGTTCCCTGAATGTCCCACGGGGAAGTGCCAAGCTGCCACAGCTGAGGAAATGCTGCTGGGTTGGCCAAGGGAGCCGTGAGTGTCCGTGGCACAAGGGGGTGCTGAGAGCTTGCCCAGAGACCTTTGGAGAGGGTGAGACATTCAGGGATCCCTCTGCTCTGGGCAGGGTCTGGTTTATCCCAGGGTGACCCGGGAGTGTGATTGTGCTCTGATTGCAGCCAAAGGTGCAAAGCCAGGGCAGTTGGGAACAAGCCCATTCAGCCCCTCACCTGCCCTCAGCTACAGGGAATCCTTTGCCTCTCACATTTCTCAGTGGCAAACGCTGAGTGCAGCAGGAATGCTGGGGATTTCTGACCTCAGAGAGCCAGGAATGATGTGTGGGTAGGAAAACAATTGCTAAACCAGCTACTGCCAGCCTCTCCTGACTTGTCACTGTCCTTTCTCCATGAACAGGCCCCCATGTGCAGCCACAGCCAATGTCCAACAGCAGCTCCATCAGCCATTTCCTCCTGCTGGCACTGGCAGACACGCGGCAGCTGCAGCTCCTGCACTTCTGCCTCTTCCTGGGCATCTCCCTGGCTGCCCTCCTGGGCAACGGCCTCATCATCAGCGCCGTAGCCTGCGGCCACCACCTGCACACGCCCATGTTCTTCTTCCTGCTCAAACTGGCCCTCAGCGACCTGGGCTCCATCTGCACCACTGTCCCCAAAGCCATGCACAATTCCCTCTGGGACACCAGCACCATCTCCTACACAGGATGTGCTGCACAGCTCTTTTTCGTTCTGTTCTTCATCTCAGCAGAGCTTTCCCTCCTGACCATCATGTGCTATGACCGCTACGTGTCCATCTGCAAACCCCTGCACTACGGGACCCTCCTGGGCAGCAGAGCTTGTGCCCACATGGCAGCAGCTGCCTGGGCCAGTGCCTTTCTCAATTCACTGCTGCACACGGCCAATACATTTTCCCTGCCCCTGTGCCAGGGCAATGCCCTGGGCCAGTTCTTCTGTGAAATCCCACACATCCTCAAGCTCTCCTGCTCCAAAATCCTATCTCAGGGAACTTGGGGTCCTTGCTGTTGGTGCGTGTTTAGCTTTTGGCTGTTTTGTGTTCATGGTTTTCTCCTATGTGCAGATCTTCAGGGCTGTGCTGAGGATCTCCTCTGAGCAGGGACGGCACAAAGCCTTTTCCACCTGCCTCCCTCACCTGGCCGTGGTCTCCCTGTTCCTCAGCACTGGTGTATTTACCTACCTGAAGCCCCCCTCCATCTCCTCCCCATCCCTGGATCTGGCCCTGTCAATTCTGTACTCGGTGGTGCCTCCAGCCCTGAACCCCCTCATCTACAGCCTGAGGAACCAGGAGCTCAAGGCTGCACTGTGGAGACTGATGACTGGATGCTTTCAGGAACATTAAACTGCTGGCCAATTTCTGCAAATCACTTGTAATAAAAGTCATCTTTGATACTTCTTGTTGGTTTAGTTCTGGGGATTTTTTTTCCTTTGTTTTGCTTTTTTTTCATATTGTCCACAATAAATGTCATTTTTGTGCCATTTTTCATTTTGTTTCTCTCCACCTTACCTGTGCCCACAGACTGTGTCAATGAGGGGCTATGCTCTTGGTGGCTTTAAAGGAACTCAAGGATGTCCCAGCAAAGTTTTCTGCAGAGATGCCCTTTTGTTGCCTTCTCTGGAGCTGCAGCAGCAATGTCTGTGTGCAGAGCTGGGGCAGATCAGTGCTGGCACAGCAGCTGTGCCCAGCAGCAGCACTTGGTGTTTCCAGTGCTGCTCCCGTGGCCCTGCCCCGCTGCCCTGGTGGCCCTGGTGTTGCTGCAGGGCCTGAGTGCTCTCGGGGCCAGGCACAGTCCTGGGGGTGGCAGTGCCGGGGCTGCAGCAGGGACAGCCCATGGGCACTGCTGGGGCAGCGCTGACGCCTCAGGCCAGGGCCTGGGGGCTCCAGGCTCCTTGCCCAGGCTCTCTCAAGAACACGGCCAGGCCAATGCTCAGCACAGAAAACCCCCGTGAGCAGCCCCAGGCTGGCCGTGGGCAGGCTGGGGGCAAACAGCATGGCTGGTGCTCTGCAAGGGCCCTGGGGGAGACGGGAAGGAGCAGCAGAGCAGGGGCTGATCCCTCCCCAGTGCGCTGGACAGCCCAGGGCAGCGTCCCAGAGCGTCCTCATGGAGCTGCCAACAACATCCCCCCTCTGCAGCCCTGGCCTCTCCCCCAGCTCACACAGGTGCCGCATCCTTGCTGGCACAGCCACGGCAGCGCTGGCTCAGGAGCCCCTGTTTGCACTGCACACAGCAGGCGGGAGCACCCCCATGCTGCTGCTGTGGGGACATGAACCTGAGGGAGCACAAATGCCATCAGCCCCTGGGGCCAGGAAGGGCTGGGGGACGCCAGGGAAACCACTCAGCTTTGTCCTGGCCTCTGCAGTCAACCAGAAAGTTTGTTCCCATCAGCTGGGAGTTTCCTGTCCCGCTGCAGACGCTGCTGCTCAGAGCCAGGGCTGCCTGGCAGCCACCCCCAAACTGCCCTGAGCATTTCCTTGCCTTCACCTTTGCTTTCTTTACTCTTCCCTTGTACATATTTCTTCCTGTTGCCCAGCCCTGTTCCCTCCCCTGCAAACAGCCCATCCCTGTTTGCCCTTTCCTCTCTGGCCCCACTCCCCATTCCAGTTCTTGACTTGGCACCATGGGATCGTCCCTTGGGGAGCAGGATCATCCCACAAGTGCTGCAGGAATTGTCTGCAGGCTCCTGCAGTGCCTCGTGCTGCTCCCTTGCCAGAGGCAGCCCAGGCCAGGGGGGCACATCTGGGCTGCTGTGTCTGGCTGTGGGGCTGCCTGTTCTGGGCAGTGAGGAGGGGCTGCAGAGGCTCTGCAGGACTGACAGGATGGGCTTTGGGGCTGTGAGGAGAAGCTGAGGGACCTGGGCTGCTGGAGCTTCTGAAGAGGAGGCCCAGGGCTCCTCCTGCAACTGCTCCAAGGGTGGTTTCAGAGAATCACAGAATCAGCAAGGCTGGAAAAGACCTTGGAGATCATCAAGTCCAATCTTTTCCCTGACACCGCCTTGTCTCCCCTGAGCCTCCTCTTCTCCAGGATAAACAACCCCAGCTCCCTCAGCTGCTCCTCACAGGACTTGTGCTCCAGACCCCTCACCAGCCTTGTTGCCCTTCTCTGGACACGCACCAGCCCCTCCAGGTCCTTCCTAAATTGGGGGGCACAGAACTGGACACAGCACTCAAGGTGCTGCCCAACCAGTGCCCAGCACAGGGGAAGAATCACTGCCCTGCTCCTGCTGGCCACACCATTCCTGATCCAGGCCAGGAGCCATTGGCCTTCTTGGCCACCTGGGCACACGGCTGGCTCATGTCCAGCCTGCTGTCCATCAGTCCCTGCAGGTCCCTTTCTGCCTGGCTGCTGTCCAGCCACTCTGTCCCCAGCCTGTAGCGCTGCAGGGGTTGTTGTGGCCGAGGTGCAGGACCTGGCACTTGGACTTGTTAAACCTCACCTTGTTGGATTTGGTTACTGGATCCAGCCTGTCCAGGTCCTTCTGCAGAGCCCTCCTGCCTTCCAGCAGATCAACACCCCCAGACAACTTGGTGTCACCACAGTTCCATGAGACCCCAGAGTGTCCCAATGCTGTCCATGATTCCATGAGGCCTCCCAGTGTCACAATGTCCCTCTGGTGTCACAAAGTCCCTTGGATCCTTGGGCCCTGCAGTGTCACAATGGCACCGTGGTGCCCCAGGGCCCTGCAGTGTCACAATGGATCCTTGGTTCCATGAGGTCTGGCAGTGCAGCAATGCTCTCCTTGGTTCCCGCTGTCTCCCACTCCTCCCACTGTCAGGCTATAGAAGGACACCTGACCGATGAAGGGGAGTGGGAGTGGGTACCTACTCGAGGAGGTAATAATAAAAATCCCTCCATACCCCCTCTCCCAAGCCAGGTGCCATTTCAGATTCGGTATGATCCCCTGGATCTGGAGAGTCAGCCAGATGGTTTAGAAGAAAATTATCTGCCCAGTGAACCTCCCAATTATGATTCATCTGTGAGACAGATCAGCACCTCTAACATCAAAAAGGACAGAAGGGTAATCGTGGTGGGTGACTCCCACCTGAGGGGAACAGAGGGCCCCATATGTCGACCAGAGCCACCCCACAGAGAGGTCTGCTGCCTCCCTGGGGCCCGGGTACGGGATATCACTGACACACTGCCTGGGCTGATTCAGCCCTCTGATTACTGCCCACTGCTGATACCCCAGGCTGGCAGCGTTGAGATTGAAAAGAGGAGTGTCAGGGCAATTAAAAGGGACTTTAGGGCATTGGGTCAGGTGGTTAATAGGACAGGGGCACAGACAGTCTTTTCCTCAGTCCCTTTGGAGTCTGAGAAAAACGCTGAAAGCAATAGGAGAGCTCACACTATCAATGAGTGGCTCAAGGGTTGGTGTCATCGACAAAATTTCAGGTTCTTTAATCATGGGGCAGCTTTTATGGACCCTGACCTGCTTGGACCAGACGGGCTCCATCTTTCTGTGAAGGGCAGAATAATTTTAGCTCATGAACTGGCAGAACTTGTTGAGAGGGCTTTAAACTAGGTCTGAAGGGGAAGGGAGATGTAGCTGGGTTGTCTGGAAGCAGGCTCATGGGTGGTAAGCCTGAGTTAGGGGTGAAATCAGCAGCCCAGCTGAGGTGCATGTACACCAATGCACACAGCATGGGTAACAAACAAGAAGAGCTGGAGGCCATGGTGCAGCAGCAGAGCTGTAATGTAATTGCCATCACAGAAACAGGGTGGGACAACTCACATGGCTGGAGCGCTGCACTGGATGGCTGCAAGCTCTTCAGGAGAGACAGGAAAGGGAGAAGAGGTGGAGGGGTGGACCTTTACATTAGGGAAGGGTTTTGCTGCTGTGGGTGTTGAAACTAATGATGATGGAGTTGAATGTCTATAGGTGAGACTTAGGGGGAAGGCCAACAAGGCTGACATCCTACTGGGAGTCTGCTATCAGCAACCCAGCCAGGAAGAAGTGCTGGACAGGTTATTTTTCAAGCAGCTTGAGAATGTTTCTAGATCATCAGCCCTTGTTCTTGTAGGTGACTTCAACCTGCTGGACATATGCTGGGAACTCAATACAGCTGAAATGAGGCAGTCCGGGAAATATTTAGAGTTTGTGGAGGACAATTTTTTGTCGCAGCTGGTGAGTGAGCCCACCAGGAGAGGGACTATGTTAGATCTGTTGTTTGTAAATAGAGATGGGCTGGTGGGAGATGTGGTGGTTGGAGGTCATTTGGGGCACAGTGATCTTGAAATTATAGAATTCTCATGGTGAAGTCAGGAGGAACACTAATGAGACTTTTACATTGGACTTTGGAGGGCAGACTTTGGCCTACTTAGGAGACTTATTCAGAGAGTTCCTGGGGAAGCAGCCCTTGAAAACAAAGGAGTTCAGGAAAGGTGGGAAGCTTCAAAACAGAGATCTCGAGGGCATAGGAACACACTGTCCCTGTATGCCGAATGATGAATCGACGAGACAAACATCTAGCGTGGATGGGCAAGGAGGTTTTGAAGGAACCTAGGAATAAAAAGCGGATGTATCATCTTTGGAAGGAGGGTCAGGTCTCTCAGGAAGTATTTAAGGGGCTTGCTGGGGCATGAAGGGAAGAAATTAGGGAAGCCAAAGCTCAGTTTGAACTTAAAATGGCAGCTTCTGTAAAGGATAATAAAAATGTTTTTACAAATATATCAGTGGTAAAAGGAAGGGTAAGACCAACCATTGTTCTTGATTAGATGTGGAAGGGAATTTAATAACTGCAGATGAGATAAAGGCAGAGGTGCTTAACGCCATTTTTTGCCTCAGTTTTTAGTGAGAAGATGATTTGCCTTCAGGACAATTGTCCTCCTGGGCTGGTTGATGGTGCCAGGGAGCTGAGTGGACCACTGTTATCTAGGAGGAGACAGTCAGAGAACTGCTGAGCTGCTTGGATGTTCATAAATCCATGGGACCAGATGGGATCCACCCCAGGGGGATAGGGAGCTGGCAGATGAGCTTGCCAAGCCACTCTCCATCATTTACCAGCAGTCCTGGCTCACTGGTGAGGTCCCAGATGACTGGAAGCTGCCCAGTGTGACGCCCATTCACAGCAAGGGTGGGAAGGAGGATCCTGGTAATCACAGGCCAGTCAGCCTGACCTCAGTACCCGGTAAGGTCATGGAACAATTCACACTGAGTGTCATCACACAGCACTTCCAGGATGGCCAGGGTGTCAGACCCAGCCAGCAGGGGTTTAGGAGGGCTAGGTCGTGTTTGACCAGCCTGGTCTCCTTTCATGACCAGGTGACCCTCCTGGTGGATGCAGGAAAGGCTGTGGATGTGTCTATTTGGACTCCAGCAAGGCCTTTGGCACTGTCTCCCACAGCACACTCCTGGAAAAGCTGCAGCCCACAGATGGGACAGGAGCACTCTGTGCTGGGTTCAGAACTGGCTGGATGGCCGGCCCAGAGAGTGGTGGTGAGCGGTGCTGCATCCAGCTGGGGACAGTCACCAGTGGTGTCCCTCAGGGCTCTGTGCTGGGCCAGCTCTGTTCAATATTTTTATTGACCACATGGATGAGGGGATTGAGCCCTTCATTAGTAAATCTGCAGATGACACTAAGCTGGGAGCGTGTGTCCATCTGTTGGAAGGCAGAAGGGCTCTGCAGGGAGACATGAACAGTGTGATGGATGGACAGATTCCAGTGGGATGGAGTTTAATAAAATCACTCGCCAAATCCTGCATTTTGGCCACAAAAACTCCCTGCAATGCTATAGGCTGGGGACAGTGTAGCTGGACAGTGCCAGGCAGAAAGGGACCTGGGGGCACTGGTCAACAGCCAGATGAACATGGGCCAACAATATGCCCAGGTGGCCAAGAAGGCCAATGGCTCCTGGCCTGGATCAGGAATGGTGTGGCCAGCAGGAGCAGGGCAGTGATTCTTCCCCTCTACCCCGCACTGGTGTACTTGGCATTCTTCCCCTGTAGTCGCACCGTTCCTCGAGTGCTGTGTCCAGTTCTGGCCCCTCTGTTTGGGAAGGACGTTGAGATGCTCGAGAGAAGAGCGACAAGGCTGGTGACGGGCTTGGAACACAAATCCTGTGAGGAACAACTGAGGGAGCTGGGGTTGCTTTGCCTGGAGAAAAGGAGACTCAGAGGTGACCTTATCGCTCTCTACAACTTCCTGAAAGGTGGTTGTAGTCAGGTGGGGTTGGTCTCTTTCTCCAGGCAACAAATGTCAGAACGTGAGGACACAATCTCAAGCTGTGTCTGGGGAAATATAGGTTGGATATTAGGAAGAAGTTTTTCACAAAAAGACTGATAAAATATTGGAATGGCCTGCCTGGGGAGGTGGGGGAGTCACCATCCCTGGGAATGTTCACAAAAAGACTGGATATGGCACTTGGTGCCATGGGTCAGTTAAGGTGTTTAGGGCATGGGTTAGACTTGATGATCTTGAAGGTCTCTTCCAACCCAGTCATTCTGTGATTCCGTGAAAGCAGCCCACACCTAAAGTCAACATCTTTGCAGACCAAAAGGTAACGCTGTCATCCTTCCTCAGCCCGCTCTCCCTGACCTGGCTGCCTTGCTGTTGGCATGGGTGGTGGGGCAGCAGGGTCATGACATGCGCATGGGTCACAATGGCTCGGGGCACGATGTCACCGCGGGTCACAAAGGCCTGGTGGGCATGGCCGCCTTTCTGCCAGAGGCCTGGTGGTTTCCATGCAGATGCCCCTGGACACAAAGGCCTTCTTAATGCCTTTGCCCCTTGACTTTGCCTACTCTTGTTCCTCTCTCAATGATCTGCAGCTCTCTCTTGTCCCACCTTTGTTCCTCCCCTCAACATCCCCAAGGAAGCTCTGTGCAAAAGAGCCAAAGTGCTTTTCCCACCCAGCCCACCGTGGGTCCCAGCACACAGCCCCAACTTCCTGGAGAAAGTTCATCAGGAAGGCAAATGTGGATATTCTCAGTTCAGTCAGAGAGAAAAAGAGAAGGTTTTCTAACCAGGCGAGAGCCTGGGAGACAGTTGGGAGAGAATGTAAATAATTCTCTAATCTATCTTGTTGTTCACATTGTTGATAGATAGGTTCTGCCACTGTGCGTCATTCACTGCACACCAATGGTGTGAGATGTTTTTACTCTAAGACCAACGAAATCAGTCTGCACGATGTTCTCTATAAATAGAGCGGTGCATTTGAAAAAAATCAGAGTTCATTCTCTTTGCCTTTGATTTGGAGTCATTTTTGTTCCCGTCCTGCTCTACAGCGACACCACTCCTTCTGCTTTTGTCCTTCCTAACAAGGCTATTTTCATCCTAGAATCCCCATGAAATGGGAACCCGGAGCTTGTGGAAGTGCCTGAAAAATGCCCTGTTCCTCTGCAGGGACACTGAGGCTGAAACAGGAGCCGGAGCCCTCTCTGGGGAAGCCTCCTCCGAGCTGGAATGTGTGCCGTGCTGGGAGAGGAGCAGGAGGGGGAGAACGCTGGGCGCTGTGAGGCAGGAGCAGGAGGTTTGGGCCGCAGGACATTCCGTCTGTGCTGCTGCCCCGCAATGGGCGGCCGTGCCCGGGGCTCTGGGCCTGGCCCCGTGTGCGCTGAGCTCCCGACACTGCGGGAGCTCCCCGGGCTGGGCTCAGGTTCCTGCTGCTGGGACTGGGCAGCAGGCTGGGCTCCACTGGGATCAGCAGCAGCTGGGAATATCTCTGGGCATCTCCACTTTCTGCTGCTGCTAGGAAGAAACAATAAAGCGAGCCGAGAAGTTCTGGTTTCTCTTTCTCCTGGTGGATTTTTTCATTGTATTTGACACTCCAGAGGCAAATTCCTTGATGGCCTCTGTCAGCTGATCCTAGTTCAGCAGCAGCAGCAGCAACAGGGCTGTGTTTGAGCACTGCAGATGTGGCCTGTGTGGGTTTAATTCTCCGTGACTTAGTGCTCAGGGACTTGAGAGCATTTCAAGATCTGCTAATCATGATGCCTGTGACAAAATGTCTGAGTTTCCTGTCAGAAAAGCACTCTGGGTAGCACTGACAAAATTGCTGGCCAGCTTCTGCAAATCATTTGTAAGAAAAGTAATCTTTGATTGTTCCTGTTGGTTTGGTTGTGGGGTTTTTCCCCTGTGTTTTAGTTTTTTAAGATTGTCCACAAAGACCATTCCTTGTGCCATTTCTCATTTTGTTTCTCTCAACCTTTGCTGTGGCCCCAGACGGTGTCAATGAGGAGCTGTGCTCTCAGTGGCTTTAAATGAACTAAAGGATCTCCCAGGAAAGTTTTCACCAGAAATCCTCCTTTTGTTCCCTCCTCTGGAGCTGCAGCAGCAATGTCTGTGTGCAGAGCTGGGGGCAGATCAGGGCTGGCACAGCAGCCCTGCTCCTGCTGGCCACACCATTCCGGATCCAGGCCAGGAGCCATTGGCCTTCTTGGCCACCTGGGCACACGGCTGGCTCATGTCCAGCCTGCTGTCCATCAGTCCCTGCAGGTCCCTTTCTGCCTGGCTGCTGTCCAGCCACTCTGTCCCCAGCCTGTAGCGCTGCAGGGGTTGTTGTGGCCAAGGGGCAGGACCCGGCACTTGGACTTGTTAAACCTCACCTTGCTGGATTTGGGCCCTGGATCCAGCCTGTCCAGGGCCCTCTGCAGAGCCCTCCTATCCTCCAGCACATCCACACCCACACCCAGCTTGGTGTCATCTGCAAATTTGCTGATGCTGGACTCAATCCCCTCATGCAGATCATCCATGCAGATATTGAAATCCACGCTGGCTGGCTCTGACCCCTCGGCCATCCTGTGGGTGCCCTGTGATGGCACTCAGGGTGATCTGTTCCAGAACCTTGCCGGGCACCGAGGTCAGGCTGACAGGCCTGGAGTTCCCCATATCCTCCTCCCAGCCCTTCTTGGGGATGGGCTCACACTGGCACCTCCAGTGCTCTGGGACCTCCCTGGTGAGCCAGGACTGATGGTAAATGATGGAGAGCAGCTTGGGGAGCTCATCCACCAGCTCCCTCATCCCCCTAGGATGGATCCCATCTGATCCCATACACCTGTGAGTATCTGAGTGGTCCAACAGGTCCCCAGCTGCTTCCTCCTGGATTCCAGAGGCCTGATCTGCATTCTGATCCCATCTGCCAGCTCAGGAGAACTCTTCTCCTGAGGACAACCTGTCCTAATATTGAAAATTGATACAAACAAGGTGTTAAGTAGCTTGGACTTTTCCTTATCTTTAGTTCCTATATTCTCCACTGCATCCAATAAAGAGTAGGGGTTCACCTTATTCCACATTTTGCCATTAATTTATTCATAGACACATTTTTATTGTTTTTCACAGTAGTGGCCAGGTTAATCTCTAATTGAGATTACACCTCTTTCTTTTTTTTTTTTTTTTTCTGCATGACCTGACAACATCCTTAAACACTTGCTAAGTTGCCTGACCATTTGTCCAAAGTTAATACACCCTCTTCTTTCCCTTAAGTTCCCACAAAAGCTCCATGGGCAGCCAGGGCAGTCATTTTCCTCACCAGCTCATCTTTGGCCACACTGGGACAGGCTGCTCCTTCCCCCTTAAGATTATTTGCTTGAAATGTGTCCCTCCTCCCTGGACCCCTTTGTTTTTAAGGGCTGTTTCCCTTTAAAAAAATCAGTACCTGATTCAGTACTTCCCAAATCTGCATCCTAAATAGGCCAAAGTCTGCCCTTCCTAATTCCAGTGTGGAAGTTTTGGTGCTGCCCCTCCTTCTTTCACAGAACATTGAAAACTTGATTATTTCATGGTCACTGTGCCCCAGGCAGCCAATGACCCCCACATCTGCCACCAGCCCTTCTCTGTTTGTGAGCAGCAGGAGACAGAGCTTTCCTTGGCAGTGGAGTGTTACCAAAAATTCGGTAAAACAGAAAACTCCTTCACACCAATGCAGCATTAAGAAGCAGCATTCTTTATTCAGCCGGGTGCACGGGGGATAGCTCCTCCCAAAGCCGAGCATACTGAGTACAGGAAAGTTTCTGTTCATATTCTGTATTTTGCACACATATTCATTGATTGTCCTGGACTAAACACACATCTGATAATCATTTCCCCAAAATCATTAACATATTTCCCCTCCCCTTTTCCCATGCTCTCTTCTGTCCTGGGGGTCTCTTTCGTGGTCCCTGGTGGTCGTGGACCCCAATGTTCCAGGGGGCCTGGCTGAGCTGGCAGGACACTGAGGCTGGTGAACTTCCAGTTCCCCTTCTGACACAATGGGCATTGTGTGGTTTCCATAGGCCTGGGGTTTTGGAGAACAAGCTCCAGGTGTCAGCTCACCTGGTGGAGACAATTTATCATCTGGTAACATGAGGTCACAGAGTGGGCTATGACATCACATGAGTGATCTATGATGGAATGGTCCATGACATCACAGAGTGGTTTATATGAAGTCATCAAGAAGCTATGACATCATAGGCCATCTCTGTGACATCACAGAGCAGGCTTTGGCATCACAGGACAGATGTCTGACATCACAGAGCAGATTATGACATCTCACCGCAGGCTGTGACATCACAGAGGGGCTGTGTGACATCCCAGGAGGGCTGTGTGAGGTCACTGGGTTGGTCACTCTGCCCCAGCTCCCCCTCACAGTTTCTCCCAACAAGTCCAGTGCTGCTCATGCCCAGCGGGGTCCCTGTCCCCTGGTATCCCCCCTGTCCACCTGGAGCCACAGCCTCCACCAAAGGATGTTCCACAGGATCCACCCTAGAGCCTGACATGGGGAAAAGGGGCCAGGGCTGTGTGACCAGGACATCAAGGACGTGGATTATCCAGGTCCCTGTGGCCTGGGTCAGGTTCCCTAGGGCAGGAAAGATGTCTGGCAGCTGGAGCAGGGTTAGGGAAGGGCCTCCAAGGTGGGGCTGGAGCCCTTGGGCTGTGAGCAGAGGCTGAGGGAGCTGGGCTTGTCCAGCCCGGAGCAGGGAAGGCTGAGGGGCTCCTCATCCCAGCCTGGCAGTGCCAGCGAGGAAGGGATGGAGAACACAGAGCCAGGCTCTTCACCAGGGGCCTGGTGGGAGACAGAAGCCAATGGGTGGAAGGGGAAAGAGAGGAGATCAGCCAGGCCAGGAAGAGATGAAATGAGTCAGGCTGGTTTCAGCATTTCCTCAAGACCAAAAGCAGCCTGACCTCCCTTCTCCATCCACCACTGACAGCTTTGCAAATCAGGAATTGTTTGAGCTTTTTTGCCCCCACTCCAGGACGAGCATCCTGATGCAAGAACTTAATTGTGTTTATTATTTACCACAGAACTACATTTGTCTAAAATTAATTTTAATATGGAAATCACTTGTGGATGGTGGACTCATCAGACACTGCTGGGACATTGCACATAGCTCAGGGAAGAGTGTGATTGTTATTAAATTGTGTTCTGTTCAACCGTGGTCTGTTGGCCATGAAGAGAAACTTTCTGTGCCTCTGACTCTCACCAGTTTCCGACCCCCAAAGGTCACAAACCTGGTGAGTTGTGGTTCCCAGTCCAGTGGTGGCGCTTGGACCTCCCTCCATCCCCAGAGCAGAGCTCCATTGTCCCAGAAAGTCCCTTGCAATGCAGGGATGAAGGAAACAGGACAGGCTGTGGGGATCAGGGGCAGGGCACAGCCAGGGATTTGGGGTGGTTGTGAGCCCAGGGTAGGACCCGGCCCTTGGCCTTGGTGAACCTCATCCAATTGTCCTGGGCCCATGGCTCCAGCCTGTCCAGATCCCTCTGCAGAGCTTCCTGCCCTCCAGCACAGCCACACTCCCACCCAGCTTGGGCTCACCTGGGAACTGCCTGAGGGTGCCCTCGATGGCCTCATCCAGATCAGCAATAAAGAGATTTCACTGACCTGGCCCCAATCCTGAGCCCTGGGGACACCCCTGGGAGTGACTCCATTCCTCAGCTGCTCTGAGTGCCAGGGGTTGGATGAGGGAAATGGTGGGGAGGGGGTAGGGACAAAGTGTTATTGATTGTCAGCCATGGAGGGTCTTGATTTACACATCTATTCAGACTGCATTAGGAGGTGCTGGGGGTCAATATCAATTGGACATTGCTGATATCCATCTCTAAACAGGAAAAACTGGAATAGAAAACAGGACAAAACAGTTCTCTCTGCATAGTTTGCAAAACAGTATATTCACTTTAAATACACTACTGAAATCTGTCTAATTCATCACAGAAGAATTGAAAACTTCAATTATTCCCATGGGCTTTTCTTGTTTGGAAGTTTTAAACAAATCTTTATGAGCCTTTCTCACTGAATTCCTGAACTGAAGAGCTCAAGAAAGAATAGGCCTCTGGAGTAGTAAAATTCATCAACAACCTCCAAGTGGCTGAGGCCCCATCCCCATCAGAGAAGCAATGAACAGAAATGGGCACAGATTAGATTGTCCTAGATTAGGGCAAATCTGGGAGAAGACCTCCGGAAGGAGCCCCCAGAAAGGAAACCTTCACGGCCCCTTCCCCACCTGGTTTGGGAAGAACTCCCTGGGAGAATAGTGGAAAAAAAACTGTTTATTTAACAAGCAAAACACTCCCCAGTACAAAAACACCAGATGACAAAACTCTTTCACTGTTCTGAAGAGATGACAAATTCAGAAAGTCTCTCCTGGGAGTGGTCACCCAGTTCTCGGTCTCCGGTGCAGGGGATGGCTGCTGCAGGTCACAAAGTGCAGGCTCCTGGTGTCTCTTGGTGTTTCCCAGGTCCCGGTCCGGAGCAGGTTCAGATGATATTCAGGAAAGGGAAAGGGAAGGAGGAAAAAAAACAATCCAGGGTAAAAATTGGACTGCCTAGCCTAGCTAAACTAACTAATAAGCAAAAGCAAAAGGAAAGCGAAAAGCAAGCAAGCAAGCAAGCCAAGCCTCTCCTATACACAGACCATGGGGGGAGGTGAGCCGGCTGATAAAAAGACAAAACAATCCTTCCTTTTCAGAGTCAGTCCTGATGGCACAGAATATAATATCAGGCATAAACAGAACACATGACTGGGGATACAAGCACCATAACGTCACCCTAAGACAGCTTTGTGGCTTCCCCAGCTCTGGGATGGGCCCTGGGCCTGGAGCAGGAGCAGCTCTGGAGGGCCCCAAGGCCGGGCTCTTGTGCTGGCCTGGGCAGATGGGATGGCAGCAGGGGCTGCAGAGCTCTCAGCACCTCAGCCCGACGGGAGCGGGGCACCCAGGGAGCCTCCTTTGGCCTTGGCCAAGCCCCTTCCCCCATGGCTGGGGCTGAGTCCTGGCTGAGCTGCAGCTGCTGCTGTGCCCTGGCCAGGGGCTGAGGCCGTGGGGCCAGTGGCCAGAGCAGCCTGGGCTGAGCAGAGCTGTGGGGCCAGAGCCGGCTGGGCTGTGCTGGGGAGAGGCCCTTGGTGCTGCACAGAGCTCAGGGCAGCTGGCAGAGCTTGCAGGGAGCTGGGCTGGGCTCAGAGAGCCTGGCACAGAAACCATCAGTGTCCATCCCAGCCTGGCTGAGCGTGCAGGGCAGGACTCAGCCCAGGCCTTGTGGGGCAGGGCCAGCGCCTGTGCAAGGCATGGAAAACAGGCAAGTGCCCGAGAGAGGAGGCTGCTCTGTGCCCTTGGGGGCATGGACACAGCAGGAACACTCAGGAGCCCAAAGAGCCTCCACAGCTGTGCTGGAGACCAAGGCTGGAGCAGGGAAATGCAGGGCTGCTGCGCCATGGGGAGGGCATTGAATTCCAGCACGCACCTCAGCTCTCTGATGGTCCTGGCACCATGCTGGGCCCTGTTTCAGGCTGGAGCAGAGCAGATGTTGATGGCACAGGAGCCCTGCGGGGCTGGCAGGGACCTGCAGCTTGCAAGGTGCTCTGCTCTCCCTCAGCTCCTCTCTGAGAGATCCAATCCCAGCTCGGCAGCTCAGGGCACAAGTGGCACTGCCTGGTCATGGGCACACAGCTGATGTCTGCCTGGAAACGGGGCAAAAGTTTTAATATCTTTTATTTTAATAATATACAGGCACATTTTTATTATCTAGGTCACTTGAGTATTTTTAAGAAATAGCAAAGTTTTCCCTCCAGGAACAGGAATTTCCTGGAAGTGTACTGATGGGAGAAGAAGAAATACTGATCTTCCTGTCTACTTGAGTCACCAATATTCTGTTTATTATATCATCTCTCTCTTCCTTCAGGTGTTTCCCACTCTCCTGTTTAAATGGCCTTGTTTAAGGAAATCTCTTCACTCGACCAGCTGGATCTATGTACTTCCTATTGCTCCAAGTTTTTCTCCTCCAGATGCTTTCTGGTCATTCAAGTGCCTCTCACCTGACTGGTTTCATGCTTTGAGCTTCAGGGAGTGGTCCAATCTTTCCGAAGTTCAAAAAAATATCATATTAGTCAACATCCTTATTAGTGTTCATATCTATCATAGAATTACCTTTTCTTGTGTCTTTGTCTAAAACTGTTCCTGTACAGAAATCCCTTGGGAATGGGGGACATGTCAGATGCTGCTGGGACATCACAGAGAGCTGAGGGAAGAGCTGGGATGGTTATTAAACTGTTCAAATGTTCAGCTTGTGTTTCTTGGCAAGAAACCTTTCTGTGCCTCTGAGTGTCACCATCCCTGAGCCCAAAGGACACAAACCTGATGAGTTGTGGTTCCCACTGCAGGGGGATTTGGACCTTGGCTCTGCACAGGAGAGCTCTTCATCCACTTTCCCTCTTTTCTTCCCTCTGGGCATGGAGGGAGCTCCTGACTTCAGCCTGTGACTCGTGTGTGCAAAGAGCAAATCTGGGCAGAATCGGGGCAGGGAGGGTTTGGGGGGCCTTGGGATCTGTGCTGGGCTCAGAAGGTGTTTTCCATTGCTCTGAGACTGTCTGCTGTGCACAGTGGAGTTAATATCCAGCAGAGGAATGACTTTTGCATTTGATGGAGCTGTGCCTTCCCTTGGCTTTGTTGGCTGACAAGAAATGAACATCCCTCTGTGTCTCGGGCAGTTCCTTCTCCAGGGAAAGCAGGTGGGAGTTGGAGCCAAGGAGCTGAAACCTGCAGGTGCAGCCTGGGCTGGAGGGAGCTCAGATTTGCACAAGGCTGCTCTGAGTGCCAGGGCTTGGATGGGGGAGATGGTGGGGTGGGGGTAGGGACAGAGTCTGATTGATTGTCAGCCATGAAGGGTCTTGATTTTCATATCTATTTCAACTGCATGAGGAGGTACTTGGATTCAGTGTCAATTGGAGAGTGCACTTATTAATGTAAAAACAAGGAAAAAAAAACCTAAACAGGACCTGAAAAATATTTTCTCACTGTCTTCTAAAATGTAGTGTATTCACTTTGAAGAGGCTTCTGTAATTGGGCTAATTAACCACAATTATTTGAACATTTACATTATTCCCAGAGGCTTGGCTTGTTAAGGTGTTTTGAATGTTAATGAGCTCTGGGACACTGAATTCCTGAACTGAAGAGCGGAAGGCTGAAGAAGCCTCTGGAGCAGTAAAATTCAGCAGCAGCCTCCAAGGTGCTGAGGATGTCAGCAGCCCCCACTGAGGCCATCCCTGCCCAGAGACCGTGGGGGAATGGGCAGACAAGGAGAGCGTCCCTGGGGCTGGGGCAGCAGAACTCAGAGGCACCAGCGGCTCCAGCTGGGAAATGGAGCGTGGAATGGGGCTGTGAAAGCCCTGCCTGGGCTGTGCCAAGCAGGACACACAAGCCATGATCCCCATCCCTCAAACAATTATCTCAAGGAGACATTTAAGAGGAATTGCAATTGTTTGTGTCCTCTGAGTTGGATGCACTGGAGAAATACCAACAAGAGATTCTCAGGAGCTCAAAACAACAAAACAGCCTTTATTGGGAACTTTAGAAGAGCAGAGAAACTTTGGCAAAATGTCTTATACAACATTTAATCAACAAAAACACTTCTCAAAGCATTAACTTGGCCCATTCAACATCACAAACTCTAAACCTGTTCAATTTTAAGTTAATCAAAATTCACAACAAGACACAGAAATAGAGAAAAATATGATTTAGAGAAGCACACACAGAGCTACCAACTCCTAGATTCCAGTGGTTCTAAAAAAAATAGAAATTCCAAGAGGAGGTAGAGTCAAGACGTGTGCTTGCCTTGTGCTCAGCCTTAAATACCCCTTGGTGTTCCTGGGCCCTTCCCCCAGGTGGGACTTGGGGTCATTTGGTCACTCAGGAGCTGGGCTGGGGGCTCCAGAGGTGGCTGTGGAGCATTGCCTGTGCTGTGCCAGGGACTGGCAGACACTGCTGGGCTGGGATAGAGGCTCTGGGGGGATTGGGCTTCCAGGGCAGGGCAGGGCTGGGGTTCCAGGGCAGGGCAAGGCTGGACCTGCCCCTTCCTCCCCCACACATGAAATGTTTCCAGCCAACAATCTCCTCCAGTCTGTCACAACAGGCAGTGTTGGAGGTGAAATCCCAGTTCTGGCCATGGGCACCTGGACGAGAAGGACAGTTCTTTTCCATAGCAATGAAAGCCCCAGGTCTCAGCTCATTTCTGGTTTGATTGCCTGGATTTTGTTTGGTTTTGTTGTTGCTTTGTTTCCTTGGTGTGCCTGAAGTGTCCAGTCAGGAGCAGAGTGACTCTTGCCAAGGAACTTTGTGGTGCTGTCACTTAATATTAAATCTGGTTTTTGCTGATTCCTTGCTGGGGATTTTTTCAGCGCTCTCAAGCCCTCATTGGTAACAGGGTGAAGGAGCCCTGGCCCAGGCTCTGGCCCTGGGGGACACGGGGACACTGCCGGTGGGTTCCTGTCCTCCTGTCCCACCCCCCAAAGTCTCAGCCCCCGTCCCCGTGTCAGGCTCTGGGGTCGATCTCGTGGAACATCCTCTGGGGGAGGCTGCGGCGCCGGGGGCGGGGGGACCCGGGGGGACAGGGGACCCCGCTGTGCACGAGCAGCGTTGGACTTCTCTGGGGGAACTGGGAGGGGGGTCTGGGGTGGAGTGACCTCCCCAGTGACTTCACACTGCCCCTGTGATGTCACACAGCTGCCCTGTAATGTCACACAGCCCACTCTGAGATGTAACAGGCCACCTGTGATATCAGACAGGTGTCCTGTGAGGTCACACCCTGCTCTTTGAGGTGCCAGTCTGCTCTGTGATGTCACAAAATCTTCCCTGTGATGTCACAGCCCAGCCTGTGATTTCACAGACACCCTGTGATGTCACAGCCAGCTCTATGATGTCACAGCCACCTTTGTGAAGTTATGCAGCCTCGCTGTGATGTCACAGCCTGCTCTGTGGTTTCGCAGTCAGCTCTGTGATGTCACAACCCACTCTGTATTGTCTCAGCCTTCTCTGTGACATCACACAGCTGCTCTGTGATGTCACAGAGCCCTTTTCTATGATGGCAGAGTCTTCTCTGTGGCCTCACAGCCCGTTCTGTGATGTCACACTGCCAGCCTGTAATGTCACAGCCAACTTTGTGACATCACAACCTCCTCTATGATGTCACAGCCTGCTCTGTGATGTCACAGCCTGCTCTGTGATGGCAGAACTCACTTAACATGTCACACAGCACCTCTGTGGGCTCACAGACCCACCCTGTGATGTCACAACACCTTCAGTGATGGAACACAGCCACCCTATAATGTCACAGCACACTCTTTGACCTCACAGCTTGCTCTGCTCTGTGATGTCATACAGGCATCCTGTGATGTCACATCCTGCTCTGTGATGTCACATAATAAACCAGGGATGTCACAGCCAACTATATGATGTCACAACCTGGTCTGTGATGTCACACAATCACAGAATTGCTGGATTGGAAGAGACCTTTAAGATCATCAAGTCCAGCCCATGCCCTGACACCACCTCAGCTAAACCATGGCACTGAGTGCCACATCCAGTCTTTTTTTAAACACATCCCAGGATGGTGACTCCACCACCTCCCTGGACAGACAATTCCAGTACTTTATCACCCTTTCCATAAAAAACTTTTTTTCTAATATAAAACCTAAATTTCCCTTGGTGCAGCTTAAGACACTGTCCCCTGGTTCTGTCAGTTGCTGTGAGGAGAAAGAGACCGACCCCCACCTGACTGCAACCACCTTACAGGGAGTGTGGAGAGTGATAAGGTCACCTCTGAGTCTTCTCCAGGATAAACAACCCCAGCTCCCTCAGTCATTCCTCACAGGACTTGTGTTCCAGACCCCTTGTAACAGATAAGAGAAGTCTCTTTGTTCATCATTAAACAGGAACTCAGGCAAAGGAAGAGGTTTTTTGTGAATAACAGGAAACCCGAGGATATGCTGACTCCTTAAGTTGATTGTACAACGAGGGTCGGGAGGTGTGTAACCATCTATGGAAAGATTGTTACAGGGTCATAAACCCCCAGCGAGGAAGAGGAGGAGAGCCTTCATCCAGACGACCACCAGAGAGCAGGCGGCGACCCCCTAGCAACTGGAGGCGCACGCGCAGAGTACTCCCGGAAAAGCCACAAACGCGGAAGAAGGGGGAGAATAAAGGACCGTGGGAAAAGGGAAGCGGTGTGAGCCTTGGCGGAGCACTGACTCCCCGGCTGCACCCAGCGCTGTTTGCTTGTCATTGCTTGCTGTAATCAATAAAATTCTTTTTATCAATCCCTAAAGGATCAGACAAATTATTTACTTTAACTTATAACACCCGTTCCCTGCTCTTGCTGCTGCCCCATCTTCAAAGCCTCTCCCTCGGGCTCTTCCTCCCGTGCAGAGCAGCTCTCCTGGACAGGGACGGCAGATGGCACAGCTAGGAAGCAAAGGGAGCACTGAGTCAGTATGGGGACGTTTTCCTTGGCAGCAGCTGCACTTCCATCAGGGAAGGGAAGATCTCAGAGCCTCCCCAGGAGGGTCAGAAAGAAAAAGCAGCCGAGCGGGCCAGGCTGTGGTGAGCGCAGCCGCGGCGGGACTGTCCCGCAGCCCCGGCAGCCCGGCACAGCCGGCACAGCTCCCGGGCCCTGCCGGCACAGCTGCCTTGCCCAAGGACAGCCCCTGTGCCGGCCGGGGCAGCTGCGCTGAGCAGCCCCAGCACGGGCAGGGCCCGCTGCTGCCCCGCCGGGCAGTGCCCACGGCCACAGCCCACGCCACCCTCAGCCCCACCCTGCCTCCCCGGCCCTGTGGCCTCACCCGGGCTCTCTCCAGCGTGGCAGCAGCAGGTCCCCATTCCCTGCTCTTGCTGCTGACCTTCAGCTTCTCCCTGCTGGCTCCCGTCAGTCTCCGGCTGTCCTCAAGGTCTCCGCTGCAGCTGTGGCAAAAGCGGAGGCTCTGCAACTGGTTCCAAGGCCTGGCAGAGCTGCAGTCCCGGAGCCCTCTGTGTTCCCTGCCGGCCCCCTCCATCCCCTCAGCCCCGCCATGCTCTCGGCAAAGCCCCAGCCCCTTCAGTTTCTTCAGCCCCTCACAGTCCTCTCAGCCCCTCAGTCCCTTCTGACCCATCCCGTCCCCCTAGACCCGCCACCCCTCGGCCTGTGCCACTTCCCTGTCACCTCAGTGCCACCATCGCCCTCGGCTGCCCCACAGCCCTCAGCCCCAGCAGCACCTCAGGGTCACCGTCCCTTCAGCGTCACCGCCCCCTCAGCCCCCTCAGTCTCACCGTCCTTCAGCAGCTCCTCAGGGGACACTGCCTGGGGCCACCGGCAGCTCCCACCGCTCCAGGGACACCCGGGGCTGGAACTGCTGCTCCGCCCGGCCCGGCCGCCAGCTCGGACCCAGCACAGGGAGAGGGGACACAGGGGGCACGGGGGAAAAGCAAGAGGTGAGGGAGGAAGCAGAGCAGGGGAAAAGGTTAAAAAGAGGCCTACACCTATACAGATATCAATCTATGTAACTAAACCCCCATATATCAATATAAATATGCCTATCTACAAATATAACTATATATATGTAAATGTGACTATACACGTGTATAAATGCAACTACGGACATCTACAACTATAAATGCACATCTAAAAATATAAATATATACACCTAAAACTAAAAATAAATTAACTAGACAAATATCTATGTAGATAGAAAAATGTAACTACATAAACCTATAAATACAACTACATATATCAATAAGTAGAACTATACACATCTACAAATATAACTAGAGAGAGAGGAATTCTACCTGCCCAATGGTCACAGGCTCTCCCTCTGTCTCTTCCTGGCACACAGGGCAGCCCTCCTGGACAAGTTGATCACACGGGATCTGGGAAGCAAAGGGAACACTGAGACAATACTGGCCCTTGCGCAAGTGTCCCTTGAGCACCAATTGTCCTTCTATCAGGGACATTAAAAGACGGCCTGAAAGGCAGACTCTCACTTGGCAATTTGAAGCCTGCTCTATAAAGAACACGGATCCTTCCAAGTTTTCAAAACGGAACTGTGTAAAGTATTTAAGTATTCTAATAAAGTCTCAGCACCCACAGTGCAAATGGCACCCACGAGAGCTTGAAACACAGACAGTCCCAGTGACAGAGAGACCACAGTCCTCACTGAAATGGCTGAAGGCTGCTGGGGGCTGAGGTATGAACCAGACTGGGACACCCAGCTTGGTGGCATAACTCCCACAAGGTCAGGTTTATTCCCTGCTCTCTTGCCACAGCAGAGGACTCAGTGCCCAAGCCTCTGGCGAAGCGTGGAGGGCAGAGCTCGGGCAAGTTGTGCATGTGCCTTTGAACTAAAGGCACCAGGAAGCACCAACCCTGCAGACAAGAGCTCAACTCTTCTCGTCTCCCTTCCTGCCAGAGGCAGGCTCAGAGCAGCCGTCTCACACCTCTCTAAACCAACGGGGGCTCTGTCCTTACCAGGCTCCTCGGGCTCTGGGGAACTGTTCTCGCAGCTCTCGGTGCCAGATGAAGTTTCCTCTGCTGCAGCCCGGTTCACAGGCTCCCCTCCTGAAGACTCAGGGGCAACATTCATATTGTCCTTGAAAGAACAATAGAAAAAAAGAAAACTAAAGATCATTCAGTATTTTGCTGGAATCGCATCAAGGATACAGTTACTCTCCTTCTCCATGTAACAGCGTTCAAAAGCTTTCAGCCCAGCCTCTTCCATTCCCCTCCAATGGGTTACCTGAGCAGAGGGAGACCTTTCATGCAGGGATCTCCTGATCTCCCGGATCATTTGCTCCACGGCAAAGCCAAGATCCACTGGTGGCAATTGCTCTTCACCAGGTGCATTCCAGGCTGAGCCGGAGGCCGTCGATGCTGCACAACCTGCACTGCCAGGTGGAGCGCTGGGGGCTGAAGTGCCCGAGGTGGCTGCAAGAATACAAAGACATTGGTCACACTCCACAACGTGGCTCTGGGACACAGATCTCTGTTGCTGCCTTGGATCAACCATCACAGGAAGCAGGCAGGAAAACCAGGCAGAGAATCTTTTGCCTTTCTAGGTGCCCCTTCTAAATAAGCTTGAGAATTTTGGGCCGAGAATGACAGAGCCTTGTGGAAAAATACTCCAAACAGTCACTTTTCATGACCTTTTGGAAAAGCAAGGCTACAACTCTTTTCCTACCTCGCGGGTCGTGGGCTGGGGGCTGCTGCTCTCTGTGGAGCTGCTGGAAGCTGCAGGGCTGGATCCTGAGCACCTCCCGGTCGATGGGAGGCAGCTGCCCCCCGTAGAGCTGCTGGAAGCGGCTGCGAGGCCCCTCCCGCCCGAGCGGCAGCAGCGGCTCCCCGTAGAACCCGAAGAAGCCGCAGGGCGGGATGCGCAGCAGCTCCCGCTCGGCGGGCGGCGGCCGCTCCCCATAGAGCTCCTGGAAGCGGCTCGGCCCCTCCCGCCGGGCCGGCACCGGCCGGTCCCTGTGCAGCAGGTGGAAGCCGCAGGGCGGGCGCCGGGCGAGCAGCGGCCGCTGCCCGGGGGGCGGCTGGAAGCGGCCAGGCCGGGGGCTGCGCAGCTCCCGCCCGTCCGGCAGCGTCCGCTCCCTGTGCAGCAGCAGGAAGCCGCTGGGCGGGCGCCCGGGCGGCAGCGGCGGCCGCTCCCTGGAGAGCGGCTTGAAGCGACCGCGCCCGTCCCGCCCGTGCGGCAGCGGCCGCGCCCCGGGGAGCTGCTGGGAGCCGCGGGGCGGGCGCCTGCGGCCCTCCCGCCCCGCCGCCGGCCGCTGCCTGTTGGCCGCGCTCCGGCGCCTGATGCGGAGCAGGAGGTCGGGGCGGTCGCGGCGAAAGCAGGGGTTGCTGTAGTGGAGCCAGCTGCCGGCATCGCCCGGCGCAGCTGAGCCAACCCGGCCCGGCACCCTGCGGAAGCCGTAGCGGTAGAGCTGGCGCACGAAGCTGCGGAACTGCATGGCCCTGAAGGTGTGCGGGGCCGGGCCCTGGGCGTCGCCCGGGCTGAGCAGCTCCCGCTCGAAGAGGGAGCGGTGGATGAGCAGCCCCCGGGCCCGGCTGTCCCAGCGCACGGAGCGGACGCGGGGGCTGTTCACCAGGCGCCACAGCTTGGCGGGGAAGGCGCTGGCTCTGAGCCCGGCGGGCAGCGGCAGCTCCGCCATGGCGCCGCTCGCCGGCTGTCGCCACAACGGCCCCGGCGCAACGGCCGCGTGGGGATACCATAGGGACAGAGCCAACGCGGGGATTTGGAGCCTGGGGGTGCTGGCACCAAAGTCCTGCTCTTGAGAGGGGTGCAGGGACACAGGGGCTGTCAGAGGACAATGAGAGACAGGGGACATGAGGCCATAATGGGCCAAGCAAGATCCTGCCCAGCGTGGCAGCAAAGACATTTCCTCCCCGTGGCCTTGGCACTCCAGGGCACCCCAAAAAGGGCCGAGGAGTCCTGTGTGTAACCAGGAGGGATGACTGACATCACTGTGGGTCCCGGCATTCCCCAGTCCCTTGCTGGCCATTCAGTGCACACTGGGGCCGCTGGGCATGTGTGGAACATGGGGATGGGGTGCACAAAATTAAAGGGGGACCCCAAAGTGGAAGGAGTGGAAGCCAAAATCGCTGGGTGGAGACCCCCAAAACGGAGGTGTGAGATCCCAAAATGGAGGGAGGAACCCACAAAATTGGGGCAACGCCCCAAAAACCCACATGAAGCTGTTCTCTCCCTCCATTGTTTACCAACAAGAGTTCCATCTACCAACTCTAATTTCAGCAAATAATTCCAAGTGTTTTAGCTGAAACTCATTCTGAGCAAACTTTGTAGAAGTGATCACAGAATCACAGAATGTTCTGTGTTGGAAGGGATCCACCGAGTCCAATTCTGAAGGGAATGGCTTGCTGGCAGGGTCAGCACCAAAGACACCCACCCCAGCTTAAGGAAGAAGTGTCATTGACTGTAGGGCAAAGCAGCACAGAAGTACAAAAGGATAAGCTAAGCAATGCACCTGATTATTACTAGAAAAGATTGCCTGTAGGGATTGAGAAAGATACATCACCAGTTACCCTCATACTTGACCATTGTCCTGACACACACGTCAGCTGGGGATGCCCTGTCACACCAAGGGATTGGAGAAGCACTCCCAGTAACTGGGAATTCCTATGTGGTTCGCCCACCCTCAGGCGAGGCCGCCAACTTTGCTGTGAGAGGGCCCAGATTTTATACTGTTGAATAAACAACCTACCACAACTTCTAGTGTGGGAACATCTGGTTTCATCCTCCTCTTGGCCAGGGCTCAGGGAGGAACTAAGGGAGTTTGCTTTGAGCCTACACCTTCAAACAAAGCCAGATAGAGATGTGATAAATGAATATGATTTGTGCCAATAATTGTAACTATATTGATAATTTTAGAAAATATTTGTTAAAAAGTAATAGGGGAAAGTGATATGTAATTAGCATCACAAAACAGCTGTTCGCAGATGTTCATAAGATCCAGGATGGAGTATTGAGATATTTTAGCACAAAAAGCCTTGGGAAGGACAAAGCTGGGAAAAACTCCAAGAGTGGAATTGACATTGAGACGAATGAAAGTCCAGGCAACTTCTTCTTAGGTAAGATTGGCCTTGAAGACAATTAAGCTGCCCATACCACTCAGCACCAGAGAAACCTGGCTTGACCCTCCACACCTCGCAGTCAGGCTCGGTAGGAGTTCAGGCCAGAGCCAGACTGGCACCGGCTCTGCCCACGTCTGTATTTAAGCAGCGAGGGGGGACATGTCACAATCCTGCGCTCGGTGATGTCACCCTCCATCAGGAGGCCATGTCCACGCCAGTGCATGTTGATAGGAGAAAGAAGAAAACTTCTGCACTTCCATATTGCTCCGCCTTGGCCACCTGTGTCATGTGTCCATGGCCGTGTCTCATCCCTGCTCCTGACACCTTGCCAAGGTTTTCTGTGAGGAGCGGAGTGGTGGGAGCTGTCAGCATGAACGGCCTGTGGCTGGATGATGTCTCCTCCTGTCACTGCCTTTCCGTGGCAGTGCTGGGATTTGGAGAACCTGGGTGCTGGTGGCCAGCCCGGGGTGAGAGTGTCCCCCTCCATGGGACAGGGTTGTGTCCCTGCTTCAGGGAGAAGCAGGAAGGAATGTTTTGCTCCAGCCCCATCCACTCCCGCTGGCACTTGCCCACAGTGCCGGGTCCCTCTGCACTTCCCAAGTTTGTGTTTCTGGAGTTCAGTGCCTTTGTGCTCCTTTCCAGAGCCTCAGGAACGACCTGGAGTTGCTGTCCCAGCAGAGTGGGGTACAAGGGCCAGAGGAACCCTGTCGTGACTCTGGAGAGCCCAGGACCCATCACCGCGTGGGCCATGCTATGCCATCATCCCTTCCTGCCTCTGGCTATTGTCATCCCTGAGAGTCATCAGCCCAAGCAGTTCTTTCTTCACTTGGAACTAACTGCTCCTGGTTTGAGGCTTGGCTGCTGTGAGGCAAGGATTCTGTGTGCAACCACCATGTGGCTCTGCCTCAGGGTGCAGAGATCTCTCTTCAAACCTGTGCAAATGGAGGATGTCCATTGCCATACTTTGGTGCTTAACAATACACAAGGAAAAAGACGGAAGTTTGTTCATCAGGACTTCTTTGTGTTGTTATGGGGAGGGTGTTTCTCCTTGCTTGAGAAAGTGCCTCTTAAAATATGCAGTTATATTCCATTTCATTTGGAATTGGACTTTTAACGGTCTAAATGTGCAGGCAGCAGCTGGAATTTCAGAGTACCAAAATATTCCCTTTTTCCTGGGGTAACTAATGCGCCCCAGGAGGTGCATTTCATGCTTTAAGAGGACTCTTGGCCAAGGTGCTGGTTTGATCTTGAGTTCCTTGCGCATCTGTGGCCCAGAATATCCCCCCATTAACTTGCTGCCATGATCCCATTTCATTTCTTTTTCTCTCCTGTCCCGTGGGCCCTGAAATGATGAAATGACAGAAAGGGTGGGGATGGAAGGGACCTTTAGAGATCATCTAGTCCAAGCCCCCCGCTATGCTCGGGGCCACTCTTCACTAGACCTCACTCCTCAGACCCTCATCCAACCTGACCCTGAACACTCCCAATGAGGGCACATCCACAACAGCCATGGGCATCCTGTTCCTGGCTTTCCCTCGAGCAGAGGGGCAGAACTCCCTCCCTTGACCTGTTGGACATCCCTCTTTAGACACAGCCACAGAGGGCTTTCAGGGCTGCAAGAACACAGCTCACAGCCAATGTTTCCTTCTCAGGGATCTCCCAGTCCTTCCCCACAGGGCTGCTCTCAATCCATGCATCACCCCTGCTGTTCTGCTAAGCTCTGGAATATGCCTTTCTAAAGAGGAGGCATTTCACACACTGGGAAAAAAGTTGTAGGTCTAAGGAAAGGAGGCTGAGCCAAGTGGTGGCATTGAAATACAGGTGGGGTAGACATTCCTCTTTGATGAGAGGAATGGTTTGCAGGTTTGGGGTGCAAAATGTAACATTTGGGGAAGGAGAAAAAGGCACAGAAATTCAGGCTTTCAGCAGCTGAGAGGTGGCAGTATTAGAACACGCAGCAGTTGGTGAAAGCCATCTCTCTCCTTCAGGTTCTCGCTGTGTGGGAAGGTGCTGGGAGTTGTGGTGGCTGCACTCACCCTTTGCTGGGAGGATGATCTGTACCAGGGGAGAGCAGAAAGCTGCCATGGTGAGCAGAACATGCGCAGAGCATTACAGTTCAGAGAATGATACTGCCCCTGAAGTGCAAAAAGCTTGAAAGCATCTCATTCTGTGCAGCACTGTTGTACAAATTTTCTCTTCTAGAACATGCCCCTTTTTGTATTCTGCAGATGAATTATCTGTTTTTATTGAATACATGGGGTTTTTTTCTTAAGGTTTTTGGGAGAACTCTCAAGTTAATTTTTATTTGCAATTTGCATCCAGCATTTATACAGGTTTTTAAGTTGTTCTTTTGTAAATACTTGGGGAACAAATATCCAACCGTTTTTTATTCCTTTGGGATATTGTGATTAGTATTCTTGGAAAGAAAACTTGCTGAACAACTGTGATAACACAGAGAGCAGGAAAACAGAGATATAAAGGAATGAAGATTGTAAAATTGCGCTGTGCAGAAGAGACCCACAGACAGCCACTGTAAACACAGCTGAGAGATTCAGCCTGGAGTAGAGTGGAACACATTCACTGAAGATCTCTGGTGCACAGGAATGCAAAGACTGAGGAGAAAAGGAGAAAGTCATTCAGTCATTTAGACTCCTGGAAGCATTGTCTAGAGATCTAAAAAGCTATTACATTACAAACCTAAAACATCCCCAAATGGATTGATAAGTGTGATGTGCACATCTCTGCTGTTTTCAGAGCCAATGAAACTGACAATTAGGAATGGGAACCCAGATGTTTATCTCCATTACTCTAACAACACCTTAACAAGGCACTTTAGGAGCTGAGCACTAACATTCTCACCCTGCTGTATTTCCTTTACATTTGAATTCCAGCTGGTAGAAGAAGAGATCTGGCTCTAATTGCTCCCCAAGTTAGCCGTTGCACTTTCAGGTTAGGAGTACGTGTAAAATTCAGCTAATAAATCTCTCTATCCATGAATATTCCACTACTGAACTGACATACAGAAACATCCTTTTTCTCTTTGTACCTTCCTAAGTGGTGCCCTAATTAACAGGAGATTTGTGTAACTCACACAGGGAATCACCAAAATTGCTGAAATTGACTCTCAATTTAATTAAAAAAGGCTTCTGAGGAAAGGCTTGACAGGATCACTAAAAAAACTGAAACTTGGAAGAGAAACATGCATTTTAGCACTGATCAAGAGAAAATAAGAATAAATCCTATCAAAACTGCAAGTAGGAGATAAGGAGAAAGACAGGAAGCACAGGGAGAAAAAGGCCCTGTCAGATGACCTGTGGAAGGTAACTTTGTGCCCCAGCACTGTTGAGGACATTCCCTGCCATTGGTGCCAGCAGCTGGAGACATAAATACTGATGGATTTGGGGGCCACAATCTTGGTAGTGCAGTGTCGCCGTAGAGCAGGACGGGAACGAAAATGACTCCAAATCAAAGGCAAAGAGAATGAACTCTGATTTATTTCAAATGCACCGCTCTATTTATAGAGAACATCGTGTGGACTAATTTCATTGGTCCTAGAGTAAAAACATCTCACACCATTGGTGTGCAGTGAATGACGCACGGTGGCAGAACCTATCTATAAACAATGTGAACAACAAGAGAGATTAGAGAATTATTTACATTCTCTCCCAACTGTCTCCCAGGCTCTCACCTGGTTAGAAAACCTTCTCTTTTTCTCTCTGACTGAACTGAGAATATCCACAGAGGACATGGTTTGGGACCAGCTTTTCTTCCAGCGGGGGATGGCGTCAGGTGGGTCCCGTCTGCTTGGCATGGTGGGATCAGAGCTTTGGGGAGATGGCAGCGAGGACAGGAGCATCCTGCTCTGGGCAGCTGCTGAGGGCTGGATGTGCCGTGGCTGGCTGCAGGCTGGGCACATGTCCTGCCCTCCTGCTCTGCTCCCAAAGGCAGCAGGGATGGGCAGCTCTGGGCACAGCTCTGGGCACGGCCAGCATGGCCTGGGCACCGCGGGCGGCTGGGACAAGGGGACAGGAGCCTTCAGCTGACGGGCGCTTTCTGGTTTCTCTCCTTGCAGCCGGGCTCTGCGGGTGCTGAGGCTGCTCTGGGCTCTGCCAGGGCTCTGCTGGAGCTCAGCAGCGGGCCGCAATCAGCCAAAGAAGAAATGGGGTGACCTGCAGCACAGACCTGCTGGAGCATTTCAGCAACACAGCTCAAGTGTGCAGAGTGTACGCCTCCCAGGGAAAACATGCCACAACCCCAAAATAAACTTGTTCAATGGCTTCTGAAATGAAATCAATCTGGGATGACCCCAAATGACATTTTGCAGCTTGCTCCAGCTGTAGCTCAAGCCCTTATCTGAACAGTTCTGTCCCCCACCTGCCTTGTACTTCCCAACTGCTCCCTCTTTTCCCGTAGTGAGTTCCCAGCCCATGGCAGTCTCCATCACACTGTTGCCTTCCTTGATGCCCCTCACCACGAGGAAGGCTGAGCCCCAGGCTTAGGGACTCATCCTGTCACTGGCTGAGGAGCAGCAATGTCTCAGAGGTCCAGTGGGATTTTAGTGTCATTCAGAGCTGCTCTCCAGCCCTCAGCTCTCCTCACTGCTGAGTTCCCACTCCCTTGTCCTCGTCCTTGTAGCAGGAGGAGCTCTGTGAATCCCCTTGAGCCTCCCCACTCTTCCCAGCCCACGCACCCACCTCAGTTAGGCTGAAGCTGCAGCTTCTCTGTCTCCTCTGGCACACCAGTCCAGTCCCCTGTGCGGGGAGCCCCAGCCCCAGAGCACAGCACTCAGCAGTGCACTCCGGGCTGGAGCAGCTCCCTCCCAGCCCCAGCCCAGGGACCCCTCCAGCCCCGGGGCTTGGGGCACCGTCAGCACCCGCTGCTGCAGCCACCGCTTCTGCTGGCCCAGACAGCAACACCCCAACTGGGGCTGATCCCGAGGGAGCAGCAGCAGGGCCTGGATCTGATCCCTGACTCTGGGGCAGGGCTGGACAAATGACCCCCAGCAGCAGCAGCACGTGGAGCTGAATTTCAGCACAGCCCCTGCCACTCTTCCCTCCCGTGTGCAGCGGTGTCACAGCAGCCTGAGGCACCTCGGAGCCCCCAGGGCCAGCAGGGACTTGAGATGGCAGCCCTGGGCTCCTGGAGCTTGTGCAAGGAATGGAGCTGGGGACTCGCTGTCCATGGGGAGCTTCCAGATGGAAAAGGCAGCTGTGCCCAGGCAGCTCCAAGGGCAGAGAAAGGAGGGTCTCGACCCCTGGATCTGTGCCAGTCCCACAGTCCTGGGCAGCAGCCACCGAGCCCTGGGGGAGCAGAGGGCACAGCAAGAGGGACAAAAGCAGGCAAGGTCAGAGACTGGAGAGAGCCAGACCCGGCAGCAGGAGCAGCTGCTCCATTGCACTCTTGGAGAAAGCTCTTGGCAGGTTCAAAGCGCTGAAAGGCGCGAAGGGCAGAGAGGAGGCCACACCAAACACTGCTCCTGTTTCCACAGCCTCCCCTCTCCGTGACCCAGAAGGAATTGGATGGACTGTGTTCTTCTCCCCGAGTCGTCCGGTTCAGCACGAGCAGCTGAGCACCAGGAGCTGAAGGAGCTGAAGCCTCAGGCCACAAGAGCTGGGCCTGAGGAGACTTTGTGAGCAAATGAATGCTGCTAACATGGACCTGGCTGAATGCAGCAGATGGAATCATGGAATCACAGAATCCTTTCTGTTGCAAAAGACCTCTGAGCTCATCCAGTCCAGCCGGTCACCCAGCAGTGTCGAGCCCAGCACTAAACCACGTCCCTGAAGTGCCAAGGCCTGGACAACAGCCCTGAGTGAGGCCCTGAGCCAAAGGTGGCCTCTGGATGAACCTTCCGACCAAAGCTTATCTTTGTATCTGCTCACTAATGAAATATGCATGGTCATTAGCACTGTGATAGATGTATCCACTCATTAGTGAAACATGGATTGACCTTTCTGTGTTTAGAAGCCAGACAAGGCCATGAAATCTGACATCTGGCCTTGTCTGGGGCTGAATGGGCAAAGTCACCTCCCTTGGTTCCTCTTGGGCCCTGGCCAGGCTTTGGGAGGAACCCAGGAGGAGGATGAAACCAGATGTTCCCGCACCAGCAGCGCTGTCAGTTTGTTCATTCAGCACTGTCAGAGCTGGGCCCTCTCCCAGCGAGGCTGGAGCCTCACCTGTGGCTGGAGGCACCTGCAGGAATTCCCAGTGTCCAGGAGTGGCTCTGCAGCCCTTGGCTGTGACAGCTTCCCCAGCTGCTGTGTGGATCTGGAGCATGGTAAAGCCTGAGGGTAACTGCTGCTGGATCTTTCTTAATCACTGCTGCAATCTTTGGTGCTGCTGGCTGGGTGCATTGCTGAGCTGCTCCTTTTGGGATTCTTTGCTGCTTTGAGCTACAGTCAATGACACTGAGTCCTTCAGTTGGTGTCTGTGTCTTTGGTGCTGACCCTGCCCACTGGTGAAACAAAACTGGCACAGTCTGGCCAGATCACAACAAAATGCCACTTTTTAAATGTAAATGTGAGGAATCAGTCCCATCAGAAATTCCCAGATGGGAAGCCCTTCCCTGGAGTTCCCTGGCTCTGGAGTGGGCTGAGGTCAGAGCACCCTGTGAGCAGTGGGGCACTCTGTTAAAAGAGGCTGAACCCCTGGATGTCTTCAAATGCATCCAAAAATTGCATGTGGAAGAAGGAAAAGAATTGTGGGTTTGGGAATATGTGGGTGAAGTTTGTAAATGGCACATTGGAAACAGCACCAACAGAAGGAAGAATTGCTTTTGGAATGCTCCCACATGGAGGGACAGAGGAAGGTTAAAACTTGAGCTCAGGTTCATTTGTGCAAGTGAAATATAATATTATTATTATCATCATTAATAACAGTTATATAAAAATAGAACATGATTATACATTTTTTTTTCAGATAGAATTAAAAATTGATAATGTGAAATAAGGCTGACAATGCTAATATGTCACCTTTGGCTGCTCACTGTGACACTGAATACCCTACAGAAAAGGACTGGCCAAGACCCAAATGTCACAATAGAACTTTGTGAATTGTGTATAATGAATAAAGGAGGAAGGGATGTTGTGGAAACCCAGGACACCGGGAGGATTTCTCTGTCTGCTCTGGGGTGTCCTGACCCCCAGGGGAGCACTGACTTTGACCCTCATTCATGGAGAAAACTTCCAAAGCCTCAAGGTAAACTAGAAACCACAAAAGTGTGAAATAGATTGTAGAGATTGTAGAGAGGAGTTTAGTATGTCACATGGGTAAGAAATTTAAACTTTAGGATTTTTAGTATGTTATAGATGGATTCAAGATTGTTATAAATGAATGCTCCAATTTATTAATTAAAGAAAATTTATTAAATTGTCCAAATATAAATTTAGAGAATAACAACAAAAAGCCACTATCAAAAAAAGGTCAGTGCCGAGCCCGGGATCGGCGCTGGGTGAGACACAGGTTTGACCACTAGAGCATAGGGTCCCCTATGTTCACCCCGACTGTTCTGTCCAAGTGATTTATAGATGGTTTTTCTTGCCTGAGGCAAAGTCTCTTTCTTCTTTTCTGGGCTGCACCTATTCATGTGGAGTTCCTTCACTGTGGCAAGTTGAACAGAACCCGTCCGATCGATCGTGCTCCTGGAGTTCGGTATTCAGATGTATCTCCCTGATGGTTCTGGTTATCTCACTCTCAACTACTTATAGCGTGTTTCTCGTTGGGCATTCCAAACATGTACATGTCACTTAGGGCGTGTAAGTGGTGCCATTGTGTTCAGCTGGATAAGATATACAGAAGTTTATTACATGCAACAACTTGCAGAGTAAAATCTCGGACACTTTGTTATATATGGGATTTGACGCAGAAAAAGGGAATTAGAGAAAGGGAATTAGCTCATAAAATGAGAAAAAGACGAGAATGGAGATGCGTGAGGGAAAGAGAATGAAGAGAGAAACAAAAAGATTAGCATATAGAATAGCAGGGTAAGTTAGTGAACAAATTTTGGAATAGCAACAGCAAACCGTTTTACCAGCTCAAATGTGCAGCTACCAATAAAACAAAAGCAGCCAGCAAAGCAGTTCAGTAATGTTTTACTTTCTAAATGTCCAGAGGGATTCAGCAAATCAGTACAAACATTCTGAAATACCTTGGCTAATGCCGGAGAATAGGAGGGGAACAGAAGCCCGGTGTTTTAAAAATTCTGCACTGGGACATTGAGCAGTCACTGTGGTGGTGAGATGGTTTCTCCTTGAAGCTGATGAGGGACAAAGCAAACCTCCAGCCAGCCACCCTGCTGAGAGCTTGGCAGTAAAGAGCCTGCAGCCAAGTGGGTGCTTTTCATCAGAAGAATTCAAAATAGTATGCCAATATCCAAACCTGACCACTGATTGGTTTGACCCAACTTCCTGAAAAAATTCACTTCCATGTCAAACCACGACAAATATGTAAAATGTAACATAAGACACTTGAAAAATGATGAATGCCAAAGGATCTGAGTATTAGATCTTTTCTCAAAGAGAATCCTTTTTGCTAACATCTACATGCCAGGAGCTGCAGTGTAGCACCAGGGAGACAAAGAAACCCACCAGTGCAGAAAAGCACCCATCTCCGAGCCAGCCATGTCCATTCGTTTGCAAATTAGGTCCTTTTCTCCCTGCTGCCAGCTGCGGGTTTGAAATACTGTGAAGCAACCTTCCCGTCCTTGGTGGGGTGCTTAAAAAAACTTACAGAATATTTCTTACCAATATAACATTTTTCATACATCTATTTCTCACAAGCAAGAATTATCTAAAATACACATAACAATTCCATGATTCCATCTGCTGCATTCAGCCAGGTCCATGTTAGCAGCATTCATTTGCTCACAAAGTCTCCTCAGGCCCAGCTCTTGTGGCCTGAGGCTTCAGCTCCTTCAGCTCCTGGTGCTCAGCTGCTCGTGCTGAACCGGACGACTCGGGGAGAAGAACGCAGTCCATCCAATTCCTTCTGGGACACGGAGAGGGGAGGCTGTGGAAACAGGAGCAGTGTTTGCTGTGGCCTCCTCCCTGCCCTTCGCGCCTTTCAGCGCTTTGAACCAGCCAGGAGCTTTCTCCAAGAGTGCAATGGAGCAGCTGTTCCTGCTCCCGGGTCTGGCTCTCTCCAGTCTCTGACCTTGCCTGCTTTTGTCCCTCTTGCTGTGCCCTCTGCTCCCCCAGGGCTCGGTGGCTGCTGCCCAGGACTGTGGGACTGGCACGGATCCAGGGGTCGAGACCCTCCTTTCTCTGCCCTTGGAGCTGCCTGGGCACAGCAGCCTTTTCCATCTGGAAGCTGCCCATGGACAGGGAGTCCCCAGCTCCGCTCCTTGCACAAGCTCCAGGAGCCCAGGGCTGCCATCTCAAGTCCCTGCTGGCCCTGGGGGCTCCCAGGTGGGCACAAGTGGGGCAGCAGAGGCAGCAGGGAGCCTGCGAGTCTCTTCCAGCCCTGTCCGCTCTGAGTTTGGGCCTTGGAGCCTCAGGTGGCCAAAGGCAGCTGCTGCTGGTCCCTCTGTGTGCCCCCGTGTCCAGCAGTGCTGCTCCATCCGTCTGTGCCCAGCCACGGGGAAAAGCCTCAGCCCTGCAGGGCCAGGAGCTGCCGGGCTCTGCCTGAGCAGCTCAGCCAGAGGGAAGGGAGCTGCTCCCCACGGGAACCATGAGCCAAGGGCTGGAGCACCTCGTTCTGGGGCAGAGCCCAAATTCTGTGAGGGAGTAACAGAGTTATTCACGTGCACTGGTGTGTCAGCTCTGCAGGTGCTGTGCCTGCAAACACATGGTTCAAAGTGTGCAAAAGAATTCTGCAACTCTTGGCTGGATCAGGATGTCAGCAGTGCTGAACTCCAGCTTAGTCCAAAGCAAACACTTGACACCTCTGCTCATATCTGCTAGATTTTTTACATCGGGATATACAGAGAAAAGCAAACAGAGGAGTAAATATTTTCATTGTTTATGAGAAATGTTTCTCATTTTGCTGAACATCTCTTTTTCAGGATGTGTTATCTTCTTAAAGAAAAAGAAAAGAAAAATGAGAAAAATATGAAAAACAAGAAAAAAATTTGTAGTGAAAATCTTCTTAAACTTTGGATTAAGAGGTAACTGGTCTTTTTAAAAGGAGAACTCATTTGCTTTGTGCATGTTCTGATGGTCTGGATCCATCTTACGGACTGACCTCAGCATCCTTTTTTGAAAGACTGGGTTTTGTTTCCAATATTAAGATTTTTTTTTTTTTAATTGGAGTTGAAGCAATAGGAGGATGAGAGATGGATTGTGCACGACTGTGTCTTGAGGCCAAAAAAAATTGCAATTTGAAACCTGGACGTAAAGTATTGAAAATGAAACTTACAAATCCCAGTGCATTGTGTGACAGCAGCTTTTCCTATAGGATGTGCAGCATCACAAAGACATCATCAGTGGGGCTGGGAGGGCTTGGAGCTTTGTCCTGTGCCACTCTGGGATGTCATGAACCAGGACTTCACCTGCCACCAGCCCAGGTCACCCTCTGCCACCGCAGCTCCTTGGGCCTTGTGTCGCCAGAGCAGACACAAAGTGTTTCTGCTGCTCCCGCTTTGCACAAACCCACAGAGAGCTGGGATTTTTCCAAGGCTCGTGTCTCCATTGGGCCATATTCCCAAAGAACCAGCAGCACATCCTGATGAATACGGCGAGTTACGTGGATGGTTGTCAGCTCCACTTCCTGCCTAGAAATCCTGAAATTGCTTCTAAATGCTGCTCCTTCAGCTCCTGGACACCTTCTCACACAGAGCTGGGGAAAAAAATTCCCTGGCCACCGGCTAAAAGGTGAGTTATGCCCAAGTTAGAGCTCTGTGGGAAATCTCTGTCCCTCCCTGACGTTTTAATGTATCTGTACATGGGGGTGTGCATGGATGCGTCTTGTATACAAAGGAAGGAGTGTGCAAGCAACAGGACTGACACTTTCAGTGTCCACGCTATTCCATACCCATGGGTACAGAGACATTATGGAAACCCTGGCACACTCAGAGCCTTCTGTCCATGGATACAGAGACATCCAAGAGCCCCTGGCACACACAGAGCCTTCTGTCCATGGGTACAGAGACATCCAAGAGCCCCTGGCACAGACAGAGCCTTCTGTCCATGGGTACAGAGCCATCCAAGAGCCCCTGGCACGCACAGGCCTGGCACACACAGGCCTGGCAGCACAGGTGGCTTTCCCCACAGGCTGCAGGAGATGAGAACACAACATTTGCCAACACTGACTGCAAGCCACAGCTCTGGGTGCTCCCCATGAACCTCAGCTCTGGGACCACTGTCTGTCCCAGGATTCAGGGGCTGCAGTGGGAGCCTGGCTGGGCTCTGCCCTGGGGCCATCCTGCAGGGACAGCTGCAAACAGGGAGCATTCCCTTGCCACAAACAGCCAAGCCAGGGCTGCAGGGCAGCTGCTGCAGCCTGGAGTGCACTGCTGAGTGCTGTGCTCTGGGGCTGGGGCTCCCCGCACAGGGGACTGGACTGGTGTGCCACAGGAGACAGAGAAGCTGCAGCTTCAGCCTAACTGAGGAGGGTGCATGCACTGGGAAGAGTGGGGAGGCTCAAGGGGATTCACAGAGCTCATCCTGCTGCAAGGACGAGGAAAAGGGAGTGGGAACTCAGCAGTGAGGAGAGCTGAGGGCTGGAGAGCAGCTCTGAATGACACTAAAATCCCACTGCACCTCTGAGACATTGCTGCTCCTCAGCCCGTGACAGGATGAGTCCCTAAGCCTGGGGCTCAGCCTTCCTCGTGGTGAGGGGCACCAAGGAAGGCAACAGTGTGATGGAGACTGCCATGGGCTGGGAACTCACTGGGGGAAAAGAGGGAGCAGTTGGGAAGTACAAGGCAGGTGGGGGAGAGAACAGTTCAGAGAAAGACTGAGCTACAGCTTGAGCAAGCTGCAAAATGTCATTTGGGGTCATCCCAGATTGATTTCATTTCAGAAGCTATTGAACAAGTTTATTTTGGGGTGGTGTCATGTTTTCCCTGGGAGGTGTACACTCTGCACACTTGAGCTGTGTTGCTGAAATGCTCCAGCAGGTCTGTGCTGCAGGTCACCCCATTTCTTCTTTGGCTGATTGCGGCCCGCTGCTGAGCTCCAGCAGAGCCCTGGCAGAGCCCAGAGCAGCCTCAGCCCCCGCAGAGCCCGGCTGCAAGGAGAGAAACCAGAAAGCACCCGTCAGCTGAAGGCTCCTGTCCCCTTGTCCCAGCCGCCCGCGGTGCCCAGGCCATGCTGGCCGTGCCCAGAGCTGTGCCCAGAGCTGCCCATCCCTGCTGCCTTTGGGAGCAGAGCAGGAGGGCAGGACATGTGCCCAGCCTGCAGCCAGCCACGGCACATCCAGCCCTCAGCAGCTGCCCAGAGCAGGATGCTCCTGTGCTCGCTGCCATCTCCCCAAAATTCTGATCCCACCATGCCAAGCAGACGGGACCCACCTGACGCCATCCTCCGCTGGAAGAAAAGCTGGTCCCAAACCATGTCCTCAGCCCTCTCCAAGGGCATGGCCCATCCACACCACAGCTGCTCCCAAGCACTTCCCCATCCAGACTGGACCCCACCTGGAACGCTTCCTCTAGAAAAACACACAACAAATTATTGAAAATAGATTACAGACAAAAAGGGGAAACAAGAAAAAAGGTCAAAAATGATATTACTGTCAGGGACTTGAGGAAGGCCCAACCCCTGCATGCCAGGGAAAAACCCACCCACAGGTAAGGGCAGCCCAGGCTCTCTCCCTTCCTCCCTGCACTGCCCCCCAAAATAATGGTGACCCCAAAGCAAACAGGGGCTGTGGAGCAGCCCAAGCCCTTCCTTGCCTGCAGAGCAAAGCAGCCCCTGCACAGGTTCTGGAGTCCCACCTCTGCTCCCACCATGGGGGTTTGTTTGTGTCGGGCTGGCTGCCCCAGCCCCAGCCCGGGGCATGGTGGGTGCTGGGGCTGTTGGCAGGGTCAGGAGCCCACTCCCATTTCATCACCACCCCAGCCCATCCCTCCAGCCCTGCCAAAAGCAGCCTAGCAACCGACTGAAGGATCAGCTGCATCCACCCCAGCAAAGGGGGAACCTTTGGTTCCTGGCCAGGCTGTGCAATGCCCAAATCTGGGAGCATCCCCCTGCGTGTGGACTCACCTGCAAATTCCCTGTGGAGCCTGGCTTTGGAGAAGGTGCCAGAATCGAAGTCCATCATCCTCAGCTGCTGGTGGCCAGGTGGAGGAAGAGGTTGTCATCCTTGATGTCGTCCTCACTGTCCCCAGCAGCAGCAGCCCCACTTGGTACAGCTTCTCCAGGGGCTTCTTCTCCTTCCCTGGGGGTGAGCCCAGGCTGTCAGGGTTCTGCCCAGGGCCCCAGCTGTCAGGGAACGAGGACAAGCAAAACCAGCTCAGATGGCAGCCACCAGTGCTGGGCAGAGCAGCTCAGCTCCAGCACAAGGGCTGCGTGTTCCCATCTGATGACCCCTGGGCAGTGACACAGGCAGGACAAAATGTCTGGGTTCCTTTGCTTCTGATTGCCAAGGCATGTGTGGAGCTGTAACTTACCAGGGCCTTGCATCAAAGTGTGCCTGTGGCTCTCTCCCTTCTTCTAGGGCCGATCAATATCCTGCAGCCAGGGATCACACAACAGCTCTTCTAACGAGGGCCTGTCCGAGTGCAGCATGGATAAACACCGCCTGATCACATCTTGGCACTCTGGGCAGAGAAACCAGAACCCGCCGGTCAGCTGGAGAAGGCTCCTGTTGGCTTTGCCCCACTATTCCCGTGCCCAGGCCATGCTGGATGTGCTCAGAGCTGGGCCTAAACTTCCCCATCAATTCCCTGTTTTGGAGGAGAGCAGGAGAGCAGGACATGTGCCACCTCCTCAGCAGCTACCAGAGCGGGATGCTCACGAGCTGCTGCTGTCTCCCAGCACTGGCATTGCCCCCGTGGCCAGAGATGAGGATCCACCTTGAGAGAGCCGTTGTGGCAGCGAGAGCTGATGGTCCCAGCTGATGTTCTGGCTCCTCCTGAAAGGGTGCTCCCCGCAGACCATCTGGTGCAGCAGGATGCCCAGGGACCAGATGGTAGCTGGCTTGCCGTAGTAAAATCTAAAGTGGGTCCATTCTGGGGGCCTGTATGATGGTGTTCCTGTGGAATACAGATGGGGTTCATCAGGGGGATGCTGCTGCTCCCAGAGCCTGGCCCCAGCATCCCTGGGCGTGTGGGGGCTGCCCCAGTGGCACACGGGGTGACCCGCTGCCCTCTCGCCAGCACCTGGGACTTGTGTACAGACTCGGGGTAGGAAAAGAAGCCACTGGGGTTGGAAGAGGGCAGCAGAAGTCCTGGCAAGGCCCAACCATGAGGAGGAAAAACCCACCCAGTGCTTGGGAAAACCATGCCTTCATCCTCCCTGCCTGCACTGCCCAAAAACATCATGAATCCAAAACAAACCAGGTGAGTGGAGCAGTCCAAGCCCTTTCGCACCTGCACACCAAACCGGCTGGGACACAGGTTATGGCCCCCCTCTCTGCTACCCCCACCCACCCGTGTTTTTGTTGGGCTGGCTGCCCCAGCCCCAGCCTCAGTCCTGGGCAGAGTGGTGGGCAAAGGCTGCCAGCAGGGCTGGAAGCTGGCTCCCCACCCAGCCCGGCTCAAATGCAACTCAGCTGAAATCTCAGTGCCATGAAGGGCAGCAAAAGGGAGAATCCCCACTGCCACACCCAGCTTGGGCTGTGAGATGTTGGGCCATGAGATGCCAGGACCGAGAGCACACCCCTGCATGGGCTCACCTGCAAAGCGAGTGTAGGCTGTGTCTTGCAGGTAGGTGCCACAGCCAAAGTCGATCAATTTGGCCTGCCCAGTGGCCAGGTCAACCAGGATGTTCCCTGGTTTGATGTCCCTGTGCAGGACTCCACAGCTGGTGCAGTGCTGCACGGCCTCCAGCACCTGGCGGAACAGATCCCGCGCCACCTCCTCGGACAGGAACCCCCGTGCCCGAATGAAATGGTGCAGGTCCTGAGAGTGCTCTGGGCGTTCCAGCACCATCAAGATGTCATTGGGGAGCTCAAGCCACTCCAGCAGCTGGACGACACCGGGGAAGCCAGTGGAGACCTTCTCCAGCAGCACGATCTCCAGGGGTGCGCTGGTGCCGTAAGGCTGCGGGAGGAGCACGATGCCGTCAGTGGGGCTGATGCCATGCCGGGGGTCAGGAACTCCTGACCCAGCCCGGGATGCTCTTCGCCCTGTGCTGGCCCCACGCCCGCTCTCCCTTGAGGTGTCCTGGTGGCTGCCACCCTGCCGGGCCTCGGCTCATCCCCGCCGGCACGGCCCGGCTTCTGCCGCTGGCCCCGCTCACTCACCAGCTCGCCCCAGTGCCGGACGCGGTTCCTTGGCACCCTTTTGATGGCCACCTGCAAGCCAAGAGCAGCAGCAGGCTGAGCTCACCACCCACCCTGCGCAGCCCCAGCTCCATCGCCATCCTCCGCCCCCTCCTCCTCCTTCCCCTCCTCCTCCTCCTCCTCCTCCTCCTCCGCCCGCCGCCGGCCCCGCCGCTCACCGGGGCGCCGTCCGAGAGCCGCGTGGCCGCGAAGACGCTGCCGAAGCCGCCGCTGCCCAGCAGCGAACCCAGCCGGTACCGCTCCTGCAGGCCCTGCTGCGCCTTCCCTGCGGGCGGGACGCGGCTGTCAGCGCTCGGCCCGGGGCCAGGAGCGGCCCCCGAGCGCCCCCCGACCGCCCCGGGCCGGCCCTCCCCAGGCGTTCGCTCCCGGCAACGGGACAGCGGCGGCTCAGGACCGTCGGCCGCGCTGCCGAGCGGCGGAGCTCGGGCCGGGGAAGCCGCAGCGGAGGCGGCGGCAGCGGCCGCGCCGCGTGTGTCCTCCGCGGGGCCCGGGAGGAGCCGGGGCCGGGGCCAGGCTCGGGCCAGGCGGAGCCAGAGGGAGGCGATGCCGCCCCAGGCGCAGGCACCGATGCCCGCCCAGAAGCGCCACCGCCAGCACGGCCAGAGCCGGGCGGAGGCGAGACCCCGGCGGGACGGCCGGGGGCGGGGATGGGGCAGCCCCGCCCGGAGCCGGGGGCGGGCCGGGGGCATGGCCCGGCCGGGAATGGGGAGAGAGAGAGACTGGGAGAGGAGGGGACAGCGGAAAAGGGAGAGCGGGAGACGGTGCGGGACAGCGGGAGAAGGAGAGGAGAATCAAGAGGGAGTCTCTGCTTTGGCTGCTGCTGCTGCTGCTGCCGCCGCTGCTGCCGCCGCTGCTGCTGCTGCTGCAACTGAAGCTCCGGGGCCGTTTGTCCCCGTGTCCGTTTTTCCGTTGCCCGCTCACCCCCACGCCCAGCCCCCCGCTCCCCGGGGGCAGCCCCTGAGCCTGTCCAAACACGGGAACTTTGCCGTGTTCAGCCCAGACCCAGACTCTGGACTCCTGCACGGGGGCAGAGGTATCTCCTCGGTCGCTGCTGTGTATTGTCCCTGCTGAGGATCAAACCCTATCGGGGCACATTCCCTGGCTGGAGGATTCCCTGGTCCTGGCCCTGCACGTATGGCTCCAGTGTTGCTTTCCAGCAAAAACTGGAAGGCAAACTGTGTAGCTCATCGTACTTTAGAGTGTCTAGAACTCACTAAGTCACTGATCTTAGAGGTGAGATGCATTTGGAATTAATGGGATGGAGAAGTAGTGCAAGATGGAGAAAGGGAGCAGAGAAATAAATAGAGGAAAACATCTTGGACTGTTTCTTTCAATTTTCATTTCACTTCTGGAAAGCTGTTTCAGTTTTCCAGGAATCTTCTCCACAGTCCTGTTTGCGCTTCTCAAGAACCTTTCCTGGAGAACCAGGTTGAGCTCCTGTCACAAGATGTGCCACCACCTGCAGCTTCTCTTGGCTTTCCACAGCGTGAGTGCAGCAGGACTCTTGCAGCAGAGCAGGACAAAGGTTTGGAGAACTTGACAGCTTGTCCTTTCTCTTCCTGGAGAGCTGGGGAGTTGTGCCATTGGTGAGGTTTTCATTGTGACTGTTCCAGCCTTGGGAAACAGGAGGTGGAACCAGGACTTGTTAGGGAATACAAGCCTGACTGAATGCAGAGAAGGAATCTCCAGAGCCCGCAGCCAGAAATGGAGAGTTGTGTTATAATCATTCCCACATCTCCATGGACACCTGGAAAGTGATCTAGAACATGAAAATGGGACAGAGGGAGTTTGTTTCTGTGTTCAGTTTGGGTGATTCTACATCTCCAGTGCTGGTATAAATCAAGAGCCCAGTCAGTTCATGATAAGCACCAGAACAGGCTGGACCTCTGAGAGTAGGTGATGGAAAGAATTTGAAAAGGAGAAATGCAGGGAATGACTTGGTGGACTGTGCCAGGAGCAGGGCAGGTCCCGCTGCAGGAAAAGCCCCAGGCCAGCCCCAGCACAGGGAAGGCCTCGGGCGCAAGGGCAGAGTGCCGTGCTGGGAGCTGTGCCAGGGAGAGCCTGAGGCACCAAAGGCGCCTTGGCAGCAGCAGCTGCTTGCAGGGCATGGCCAGAAGCCTCCCTTGGCAAGCCGGCCTGGTGGCCAGCACTGCAGAGCTGCTGCCTCAGGGCTCATTTCTGGCTGGGCTCTGCCCCAGCCCACAGAGTGTGACCTCAGCCCTGACTCTGCCACGGCCCTTGTGCCTGAGCCCTGCAAAGCCCAAAGGTCACCTGTGCCCCCCTGGCTGTGCCAGCCCCTGGGGCAGGGGGAGGAAAGGCAGAGAAGGGGCTGGGTTTGGCTGTGGGATGTGGGGTCCAGCAGAGACCATGAGGAGTCGAGGCAGTGGATGGAGTGCACTGAGCAGCCCCTTCTGCCCATGCAGTCCTGGAATGGTTTGGATGGGAAGAGCTATGCAGTGCTCATCTCATCCAAACCCCGCCATGAGCAGGGTCATCTTTCACCAGATCAGGTTGTTCAGAGCCCTATCCCAGCTGGACTTGAATGTTTCTAGGAGTGGGGCACTGACCACCTCCCTGGGAACCTGTCCTGGTGTATCACCACCCTCATCATCAAACATTTCCTCCTTATCTGTTCTTATCTGAACCTCCCTTCCTTTAGTTTAAAACCACCCCCCTTTGTCCCGTTGTGACAGGCCCTACTAAAACCTTTGTCCACCCTTGTATTTCCAATGAGCCGGGTTTCCATGGCAACTGCCAGGACAGGTGACCCAGGTGTCACCCCCAGTGAGGGCTGCCATGGAAACAGTGCCCAGCACTGCCCCTTTCTGTCGGGCTGACCTGGCCTTTGGCCCTGGCCCTGGCGTTTGCTGCAGGTTCCGCAGCACCTGACCGGCCAGCGCGCCACAGGACAGGTGGCCATGGCACAAGCCCCTAGCAAGGGATCCCCTCTGGCTCTGGGCAGTGACACCAGCCCTGAGCAAGGGGCCAGGGCAGGTTTCCGTCGCGACCAACCATCACAACGGCTCCAGGAGCAGAGTGACTCTTGCCAAGGAACTTTGTGGTGCTGTCACTTAATATTAAATCTGGTTTTTGCTGATCCCTTGCTGGGGATTTTTTCAGCGCTCTCAAGCCCTCGTTGGTAACAGGGTGAAGGAGCCCTGGCCCAGGCTCTGGCCCTGGGGGACACGGGGACGCTGCTGGGGGGTCCCTGTCCCCCTGTCCCACCCCCCACAGCCCCAGTCCCCATCCCCGTGTCAGGCTCTGGGGTCGATCTCGTGGAACATCCTCTGGGGGAGGCTGCGGCGCGGGGGGCAGGAGGACCTGGGGGGACAGGGGACCCCGCTGTGCACGAGCAGCGTTGGACTTCTCTGGGGGAACTGGGAGGGGGGTCTGGGGTGGAGTGACCTCCCCAGTGACCTCACACAGCCCCTGTGACATCACACAGCCCCTGTTATGTCACAGAGCCAACTCTGAGATGTAACAGGCCTCCTGTGATTTCATACAGGTGTCCTGTGAGGTCACAGCCTGCTCTTTGAGGTCCCAGTCTGCTCTGTGATATCACAAAATCTGCCCTGTGATGTCACAGCCCAGCCTGTGATGTCACAGACACCCTGTGATGTCATAGCCAGCTCTATGATCTCACAGCCACCTTTGTGATGTTATGCAGTCTCGTTGTCATGTCGCAGCCTGCTCTGTGATTTCACAGTCAGCTCTGTGATGTCACAACCCACTCTGTATTGTCTCAGCCTTCTCTGTGACATCACACAGCTGCTCTGTGATGTCACAGAGCCCTTTTCTATGATGGCAGAGTCTTCTCTCTGGCCTCACAGCCTGTTCTGTGATGTCACACTGCCAGCCTGTAATGTCACAGGCGACTTTCTGACATCACAACCTCCTCTGTGATGTCACAGCCTGCTCTGTGATGTCACATAATAAACCAGTGATGTCACAGCCAACTGTATGATGTCACAGCCTGGTCTGTGATGTCACACAATCACATAATCACAGAATTGCTGGGTTGGAAGAGACCTTTAAGGTCATCAAGTCCAACCCATGCCCTAACACCACCTCAGCTAAACCATGGCACTGAGTGCCACATCCAGTCTTTTTTTAAACACATCCCATGATGGTGACTCCACCACCTCCCTGGACAGACAGTTCCAGTACTTTATCACCCTTTCCATAAAAAACTTTTTTCCTAATATCCAACCTAAATTTCCCTTGGTGCAGCTTAAGACACTGTCCTCTGGTCCTGTCAGTTGCTGTAAGGAGAAAGAGACCGACCCCCACCTGACTGCAACCACCTTTCAGGGAGTGTGGAGAGTGATAAGGTCACCTCTGAGTCTTCTCCAGGATAAACAACTCCATCTCCCTCAGTCATTCCTCACAGGACTTGTGTTCCAGACCCCTCACCAGCCTTGTTGTCCTTCTCTGGACACGCTCTTGCTCCTCCGTGTCCTTCCTAAATTGGAGGGCCCAGAACTGGACAGAGCACTCGAGGAACGGTGCCAGTACAGGGGAAGAATGCCAAGTACACGAGTGCCAAGTACAGGGGAAGAATGACCTCCCTGCTCCTGCTGGCCACACCATTCCTGATCCAGGCCAAGAGCCAGTGGCCTTCTTGGCCACCTGGGCACACTGCTGGCTCATGTCCAGCCTGCTGTCGACCAGTGCCCCCAGGTCCCTTTCTGCCTGGGCACTGTCCAGCCACACCGTCCCCAGCCTAGAGCTGTGCAGGCGGTTATTGTGGCCAAAATGCAGGACTGGGCACGTGGACTTATTCGACTTCATCTTACTGGAATCTTCCATCTATCCAGCTGTTCCAGGTGTTCCTGCAGAGCCCTTCTGCCTTCCAACAGATGGACACATGCTCCAAGTTTAGTGTCATCTGCAGATTTACTAATGAAAAGCTCAATCCCCTCATCCATGTGGTCAATAAAAATATTGAACAGAGCTGGCCCAGCACAGAGCCCTGAGGGACAGCACTGGTGACTGTCCCCAGCTGGATGCAGCACCGCTCACCACCACTCTCTGGGCCGGCCATCCAGCCAGTTCTGAACCCAGCACAGAGTGCTCCTGTCCCAGCCATGGGCTGCAGCTTTTCCAGGAGTGTGCTGTGGGAGACAGTGTCAAAGGCCTTGCTGGACTCCAAACAGACAACATCCACAGCCTTTCCTGCATCCACCAGGAAGGTCACCTGGTCATAGAAGGAGACCAGGTTGATCAAACACGACCTAGCCCTCCTAAACCCCTGCTGGCTGGGTCTGACACCCTGGCCATCCTGGAAGTGCTGTGTGATGGCACTCAGTGTGAACTGTTCCATGACCTTACCAGGTACTGAGGTCAGGCTGACTGGGCTGTAATTACCAGGATCATCCTTCCCACCCTTGCTGTGAATGGGCACCACATTGGGCAGCTTCCAGTCATCGGGAACCTCACCAGTGAGCCAGGGATGCTGGTAAATGATGGAGAGAGGCTTGGCAAGCTCATCTGCCAGTTCCCTATCACCCTGGGGTGGATCCTATCAGGTCCCATGGATTTATGAACATCCAAGCAGCTCAGCAGGTCTCTGACTGCCTCCTCTTGGATAACAGTGGTCCACTCTGCTCCCTGACACCATCTGCCAGCCCAGAAGGACAGTTGTCCTGATGGCAAATTTTCTTCTTACCAAAAACTGAGGCAAAAAATGGCATTAAGCACCTCTGCCTTCTCCTGATCTACAGTCATTAAATTCCCTTCCACATCTAATAACAAATAATGGTTGGTCTTACCCTTCCTTTTACCATTGATATATTTATAAAAACATTTTTTATTATCCTTTACAAAAGCTGCCATTTTAAGTTCAAACTGAGCTTTAGCCTCCCTAATTTCTTTCCTTCATGCCCTAGCAAGTCCTTTAAATACTACCTGAGAGACCTGACCCGCCTTCCAAAGATGATACATCCTCTTTTTATTCCTAAGTCCCTTCAAAACCTCGTTGCCCATCCAGACTGGACGTTTGTCTCGTCGACTCATCTTTCGGCACACAGGGACAGTCTGTTCCTGTGCCCTCGAGATCTCCGTTTTGAAGCATGCCCAACTTTCCTGAACTCCCTTGTTTTTAAGGGCTGCTTCCCAAGGAAACCTCTGAATAAGTCTCTTAAGCAGGCCAAAGTCTGGCCTCCAAAGTCCAATGTATAAGTCTTGTTAGTGTTCCTCGTGACTTCACCAAATATTGAGAACTCTATAATTTCATGATCACTGTGCCCCAAGTGACCTCCACCCACCACATCTCCCACCAGCCCATCTCTATTTACAAACAACAGATCCAATATAGTCCCTCCCCTGGTGGGCTCACCCATCAGCTTCAACAAAAAATTGTCCTCCACAAACTCAAAAAATTTCCTGGACTGCCTTTTTTCAGCCCACCTCAGCTGAGCTGCTGATTTCACCCCTAACTCAGGCTTACCACCCATGAGCCTTCTTCCAGACAACCCAGCTACATCTCCCTCCCCCTTCCGACCTAGTTTAAAGCCTTCTCAACAAGTTCTGACAGTTCATGAGCTAAAATTCTTCTGCCCTTAGGAGAAAGATGGAGCCCATCTGGTCCAAGCAGGCCAGGTGCTGTAAAAGTTGCCCCATGATTAAAGAATCTGAAATATTCTGCCGGCAACACCAACCCTTGGGCCACTTGTTAATAACTTGAGCTCTCCTATTGCTTTCAGCATTTTTCTCAGACTCCAGAGGGACTGAGGAAAAGACTGTCTGTGCCCCTGTCCTATTAACCATTTGACCCAATGCCCTAAAGTCCCTTTTAATTGCCCTGACACTCCTCTTTTCAATCTCATCACTGCCAGCCTGGGGTATCAGCAGTGGGTAATAATCAGAGGGCTGAATCAGCCCAGGCAGTGTGTCAGCGATATCCCGTACCCGGGCCCCAGGGAGGCAGCAGACCTCTCTGTGGGGTGGCTCTGGTCGACATATGGGGCCCTCTGTTCCCCTCAGGAGGGAGTCACCCACTATGATTACTCTTCTTCTCTTTTTGGTGTTACAAGTAGTGATCTGTCTTACAGATGAGTCATAACTGGGAGGCAGATAACTTTCTTCTAAGTCTTCCTGACTCTCCTGATCCAGGAGCTCACGCTTGTTCTGAAGTGGCACCTGACTAAGGGATGGGGGCTGGGAGGAGTTTTTATTAATACTTCCCCGAGCAGGGACCCATTTCCAGTCCCCTTTATCCACCAAGAGTTCTTCTATTGCCTGACAGTGGGAGGCATGGGAGTCCTCTGACCCTTGGTGGGCCTCCCGTAAGGATGGAAGGGCTGAACTCCACCAATCTCTTTCCCTTTCCCTTTCCCTGATACTCCTTAGTCTTTCAACTTCCTCTCTACGCTTGGCCACCAGTGTGAGGAGATCATTCACCTGTTCACACCGCAGGCAGATTTCCTCTGCAATGCCCCTGAAACCACTGCTAAGCTCAAACAGTCCACACAAGAATGAGTCTGTACAGACACATCCTTCCTGGAGGGTTCCATTTGATTACACAGATTTGCACTAACTAGCGTTTTTGGTTGTGTGAAGGCCATTACTAACAGAAACCCTGCAACCAAACAACAAAAACACCGAAAGCAACACACAGCAAACCTTTCCAACGGGGGCCACCTGGAAACCTGCAACCCTGCCCGCGCAAACTGCGTGCAAACTGCTACACAAACTGCCATGCCAAACCCTTCAAGCCGTGCCATGCCCCTTCTTGCCTGCTCCGGGTCACCGCACTCCCCAGAGGCCTCTTTTAAAGCTCCTGCTTCACACCGCAGCTGAGAAAAACCCCACCGTGCACCCGCGCGGACGAACGAGCACAACACAACCCACCTGCTAAGCGGCATTTTGGAGGTGCATCCCCATCCTGCCCCAGGGAGGGTGGTTTAGGAGCTTAGAAATGCTCCTTGGGACTCAGCATTGCAGGTAAATGAAGGCAAACCCATTCTCTCTTCACATGGCAAAGAGGAAAACAGTTCCCTGGATACCCGCAACATGGAGCAGAGAAAGATAACCCCAGATGAATGACCTTGTTTCCCCACCTCCACAAGAACCACTGTGACTCCAGCGCAGAGAAGCGCAGGGTGACCAAGGATGGATGGGACACTGCTGGAGCCAAGAGTCGTGTGCTGTCCTCTGTTTGATCTCTTCCCCACCCCACTCCTGATCTTCCCCACACCCATGCACCCCCACTCTTTCCTTCCCCACCCCATCCTCCATCTTTCCCCTCTTTCCTTCTCACTCTCCTGTCTCCTATCCCTTTCTATCTGTCTGCCACACATTTATTGTTAAATAAATTCCCTGTTATTGACTTTTGTAGACTATCTCCTGGATTGCTCATCGTTCTCAAAGGAGAACCCAAAATACAGATACACACAGCTTGACCCACACGCTGAAGACCCTCACTTCTTTATTTATGCGAATTAATTAGCATAAATCATAATAAATATAACTTTAGTTCAATTCTACGTCATGCACCACATATCTTCCACAGATGCGGTTGCAATCTGCTGTAATAGCAATTAAAAGGGAAGGTGATAACGGCACCTTGACCACTGATAAACTAAAGGTAATTTGGGATTATGACAGTCTCTTTCAAAGGATTTCCAATCTTGGTGACATCTTGTTAATGACACTTATTATCCCATTAAGGGTAAAGCCACAGCTTTTCTTTTAACAATACTCTATGCCTTATACCCAGTTATAGTGCTGATTAAATCCCAATGGAACTGTCCTCTGTCTGTTAGAACATACCAGTGTGAGCCCCAAATGGGAGCCCATGGCCAACTGTGGATGGTGATGCCTGACTGGACAGGAACAGCAAGGATTTATTCGTGAAAATAATACTATTGACAACTAAGACATTTGCCTTGACATATAAGAAAATGTCAATATTGTGTTGAAACCCCAGCAACTGTGCTTGCATATGTTGGAAATGGATGTATCTGTATGAGAACTCTGTGTGATTCTGTGTTTACAGAAAACACCACCTGAGAGACATCTGATCGCTCTAATAGCTGTAGCTGTAGTTTTAGCAAAATGATGGGATGCAGCTTTAACAATTCAACTCCCTCACAACTCACCAATGGCTACAGTCCAACTGCACACCGTGTCAAGTTTCATTGCCTGTCACTGCTGGAGTGAATCTGGCATTGGCAAGAAACTGTTGCAATGGTCTGAGTCCATGCTGAAATGGACAACAGCACACCAGACAAGGAACCCGCATTACCACCCATCGTCAGGCAGAGAAGATACACCATGTCCTGGAAAGAGGGAAGAAAGATAGAGAACATTGCTGGTGGGAAACTATTTTTGGATTGCTACACAGAGCAACTGGAATTTTGAATTTAATGTTGTAGTTTTGTTTGTTTTGGCTATATTCTGCTTACTGTTTATATTCATCCTGTATATCCTGTCAGAAGATAAACCAAATTATATCCATCCAACATGTAAACCACATACAATGAACTCAGTACATGAAATGTAATATAATTGCAGTATTTCTGAACCATAAATTAGAAAACTTTTCAATTAACTGTAGCCTTACCTCTAATCTGCAATACGCCACATATTTTTGACAAAGATGCAAGAGATAACTGAATTACCATTCAAAGAATTGGTAATTTGTATTAAATGTAGCCACAGGGTAAAGGGACTCAGAGCTGGGCACAGGATATGAGGTGTGGCCTCCCCAGTGCCCAGCAGAGAGGGACAATCAGAGCCCGGTCCTGCTGCCCACACTATGGCTGGCACAGACAACCAGGATGCCCCTGGCATATTCCTGACCAGAATCCCTTCCTCCCCACCCTGCCCCCAATCCCTGCAATAAAGAATGGACATTTTCCTTGGCCCTACTTTGTTATTAATCTTTTTTAAAAAACCACACTTTTTATAGTCTTTCACAGTAGCCACCAGATTAAGTCAAAATGGAGCTTTTGCCTTCCTGATGTTCTTTCTCCAGGAGGTCGGGGCTGAGGGCTGGAACCCAGGGTGGGCTGGATGGGAAAAGCTCTTTGGCACTTTGGCACAGGGATACCTTGGGGATGTTTAGGGGAGGAACAAAGGTGGGACAAGATGTCTCTGGGAGGAAGGGCGGCCATACCCACCAGGCCTTTGTGACCCACGGTGACATCGTGCCCAGAGGCCATTGTGACGCGGGTGCATGTCCTGACCCTTGGGGCTGCCAGTCCCTGCAGTGGCCACTGCCAGGAGAGCAGCTCTCTGAGGAGGCAGCAGCTTCTCTGGAGGCAGCAGCTCCCCTGGGTGATTGTGGCCAGTGTTCACCAGAGCACTGCCACAATGCTGAAGGAGGAGGAGGAGAATGCCCACGGTCAGCCCCGTGAGGGGCAGCCACTCAGATCCATGCAGCAACAGGTGAGGGACAGGGATGGAGGGACAGCTTCCAGAGGGACAGCCCTGGGGCAGAGACAGCCAGGCCGGGCACCAGGCCATGCTCTGTGGAGGGGACAGTGCTGGGATGGGCCAGGCACAGCAATGCCCCAGAGGCAGCGAGCCCAGCTGGGAACCCGGCCCAGCCTGGCTGCTGTGGCCAGCACCTGCCCTGGGGCCAGGCCTGGGCATGCTGGCACATGGGGGACACTGTGCCCACACAGCCACCTCCATCCCGTGCCTCCTCCTGCTTCCCACAGGTGACCCACAGGCAGCCACAGGCAGCACCTCAGGTCACCTGGACGAACAACACGCCTCACAGCAGTGCCACAGGGCCACAGAGACTGTCCGTGTCGGACTTGCTGTCTCTCCGTGGCCCTCAGCTGCCACTGGTACCTCCCTGCCTGCTCAGCCCTGAAATGCAAAGAGCAGCCTCTGCGAGGGTCAAGCTGCCCCATCTGCCAGCACCAGCAGCAGGAGCAGCCCCTGGGTTTTCTCCCGGAGGCACAGCACGTGCTTTGGGCCCCGTGGCCAGAGGCCAGCCAGAGAGGGTACCACCTTCACCAAGGGGCACTCTGGCTGCTGCTGGGGCCTGGGAAACGCCTTCCCTGGCAAGGAGAACAGAAGGGCTCTGGTGTGGCTCAGCAGCAAGGCAGGGCCATCACCTGCCACCGGTGCAACCCGCACACAGCCTGCAGATCCGCACTGGGACCCAGGCGGCTTGGAAGCACCTGGGGCGCTCTGAGATAGAGGAGCTTGTCAAGGTGCAGGAAGGGCAGGGGGGCAACACCTGCAGTGACCTGTTGAGAGGCCTGGGCCCATACCTGCGTGAGAACAGGTCCGTCAAGTCCACCTTGAGAACCCCCAAGTGGTTAAGTGCCCGCCAAGAGGCAGGGGGAATTCATCGGCCAGCGGAGGAAATTGTGCGGCTCAAGCGGCTGTGCCCAGAGGATGAGGAGGCTTTGATGCAGCGTCTGCGGAAAAAGAGGGAGGAGCTGGAGGAGGTGGAAGACAAAGTCCAAAAAAAGATGTTTAGAGCCATCTTCTCCTCCTTGGATGTTGCAGAAAGCCCCATGAGGTCCAAGTGCATCCTCAAGGATGCATCAAGCCTCACCCTGGAGCCAGCTGCAGGCCCCTGAGTCCCGCACAGCAGTTGCAGTGTGATCGATGATGCCACAGGAGAGACACAAATCTCCTCAGAACTTGTGTCTCTTGACCAGTTGCTGGCTGAGCTGTGCCCTGTCTGGGACAACTCGCTGTCATGCGATGCTCTCCTCAAGGATTCCACAGGAGAGACAGGAAACAACTCAGGGATTGCACATCCTGACCTGTTGGCAGGCCTGTGCCCTGTCTCTGGTGACTCGCCATCCTGCGCCTTTCTAGACGAGCTCCTGGAAATGTGGGAGGAAGAAGAGCTCCAAGACAGAGCAGTGGCAGGAGGAGTGACAGCGAGCCAGAGAGCCCGTTGTCTCTCCCACTGCAAGAGAAGGAAGCAGAACCACCAGCTTCTCCCATGGACAGCGATCCCTGCATCGAGCTGCACAGTGAGCCCCTCCCCACGGCCTCACTCGAAGACCCAAATATGTCTGTGGGTTGTGCCTTGCCTGCTGGCCCTGCGGACAAGGCTGAAGAAGCTGGCATGGAGGCTGGCCGTGCCCAGCCTGCCCCTCCCCAGGAAAAGCCCTGCGGGGATGAGCTGCCGGCAGGAGCTTGCCCGGTGCCTGCCCAGCCCCTGGCACGCAGCGTTCCTGCCTGCCCCGCTGGCAGTGCAGCTGTCCCGCAACCCCCGGCCCCACGGCGATGGCGCTCCATGCCCAAGACAGCCCAGTGGGCTCTGCGCCGGCTTTTCTCCTTCAGCTGCCTAAGGGGGCAGCCAGAGGAGTGAGCCCGGGGCCAGCACCAGGACGATGCCCAGAGATCCCGGATCACCCTGAGGACGCCCAGCTCCCAGGGACAGCAGCAGCTCCCAGAGCTAACGGCAGCAGGGAGAGAAAAACCCGGGGCACACAGCAATGGGTGGGTGGGTGGCACCCAAGGCAGGGTGACAAGGAGCAACGTGACACTGCTGGAGACAAGAGTCTGGACCTGTACTTCGTTCAGAGGGCTGAATCAGGCCAGGCAGTATGTCAGTGATATCCCGTACCCGGACCCCAGGGAGGCAGCAGACCTCTCTGTGGGGTGGGTCTGGTCGACATATGGGGCCCTCTGTTCCCCTCAGAAGGGAGTCACCCACCACGATTACCCTTCTTTCCTTTTTGATGTTAGAGGTGCTGATCTGTCTCACAGATTAATCATAATTGGGAGGCTCACTGGACAGATAATTTTCTTCTAAACCATCTGGCTGACTCTCCAGATCCGGGGGATCATACTGAATCTGAAGTGGCACCTGGCTTGGGAGAAGGGGTTGGGAGGGATTTTTATTATTACCTCCTCGAGTAGGTACCCACTCCCACTCCCCTTCATCGGCCAGGTGTCCTTCTATAGCCTGACAGTGGGAGGTGTGGGAGACAGCGGGAACCAAGGAGAGCATTGCTGCCCTGCCAGACCTCATGGAACCAAGGATCCATTGTGACACTGCAGGGCCCTGGGGCACCACGGTGCCATTGTGTCACTGCAGGGCCCAAGGATCCAAGGGACTTTGTGACACCAGAGAGACATTGTGACACTGGGAGGCCCCATGGAATCATGGAGACCATTGGGACACTCTGGGGCCTCAAGGAACCGTGGTGACACCAAGTTGTCTGGGGGTATTGATCTGCTGGAAAGCAGAAGGGCTCTGCAGATGGACCTGGACAGGCTGGATCCAGGAACCAAATCCAACAAGGTGAGGTTTAACAAGTCCAAGTGCCAGGTCCTGCACTCTGGCCACAACAACCCCTGCAGAGATACAGGCTGGGGACAGAGTGGCTGGACAGCAGCCAGGCAGAAAGGGACCTGCAGGGACTGATGGAAAGCAGGCTGGACATGAGCCAGCAGTGTGCCCAGGTGGCCAAGAAGGCCAATGGCTCCTGGCCTGGATCAGGAATGGTGTGGCCAGCAGGACCAGGGCAGTGATTCTTCCCCTGTGCTGGGCACTGGTTGGGCAGCACCTTGAGTGCTGTGTCCAGTTCTGGGCCCCCCAATTTAGGAAGGACATGGAGGGGCTGGAGCGTGTCCAGAGAAGGGCAACAAGGCTGGTGAGGGGTCTGGAGCACAAGTCCTGTGAGGAGCGGCTGAGGGAGCCGGGGTTGTTTGTCCTGGAGAAGTGGAGGCTCAGGGGAGACAAGGGGGTGTCAGGGAACAGGTTGGACTTGATGATCTCCAAGGTCTTTTCCAGCCTTGCTGATTCTGTGATTCTCTGAAACCACCCTGGGAGCAGTTGCAGGAGGAGCCCTGGGCCTCCTCTTCAGAAGCTCCAGCAGCCCAGGTCCCTCAGCTTCTCCTCACAGCCCCAAAGCCCATCCTGTCAGTCCTGCAGAGCCTCTGCAGCCCCTCCTCACTGCCCAGAACAGGCAGCCCCACAGCCAGACACAGCAGCCCAGATGTGCCCCCCTGGCCTGGGCTGCCTCTGGCAAGGGAGCAGCACGAGGCACTGCAGGAGCCTGCAGACAATTCCTGCAGCACTTGTGGGATGATCCTGCTCCCCAAGGGACGATCCCATGGTGCCATGTCAGGAACTGGAATGGGGGAGTGGGGCCAGAGGGGAAAGGGCAAACAGGGATGGGCTGTTTGCAGGGGAGGAAGAGGGGTGAGGAAGAGAGATAAATTTGTAGGAGGAAGAGTAAAGAAAGCAAAGGTGAAGCCAAGGAAATGCTCAGGGCAGTTTGGGGGTGGCTGCCAGGCAGCCCTGGCTCTGAGCAGCAGCATCTGCAGTGGGACAGGAAACTCCCAGCTGGTGGGAACAAACTTTCTGGCTGGCTGCAGAGGCCAGGACAAAGCTGAGTGGTTTCCCTGGCATGCCCCAGCCCTTCCTTGCCCCAGGGGCCGATGGCATTTGTGCTCCCTCAGGTTCATGTCCCCACAGCAGCAGCATGGGGGTGCTCCTGCCTGCTGTGTGCAATGCAAACAGGGGCTCTTGACGTTTCTTTGTGGACAACATTAATATGTAAAACAAAGAAAAAGAACCTCCAAAAGGAAAACAACAAGAAGTATCAAAGACGACATTTATTAGAAGTGTTTTGCAGAAATTGGCCAGCAGTTTAATGTTCCTGAAACCATCCAGTCAGCAGTGTCCACACTGCAGCCTTGAGCTCCTGGTTCCTCAGGCTGTAGATGAGGGGATTCAGGGCTGGAGGCACCACCGAGTACAGAACTGACAGGGCCAGATCCAGGGATGGGGAGGACATGGAGGGGGGCTTAAGGTAGGCAAGAGTGCCAGTGCTGAGGAACAGGGAGACCACGGCCAGGTGAGGGAGGCAGGTGGAAAAGGCTTTGTGCCGTCCCTGCTCAGAGGGGATCCTCAGCACGGCCCTGACGATCTGCACATAGGAGAAAACAATGAACAAAAAACAGCCTAAATATAGAAGAGCACTTAGTACAATAAGCCCAGCTTCCCTGAGTTTGCAGTGTGATCTTGAGGATCTGGGGGATTTCACAGAAGAACTGGCCCAGAGCATTGCCATGGCACATGGGCAGGGAAAATGTATTGGCCGTGTGCAGCAGAGCATTGAGAAAGGCACTGGCCCAGGCAGCTGCTGCCATGTGGGCACAAGCTCTGCTGCCCAGGAGGGTCCCATAGTGCAGGGGTTTGCAGATGGACACGTAGCGGTCGTAGCACATGATGGTCAGGAGGGAAAGCTCTGCTGAGATGAAAAAGACAAAAGAAAATACCTGTGCAGCACATCCTGTGTAGGAGATGGTGCTGGTGTCCCAGAGGGAATTGTGCATGGCTTTGGGGACAGTGGTGCAGATGGAGCCCAGGTCGCTGAGGGCCAGGTTGAGCAGGAAGAAGAACATGGGCGTGTGCAGGTGGTGGCCGCAGGCTACGGCGCTGATGATGAGGCCGTTGCCCAGGAGGGCAGCCAGGGAGATGCCCAGGAAGAGGCAGAAGTGCAGGAGCTGCAGCTGCCGCATGTCTGCCAGTGCCAGCAGGAGGAAGTGGCTGATGGAGCTGCTGTTGGACGTTTCTTCGCTCTGGGAATCATGGACTATTGAAAGAAGATATTGACAAGACGGGAAAGATTTCAGTGTGTCATTCCTATATTTTTTAATTAGGAATCCCCCCCAAAATACTTCTCCTTGTTGGCTGAACTTTGCTCAGCCTTTTTTCGCTGAGGTCAGGTTTGTGCTGCTGCCTCATCTTTGACACTGCTCTCAGCCTGAACACTGGGGATCCCATAGGGAAAACAGGGCTCGCTGTGCCCCAGTGCAGTCAGAGCTGCGGGTCCCACACAGGACCCCTTTGCTCATTTCATCTTCCTCTGTTTCAGGGTGATCAAACTTCCAACATGCTTGAACAATACAGTGGCCTTTTTGAAGACTTCAGTTTCATTGTCAGCATCTCTAAATTCTTCTACCTTTCCCTGTGCAGCTGGGAATGGAGGGATACCAAGGGTTGGTCTGGCTCTCTGCTTTTTTTGTCAGTGCTACCCAGAGTGCTTTTGTCACAGGAAACTCAGACTTTTTGTCACAGGCATCATGATTAGCAGATCTTGAAATGCTCTCAAGTCCCTGAGCACTAAGTCACGGAGAATTAAAGCCACACAGGCCACATCTGCAGTGCTCAAACACAGCCCTGTTGCTGCTGCTGCTGCTGCTGAAATAGAATCAACTGACAGAGGCCATCACAGAAATTGCCTCTGGAGTGTCAAATCAAATGAAAAATTCCACCAGGAGAAAGAGAAGCCAGAACTTCTTGACACACTTCATTGTTTCTTCTGAGCAGCAGCAGAAAATGGAGATGGCCAGAGATATTTCCAGCTGCTGCTGATCCCAGTGGAGCCCAGCCTGCTGCCCTGTCCCAGCTTTCCCACCCTCCAGCAGACGCCCTGGTTCCCTGCAGGTGCCGTGGGATGGCACTCAGGAGGATCTGCTCCAAGGCCTTCCCCTGGAGCACGCTCAGGCTGCCAGGCCTATGGATCCTGGATCATCCTTCCCACCGAGCCTTCCTGTGCACGGCTGCTCCATTTGCACCTTTGCGCTCAGCTCGGACTTCTCCACTTCACCAGGAGTGCTGGGAAAGGATGGAGAGCAGCCTGGCAAGCTCTTTCTGCAGCTCCCTCTTTACCCTTGGGGAGGGAGAACATTCCACAGGAAAGCAACTGGTGCCACAAGGAGCGGGTGGCCTCAGGCACCTTTGGGGATGAAACAAGGCCTTGGTTTGTCATAAGTAAGCACAAGCAATTCACATGAGTAAACAAGTAATTAGCACAGACATGCCTAAGTACTTAGCAGCAGTTAGCATTACAAAAACCTGATGGCCTAACTTGACATGAGAGTGACCTGACAAAAAGCTTTAGACACAGTCTACCAGAAGAACTAAGGGCAAGTGTGGAATCAGCCCTGTGCAGGGAAGCCCTGAGGAAGACTTTGTGCTGCTTTGGGGCATCGAGACCGCTCCTGGCCAGGGCCAGGACATCAGCTTCAAGTATGGGAATCTGACACAATGCATTTCTAACCCGCTGCCTATGGAATGACCTCAGCAGTGTAAAGATGGATGGTGATTTTGATACAACTCCTACATCAACCCACTGACATTTATATGTGGCAGAGAAACACTTTAGTGGGATGCAGACCCCTGCCCTCCTGCCAGGTCAATCAAAGGGCTTTTGGCTGACAATGCATTTGTCTGCCGATTTGTTTGAATGAGGGAGACCCCTCAGGACTGCTGTATCCTGAGGGAACACCATTGGCCTTGGCCTGTAGGCACCTGCACAAGCTTAAAATCAGCTGCCTCAGCTTCCAGGACCTCTCTTGGCCGGCATCCTGACGTGGATGGAGGACTGCTGTGAGGCACTGCTGGGACCCAGCGGGACAGGACCGGCTGTCTCGTGTCCACGTAGCACCCCTCACACAGCCAGGGCCATCCCGAAACCAGACAAACACTCACGTGTCAGCACAGGGGAGCATGGAGCACTGGGCTCCTCTCAGGGTATCTCAGCTGGGCTCGCTCCACAACACACCCCCACTTTCAGGCCTGCTGATGCCCAGCTGCCAGAAATGCCTACCTTGTTCTCTCCAGGGTGCACAGGGAGAGCCAATGAGTAGGACGCCTTGGGAGGCAAACCTTCCCAGCCTTTTCTGAGGCCAGGGACACACCAAGATCAGCCAAGACTCTCCACGCTGCCTGGCCCACCCAGCTCAGCTCTGTGCTGGCCCTGGGCCACAGCAGCTTCCACCAAGCAAGAGCCACATGCACATTGCCAAGAGTTGAAACACAGCAGACAGGGAAGAGGTGAAAAGTGTGTGTGTAAAGGCCTTTTAATTCACAGCTCTCAGAGAGAGCTCTGGGGCTCACGGCTGGACAGAGACGCTCCTGCTCACGCCTCTGTCCAAAGGGGGGAACACACCCTGCTGCAGGTGCTTGGGTTGGTCTCCACAGGTCCAGGTGGATGCCAAACCTGCTCTTCACAGCCTTCTCCCTTGCCCTGCCCCTCTGCCAAGTGCAACGGGCCTCAGGCAGTGAAAGGACCACAGAGAGCCAAAGGAGGACCCTTGCACCCACATTACTGGGAGCTCCCTGGGAAGCACTTTCCTTGAGAAGCAAGCCCCTTTCCTCCAAAGGCATTTCCCCAAATGTGTAGCTGTCCTGGGGAACACCAACACACTCTTAAGAAAAGCTGGCAAGGCTGAATGACTTCAGGTCCTTTCAGGACAGGCACTCCAGCTGTAGCTCGTATTCCCCCAAGTGTGTTTCCAGATGGAGGTTCAGAGGGGCAGCCCCAGGCCCTCTACAAACACAAGCTGCCTGCTGCCTCTTCACCTGCCTCAACTCCTGCCTGTGGTCACTGCAGCAAAACCAGGCTGTTCCAGCCAGAGCCCAGAGCCCTGTTCCCGCAGGACGCTCTTGCCAGCACCTTCCAAGACTCTCCGCTGTGCATGCAGCACTTTTCATGCCAGCTCTCAACAGGCTTTGGAACGCAGAGCACAACCTGGCTGGCTCTGCCACCAGCACAGCCCAAACACAGGGGGAGGAAGAAGCAGCAGGGGTTGTTTTGCGGCCATGCCCAAGAGAAACTGGAAGGGTGCCCTCCCTCTGGTCTCCCTTGGTTGGCTTTCTGACTGGGTCTGAGGCTGGGGCTGCCATTCCTCGGTTCTGGGGACCAGAACCACACCCGGGATCCCAGCACTGCCTGACAGCGCTCCGGGCACTGGCACGGTCACATGTCTGAGTCTCGGGCACAGCACTGCTGCTTCAATTGCTCTTAGGCACATCCAGAGCTCTCTGTTAAGCCCAGATGGTCTCTGGTTCTGCTCTCTTCCTGATCCTGTGCAGGGATGGAGCACTGCTGTGCTTTCAGGAAGCTATTCTTGAAAACTTGCAGCATTCCAAGCTCCTTTGCCCTCCGTTGGATGCTTGCCATGGAATCCCTCACAGCTGGGTTCAGAGCATCCTCAGCTTGGCTCTTCCAAAATCCAGGGGCTCCAGGGTGCTCAGCAAGATCTGTAACTCCACAGTGTTGTGGAACTGGACCTTCAGCACAGGGTCCTTCCCAGCCTGATCTGCCCTCGTTCCTCTGAGTGTGTGCACAAAACACGGCGTGGAAGAGAACGGCAGCAGGGGCCTGTGTGTTCCAGGGCCCTGGATTTGCATCGCTTCAGCTCCACAGAGATGCAGGTAAAGCGAAGAAGCCAAAGTGTTCATTAATGGAAGGTGAAGCAAAGGGATGAGCTGGGAGGGAAGAAAGGGGATGGGCAGGGCCTGAGGGCTGCAGGGAGGGAGCTGTCAACAGGGAGGGAGAAGGCAGGAGCTATGGGAGCTTCCCACAGGCTCAGCTGTGCCAGTCATCAGCTGTGCCTGGAGCTCCAGCTGGTCTCCTCTGGTCTCCAGGTGGTCTCACCTTCCAAGGGATCTGCAGGTCTTAAAGAGACACTGGTTCTTCTGAGCCAGCAGATGAAAGTAGTTCTGCAGCTCTTCCCTCCAACATCACCTGAACAAATGTGCTTCTGCAGGAGGGGCTGTTGTTTTCACTCAGGGCTTGAAGGGCTGGAAGAGAGAGGAACAGAGCCACGGTCAGAGCCTGGATCTGCTGGAATCCAAGGAGATCTTTCTGCCAGGGCCATCCCACCTAGACTGGACACAAGAGGAGAGGAATTTCCCTCCCAGGTCAGGGCTGTGGTGCAACATGTCCCCAGAAGGAGCCTGGAGCAGCCCAAGGCTTTGTGTGGCCAGGCAGGGGCAGGCAGGAGGCAGAGCTGTCAGCAAAGGAAGGGGTCAGCGAGGTGGGGCAGCCGGGGGATGACGACAGCCTGCAGGGACAGAGGCCAGGGCAGGGACACCGCAGGACAGCCTGGGCTGCACAGGGCACAGGGATGTGCAGCAGCTGCAAGGCCCTGACAGAGCCAACCTGTGCAGCCCTTTGGCCATGGCTGCTGGCCCTGGGCCTGAGGCCACGAGGGGACAAGTGACCCTTGCAGCCCTGGGGCCTCATGGCCTCCTTGTCCCTGCTCAGCAGCCTGGCAGGGGCCGCCCCATGGTCCTGCCCTTGGCATGGCACATCCCCACATGGCAGTGCCCATCCCGGGAAGAGCCCTGAGCAAGGAGGGAGGGACAGGATCTGCCTTGCCAGGGGCTGGGGCTCAGCCTTGGCCCTTTGCATTCCTGAAACACATCCAGGTTCGCTCAGCGCCAGAGACACCTTTGCCTTGTTTGTCCCCACCTGTCATCAGTGCCTCCAGTTCTCTGCTCTGCCTGGGGCCTGGGGACACTTTGATATGAATTGTGTCCTTGAGTGGAACCCATTAACAGTTAAAGAAAGCCTGGACTTTGAATCTGACTTTTTGAGTTCTTGAGAAGCTCTTTGAGCACACTCTGAGGGACTGGGTCTGATGCAAACAGCACCAAAGCCCCAGAGGTCATTAAAGTCCTGGTGCTGTGTCTGTGCTGCTGAGCTGGGCTGGGCTCCTGGCCCCGAGGCAGCTCCTGGCAAGGGCAGCGCTGCAGAGACAGCTCTGGCCAGGAGCAGCTCCTGTGCACAGCCCAGCGGGGCTGGGGCACTGCCAGGGCATCCCAGGGACACGAGCAGGGCACAGACAGAGCTCACAGGGGCTCAGCACTGGCAGGGGCTGTGGGGTGTCCCAGAGGGGGCTGTGTCACAGCAGCGCCTCTGTGGCTGTGTCACGGAGGCACAGAGCAGCTGTGATGTCAGAGAGGGGCTGTGTGACTGCACAGAGTGGGTTGTGTGAGGTCACAGACTGGGCTATGACATCACAGAGCGTGTTGTGTGAGGTCATCAAGCAGCTATGGCATGACAGAGGGGACTGTGTGACATCACAGAGCAGGCTGTGACATCATGGCATGGCTGTATGACATCATAGGGCAGGCAGTGAGGTCAAAGTGTGTGCTGTGACATTACAGAGTGGCAGCATGACATCACAGGGAGGGTTTTGTGACATCACTGAGGGGGTTGTGACACCACAGGGCAGGCTGTGACGTCATAGAGAAGGGTATAAGGCAATAGAGCAGATCCTGCCATCATAGAGGGTGGCTCTGTGACAACAGAGAGCGGGTTGTGACATCACCGGGTGGCTGTGTAATGTCATAGAACAGGCTGTGACACCAAAGAACAAATAGTGACATTGCAGGGTGACATTGTGACATATCACAGTCTTCTGTGACATCACAGAGCAGGTGTATGACATCACAGGGTGACAACTCAGAGTTGGCTCTGTGACATCACAGGGGCTGTGTGACATCACAGGGGCTGTGTGACGTCACAGGAGCTGTGTGACATCACAGGGGCTGTGTGAGGTCACTGGGGAGGTCACTCCACCCCAGCCCCCCCTCCCAGTTCCCCCAGAGAAGTCCAACACTGCTCGTGCACAGAGGGGTCCCCTGTCCCCCCGGGTCCCCCCGACCCCGGCGCCGCAGCCTCCCCCAGAGCATGTTCCACGAGATCGACCCCAGAGCCAGACATGGGGACGGGGGCCGGGGCTGTGGGGGGTGGGACAGGGGGACAGGGACCCCCCGGCAGCGTCCCCGTGTCCCCCAGGGCCAGAGCCTGGGCCAGGGGTCCTTCACCCTGTTACCAATGAGGGCTTGAGAGCGCTGAAAAAATCCCCAGCAAGGGATCAGCAAAAACCAGATTTAATATTAAGTGACAGCATGGCAAAGTTCCTTGGCAAGAGTCACTCTGCTCCTGACTGGACACTTCAGGCGCACCAAGGAAACAAAGCAACAACAAAACTAAACAAAATCCAGGCAATCAAATCAGAAATGAGCTGAGACCTGGGGCTTTCATTGCTATGGAAAAGAACTGTGCTTCTCGTCCAGCTGCCCATGGCCAGAATTGGGATTTCACCTCCAACACTGCCTGTTGTGACAGCCTGGAGGAGATTGTTGGCTGGAAACATTTCATGTGTGGGGGAGGAAGGGGCAGGTCCAGCCTTGCCCTGCCCTGGAACCCCAGCCTTGCCCTGCCCTGGAACCCCAATCCCCCCAGAGCCTCTAGCCCAGCCCAGCAGTGTCTGCCAGTCCCTGGCACAGCACAGGCAATGCTCCACAGCCACCTCTGGAGCCCCCAGCCCAGCTCCTGAGCGACCAAATGACCCCAAGTCCCACCTGGGGGAAGGACCCAGGAACACCAAGGGGTATTTATGGCTGGCCACAAGGCAAGCACACATTTGACCCTACCTCCCCTTGGAATTTCTATTTTTTTGAGAACCACTGGAATCCAGGAGTTGGTAGCTCTGTGTGTGCTTCTCTAAATCTTATTTTTCTCTATTTCTGTGTCTCCTTGCGAATTTTGATTAACTTAAAATTGAACAGGATTGGAGTTTGTGAAGTTGAATGGGCCAAATTAATGCTCTGAGAAGTGTTTTTGTTGATTAAATGTTGTATAAGACCTTCTAGCAAAGTTTCTCTGATCTTCTAAAGTTGCCAGTAAAGGCTGTTTTGTTGTTTTGAGCTCATGAGAATCTCTTCTTGGTATTTCTCCAGTGCATCCAACTCAGAGGACACAAACAATTGCAATTCCTCTTAAATGTCTCCTTGAGAGAGTTGTTTGGGGGATGGGGGTCATGGCTTGTGTGTCCTGCTTGGCACAGCCCAGGCAGGGCTTTCACAGCCCCATTCCACACTCCATTTCCCAGCTGGAGCCGCTGGTGCCTCTGAGTTCTGCTGCCCCAGCCCCAGGGACGCTCTCCTTGTCTGCCCATTCCCCCACGGTCTCTGGGCAGGGATGGCCTCAGTGGGGGCTGCTGAAATCCTCAGCACTTTGGAGGCTGCTGCTGAATTTTACTGCTCCAGATGCTTCTTCAGCCTTCAGCTCTTCAGTTCAGGAATTCAGTGTCCCAGAGCTCATTAACATTCAGAACATCTTAACAAGCCAAACCTCTGGGAATAATGTAAGTGTTCAAATAATTTGTGGTTAATTAGCCCAATTACAGAAGCCTCTTCAAAGTGAATACACTACATTTTAAAAGACAGTGAGAAAATTTTTTTTGGTCCTGTTTAGTTTTTTTTTCCATGTTAATGCATTGATATGTGCACTCTCCAATTGACACTGAATCCAAGTACCTCCTCATGCAGTTGGAATAGATATGAAAATCAAGACCCTTCATGGCTGACAATCAGTCAGACTCTGTCCCTACCCCCACCCCACCATCTCCCCCATCCAAGCCCTGGCACTCAGAGCAGCCTTGTGCAAATCTGACCTCCCTCCAGCCCAGGCTGCACCTGCAGGTTTCAGCTCCTTGGCTCCAACTCCCCCCTGCTTTCCTTGGAGAAGGAGCTGCCCGAGACACAGGGGGATGTTCATTTCTTGTCAGCCAACAAACCCAAGGGAAGGCACAGCTCCATCAAATGCAAAAGTCATTCCTCTGCTGGATATTAAATCCACCTTGCACTGCAGACAGTCTCAGAGCAATGGAAAACACCTTCTGTGCCCAGCACAGATCCCAAGGTCCCCCCAAACCCTCCCTGCCCCAATTCTGCCCAGATTTGCTCTTTGCACACACGAGTCACAGGCTGAAGTCAGGAGCTCCATCCATGCCCAGAGGGAGGAAAAGAGGGAAAGTGGATGAAGAGCTCTCCTGTGCAGAGCCAAGGTCCAAGTGCCCCTGCAGTGGGAACCACAACTCATCAGGTTTGTGTCCTTTGGGCTCAGGGATGGTGACACTCAGAGGCACAGAAAGGTTTCCTGCCAACAAACACAAGTTGAACATTTGAACAGTTTAATAACCATCCCAGCTCTTCCCTCAGCTCTCTGTGATGTCCCAGCAACATCTGACATGACCCCATCCCCAAGGGATTTCTGTACAGGAACAGTTTTAGACAAAGACATAAGAAAAGGTAATTCTGTGATAGATATAAGCACCATAAGATGTGTTTAACATTTATTTGAACTTCAGAAAGATTGGGCCACTCCCTGATGAGCAAAGCGTGGAACCTGTCCATTGAGAGACATTTGAATGACCAGAAAGCATCTGGAGGGGGAAATCTGGGTGCAACAGGAAGTACATAGATCCACCTGGTCTAGTGCAGAGATGTCCTTAGACATGGCCATTTCAACAGGAGAACTGGAAACACCTAAAGGAAGAGGGAGAGGAAAGAATAAACAGAATATTGGTGACTCAAGGAGACAGGAAGATCAGTATTTCTTCTCCTTCTCCATCAGTACATCAGAAAATTGCTGTTTCTTAAAAGTACTGAAGTGACCCAGATAATAAAAATGCCCTTGTATTATATGAAATGTACAAGAATTTTAACCTGTGCCCCTTTCCAGGCAGACATCAGCTGTGTGCCCATGACCAGGCAGTGCCACTTGTGCCCTGAGGTGCCGAGCTGGGATTGGATCTCTCAGAGAGGAGCTGAGGGAGAGCAGAGCACCTTGCAAGCTGCAGGTCCCTGCCAGCCCCGCAGGGCTCCTGTGCCATCAACATCTGCTCTGCTCCAGCCTGAAACAGGAGCCAGCATGGTGCCGGGACCATCAGAGAGCTGAGGTGTGTGCTGGAATTCAATGCCCTCCCCATGGCGCAGCAGCCCTGCATTTCCCTGCTCCAGCCTTGGTCTCCAGCACAGCCATGGAGGCTCTTTGGGCTCCTGAGTGTTCCTGCTGTGCCCATGCCCCCAAGGGCACAGAGCAGCCTCCTCTCTCGGGCACTTGCCTGTTTTCCATGCCTTGCACAGGCGCTGGCCCTGCCCCACAAGGCCTGGGCTGAGTCCTGCCCTGCACGCTCAGCCAGGCTGGGATGGACACTGATGGTTTCTGTGCCAGGCTCTCTGAGCCCAGCCCAGCTCCCTGCAAGCTCTGCCAGCTGCCCTGAGCTCTGTGCAGCACCAAGGGCCTCTCCCCAGCACAGCCCAGCCGGCTCTGGCCCCACAGCTCTGCTCAGCCCAGGCTGCTCTGGCCACTGGCCCCACGGCCTCAGCCCCTGGCCAGGGCACAGCAGCAGCTGCAGCTCAGCCAGGACTCAGCCCCAGCCATGGGGGAAGGGGCTTGGCCAAGGCCAAAGGAGGCTCCCTGGCTGCCCTGCTCCCCTCGGGCTGAGGTGCTGAGAGCTCTGCAGCCCCTGCTGCCATCCCATCTGCCCAGGCCAGCACAAGAGCCCGGCCTTGGGGCCCTCCAGAGCTGCTCCTGCTCCAGGCCCAGGGCCCATCCCAGAGCTGGGGCAGCCACAAAGCTGTGCCCATTGCTGGTCATTGCTGCTCTGATGGGGATGGATCCTCAGCCACTTGGAGGTTGCTGATGAATTTTACTACTCCAGAGGCCTATTCTTTCTTGAGCTCGTCAGTTCAGGAATTCAGTGAGAAAAGCTCATAAATATTTGTTCAAAACACCCAAGACAAGAAAAGCCCTTGGGAATAATTGAAATTTTCAATTCTCTGTGGTTAATTAAACAGATTTCAGTAGTGTATTCAAAGTGAATATACTATATTGAAAACAGTGCTGAGAGAATTGTTCTTTTCCTGTTAATGGATTTATATCAGCAATGTCCAATTGATATTGACCCCCAGCACCTCCTCATGCAGTCTGAATAGATGTGAAAATCAAGACCCTTCATGGCTGACAATCAATCATACTTTGTCCCCAACCACTCCCCACCATTTCCCTCATCCAAGCCCTGGCACTCAGAGCAGCTGAGGAATGGAGTCACAGCCAGGGGTGTCCCCAGGGCTCAGGACTGGGGCCAGGTCAGTGAAATCTCTTTATTGCTGATCTGGACGAGGCCATCGAGGGCACCCTCAGTCAGTTCCCAGGTGAGCCCAAGCTGGGTGGGAGTGTGGCTGTGCTGGAGGGCAGGAAGCTCTGCAGAGGGATCTGGACAGGCTGGAGCCATGGGCCCAGGACAATTGGATGAGGTTCACCAAGGCCAAGGGCCGGGTCCTGCCCTGGGCTCACAACCACCCCAAATCCCTGGCCATGCCCTGACCCTGATCCCCACAGCCTGTCCTGTTTCCTTCATCCCTGCATTGCCAGGGACTTTCTGGGACAAGGGAGCTCTGCTCTGGGGATGGAGGGAGGTCCAAGCGCCCCCGCTGGAGTGGGAACCACAACTCATCAGGTTTGTGTCCTTTGGGGGTCAGGCACTGGTGAGACTCAAGAGGCACAGAAAGTTTCTCTTCATGGCCAACAGACCACGATTGAACAGGACACAATTTAATAACAATCACACTCATCCCTGAGCTATGTGCAACGTCCCTGCAGCGTCTCATGAGTCCACCATCCACAAGTGATTTCCATACTAAAATTGATTTGAGACAAATGTGGTTCTGTGGTAGAAATAAACACAATTAAGATCTTGTATCAGGATGCTCGTCCTGGTGTGGGGTCAAAACAGCTCAAACAATTCCTGATTTGCAAAGATGTCAGTGGTGGATGGAGAAGGGAGGTCAGGCTGCTTTTGGTGTTGAGGAAATGCTGAAACCAGCCTGACTCATTTCATCTCCTCCTGGCCTGGCTGATCTCCCCTCTTTCCTCTTCCACTCATTGGCTTCTGTCTCCCACCAGGCCCCCGGTGAAGAGCCTGGCTCTGTGTTCTCCATGCCCTCCTCGCTGGCACTGCCAGGCTGGGATGAGGAGCCCCTCAGCCTTCCCTGCTCGGGGCTGGACAAGCCCAGCTCCCTCAGCCTCTGCTCACAGCCCAAGGGCTCCAGCCCTACCTTGGAGGCCCTTCCCTAACCCTGCTCCAGCTGCCAGACATCTTTCCTGCCCTAGGGAACCCAACCCAGGCCACAGGGACCTGGATAATCCACGTCCTTGATGTCCTGGTCACACAGCCCTGGCCCCTTTTCCCCATGTCAGGCTCAGGGGTGGATCCTGTGGAACATCCTTTGGTGGGGGCTGTGGCTCCAGGTGGACTGGGGGGATACCGGGGGACAGGGACCCTGCTGGGCATGAACAGCATTGGACTTGTTGGGAGAAACTGTGAGGGGGAGCTGGGGCAGAGTGACCAACCCAGTGACCTCACACAGCCCTCCTGGGATGTCACACAGCCCCTCTGTGATGCCACAGCCTGCTCTGTGGTGTCATAGCCCATTCTCTAAAGTCACACAGCTGGTCTCTGATGTCACAGCCAGCTCTGATGACACTCTGTGATGTCATAGTCTGTTCTGTGATTTCAGACCTCTGCCCTGTGATGTCACAGCCATCTCTGAGAGGTCACAGAGGCAGTTTATGTCATAGCTGCTCGATGACCTCACAAAAACCACTCTGTGATGTCATGGACCATTCTGTCATAGATCACTCATGGGATGTCATAGCCCACTCTGTGACCTCATGTTACCAGATGATAAATTGTCTCCACCAGGTGAGCTAACACCTGGAGCTTGTTCTCCAAAACCCCAGGCCTATGGAAACCACACAATGCCCATTGTGTCAGAAGGGGAACTGGAAGTTCACCAGCCTCAGTGTCCTGCCAGCTCAGCCAGGCCCATGGGAATATTGGGGTCCACGACCACCAGGGACCACCAGAGAGACCCCCAGGACAGAAGAACACATGGGTAAAGGGGAGGGGAAATATGTTAATGATTCTGGGGAAATGATTATCATATGTGTGTTCAGTCCAGGACAATCAGTGAATATGTGTGCAAAATACAGAATATGAACAGAAACTTTCCTGCACTCAGCATGCTCGGCTTTGGGAGGAGCTATCCCCCGTGCACCCGGCTGAATAAAGAATGTTGCTTCTTAATGCTGCATTGGTGTGAAGGAGTTTTCTGTTTTACCGAATTTTTGGTAACACTCCACTGCCAAGGAAAGCTCTGTCTCCTGCTGCTCACAAACAGAGAAGGGCTGGTGGCAGATGTGGGGGTCGGAGGCTGCCTGGGGCACAGTGACCATTAAATAATCAAGTTTTCAATGATCTGCGAAAGAAGGAGGGGCAGCAACAAAACTTCCACACTGGAATTAGGAAGGGCAGACTTTGGCCTATTTAGGATGCAGATTTGGGGAGTACCGAATCAAGTACTGATTTTTTAATGGGAAACAGCCCTTAAAAACAAAGGGGTCCAGGAAGGAGGGACACATTTCAAGAAAGTAATCTTAAGGGGGAAGGAGCAGCCTGTCCCAGTGTGGCCATAGATGAGCTGGTGAGGAAAATGACTGCCCTGGCTGCCCGTGGAGCTTTTGTGGGAAGTCAGGGGAAAAAAGAGTGTGCATTAACTTTGGACAAATGGTCAGGCAACTTAGCAAGTGTTTAAGGATGTTGTCAGGTCATGCAGTAAAAAAAAAAAAAAGAAAGAGGTGTAATCTCAATTAGAGATTAACCTGGCCACTACTGTGAAAAAAAATAAATATGTGTCTATGAATATATTAATGGCAAAATGTGGAATAAGCTGAACCCCTACTCTTTATTGGATGCAGTGGAGAATATAGGAACTAAAGATAAGGAAAAGTCCAAGCTACTTAACACCTTGTTGGTATTAATTTTCAATATTAGGACAGGATGTCCTCAGGACAAGAGTTCTCCTGAGCTGGCAGATGGGGTCAGAATGCAGAACAGGCCTCTGGAATCCAGGAGGAAGCAGCTGGGGACCTGCTGGACCACTCAGATACTCACAGGTGTATGGGATCAGATGGGATCCATCCTAGGGGGATGAGGGAGCTGGTGGATGAGCTCCTCAAGCTGCTCTCCATCATTTACCATCAGTCCTGGCTCACCAGGGAGGTCCCAGAGCACTGGAGGTGCCAGTGTGACCCCATCCCCAAGAAGGGCTGGGAGGAGGATCTGGGGAACTCCAGGCCTGTCAGCCTGACCTCGGTGCCCGGCAAGGTTCTGGAACAAATCACCCTGAGTGCCATCACAGGGCACCCACAGGATGGCCGAGGGGTCAGAGCCAGCCAGTGTGGATATCAATATCTGCATGGATGATCTGCATGAGGGGATTGAGTCCAACATCAGCAAATTTGCAGATGACACCAAGCTGGGTGTGGGTGTGAATGTGCTGGAGCATAGGAGGGCTCTGCAGAGGGACCTGGACAGGCTGGATCCAGGGCCCAAATCCAGCAAGGTGAGGTTTAACAAGTCCAAGTGCCAGGTCCTGCACTTTGGCCACAACAACCCCTGTAGCACTACAGGCTGGGGACAGAGTGGCTGGACAGCAGCCAGGCAGAAAGGGACCTGCAGGGACTGATGGACAGCAGGCTGGACATGAGCCAGCAGTGTGCCCAGGTGGCCAAGAAGGCCAATGGCTCCTGGCCTGGATTCGGAATGGTGTGGCCAGCAGGAGCAGGGCTTCTGTGCCAGCCCTGATATGCCCCCAGCTCTGCACACAGACATTGCTGCTGCAGCTCCAGAGGAGGGAACAAAAGGAGGATTTCTGGTGAAAACTTTCCTGGGAGATCCTTTAGTTCATTTAAAGCCACTGAGAGCACAGCTCCTCATTGACACCATCTGGGGCCACAGCAAAGGTTGAGAGAAACAAAATGAGAAATGGCACAAGGAATGGCCTTTGTGGACAATCTTAAAAAACTAAAACACAGGGGAAAAACCCCACAACCAAACCAACAGGAACAATCAAAGATGACTTTTCTTACAAATGATTTGCAGAAGCTGGCCAGCAATTTTGTCAGTGCTACCCAGAGTGCTTTTGTCACAGGAAACTCAGACTTTTTGTCACAGGCATCATGATTAGCAGATCTTGAAATGCTCTCAAGTCCCTGAGCACTAAGTCACGGAGAATTAAAGCCACACAGGCCACTTCTGCAGTTCTCAAACACAGCCCTGTTGCTGCTGCTGCTGATGCTGAAATAGAATCAACTGACAGAGGCCATCACAGAAATTGCCTCTGGAGTGTCAAATACAATGAAAAATTCCACCAGGAGAAAGAGAAACCAGAACTTCTCGACACACTTCATTGTTTCTTCCGAGCAGCAGAAGAAAATGGAGATGCCCAGAGATATTTCCAGCCGCTGCTGATCCCAGTGGAGCCCAGCCTGCTGCCCAGTCCCAGCGGGAACCTGAGCCCAGCCCAGGGAGCTCCTGCAGTGTCGGGAGCTCAGCACACACGGAGCCAGGCTCAGAGCCCCGGGCACGGCTGCCCATTGCGGGGCAGCGGCGCAGACGGAATGTCCTGCGGCCCAAACCTCCTGCTCCTGCCTCACAGCGCCCAGCGTTCTCCCCCTCCTGCTCCTCTCCCAGCACGGCACACATTCCAGCTCAGAGGAGGCTTCCCCAGAGAGGGCTCCGGCTCCTGTTTCAGCCTCAGTGTCCCTGCAGAGAAGCAGGGCATCTTTCAGGCACTTCCACAAGCTCCGGGTTCCCATTTCATGGGGAATCTAGGATGAAAATGGCCTTGTTAGGAAGGACAAAAGCGGAGGGAGTGGACTGAAAATTATTAGGAAAAAATGACCATTCTTACAGACAAAGATCACCACGTCATTGCCTGCATTTCTCCTTTTCAGATTCTTTCAGTCATCTCCTGAGAGATCCAGCTTGGTCTGGTGCTTGTCATTAATTGATTGAACTCTTGAATTATATCAGTGCATGAGACGTAGAAGCATCTAAAGTGAATACAGAAACTAACTCCCCTGTCAGCCCATTTTCATCTTCTACATCACTTTCAAGATGCCCATGGGGATGTTGGAATGATTATCCCACAGCTCTCCATTTCTGGCTGCAGGCTCTGCAGATTCTTTCTCTGCATTCAGTCAGGCTTGCATTCCCTAATAATTTCCGGTAGCCCGTCATGGATTCTTACGGTATCACAGTAACAATGAAAACCTCACCGATGGCACAACTGCCCAGCCCACAAGGAAAAGAAAGAACAAGCTGTCAAGTTTTTCTAATATTAGTCCTGCTTTGCTGTAAGAGTCGTGCTGCACTCACGGTGTGGAAAGCCAAGAGAAGCTGCAGCTGGTGGCACATGTTGTGACAGGAGCTGCACCTCGTTCTCCAGGAAAGGTTCTTGGAAAGAGCAAACAGGACTGTGGAGAAGATTCTGGGAAAACTGAATGAGCTTTTAGGAAATGAAATGAAAATGGAAAGAAACAATCCAAGATGTTTTCCTCTGTTTATTTTTATGCTCCCCTTTTCCATCTTGCACTGCTTCTCCATCCCATTAATCCAACTGGATCTCACCTCTAAGATCCATGACATGGCAAGTTTGAGACACTGTAAAATACCATGAGCTACACACAGTTTGCCTTCCCCTGGTTTGCTTGGAAAGCAGTGCTGGAGACTAAGTGCAGTGCTTGGGTCAGGCACAAATTCTGCATTCAGGGAATGTGCTCCGATAGTGTTTGACCCTCAGCAGGGACAATGCACAGCAGCGACCAAGAGGATTTCTGTGCCGCTGTGCAGGAGTCCAGACTCTGGGTCTGGGCTGAACACGGCAAAGTTCCCGTGTTTGGACAGGCTCAGGGGCCGCCCCCGGGGAGCGGGGGGCTGGGCGCAGGGGCGAGCGGGCAACGGACTAACGGACACGGGGACAAACGGCCCCGGAGCTTCAGTTGCAGCAGCAGCAGCAGCGGCGGCAGCAGCAGCAGCAACGGCGGCAGCAGCCAAAGCAGCGATTTTGTTGATTTCCTCTTGATTCTCCTCTCCTTCTCCCGCTGTCCCGCACCGTCTCCCGCTCTCCCTTTCCCGCTGTCCCCTCCTCTCCCAGTCTCTCTCTCCCCATTCCCGGCCGGGCCATGCCCCCGGCCCGCCCCCGGCTCCGGGCGGGGCTGCCCCGTCCCCGCCCCCGGCCGTCCCGCCGGGGTCTCGCCTCCGCCCGGCTCTGGCCGTGCTGGCGGTGGCGCTTCTGGGCGGGCATCGGTGCCTGGGGCTGGAGCGGCATCGCCTCGCTCTGGCTCCGCCTGGCCCGAGCCTGGCCCCGGCCCCGGCTCCTCCCGGGCCCCGCGGAGGACACACGCGGCGCGGCCGCTGCCGCCGCCTCCGCTGCGGCTTCCCCGGCCCGAGCTCCGCCGCTCGGCAGCGCGGCCGCCGCCCCCGAGCCGCCGCTGTCCCGTTGCCGGGAGCGAACGCCTGGGGAGGGCCGGCCCGGGGCGGTCGGGGGGCGCTCGGGGGCCGCTCCTGGCCCCGGGCCGAGCGCTGACAGCCGCGTCCCGCCCGCAGGGAAGGCGCAGCAGGGCCTGAAGGAGCGGTACCGGCTGGGTTCGCTGCTGGGCAGCGGCGGCTTCGGCAGCGTCTTCGCGGCCACGCGGCGCTCGGACGGCGCCCCGGTGAGCGGCGGGGCCGGCGGCGGGCGGAGGAGGAGGAGGAGGAGGAGGGAGAGGAGGGGGAGGAGGTGGGATAGAAGGAAAAGGAGAAGGGAGAGGGGGAGAGGGGGGAGGAGGAGGAGGAGGAGGAGGAGGATGGGGCTGGAGCTGGGGCTGGGGCTGAGGCTGGGCATGGCGGGCGGCGAGCTCAGCCCGCTGCTGCTCTTGGCTTGCAGGTGGCCATCAAAAGGGTGCCAAGGAACCGCGTCCGGCACTGGGGCGAGCTGGTGAGTGAGCGGGGCCAGCGGCAGAAGCCGGGCCGTGCCGGGCGGGGATGAGCCGAGGCCCAGCAGGGTGGGAGCCACCAGGACGCCTCGAGGGAGAGCGGGCGTGGGGCCAGGGCAGGGCACAGAGCATCCCGTGCTGGGTGAGGGGTTCCTGACCCCCGGCATGGCATCAGCCCCACTGACGGCATCGTGCTCCTCCTGCAGCCCAACGGCACCAGCGCACCCCTGGAGATCGTGCTGCTGGAGAAGGTGTCCACTGGCTTCCCCGGTGTCATCCAGCTGCTGGAGTGGCTTGAGCTCCCCAAATACATCTTGATGGTGCTGGAACGCCCGAAGCGGTCTCAGGACCTGCATCATTTCATTCGGGCACGGGGGTTCCTGTCCGAGGAGGAGGCGCGGGATCTGTTCCGCCAGGTGCTGGAGGCCGTGCAGCACTGCACCAGCTGTGGGGTCCTGCACAGGGACATCAAACCACAGAACATCCTGGTGGACCTGGCCACCGGGCAGGCCAAATTGATTGACTTTGGCTGTGGCACCTACCTGCAAGACACAGCCTACACTCGCTTTGCAGGTGAGCCCATGCAGGGGTGTGCTCTCGGTCCTGGCATCTCATGGCCCAACATCTCACAGCCCAAGCTGGCTGTGGCAGCGGGGATTCTCCCTTTTGCTGCCCTTCATGGCACTGAGATTTCAGCTGAGTTGCATTTGAGCAGGGCTGGGTGGGGAGCCAGCTTCCAGCCCTGCTGGCAGCCTTTGCCCACCACTCTGGGCAGGACTGAGGCTGGGGCTGGGGCAGCCAGCCCAACAAAAACACGGGTGGGTGGGGGTAGCAGAGAGGGGGGCCGTAAGCTGTGTCCCAGCTGGTTTGGTGTGCAGGTGAGAAAGGGCTTGGACTGCTCCACTCACCTGGTTTGTTTTCGATTCATGATGGTTTTGGGCAGTGCAGGCAGGGAGGATGAAGGCATGGTTTTCCCAAGAACTGGGTGGGTTTTTCCTCCTTATGGTCGGGCCTTGCCGGGACTTCTGCTGCCCTCTTCCAACCCCAGTGGCTTCTTTTCCAACCCCGAGTCTGTACACAAGTCCCAGGTGCTGGCGAGAGGGCGGCGGTCACCCCGTGTGCCACTGGGGCAGCCCCCACACGCCCAGGGATGCTGGGGCCAGGCTCTGGGAGCAGCAGCGTCCCCCTGATGAACCCCATCTGTATTCGACAGGAACACCGTCATACAGCCCCCCGGAATGGATCCACTTTGGATTTTACTACGGCAAGCCAGCTACCATCTGGTCCCTGGGCATCCTGCTGCACCAGATGGTCTGCGGGCAGCACCCTTTCAGGAGGAGCCAGAACATCAGCTGGGACCATCAGCTCTCGCTGCCACGACGGCTCTCTCAAGGTGGATCCTCATCTCTGGCCACGGGGGCAATGCCAGTGCTGGGAGACAGCAGCAGCTCGTGAGCATCCCGCTCTGGCAGCTGCTGAGGAGGTGGCACATGTCCTGCTCTCCTGCTCTCCTCCAAAACAGGGAATTGATGGGGAAGTTTAGGCCCAGCTCTGAGCACATCCAGCATGGCCTGGGCACGGGAATAGTGGGGCAAAGCCAACAGGAGCCTTCTCCAGCTGACCGGCGGGTTCTGGTTTCTCTGCCCAGAGTGCCAAGATGTGATCAGGCGGTGTTTATCCATGCTGCACTCGGACAGGCCCTCGTTAGAAGAGCTGTTCTGTGATCCCTGGCTGCAGGATATTGATCGGCCCTAGAAGAAGGGAGAGAGCCACAGGCACACTTTGATGCAAGGCCCTGGTAAGTTTCAGCTCCACACATGCCTTGGCAATCAGAAGCAAAGGAACCCAGACATTTTGTCCTGCCTGTGTCACTGCCCAGGGGTCATCAGATGGGGACACGCAGCCCTTGTGCTGGAGCTGAGCTGCTCTGCCCAGCACTGGTGGCCGCCATCTGAGCTGGTTTTGCTTGTCCTGGTTCCCTGACAGCTCTGGGCCCTGGGCAGAACCCTGACAGCCTGGGCTCACCCCCAGGGAAGGAGAAGGAGCCCCTGGAGAAGCTGTACCAGGTGGGGCTGCTGCTGCTGGGGACAGCGAGGATGACATCAAGGATGACAACCTCTTCCTCCACCTGGCCACCGGCAGCTGAGGATGATGGACTTTGATTCTGGCACCTTCTCCAAAGCCAGGCTCCACAGGAAATTTGCAGGTGAGTCCACACGCAGGGGGATGCTCCCAGATTTGGGCATTGCACAGCCTGGCCAGGAACCAAAGGTTCCCCCTTTGCTGGGGCAGATGCAGCTGATCCTTCAGTCGGCTGCCAGGCTGCTTTTGGCAGGGCTGGGGGATGGGCTGGGGTGGTGATGAAATGGGAGTGGGCTCCTGGCCCTGCCAACAGCCCCAGCACCCACCGTGCCCCGGGCTGGGGCTGGGGCTGGGGCAGCCAGCCCGACACAAACAAACCCCCATGGTGGGAGCAGAGGTGGGACTCCAGAACCTGTGCAGGGGCTGCTTTGCTCTGCAGGCAAGGAAGGGCTTGGGCTGCTCCACTGCCCCTGTTTGCTTTGGGATCACCGTTATTTTGGGGGGCAGTGCAGGGGGGAAGGGAGAAAGTCTGGGCTTCCCTCACCTGTGGGTGGGTTTTTCCCTGGCATGCAGGGGTTGGGCCTTCCTCAAGTCCCTGACAGTAATATGATTTATGACCTTTTTTCTTGTTCCCCTTTTTGTCTGTAATCTATTTTCAATAATTTGTTGTGTGTTTTTCTAGAGGAAGCGTTCTAGATGTGGTCCAGTCTGGTTGGGGAAGTGCTTGGGAGCAGCTGTGGTGTGGATGGGCCGTGCCCTTGGAGAAGGCTGAGGACATGGTTTGGGACCAGCTTTTCTTCCAGCAGGGGATGGCGTCAGGTGGGTCCCATCTGCTTGGCATGGTGGGATCAGAGCTTTGGGGAGATGGCAGCGAGCACGGGAGCATCCTGCTCTGGGCAGCTGCTGAGGGCTGGATGTGCCGTGGCTGGCTGCAGGCTGGGCACATGTCCTGCCCTCCTGCTCTGCTCCCAAAGGCAGCAGGGATGGGCAGCTCTGGGCACAGCTCTGGGCACGGCCAGCATGGCCTGGGCACCGCGGGCGGCTGGGACAAGGGGACAGGAGCCTTCAGCTGACGGGCGCTTTCTGGTTTCTCTCCTTGCAGCCGGGCTCTGCGGGTGCTGAGGCTGCTCTGGGCTCTGCCAGGGCTCTGCTGGAGCTCAGCAGCGGGCCGCAATCAGCCAAAGAAGAAATGGGGTGACCTGCAGCACAGACCTGCTGGAGCATTTCAGCAACACAGCTCAAGTGTGCAGAGTGTACACCTCCCAGGGAAAACATGACACCACCCCAAAATAAACTTGTTCAATAGCTTCTGAAATGAAATCAATCTGGGATGATCCCAAATGACATTTTGCAGCTTGCTCAAGGTGTAGCTCAGCCCTTCTTTGAACTGTTCTCTCCCCCACCTGCCTTTTACTTCCCAACAGCTCCCTCTTTTCCCCCAGTGAGTTCCCAGCCCATGGCAGTCTCCATCACACTGTTGCCTTCCTTGGTGCCCCTCACCACGAGGAAGGCTGAGCCCCAGGCTTAGGGACTCATCCTGTCACTGGCTGAGGAGCAGCAATTTCTCAGAGGTCCAGTGGGATTTTAGTGTCATTCAGAGCTGCTCTCCAGCCCTCAGCTCTCCTCACTGCTCAGTTCCCACTCCCTTTTCCTCGTCCTTGCAGCAGGATGAGCTCTGTGAATCCCCTTGAGCCTCCCCACTCTTCCCAGCCCACGCACCCACCTCAGTTAGGCTGAAGCTGCAGCTTCTCTGTCTCCTCTGGCACACCAGTCCAGTCCCCTGTGCGGGGAGCCCCAGCCCCAGAGCACAGCACTCAGCAGTGCAGTCCGGGCTGGAGCAGCTGCCCTGCAGCCCTGGCTTGGCTGTTTGCGGCAAGGGAATGCTCCCTGTTTGCAGCTGTCCCTGCAGGATGGCCCCAGGGCCGAGCCCAGCCAGGCTCCCACTGCAGCCCCTGAAACTTGGGGTAGACAGTGGTTCCAGAGCTGAAGTTCACGGGGAGCACCCAGAGCTGTGGCTTGCAGTCAGTGTTGGCAAATGTTGTGTTCTCATCTCCTGCAGCCTGTGGGGAAAGCCACCTGTGCTGCCAAACCTGTGTGTGCCAGGCCTGTGTGTGCCAGGGGCTCTTGGATGTCTCTGTACCCATGGACAGAAGGCTCTGTGTGTGCCAGGGGCTCTTGGATGTCTCTGTACCCATGGACAGAAGGCTCTGTGTGTGCCAGGGGCTCTTGGATGTCTCTGTACCCATGGACAGAAGGCTCTGTGTGTGCCAGGGGCTCTTGGATGTCTCTGTACCCATGGACAGAAGGCCCTGTCTGTGCCAGGGTTTCCATAATGTCTCTGTGCCCATGGGTATGGAATAGCATGGGCCCTGAAAGTGTCAGTCCCGTTGCTTGCACGCTCCTTCCTTTGTATACAAGACACATCCATGCACACCCCCATGTACAGATACATTAAAACGTCAGGGAGGGACAGAGATTTCCCACAGAGCTCTAACTTGGGCATAACTCACCTTTTAGCCAGTGGCCAGGGGATTTTTTTCCCAGCTTTGTGTGAGAAGGTGTCCAGGAGCTGAAGGAGCAGCATTTAGAAGCAGTTTCCGGATTTCTAGGCAGGAAGTGGAGCTGACAACCATCCACGTAACTCGCCGTATTCATCAGGATGTGCTGCTGGTTCTTTGGGAATATGGCCCAATGGAGACATGAGCCTTGGAAAAATCCCAGCTCTCTGTGGGTTTGTGCAAAGGGGGAGCAGCAGAAGCACTTTGTGTCTGCTTTGGGGACACAAGGCCCAAGGAGCTGCGGTGGCAGAGGGTGACCTGGGCTGGTGGCAGGCGAAGTCCTGGTTCATGACATCCCAGAGTGGCACAGGACAAAGCTCCAAGCCCTCCCAACCCCACTGATGAAGTCTTTGTGATGCTGCGCATCCTATAGGAAAAGCTGCTGTCACACAATACACTGGGATTTGTAAGTTTCATTTTCAATACTTTAGGTCCAAGTTTCAAACTGCAATATTTTTGTACTCAAGACACAGTCGTGCACAATTCATCTCTCATCCTCCTATTGCTTCAACTCCAATTAAAAAAAAAAAATCTTAATATTGGAAACAAAACCCAAAGTCTTTAAAATGGATGCTGATGTCAGTCCGTAAGATGGATCCAGGCATGAGAACATGCACAAAGTATATGTGTTCTCCCTTTAAAAAGATCAGTTACCTCTTAATCCAAAGTTTAAGAAGATTTCACTACACATTTGTTTCTTTTTTTTCTCTTTAATATTTTTCTCGGTTTTTTTTTCTTTTTTCTTTTTCTCTTTAAGAAGATAACACATTCTGAAAAAGAAATGTTCAGCAAAATGAGATATATTTCTGATAAATAATGAAAATATTTACTCCTCTGTTTACTTTTCTCTGGATACCCTGATGTAAAAAATCTAGCAGATATGAGCAGAGGTGTAAAGTGTTTGCTTTGGACTAAGCTGGAGTTCAGCACTGCTGACATCCTGCTCCAGCCAAGAGTTGCAGAATTCTTTTGCACACCTTGAGCCATGTGTTTGCAGGCACAGCACCTGCAGAGCTGACACACCAGTGCACGTGAATAACTCTGTTACTCCCTCACAGAATTTGGGCTCTGCCCCAGAACGAGGTGCTCCAGCCCTTGGCTCCTGGTTCCTGTGGGGAGCAGCTCCCTTCCCTCTGGCTGAGCTGCTCAGGCAGAGCCCGGCAGCTCCTGGCCCTGCAGGGCTGAGGCTTTTCCCCGTGGCTGGGCACAGACGGATGGAGCAGCACTGCTGGACACGGGCACACAGAGGGACCAGCAGCAGCTGCCTTTGGCCACCTGAGGCTCCAAGGCCCAAACTCTGAGCAGACAGGGCTGGAAGAGACTCGCAGGCTCCCTGCTGGCTCTGCTGCCCCACTTGTGCCCACCTGGGAGCCCCCAGGGCCAGCAGGGACTTGAGATGGCAGCCCTGGGCTCCTGGAGGTTGTGCAAGGAACGGAGCTGGGGACTCCCTGTCCATGGGGAGCTTCCAGATGGAAAAGGCTGCTGTGCCCAGGCAGCTCCAAGGGCAGAGAAAGGAGGGTCTCGACCACGGGATCCGTGCCAGTCCCACAGTCCTGGGCAGCAGCCACCGAGCCCTGGGGGAGCAGAGGGCACAGCAAGAGGGACAAAAGCATGCAAGGTCAGAGACTGGAGAGAGCCAGACCCGGGAGCAGGAACAGCTGCTCCATTGCACTCTTGGAGAAAGCTCTTGGCTGGTTCAAAGCGCTGAAAGGCGTGCAGGGCAGAGAGGAGGCCACACCAAACACTGCTCCTGTTTCCACAGCCTCCCCTCTCCGTGTCCCAGAAGGAATTGGATGGACTGTGTTCTTCTCTCCGAGTCGCCCGGTTCAGCACGAGCAGCTGAGCACCAGGAGCTGAAGGAGCTGAAGCCTCAGGCCACAAGAGCTGGGCCTGAGGAGACTTTGTGAGCAAATGAATGCTGCTAACATGGACCTGGCTGAATGCAGCAGATGGAATCATGGAATCACAGAATCCTTTCTGTTGGAAAAGACCTCTGAGCTCATCCAGTCCAGCCGGTCACCCAGCAGTGTCGAGCCCAGCACTAAACCACGTCCCTGAAGTGCCAAGGCCTGGACAACAGCCCTGAGTGAGGCCCTGAGCCAAAGGTGGCCTCTGGATGAACCTTCCAACCAAAGGTTATCTTTGTATCTGCTCACTAATGAAATGTGCATGGTCATTAGCACTGTGATAGATGTATCCACTCATTAGTGAAACATGGATTGACCTTTCTGTGTTTAGAAGCCAGACAAGGCCATGAAATCTGACATCTGGCCTTGTCTGGGGCTGAATGGTCAAAGTCACCTCCCTTGGTTCCTCTTGGGCCCTGGCCAGGCTTTGGGAGGAACCCAGGAGGAGGATGAAACCAGATGTTCCCGCACCAGCAGCGCTGTCAGTTTGTTCATTCAGCACTGTCAGAGCTGGGCCCTCTCCCAGCGAGGCTGGAGCCTCACCTGTGGCTGGAGGCACCTGCAGGAATTCCCAGTGTCCAGGAGTGGCTCTGCAGCCCTTGGCTGTGACAGCTTCCCCAGCTGCTGTGTGGATCTGGGGCATGGTAAAGCCTGAGGGTAACTGCTGCTGGATCTTTCTTAATCACTGCTGCAATCTCTGGTGCTGCTGGCTGGGTGCATTGCCGAGCTGCTCCTTTTGTGATTCTTTGCTGCTTTGAGCTACAGTCAATGACACTGAGTCCTTCAGTTGGTGTCTGTGTCTTTGGTGCTGACCCTGCCCACTGGGGAAACAAAACTGGCACTGTCTGGCCAGATCGCAACAAAATGTCACTTTTTAAATGTAAATGTGAGGAATCAGTCCCATCAGAAATTCCCAGATGGGAAGCCCTTCCCTGGAGTTCCCTGGCTCTGGAGTGGGCTGAGGTCAGAGCACCCTGTGAGCAGTGGGGCACTCTGTTAAAAGAGGCTGAACCCCTGGATGTCTTCAAATGCATCCAAAAATTGCATGTGGAAGAAGGAAAAGAATTGTGGGTTTGGGAATATGTGGGTGAAGTTTGTAAATGGCACATTGGAAACAGCACCAACAGAAGGAAGAATTGCTTTTGGAATGCTCCCACATGGAGGGACAGAGGAAGGTTAAAACTTGAGCTCAGGTTAATTTGTGCAAGTGAAATATAATATTATTATTATCATCATTAATAACAGTTATATAAAAATAGAACATGATTATACATTTTTTTCAGATAGAATTAAAAATTGATAATGTGAAATAAGGCTGACAATGCTAATATGTCACCTTTGGCTGCTCACTGTGACACTGAATACCCTACAGAAAAGGACTGGCCAAGACCCAAATGACACAATAGAACTTTGTGAATTGTGTATAATGAATAAAGGAGGAAGGGATGTTGTGGAAACCCAGGACGCCGGGAGGATTTCTCTGTCTGCTCTGGGGTGTCCTGACCCCCAGGGGAGCACTGACTTTGACCCTCATTCATGGAGAAAACTTCCAAAGCCTCAAGGTAAACTAGAAACCACAAAAGTGTGAAATAGATTGTAGAGAGGAGTTTAGTATGTCACATGGGTAAGAAATTTAAGCTTTAAGATTTTTATTATGTTATAGATGAATTCAAGATTGTTATAAATGAATGCTCCAATTTATTAATTAAAGAAAATTTATTAAATTGTCCAAATATAAATTTAGAGAATAACAACGAAAAGCCACTATCAAAAAAGGTCAGTGCCGAGCCCGGGATCGGCGCTGGGTGAGACACAGGTTTGACCACTACAGCATAGGGTCCCCTATGTTCACCCCGACTGTTCTGTCCAAATGATTTATATATGGTTTTTCTTGCCTGAGGCAAAGTCTCTTTCTTCTTTTCTGGGCTGCACCTATTCATGTGGAGTTCCTTCACTGTGGCAAGTTGAACAGAACCTGTCTGATCGATCGTGCTCCTGGAGTTCGGTATTCAGATGTATCTCCCTGATGGTTCTGGTTATCTCACTCTCAACTACTTACAGCGTGTTTCTCGTTGGGCGTTCCAAACAGGTACATGTCACTTAGGGCGTGTAAGTGGTGCCATTGTGTTCAGCTGGATAAGATATACAGAAGTTTATTACATACAACAACTTGCAGAGTAAAATCTCGGACACTTTGTTATATATGGGATTTGACGCAGAAAAAGGGAATTAGAGAAAGGGAATTGGCTCATAAAATGAGAAAAAGACGAGAATGGAGATGCGTGAGGGAAAGAGAATGAAGAGAGAAACAAAAAGATTAGCATATAGAATAGCAGGGTAAGTTAGTGAACAAATTTTGGAATAGCAACAGCAAATCGTTTTACCAGCTCAAATGTGCAGCTACCAATAAAACAAAAGCAGCCAGCAAAGCAGTTCAGTAATGTTTTACTTTCTAAATGTCCAGAGGGATTCAGCAAATCAGTACAAACATTCTGAAATACCTTGGCTAATGCTGGAGAACAGGAGGGGAACAGAAGCCCGGTGTTTTAAAAATTCTGCACTGGGACATTGAGCAGTCACTGTGGTGGTGAGATGGTTTCTCCTTGAAGCTGATGAGGGACAAAGCAAACCTCCAGCCAGCCACCCTGCTGAGAGCTTGGCAGTAAAGAGCCTGCAGCCAAGTAGGTGCTTTTCATCAGAAGAATTCAAAATAGTGTGCCAATATCCAAACCTGACCACTGAGTGGTTTGACCCAACTTCCTGAAAAAATTCATTTCCATGTCAAACCACGACAAATATGTCAAATGTAACATAAGACACTTGAAAAATGATGAATGCCAAATGATCTGAGTATTAGATCTTTCCTCAAAGAGAATCCTTTTTGCTAACATCTACATGCCAGGAGCTGCAGTGTAGCACCAGGGAGACAAAGGAACCCACCAGTGCTGAAAAGCACCCATCTCCGAGCTGGCCACGTCCATTCGTTTGCAAATTAGGTCCTTTTCTCCCTGCTGCCAGCTGCGGGTTTGAAATACTGTGAAGCAACCTTCCCGTCCTTGGTGGGGTGCTTAAAAAAACTTACAGAATATTTCTTATCAATATAACATTTTTCATACATCTATTTCTCACAAGCACGAATTATCTAAAATACACATAACAATTCCATGATTCCATCTGCTGCATTCAGCCAGGTCCATGTTAGCAGCATTCATTTGCTCACAAAGTCTCCTCAGGCCCAGCTCTTGTGGCCTGAGGCTTTAGCTCCTTCAGCTCCTGGTGCTCAGCTGCTCGTGCTGAACCGGACGACTCGGGGAGAAGAACACAGTCCATCCAATTCCTTCTGGGACACGGAGAGGGGAGGCTGTGGAAACAGGAGCAGTGTTTGCTGTGGCCTCCTCTCTGCCCTGCACGCCTTTCAGCGCTTTGAACCAGCCAGGAGCTTTCTCCAAGAGTGCAATGGAGCAGCTGTTCCTGCTCCCGGGTCTGGCTCTCTCCAGTCTCTGACCTTGCATGCTTTTGTCCCTCTTGCTGTGCCCTCTGCTCCCCCAGGGCTCGGTGGCTGCTGCCCAGGACTGTGGGACTGGCACGGATCCCGTGGTCGAGACCCTCCTTTCTCTGCCCTTGGAGCTGCCTGGGCACAGCAGCCTTTTCCATCTGGAAGCTCCCCATGGACAGGGAGTCCCCAGCTCCGTTCCTTGCACAACCTCCAGGAGCCCAGGGCTGCCATCTCAAGTCCCTGCTGGCCCTGGGGGCTCCCAGGTGGGCACAAGTGGGGCAGCAGAGCCAGCAGGGAGCCTGCGAGTCTCTTCCAGCCCTGTCTGCTCAGAGTTTGGGCCTTGGAGCCTCAGGTGGCCAAAGGCAGCTGCTGCTGGTCCCTCTGTGTGCCCGTGTCCAGCAGTGCTGCTCCATCCGTCTGTGCCCAGCCACGGGGAAAAGCCTCAGCCCTGCAGGGCCAGGAGCTGCTGGGCTCTGCCTGAGCAGCTCAGCCAGAGGGAAGGGAGCTGCTCCCCACAGGAACCAGGAGCCAAGGGCTGGAGCACCTCGTTCTGGGGCAGAGCCCAAATTCTGTGAGGGAGTAACAGAGTTATTCACGTGCACTGGTGTGTCAGCTCTGCAGGTGCTGTGCCTGCAAACACATGGCTCGAGGTGTGCAAAAGAATTCTGCAACTCTTGGCTGGAGCAGGATGTCAGCAGTGCTGAACTCCAGCTTAGTCCAAAGCAAACACTTTACACCTCTGCTCATATCTGCTAGATTTTTTACATCAGGGTATCCAGAGAAAAGTAAACAGAGGAGTAAATATTTTCATTATTTATCAGAAATATATCTCATTTTGCTGAACATTTCTTTTTCAGAATGTGTTATCTTCTTAAAAAGAAAAAGAAAAAAGAAAAAAAACCCGAGAAAAATATTAAAGAGAAAAAAAAGAAACAAATGTGTAGTGAAATCTTCTTAAACTTTGGATTAAGAGGTAACTGATTTTTTAAAGGGAGAACTCATATACTTTGTGCATGTTCTCATGCCTGGATCCATCTTACGGACTGACATCAGCATCCATTTTAAAGACTTTGGGTTTTGTTTCCAATATTAAGATTTTTTTTTTTTTTAATTGGAGTTGAAGCAATAGGAGGATGAGAGATGAATTGTGCACGACTGTGTCTTGAGTACAAAAATATTGCAGTTTGAAACCTGGACGTAAAGTATTGAAAATGAAACTTACAAATCCCAGTGTATTGTGTGACAGCAGCTTTTCCTATAGGATGTGCAGCATCACAAAGACTTCATCAGTGGGGTTGGGAGGGCTTGGAGCTTTGTCCTGTGCCACTCTGGGATGTCATGAACCAGGACTTCGCCTGCCACCAGCCCAGGTCACCCTCTGCCACTGCAGCTCCTTGGGCCTTGTGTCCCCAGAGCAGACACAAAGTGCTTCTGCTGCTCCCCCTTTGCACAAACCCACAGAGAGCTGGGATTTTTCCAAGGCTCATGTCTCCATTGGGCCATATTCCCAAAGAACCAGCAGCACATCCTGATGAATACGGTGAGTAACGTGGATGGTTGTCAGCTCCACTTCCTGCCTAGAAATCCTGAAACTGCTTCTAAATGCTGCTCCTTCAGCTCCTGGACACCTTCTCACACAAAGCTGGGAAAAAAATCCCCTGGCCACTGGCTAAAAGGTGAGTTATGCCCAAGTTAGAGCTCTGTGGGAAATCTCTGTCCCTCCCTGACGTTTTAATGTATCTGTACATGGGGGTGTGCATGGATGCGTCTTGTATACAAAGGAAGGAGCGTGCAAGCAACAGGACTGACACTTTCAGTGTCCATGCTATTCCATTACCCATGGGTATAGAGACATTATGGAAACCCTGGCACAGACAGGGCCTTCTGTCCATGGGTACAGAGACATCCAAGAGCCCCTGGCACACACAGGGCCTTCTGTCCATGGGTACAGAGACATCCAAGAGCCCCTGGCACACACAGAGCCTTCTGTCCATGGGTACAGAGACATCCAAGAGCCCCTGGCACACACAGGGCCTTCTGTCCATGGGTACAGAGACATCCAAGAGCCCCTGGCACACACAGGCCTGGCACACACAGGCCTGGCAGAACAGGTGGCTTTCCCCACAGGCTGCAGGAGATGAGAACACAACATTTGCCAACACTGACTGCAAGCCACAGCTCTGGGTGCTCCCCGTGAACTTCAGCTCTGCAACCACTGTCTACCCCAAGTTTCAGGGGCTGCAGTGGGAGCCTGGCTGGGCTCGGCCCTGGGGCCATCCTGCAGGGACAGCTGCAAACAGGGAGCATTCCCTTGCCACAAACAGCCAAGCCAGGGCTGCAGGGCAGCTGCTCCAGCCCGGACTGCACTGCTGAGTGCTGTGCTCTGGGGCTGGGGCTCCCCGCACATGGGACTGGACTGGTGTGCCAGAGGAGACAGAGAAGCTGCAGCTTCAGCCTAACTGAGGTGGGTGCGTGGGCTGGGAAGAGTGGGGAGGCTCAAGGGGATTCACAGAGCTCATCCTGCTGCAAGGACGAGGAAAAGGGAGTGGGAACTGAGCAGTGAGGAGAGCTGAGGGCTGGAGAGCAGCTCTGAATGACACTAAAATCCCACTGGACCTCTGAGACATTGCTGCTCCTCAGCCAGTGACAGGATGAGTCCCTAAGCCTGGGGCTCAGCCTTCCTCGTGGTGAGGGGCACCAAGGAAGGCAACAGTGTGATGGAGACTGCCATGGGCTGGGAACTCACTGGGGGAAAAGAGGGAGCAGGTGGGAAGTAAAAGGCAGGTGGGGGAGAGAACAGTTCAAAGAAGGGCTGAGCTACACCTTGAGCAAGCTGCAAAATGTCATTTGGGGTCATCCCAGATTGATTTCATTTCAGAAGCTATTGAACAAGTTTATTTTGGGGTGGTGTCATGTTTTCCCTGGGAGGTGTACACTCTGCACACTTGAGCTGTGTTGCTGAAATGCTCCAGCAGGTCTGTGCTGCAGGTCACCCCATTTCTTCTTTGGCTGATTGCGGCCCGCTGCTGAGCTCCAGCAGAGCCCTGGCAGAGCCCAGAGCAGCCTCAGCACCCGCAGAGCCCGGCTGCAAGGAGAGAAACCAGAAAGCGCCCGTCAGCTGAAGGCTCCTGTCCCCTTGTCCCAGCCGCCCGCAGTGCCCAGGCCATGCTGGCCGTGCCCAGAGCTGTGCCCAGAGCTGCCCATCCCTGCTGCCTTTGGGAGCAGAGCAGGAGGGCAGGACATGTGCCCAGCCTGCAGCCAGCCACGGCACATCCAGCCCTCAGCAGCTGCCCAGAGCAGGATGCTCCTGTGCTCGCTGCCATCTCCCCAAAGCTCTGATCCCACCATGCCAAGCAGATGGGACCCACCTGACGCCATCCCCCGCTGGAAGAAAAGCTGGTCCCAAACGATGTCCTCAGCCTTCTCCAAGGGCACGGCCCATCCACACCACAGCTGCTCCCAAGCACTTCCCCAACCAGACTGGACCACATCTAGAACGCTTCCTCTAGAAAAACACACAACAAATTATTGAAAATAGATTACAGACAAAAAGGGGAACAAGAAAAAAGGTCAAAAATCATATTACTGTCAGGGACTTGAGGAAGGCCCAACCCCTGCATGCCAGGGAAAAACCCACCCACAGGTGAGGGAAGCCCAGGCTCTCTCCCTTCCCCCCTGCACTGCCCCCCAAAATAACGGTGATCCCAAAGCAAACAGGGGCAGTGGAGCAGCCCAAGCCCTTCCTTGCCTGCAGAGCAAAGCAGCCCCTGCACAGGTTCTGGAGTCCCACCTCTGCTCCCACCATGGGGGTTTGTTTGTGTCGGGCTGGCTGCCCCAGCCCCAGCCCCAGCCCGGGGCACGGTGGGTGCTGGGGCTGTTGGCAGGGCCAGGAGCCCACTCCCATTTCATCACCACCCCAGCCCATCCCCCAGCCCTGCCAAAAGCAGCCTGGCAGCCGACTGAAGGATCAGCTGCATCTGCCCCAGCAAAGGGGGAACCTTTGGTTCCTGGCCAGGCTGTGCAATGCCCAAATCTGGGAGCATCCCCCTGCGTGTGGACTCACCTGCAAATTTCCTGTGGAGCCTGGCTTTGGAGAAGGTGCCAGAATCAAAGTCCATCATCCTCAGCTGCCGGTGGCCAGGTGGAGGAAGAGGTTGTCATCCTTGATGTCATCCTCGCTGTCCCCAGCAGCAGCAGCCCCACCTGGTACAGCTTCTCCAGGGGCTCCTTCTCCTTCCCTGGGGGTGAGCCCAGGCTGTCAGGGTTCTGCCCAGGGCCCAGAGCTGTCAGGGAACCAGGACAAGCAAAACCAGCTCAGATGGCGGCCACCAGTGCTGGGCAGAGCAGCTCAGCTCCAGCACAAGGGCTGCGTGTCCCCATCTGATGACCCCTGGGCAGTGACACAGGCAGGACAAAATGTCTGGGTTCCTTTGCTTCTGATTGCCAAGGCATGTGTGGAGCTGAAACTTACCAGGGCCTTGCATCAAAGTGTGCCTGTGGCTCTCTCCCTTCTTCTAGGGCCGATCAATATCCTGCAGCCAGGGATCACAGAACAGCTCTTCTAACGAGGGCCTGTCCGAGTGCAGCATGGATAAACACCGCCTGATCACATCTTGGCACTCTGGGCAGAGAAACCAGAACCCGCCGGTCAGCTGGAGAAGGCTCCTGTTGGCTTTGCCCCACTATTCCCGTGCCCAGGCCATGCTGGATGTGCTCAGAGCTGGGCCTAAACTTCCCCATCAATTCCCTGTTTTGGAGGAGAGCAGGAGAGCAGGACATGTGCCACCTCCTCAGCAGCTGCCAGAGCGGGATGCTCACGAGCTGCTGCTGTCTCCCAGCACTGGCATTGCCCCCGTGGCCAGAGATGAGGATCCACCTTGAGAGAGCCGTTGTGGCAGCGAGAGCTGATGGTCCCAGCTGATGTTCTGGCTCCTCCTGAAAGGGTGCTCCCCGCAGACCATCTGGTGCAGCAGGATGCCCAGGGACCAGATGGTAGCTGGCTTGCCATAGTAAAATCCAAAGTGGATCCATTCCGGGGGGCTGTACGACGGTGTTCCTGTGGAATACAGATGGGATTCATCAGGGGGATGCTGCTGCTCCCAGAGCCTGGCCCCAGCATCCCTGGGCGTGTGGGGGCTGCCCCAGTGGCACACGGGGTGACCGCCGCCCTCTCGCCAGCACCTGGGACTTGTGTACAGACTCGGGGTTGGAAAAGAAGCCACTGGGGTTGGAAGAGGGCAGCAGAAGTCCCGGCAAGGCCCGACCATAAGGAGGAAAAACCCACCCAGTTCTTGGGAAAACCATGCCTTCATCCTCCCTGCCTGCACTGCCCAAAAAACATCATGAATCGAAAACAAACCAGGTGAGTGGAGCAGTCCAAGCCCTTTCTCACCTGCACACCAAACCGGCTGGGACACAGGTTACGGCCCCCCTCTCTGCTACCCCCACCCACCCATGTTTTTGTTGGGCTGGCTGCCCCAGCCCCAGCCTCAGTCCTGCCCAGAGTGGTGGGCAAAGGCTGCCAGCAGGGCTGGAAGCTGGCTCCCCACCCAGCCCTGCTCAAATGCAACTCAGCTGAAATCTCAGTGCCATGAAGGGCAGCAAAAGGGAGAATCCCCGCTGCCACAGCCAGCTTGGGCTGTGAGATGTTGGGCCATGAGATGCCAGGACCGAGAGCACACCCCTGCATGGGCTCACCTGCAAAGCGAGTGTAGGCTGTGTCTTGCAGGTAGGTGCCACAGCCAAAGTCAATCAATTTGGCCTGCCCGGTGGCCAGGTCCACCAGGATGTTCTGTGGTTTGATGTCCCTGTGCAGGACCCCACAGCTGGTGCAGTGCTGCACGGCCTCCAGCACCTGGCGGAACAGATCCCGCGCCTCCTCCTCGGACAGGAACCCCCGTGCCCGAATGAAATGATGCAGGTCCTGAGACCGCTTCGGGCGTTCCAGCACCATCAAGATGTATTTGGGGAGCTCAAGCCACTCCAGCAGCTGGATGACACCGGGGAAGCCAGTGGACACCTTCTCCAGCAGCACGATCTCCAGGGGTGCGCTGGTGCCGTCGGGCTGCAGGAGGAGCACGATGCCGTCAGTGGGGCTGATGCCATGCCGGGGGTCAGGAACCCCTCACCCAGCACGGGATGCTCTGTGCCCTGCCCTGGCCCCACGCCCGCTCTCCCTCGAGGCGTCCTGGTGGCTCCCACCCTGCTGGGCCTCGGCTCATCCCCGCCCGGCACGGCCCGGCTTCTGCCGCTGGCCCCGCTCACTCACCAGCTCGCCCCAGTGCCGGACGCGGTTCCTTGGCACCCTTTTGATGGCCACCTGCAAGCCAAGAGCAGCAGCGGGCTGAGCTCGCCGCCCGCCATGCCCAGCCTCAGCCCCAGCCCCAGCTCCAGCCCCATCCTCCTCCTCCTCCTCCTCCTCCTCCCCCCTCTCCCCCTCTCCCTTCTCCTTTTCCTTCTATCCCACCTCCTCCCCCTCCTCTCCCTCCTCCTCCTCCTCCTCCTCCGCCCGCCGCCGGCCCCGCCGCTCACCGGGGCGCCGTCCGAGCGCCGCGTGGCCGCGAAGACGCTGCCGAAGCCGCCGCTGCCCAGCAGCGAACCCAGCCGGTACCGCTCCTTCAGGCCCTGCTGCGCCTTCCCTGCGGGCGGGACGCGGCTGTCAGCGCTCGGCCCGGGGCCAGGAGCGGCCCCCGAGCGCCCCCCGACCGCCCCGGGCCGGCCCTCCCCAGGCGTTCGCTCCCGGCAACGGGACAGCGGCGGCTCGGGGGCGGCGGCCGCGCTGCCGAGCGGCGGAGCTCGGGCCGGGGAAGCCGCAGCGGAGGCGGCGGCAGCGGCCGCGCCGCGTGTGTCCTCCGCGGGGCCCGGGAGGAGCCGGGGCCGGGGCCAGGCTCGGGCCAGGCGGAGCCAGAGCGAGGCGATGCCGCTCCAGCCCCAGGCACCGATGCCCGCCCAGAAGCGCCACCGCCAGCACGGCCAGAGCCGGGCGGAGGCGAGACCCCGGCGGGACGGCCGGGGGCGGGGATGGGGCAGCCCCGCCCGGAGCCGGGGGCGGGCCGGGGGCATGGCCCGGCCGGGAATGGGGAGAGAGAGAGACTGGGAGAGGAGGGGACAGCGGGAAAGGGAGAGCTGGAGACGGTGCGGGACAGCGGGAAAGGGAGAGCGGGACAGCGGGAGAAGGAGAGGGAGAGGAGTAAGAATCGGAAGTCAACAAAATCACTGCTGCCGCTGCTGCTGCTGCTGCCGCCGCCGCTGCTGCTGCTGCAACTGAAGCTCCGGGGCCGTTTGTCCCCGTGTCCGTTTGTCCGTTGCCCGCTCACCCCCACGCCCAGCCCCCCGCTGCCCGGGGGCAGCCCCTGAGCCTGTCCAAACACGGGAACTTTGCCCTGTTCAGCCCAGACCCAGAGTCTGGACTCCTGCACGGGGGCAGAGGTATCTCCTCGGTCGCTGCTGTGCATTGTCCCCGCTGAGGATCAAACCCTGTCGGGGCACATTTCCTGGCTGAAGGATTCCCTGGTCCTGGCCCTGCACTTATGGCTCCAGCGTTGCTTTCCAGCAAAAACTGGAAGGCAAACTGTGTGGCTCATGGTACTTTAGAGTGTCTAGAACTCGCTAAGTCACTGATCTTAGAGGTGAGATGCATTTGGAATTAATGGGATGGAGAAGTAGTGCAAGATGGAAAAAGGGAGCAGAGAAATAAATAGAGGAAAACATCTTGGACTGTTTCTTTCAATTTTCATTTCACTTCTGGAAAGCTGTTTCAGTTTTCCAGGAATCTTCTCCACAGTCCTGTCTGCTCTTCTCAAGAACCTTTCCTGGAGAACCAGGTTGAGCTCTTGTCACAAGATGTGCCACCACCTGCAGCTTCTCTTGGCTTTCCACAGCGGGTGTGCAGCAGGACTTGCAGCAGAGCAGGACAAAGGTTTGGAGAACTTGACAGCTTGTCCATTCTTTTCCTGGTGAGCTGGGGAGTTGTGCCATTGGTGAGGTTTTCATTGTGACTGTTCCAGCCTTGGGAAACAGGAGGTGGAACCAGGACTTGTTAGGGAATGCAAGCCTGACTGAATGCAGAGAAGGAATCTCCAGAGCCCGCAGCCAGAAATGGAGAGTTGTGTGATAATCATTCCCACATCTCCATGGACACCTGGAAAGTGATCTAGAACATGAAAATGGGACAGAGGGAGTTTGTTTCTGTGTTCAGGTTGGGTGATTCTACATCTCCAGTGCTGGTATAAATCAAGAGCACAGTCAGTTCATGATAAGCATCAGAACAGGCTGGACCTCTGAGAGTAGGTGACGGAATGGATTTGAAAAGGAGAAATGCAGGGAATGACTTGGTGGACTTTGTCTGGCAGAAGGGTAATTTGTTCTAATTATTTCTAGTCCATTGCTTCTGCTTTTGTCCTTCTTACAAGGCCATTTGCATCCCAGATTCCTCATGAAATGAGATCCCTGAGCTTCTGGAACTGCCTGAAAGATGCCCTGTTCTTGCAGGGACACTCAGGCTGAAACAGGAAGCAATTTTGAAGCAATTGTATTAAACAAACACCAGTTCTTAAGCAGAGATTGATGTCACTGCCCCCGACCAACCACCATGGGCAAATCTCTGGCTCAGCCTGGAGCAGTGACCTTGAGGGGTGTCCCCACTGCAGGGAGGAATCTCCACAGCCCCCAAGAAGGGAAATGTCAGGAGACACTGCCATTAAAATTTGGATGGGGCTTTTCTAGTCTGAAGTGCTGCCCTGTCAGTCAGATGTGCCCAGGCTGGGCCAGCTCAGCAGCTCTGCAGGAGCTCTCAGTGGTGTCACTTGGTTGTTCCTTTCTCTGGGGATTTTTCCAGCCGTGCCACAGCTTCAGCTCCCTCTGAGGATGTGGAACTTTGGGATGGAGGAGTCAGGCTGGTTTCAGCATTATTCACCCCAACGGCAGCGTGACCCCCCTCCTTCATTTCCCACTGGGGCTTTGCAAACAGGGCCTTGCGGGAGTGGTTTGAGCCCATTGCAGGCAGAGCCTCCTGCTCCAGCAGGAACTGCCTTTCCTGTGCCAGGAGCAGGGCAGGTCCTGCTGCAGGAAAAGCCCCAGGCCAGCCCCAGCACAGGGAAGGCCTCGGGCGCAAGGGCAGAGTGCCGTGCTGGGAGCTGTGCCAGGGAGAGCCTGAGGCACCAAAGGTGCCTTGGCAGCAGCAGCTGCTTGCAGGGCATGGCCAGAAGCCTCCCTTGGCAAGCCGGCCTGGTGGCCAGCACTGCAGAGCTGCTGCCTCAGGGCTCATTTCTGGCTGGGCTCGGCCCCAGCCCACAGAGTGTGACCTCAGCCCTGACTCTGCCATGGCCCTTGTGCCTGAGCCCTGCAAAGCCCAAAGGTCACCTGTGCCCCCCTGGCTGTGCCAGCCCCTGGGGCAGGGGGAGGAAAGGCAGAGAAGGGGCTGGGTTTGGCTGTGGGATGTGGGGTCCAGCAGAGACCATGAGGAGTCGAGGCAGTGGATGGAGTGCACTGAGCAGCCCCTTCTGCCCATGCAGTCCTGGAATGGTTTGGATGGGAAGAGCTCTGCAGTGCTCATCTCATCCAAACCCCGCCATGAGCAGGGACATCTTTCACCAGATCAGGTTGTTCAGAGCCCTGTCCCAGCTGGACTTGAATGTTTCCAGGGATGGGGCACTGACCACCTCCCTGGGAACCTGTCCTGGTGTATCACCACCCTCATTATCAAACATTTCCTCCTTATCTGTTCTTATCTGAACCTCCCTTCCTTTAGTTTAAAACCACCCCCCTTTGTCCCGTTGTGCCAGGCCCTACTAAAACCTTTGTCCACCCTTGTATTCCCAGTGAGCCGGGTTTCCATGGCAACTGCCAGGACAGGTGACCCAGGTGTCACCCCCAGTGAGGGCTGCCATGGAAACAGTGCCCAGCACTGCCCCTTTCTGTCGGGCTGACCTGGCCTTTGGCCCTGGCCCTGGTGTTTGCTGCTGGTTCCGTGGCGCCTGACCGGCCAGCGCGGCACAGGGCAGGTGGCCATGGCACAAGCCCCTAGCAAGGGATCCCCTCTGGCTCTGGGCAGTGACAGCAGCCCTGAGCAAGGGGCCAGGGCAGGTTTCCATGGCAAGCAACCATCACAACGGCTCCAGGAGCAGAGTGACTCTTGGCACGGAACTTTGCCGTGCTGTCTCTTAATATTAAATCTGGTTTTTGCTGATCCCTTGCTGGAGATTTTTTCAGTGCTCTCAAGGCCTCGTTGGTAACAGGGTGAAGGAGCCCTGGCCCAGGCTCTGGCCCTGGGGGACATGGGGACGCTGCCAGGGGGTCCCTGTCCCCCTGTCCCACCCGCCACAGCCCCAGCTCCCATCCCCGTGTCAGGCTCTGGGGTCGATCTCGTGGAACATCCTCTGGGGGAGGCTGCGGCGCCGGGGGCGGGGGGACCCGGGCGGACAGGGGACCCCGCAGTGCACGAACAGCGTTGGACTTCTCTGGGGGAACTGGGAGGGGGGGCCGGGGTGGAGTGACCTCCCCAGTGACCTCACACAGCCCCTGTGATGTCACACAGCCCCTGTGATGTCACACAGCCCACTCTGAGATGCAACAGGCCACCTGTGATTTCATACAGGTGTCCTGTGATTTCACAGCCTGCTCTTTGAGGTCCCAGTCTGCTCTGTGATATCACAAAATCTGCCCTGTGATGTCACAGCCCAGCCTGTGATGTCACAGACACCCTGTGATGTCACAGCCAGCTCTATGATGTCACAGCCACCTTTGTGATGTTATGCAGCCTCGCTGTGATGTTGCAGCCTGCTCTGTGATTTCACAGTCAGCTCTGTGATGTCACAACCCACTCTGTATTGTCTCAGCCTTCTCAGTGACATCACACAGCTGCTCTGTGATGTCACAGAGCCATTTTCTATGATGGCAGAGTCTTCTCTGTGGCCTCACAGCCCGTTCTGTGATGTCACAGTGCCAGCCTGTAATGTCACAGCCGACTTTGTGACATCACAGCCTGCTCTGAGATGTCACAGCCTGCTCTGAGATGTCACAGCCTGCTCTGTGATGTCACATAATAAACCAGTGATGTCACAGCCAACTATATGATGGTCTGTGATGTCACACAATCACACAATCACAGAATTACTGGGTTGGAAGAGACCTTTAAGGTCATCAAGTCCAACCCATGCCCTTACACCACCTCAGCTAAACCATGCCACTGAGTGCCACATCCAGTCTTTTTTTAAACACATCCCATGATGGTGACTCCACCACCTCCCTGGACAGACAGTTCCAGTACTTTATCACCCTTTCCATAAAAAAAAAAATTCCTAATATCCAACCTAAATTTCCCTTGCTGCAGCTTAAGACACTGTCCTCTGGTCCTGTCAGTTGCTGTGAGGAGAAAGAGACCGACCCCCACCTGACTGCAACCACCTTTCAGGGAGTGTGGAGAGTAATAAGGTCACCTCTGAGTCTTCTCCTAGCTGAACACCCCCAGCACGCTCAGGCATTCCTCACAGGACTTGTGTTCCAGACCCCTCACCAGCCTTGTTGCCCTTCTCTGGACATGCTCCAGCTCCTCCATGTCATTCCTAAATGGAAGGGCCCAGAACTTGACACAGCACTCGAGGAACGTTGCCAGTACGGGGGAAGAATGCCAAGTACACCAGTGCCAAGTAGAGGGGAACAATCACTGCCCTGCTCCTGCTGGCCACACCATTCCTGATCCAGGCCAGGAGCCATTGGCCTTCTTGGCCACCTGGGCACACTACTGGCTCATGTCCAGCCTGCATTCAACCAGTACCCCCAGGTCCCTTTCAGCCTGGGCACTGTCCAGCCACACCATCCCCAGCCCAGAGCAGTGCAGGGGGTTATTGTGGCCAAAATGCAGGACTGGGCACTAGGACTGATTAAACATCATCTTACTGGAATCTTCCATCTATCCAGCTGTTCCAGGTTTTCCTGCAGAGCCCTCCTGCCTTCCAACAGATGGACACATGCTCCAAGCTTAGGGTCATCTGCAGATTTACTAATGAAGGGCTCAATCCCCTCATCCATGTGGTCAATAAAAATATGAACAGAGCTGGCCCAGCACAGAGCCCTGAGGGACAGCACTGGTGACTGTCCCCAGCTGGATGCAGCACCGCTCACCACCACTCTCTGGGCCGGCCATCCAGCCAGTTCTGAACCCAGCACAGAGTGCTCCTGGCCCAGCCGTGGGCTGCAGCTTTTCCAGGAGTGTGCTGTGGGAGACAGTGCCAAAGGCCTTGCTGGAGTCCAAATAGACACATCCACAGCCTGTCCTGCATCCACCAGGAGGGTCACCTGGCCATAGAAGGAGACCAGGTTGGTCAAACACGACCTAGCCCTCCTAAACCCCTGCTGGCTGGGTCTGACACCCTGGCCATCCTGGAAGTGCTGTGTGATGGCACTCAGTGTAAACTGTTCCATGACCTTACCGGGTACTGAGGTCAGGCTGACTGGCCTGGAATTACCAGGATCCTCCTTCCCACCCTTGCTGTGAATGGGCGTCACATTGGGCAGCTTCCAGTCATCTGGGACCTCACCAGTGAGCCAGGACTGCTGGTAAATGATGGAGAGCGGCTTGGCAAGCTCATCTGCCAGCTCCCTCATCACCCTGGGGTGGATCCCATCTGGTCCCATGGATTTACGAACATCCAAGCAGCTCAGCAGTTCTCTGATGGCCTCCTCTTGGATAACAGTGGTCCACTCTGCTCCCTGACACCATCTGCCAGCCCAGAAGGACAGTTGTCCTGAAGGCAAATTGTCTTCTTACTAAAAACTGAGGCAAAAAATGGCATTAAGCACCTCTGCCTTCTCCTCATCTGCAGTGATTAAATTCCCTTCCACATCTAATAACAAACAATGGTTGGTCTTACCCTGCCTTTTACCATTGATATATTTGTAAAAACCTTTTTTATTATCCTTTACAAAAGCTGCCATTTTAAGTTCAAATTGTGCTTGGGACTCCCTAATTTCTTTCCTACATGCCCTAGCAAGCCCCTTAAATACCTCCTGAGAGACCTGACCCTCTTTCCAAAGATGATACATCCTCTTTTTTTCCTACGTTCCTTCAAAACCTCCTTGCCCATCCAGGCTGGACGTTTGTCTCGTCAACTCATCTTTCGGCACACAGGGACAGTCTGTTCCTGTGCCCTCGAGATCTCTGTTTTGAAGTATGCCCACCATCCTGAAGCCCTTTGTTTTTAAGGGCTGCTTCCCAAGGAACTCTCTGAATAAGTCTCCTAAGTAGGCCAAAGTCTGCCCTCCAAAGTCCAATGTAAAAGCCTTATTAGTGTTCCTTGTGACTTCACCAAATATTGAGAACTCTATAATTTCATGATCACTGTGCCCCAAGTGACCTCCAACCACCACATCTCCCACCAGCCCATCTCTATTTACAAACAACAGATCCAACATAGTCCCTCTCCTGGTGTCCTCACTCACCAGCTGCAACAAAAAGTTGTCCTCCATACACTCTAAAAATTTCCTGGACTGCCTCTTTTCTGCTGTATTAGGTTTCCAGCAGATGTCCAGCCGATTGAAGTCACCTTCAAGAGCAAGGGCTGGTGATCCAGAAATATTATCTAGCTGCTTGAAAAATAACCTGTCCACCACTTCTTCCTGGCTGGGTGGACGATAACAGACTCCCAGTAGGATGTCAGCCTTGTTGGCCTTCCCCCTAAGTCTTACCCATCGGCATTTGACTTCATCTCATAAGTTTCAATACTTATGGTGTCAAAAGCCTCCCTAATGTAAAGGGCCACCCCTCCAGCTCTTCTCCCTCTCCTGTCTCTCCTGAAGAGCTTGCAGCCATCCAGTGCAGCGCTCCAGCCATGTGAGTCGTCCCACCCTGTTTCTGTGATGGCAATTACATCATAGCTCTTCTGCTGCACCATGGCCTCCAGCTCTTCTTGTTTGTCACCCATGCTGTGTGCATTGGTGTACATGCACCTCAGCTGGGCTGCTGATTTCACCCCTAGCTCAGGCTTACCACCCACAAGCCTGCTTCCAGACAACCCAGCTGCATCCCCTTCCCCTTCAGACCTAGTTTAAAGCCTTTTCAACAAGTTCTGCCACTTCATGAGCTAAAATTCTTCTGCCCTTCACAGAAAGATGGAGCCCATGTGGTCCAAGCAGGCCAGGTGCTGTAAAAGTTGCCCCATGATTAAAGAATACCAAATTTTACCAATGACACCAACCCTCTAGCCACTCGTTGATAATGTGAGCTCTCCTATTGCTTTCACCATTTTTCTCAGACTCCAAAGGGACTGAGGAAAAGACTGTCTGTGCTCCTGTTCTATTAACCACCTGACCCAATGCCCTAAAGTCCCTTTTAATTGCCCTGACACTCCTCTTCTCAATCTCATCATTGCCAGCCTGGGGTATCAGCAGTGGGCAATAATCAGAGGGCTGAATCAGCCCAGGCAGTGTGTCAGTGATATCCCGTACCCGGGCCCCAGGGAGGCAGCAGACTTCTCTGTGGGGTGGGACTGGTTGACATATGGGGCCCTCTGTTCCCCTCAGGAGGGAGTCACCCACCACGATTACCCTTCTTTCCTTTTTGATGTTAGAGGTGGTGATCTGTCTCACAGATGAATTGGGACGCTCCCTGGGCAGATAATTTTCTTCTAAATCTTCCTGACTCTCTACATCCAGGAGCTCATGCCTGTTCTGAAGTGGCACCTGAATAAGGGATGGGGGCTGGGAGGAGTTTTTATTAATACTTCCCCAAGCAGGGACCCATTTCCAGTCCCCTTCATCTCCCAAGCATTCTTCTATTGCCTGACAGTGGGAGGCATGGGAGTCCTCTGACCCTTGGTGGGCCTCCTGTAAGGATGGAAGGGCTGAACTCCACCAATCTATTTCCCTTTCACTTTCCCTGATACTCCTTAGTCTTTCAACTTCCTCTCTACGCTCGGCCACCAGTGTGCGGAGATCATTGACCTGTTCACACCGCAGGCAGATTTCCTCTGCAATGCCTCTGAAACCACTGCTAAGCTCAAAAAGTCCACACAAGAATGAGTCTGTACAGACACATCCTGCCTGGAGGGTTCCATTTGGTTACACAGATTTGCACTAACTAGCGTTTTTGGTTGTGTGAAGACCATTACTAACAGAAACCCTGAAACCAAACAACAAAAACACCGAAAGCAACACACAGCAAACCTTTCCAACAGGGGCCACCTGGAAACCTGCAACCCTGCCTGCGCAAACTGCGTGCAAACTGCTACACAAACTGCCATGCCACGCCCTCAAAGCCGTGCCATGCCCCTGCTTGCCTGCTCCGGGTCATCGCACTCCCCAGAGGCCTCTTTTAAAGCCCCAGCTTCACACCGCAGCCGAGAAAAACCCCACCGTGCACCTGCACGGACAAACGAGCATAACACAACCCACCTGCTAAGCAGCATTATGGAGGTGAATCCCCACACTGCCCCAGGGAGGGTGGTTTAGGAGCTTAGAAATGCTCCTTGGGCCTCAGCATTGCAGGTAAATGAAGGCAAACCCATTCTCTCTTCACATGGCAAAGAGGAAAACGGTTCCCTGGATACCTGCAATATGGACCAGAGAAAGATAACCACAGATTAATGACCTTGTTTCCCCACCTCCACAAGAACCACCAGGACTCCAGCGCAGAGAAGCGCAGGGTGACCAAGGACGGATGGGACACTGCTGGAGCCAAGAGTCGTGTGCTGTCCTCTGTTTGATCTCTTCCCCACCCCACTCCTGATCTTCCCCACACCCATGCACCCCCACTCTTTCCTTCCCCACCCCATCCTCCATCTTTCCCCTCTTTCCTTCTCACTCTCCTGTCTCCTATCCCTTTCTATCTGTCTACGGCACATTTATTGTTAAATAAATTCCCTGTTGTTGACTTTTGTAGATGACCTCCTGGACTGCTGATCGTTCTCAAAGGAGAACCCAAAATACACATACACACAGCTTGACCCGCACACTGAAGACCCTCACTTCTTTATTTATGCCAATTGATTAGCATAAATCATAATAAATATAGCTTTAGTTCAATTCTAGGCCATGCACCACATGTCTTCCACAGATGTGGTTGCAATCTGCTGTAATAGCAATTAAAAGGGAAGGTGATAACAGCACCTTGACCACTGATAAATTAAAGGTAATTTGGGATTATGACAGTCTCTTTCAAAGGGTTTCCAATCTTGGTGACATCTTGTTAATGACACTTATTATCCCATTGAGGGTAAAGCCACAACTTTTCTTTTAACAATACTCTATGCCTTATACCCATTTATAGTGCTGATTAAATCCCAATGGAACTGTCCTCTGTCTGTTAGAACATACCAGTGTGAGCCCCAAATGGGAGCACATGGCCAACTGTGGATGTTGATGCCTGACTGGACAGGAACAGCAAGGATTTCTTTGTGAAAATAATACTATTGACAACTAAGACATTTGCCTTGACCTCTAAGAAAATGTCAATATTGTGTTGAAACCCCAGCAACTGTGCTTGCATATGTTGGAAATGGATGTATCTGTAAGAGAACTCTGTGTGATTCTATGTTTACAGAAAACACCACCTGAGAGACATCTGATCGCTCTAATAGCTGTATCTGTAGTTTTAGCAAAATGATGGGCTGCAGCTTTAACAATTCAGCTCCCTCACAACTCACCAATGGCTACAGTCCAACTGCACACCGTGTCAAGTTTCATTGCCTGTCACTGCTGGAGTGAATCTGGCATTGGCAAGAAACTGTTGCAATGGTGTGAGTCCATGCTGAAATGGACAACAGCACACCAGACAAGGAACCCGCATTACCACCCATCGTCAGGCAGAGAAGATACACCATGTCCTGGAAAGAGGGAAGAAAGATAGAGAACATTGCTGGTGGGAAACTATTTTGGGATGGCCACACAGAGAACTTGGAATTTTGAGTTTAATGCTGCATCCAATTGTAGTTTTCTTTATTTAGGCTTTATTCTGTTTCCTGTTTATAATAATCCTGCATATCCTGTCAGAAGATAAACCAAATTATATCCATCCAACATGTAAACCACATACAATGAACTCAGTACATGAAATGTTATATAATTGCAGTATTTCTAAACCATAAATGAGAAAACTTATCAATTAATTTCACTCTTACCTCTAATCTGCAATATGCCACATATTTATGACAAAAACGCAAGAGATAGCTGAATTACCATTCAAGGAGTTGGTAATTTGTATTAAATGTAGCCACAGGGTAAAGGGACTCAAAGCCGGGCACAGGATATGAGGTGTGGCCTCCCCAGTGCCCAGCAGAGAGGGACAATCAGAGCCCGGTCCTGCTGCCCACACTGTGGCTGGCACAGACAACCGGGATGCCCCTGGCATATTCCTGACCACAATCCCTTCCTCCCCACCCAGCCCCCAATCCCTGCAATAAAGAATGGACATTTTCCTTGGCCCTACTTTGTTATTAATCTTTTTAAAAAAAACACACTTTTTATAGTCTTTCACAGTAGCCACCAGAGTAATTTCAAATGGAGCTTTTGCATTCCTGATGTTCTTTCTCCAGGAGGTCGGGGCTGCGGGCTGGGACCCAGGGTGGGCTGGGTGAGAAAAGCACTTTGGCACTTTGGCACAGGGATACCTTGGGGATGTTTAGGGGAGGAACAAAGGTGGGACAAGATGTCTCTGGGAGGAAGGGTGGCCATGTCCACCAGGCCTTTGTGACCCATGGTGACATCGTGCCCGGAGACCATTGTGACGCGGGTGCATGTCCTGACCCTTGGGGCTGCCAGTCCCTGCAGTGGCCACTGCCAGGAGAGCAGCTCTCTGAGGAGGCAGCAGCTTCTCTGGAGGCAGCAGCTCCCCTGGGTGACTGTGGCCAGTGTTCACCAGAGCACTGCCACAATGCTGAAGGAGGAGGAGGAGAATGCCCACGGCCAGCCCCGTGAGGGGCAGCCACTCAGATCCATGCAGCAAATGTGAGGGACAGGGATGGACGTACAGTTTCCAGAGGGACAGCCCTGGGGCAGAGACAGCCAGGCCGGGCACCAGGCCATGCTCTGTGGAGGGGACAGTGCTGGGATGGGCCAGGCACAGCAATGCCCCAGAGGCAGCGAGCCCAGCTGGGAACCTGGCCCAGCCTGGCTGCTGTGGCCAGCACCTGCCCTGGGGCCAGGCCTGGGCATGCTGGCACATGGGGGACACTGTGCCCACACAGCCACCTCCATCCCGTGCCTCCTCCTGCTTCCCACAGGTGACCCACAGGCAGCCACAGGCGGCACCTCAGGTCACCTGGACGAACAACACGCCTCACAGCAGTGTCACAGGGCCACAGAGACTGTCCGTGTCGGACTTGCTGTCTCTCCATGGCCCTCAGCTGCCACTGGTACCTCCCTGCCAGCTCAGCCCTGAAATGCAAAGAGCAGCCTCTGCGAGGGTCAAGCTGCCCCATCTGCCAGCACCAGCAGCAGGAGCAGCCCCTGGGTTTTCTCCCGGAGGCACAGCACGTGCTGTGGGCCCCGTGGCCAGAGGCCAGCCAGAGAGGGTACCACCTTCACCAAGGGGCACTCTGGCTGCTGCTGGGGCCTGGGAAACGCCTTCCCTGGCAAGGAGAACAGAAGGGCTCTGGTGTGGCTCAGCAGCAAGGCAGGGCCATCACCTGCCACCCGTGCAACCCGCACCCGGTCTGCAGATCCGCACTGGGACCCAGTCAGCTTGGAAGCACCTGGGGCGCTCTGAGATAGAGGAGCTCGTCAAGGTGCAGGAAGGGCATGGGGGCAACACCTGCAGTGACCTGTTGAGAGGCCTGGGCCCACACCTGCGTGAGAACAGGTCCGTCAAGTCCACCTTGAGAGCCCCCAAGTGGTTAAGTGCCCGTCAAGAGGCAGAGGGAATTCGTCGGCCAGCGGAGGAAACTGCGTGCCGCAAGTGACTGTGCCCAGAGGATGAGGAGGCTTTGATGCAGCATCTGCGGAAAAAGAGGGAGGAGCTGGAGGAGGTGGAAGGCAAAGTCCATGAAGAGATGTTTAGAGCCATCTTCTCCTCCTTGGATGACACAGAAAGCCCCATGAGGTCCAAGTGCATCCTCAAGGATGCATCAAGCCTCACCCTGGAGCCAGCTGCAGGCCCCTGGGTCCCACTCAGCACTTGCAGTGTGATCGATGATGCCACAGGAGAGACACAAACCTCCTCAGAACTTGTGTCTCTTGACCAGTTGCTGGCTGAGCTGTGCCCTGTCTGGGACAACTCGCTGTCATGCGATGCTCTCCTCAAGGACTCCACGGGAGAGACAGGAAACAACTCAGGGATTGCACATCCTGACCTGTTGGCAGGCCTGTGCCCTGTCTCTGGTGATTCACCATCCTGCGCCTTTCTAGACGAGCTCCTGGAAATGTGGGAGGAAGAAGAGCTCCAAGACAGAGCAGGGGCAGGAGGGAGTGACAGCGAGCCAGAGAGCCCGTTGTCTCTCCCGCTGCAAGAGAAGGAAGCAGAACCACCAGCTTCTCCCATGGACAGCGATCCCTGCATCGAGCTGCACAGTGAGCCCCTCCCCACGGCCTCACTCGAAGACCCAAATATGTCTGTGGGTTGTGCCTTGCCTGCTGGCCCTGCAGACAAGACCGAGGAAGCTGGCATGGAGGCTGGCCATGCCCAGCCTGCCCCTCCACAGGAAAAGCCCTGCGGGGATGAGCTGCTGGCAGGAGCTTGCCCAGTACCTGCCCAGCCCCTGGCACGCAGGGTTCCTGCCTGCCCCGCTGGCAGCGCAGCCGTCCCGCAGCCCCTGGCGCCACGGCGATGGCGCTCCATGGCCAAGACTGCCCGGCGGGCTCTGGGCCGGCTTTTATCCTTCAGCTGCCTCAGGGGGCAGCTGGAGGAGTGAGCCCGGGGCCAGCACCAGGACGATGCCCATAGACGCCGGATCACCCTGAGGATGCCCAGCTCCCAGGGACAGCAGCAGCTCCCAGAGCTAACGGCAGCAGGGAGAGAAAAACCCGGGGTACACAGCAATGGCTGGGTGGGTGGCACGCAAGGCAGGGTGACAAGGACCAACGTGACACTGCTGGAGACAAGCGTCTGGACCCGTCCTTTGTTTGATCATTTCCCCACCACAACACAGCCTCACTTTTCCCCCTCTTTCCTTCTCACTCTCCTGTTTCCAGTCCATTTCAATCTCTCTACCCCACATTTATTGTAAAATAAAATCCCCATTTTTGCATTTGGTAGATGATCTCCTTGGCACGTTAATTCACACAGAGGCATCTCACACTAATCAAATCTTAATGGGGGCACACTTGTGCACACAGCACTCGAGGTGTGACCACGCCAGTGCCCAGCAGAGAGGGAAAATAAGAGCCCTGGTCCTGCTGGCCACACTATGGCTGACACAGAATACAAGGATGCCCCTGGCATATCCCTGACCAGTATTCCACCCTCCCCTGCCCTCCCCATATGAAATAAAAAATGGACATTTTCCTTGGCCCTACTTTGTTATTAACCTTTTTAAAAAACACACTTTTTATAGTTTTCCACAGTAGCCACAAGATTAAGTCCAAATGGAGCTTTTGCCTTCCTGATGATCTTTCTCCAGGAACTTGGGGCCGAGTGCTGGGACCCATGGTGGGCTGGGTGGGAAAAGCACTTTGGCACTTTTGCACAGAGCTTCCTTGGGGATGTTGAGGGGATGAACACAGGTGGGACAAGAGAGAGCTGCAGATCATTGAGAGAGGAACAAGGGTAGGCAAAGTCAAGGGGCAAAGGCATTAAGAAGGCCTTTGTGTCCAGGGGCATCTGCACGGAAACCACCAGGCCTCTGGCAGAAAGGCGGCCATGCCCACCAGGCCTTTGTGACCCGCGGTGACATCGTGCCCCGAGGCCATTGTGACACATGTGCATGTCATGACCCTGCTGCCCCACCACCCATGCCAACAGCAAGGCAGCCTGGTCAGGGAGAGCGGGCTGAGGAAGGATGACAGCGTTGCCTTTTGGTCTGCACAGATGTTGACTTTAGGTGTGGGCTGCTTTCACAGAATCACAGAATGACTGGGTTGGAAGAGACCTTCAAGACCATCAAGTCTAACCCATGCCCTAAACACCTTAACTGACCCATGGCACCAAGTGCCATATCCAGTCTTTTTGTGAACATTCCCAGGGATGGTGACTCCCCCACCTCCCCAGGCAGGCTATTCCAACATTTTATCACTCTTTTAGTGAAAAACTTCCTCCTAGTATCCAACCTATATTTCCCCTGACACAGCTTGAGACTGTGTCCTCACGTTCTGACATTTGTTGCCTGGAGAAAGAGACCAACCCACACCTGACTGCAACCACCTTTCAGGAAGTTGTAGAGCATGATAAGATCACCTCTGAATCTCCTTTTCTCCAGGCTAAGCAACCCCAGCTCCCTCAGTTGTTCCTCACAGGATTTGTGTTCCAAGCCCCTCACCAGCCTTGTCGCTCTTCTCTTGAGCATCTCAACGTCCTTCCCAAACAGAGGGGACAGAACTGGACACAGCACTCATGGTACGGTGCCACTACAGGGGAAGAATGCCAAGTACACCAGTGCCGAGTAGAGGGGAACAATCACTGCCCTGCTCCGGCTGGCCACACCATTCCTGGTCCAGGCCAGGAGCCATTGGCCTTCTTGGCCACCTGGGCACACTGTTCACCCATGTTCAGCCTGCTGTCGACCAGTGCCCCCAGGTCCCTTTCTGCCTGGGCACTGTCCAGCCACACCATCCCCAGCCTATAGCAGTGCATGGGGTTTTTGTGCACAAAATGCAGGACTTGGAAAGTGAATTTATTAAATTCCTTCCCGTTGGAATCTGCCCATCCATCCAACTGTTCAGATCTCCCTGCAGAGCCTTCCTGCCTTCCAACAGATGGTAGGAGTAGGAAACTAAGCTTCCAGCTTTGTGTCATCTGCAGATTTACTAATGAAGGACTCAATCCCCTCATCCATGTGGTCAATAAAAATATTGAACAGAGCTGGCCAGCACAGAGCCCTGAGGGACAGCACTGGTGACTGTCCCCAGCTGGATGCAGCACCGCTCACCACCACTCTCTGGGCCCGGCCATCCAGCCAGTTCTGAACCCAGCACAGAGTGCTCCTGTCCCAGCCGTGGGCTGCAGCTTTTCCAGGAGTGTGCTGTGGGAGACAGTGTCAAAGGCCTGGATGGAGTCCAAATAGACACATCCACAGCCTTTCCTGCATCCACCAGGAGGGTCACCTGGTTATAGAAGAAGACCACGTGGATCAAACACGACCTAGCCCTCCTAAACCCCTGCTTGCTGGGTCTGACACCCTGGCCATCCTGGAAGTGCTGTGTGATGGCACTCAGTGTGAACTGTTCCATGACCTTACCGGGTACTGAGCTCAGGCTGACTGGCCTGGAATTACCAGGATCCTCCTTCCCACCCTTGCTGTGAATGGGCGTCACATTGGCAAGCTTCCAGTCATCTGGGACCTCACCAGTGAGCCAGGGCTGCTGGTAAATGATGGAGAGTGGCTTCACAAGCTCATCTGCCAGCTCCCTCATCACCTTGGGGTGGATCCCATCAGGTCCCATGGATTTATGAACATCCAAGCAGCTCAGCAGTTCTCTGACTTCCTCCTCTTGGGTAACAGTGTCCCACTCTGCTCCCTGACACCATCTACCAGCCCAGAAGGACAGTTGTCCTGAAGGCAAATTGTCTTCTTACCAAAACCTGAGGCAAAATGCCATTAAGCACCTCTGCCTTCTCCTCATCTGCAGTTATTAAATTTCCTTCCACATCTAATAAAGAACAATAGTTGGTCTTACCCTTCCTTTTACCATTGATATATTTATAAAAACATTTTTGATTATCCTTTACAGAAGCTGCCATTTTAAGTTCAAACTGAGCTTTGGCCTCCCTAATTTCTTCCCTTCATGCCCTAGCAAGGCCCTTAAATACCTCCTGAGAGACCTGACCCTCCTTCCAAAGATGATACATCCTCTTTTTATTCCTAAGTTCCTTCAAATCCTCCTTGCCCAACCAGGCTAGATGTTTGCCTAGTCAACTCGTCTTTTGGCACACAGGGACAGTCTGTTCCTGTGCCCTCAGGATCTCTGTTTTGAAACTCGCCCACCTTTGCTGAACTCCTTTGTTTTCAAGGGCTGCTTCCCAAGGAACTCTCTGAATAAGTCTCCTAAATAGGCCAAAGTCTGCCCTCCAAAGTCCAATGTAAAAGTCTTATTAGTGTTCCTCCTGACTTCACCAAATATTGAGAATTCTATAATTTCATGATCACTGTTCCCCAAGTGACCTCCAGCCACCACATCTCCCACCAGCCCATCTCTATTTACAAACAACAGATCTAAAATAGTCCCTCTCCTGGTGGGCTCACTCACCAGCTACAACAAAAAATTGTCCTCCACAAACTCTAAAAATTTCCTGGACTGGCTCTTTTCAGCTGTATTGAGTTCCCAGCAGATGTCCAGCAAGCTGAAGTTGCCTACAAGAACAAGGGCTGATGATCCTGAAACATTCTCTAGCTGCTTATAGAATGCATTGTCCACCTCTACTTCCTGGCTGGGTGGACGATAACAGACTCCCAGTAGGAAGTCAGCCTTGTTGGCCTTCCCTTAATTCGTACCCTTAGACATTCAACTCCATCATCATTAGTTTCAACACCCACAGCATCAAAACCCTCCCTAATGTAAAGGGCCACCCCTCCACCTCTTCTCCCTTTCCTGTCTCTCCTGAAGAGCTTGCAGCCATCCAGTGCAGCGCTCCAGCCATGTGAGTCGTCCCACCCTGTTTCTGTGGTGGCAATTACATCACAGCTCTGCTGCTGCACCATGGCCTCCAGCTCTTCTGGTTTGTTACCCATGCTGTGTGCATTGGTGTACATGCACCTCAGCTGGGCTGCTGATTTCACCCCTAGCTCAGGCTTACCACCCATGAGCCTGCTTCCAGACAACCCAGCTGCATCCCCTTCCCCTTCAGACCTAGTTTAAAGCCCTCTCAACAAGTTCTGACAGTTCATGAGCTAAAATTCTTCTGCCCTTCACAGAAAGATGGAGCCCGTCTGGTCCAAGCAGGTCAGGTGCTGTAAAAGTTGCCCCATGATTAAAGAATCCCAAATTTTACCAATGACACCAACCCTTGAGCCACTCGTTGATAATGTGAGCTCTCCTATTGCTTTCACCATTTTTCTCAGACTCCAAAGGGACTGAGGAAAAGACTGTCTGTGCCCCTGTCCTATTAACCACCTGACCCAATGCCCTAAAGTCCCTTTTAATTGCCCTGACACTCCTCTTTTCAATCTCATCTTGTCCAGCCTGGTTTATCAGCAGTGGGCAATAATCAGAGGGCTGAATCAGCCCAGGCAGTGTGTCAGTGATATCCCGTACCCGAGCCCCAGGGAGGCAGCAGACCTCTCTGTGGGGTGGCTCTGGTCGACATATGGGGCCCTCTGTTCCCCTCAGGAGGGAGTCACCCACCACGATTACCCTTCTTTCCTTTTTGATGTTAGAGGTGCTGATATGTCTCACAGATGAATCATAACTGGGAGCCTCTCTGGGCAGATAATTTTCTTCTAAACCATCTGGCTGACTCTCCAGATCCAGGGGATCATACAGAATCTGAAGTGGCACCTGGCTTGGGAGAGGGGGTTGGGAGGGATTTTTATTATTACCTCCTCGAGTTGATACCCACTCCCATTCCCCTTCATCAGCCAGGTGTCCTTCTATAGCCTGACAGTGGGAGGTGTGGGAGACAGCGGGAACCAAGGAGAGCATTGCTGCCCTGCCAGACCTCAGGGAACCAAGGATCCATTGTGACAGTGCAGGGCCCTGGGGCACCACGGTGCCATTGTGACACTGCAGGGCCCAAGGATCCAAGGGACTTTGTGACACCAGAGGGACATTGTGACACTGGGAGGCCTCATGGAATCATGGACACCATTGGGACACTCTGGGGCCTCATGGAACCGTGGTGACACCAAGTTGTCTGGGGGTGTTGATCTGCTGGAAGGCAGGAGGGCTCTGCACAGGGCCCTGGATGGGCTGGATACAGGGCCCAAATCCAACAAGGTGAGGTTTAACAAGTCCAAGTGCCAGGTCCTGCACTTTGGCCACCACAACCCCTGCAGCGCTACAGGCTGGGGACAGAGTGGCTGGACAGCAGCCAGGCAGAAAGGGACCTGCAGGGACTGATGGACAGCAGGCTGGACATGAGCCAGCAGTGTGCCCAGGTGGCCAAGAAGGTAAATGGCTCCTGGCCTGGATCAGGAATGGTGTGGCCAGCAGGACCAGGGCAGGGATTCTTCCCCTGTGCTCAGCACTGGTTGGGCAGCACCTCGAGTGCTGTGTCCAGTTCTGGGCCCCCCAATTTAGGAAGGACCTGGAAGGGCTGGAGCGTGTCCAGAGAAGGGCAACAAGGCTGGTGAGGGGTCTGGAGCACAAGTCCTGTGAGGAGTGGCTCAGGCAGCTGTGGTTGTTTATCCTGGAGAAGAGAAGGCTCAGGGGACACAAGGCGGTGTCAGGGCACAGGTTGGACTTGATGATCTCCAAGGTCTTTTCCAGCCTTGCTGATTCTGTGATTCTGTGAAACCACCCTTGGAGCAGTTGCAGGAGGAGCCCTGGGCCTCCTCCTCAGAAGCTCCAGCAGCCCAGGTCCCTCAGCTTCTCCTCACAGCCCCCAAGCCCATCCTGTCAGTCCTGCAGAGCCTCTGCAGCCCCTCCTCACTGCCCAGAACAGAGAGCCCCACAGCCAGACACAGCAGCCCAGATGTGCCCCCCTGGCCTGGGCTGCCTCTGGCAAGGGAGCAGCACGAGGCACTGCAGGAGCCTGCAGACAATTCCTGCAGCACTTGTGGGATGATCCTGTTCCCCAAGGGACGTTCCCATGGTGCCAAGTCAGGAACTGGAATGGGGAGTGGGGCCAGAGAGGAAAGGGCAAACAGGGATGGGCTGTTTGCAGGGGAGGGAACAGGGATGGGCAACGGGAACAAATTTATATCAGAAAGAGTAAAGAAAGCAGAGGTGAAGCCAAGGAAATGCTCAGGGCAGTTTGGGGGTGGCTGCCAGGCAGCCCTGGCTCTGAGCAACAGCATCTGCAGTGGGACAGGAAACTCCCAGCTGATGGGAACAAACTTTGTGGCTGGCTGCAGAGGCCAGGACAAAGCTGAGTGGTTTCCCTGGTGTTCCCCAGCCCTTCCTGGCCCCAGGGGCTGATGGCATTTGTGCTCCCTCAGGTTCATGTCCCCACAGCAGCAGCATGGGGGTGCTCCCGCCTGCTGTGTGCAATGCAAACAGGGGCTCCTGAGCCAGCGCTGCCGTGGCTGTGCCTGCAAGGATGCGGCACCTGTGTGAGCTGGGGGAGAGGCCAGGGCTGCAGAGGGGGGATGTTGTTGGCAGCTCCATGAGGACGCTCTGGGACGCTGCCCTGGGCTGTCCAGCGCACTGGGGAGGGATCAGTCCCTGCTCTGCTGCTCCTTCCCGTCTCCCCCAGGGCCCTTGCAGAGCACCAGCCATGCTGTCTGCCCCCAGCCTGCCCACGGCCAGCCTGGGGCTGCTCACGGGGGTTTTCTGTGCTGAGCATTGGCCTGGCCGTGTTCTTGAGAGAGCCTGGGCAAGGAGCCTGGAGCCCCCAGGCCCTGGCCTGAGGCGTCAGCGCTGCCCCAGCAGTGCCCATGGGCTGTCCCTGCTGCAGCCCCGGCACTGCCACCCCCAGGACTGTGCCCGGCCCCGAGAGCACTCAGGCCCTGCAGCAACACCAGGGCCACCAGGGCAGCGGGGCAGGGCCACGGGAGCAGCACTGGCAACACCAAGTGCTGCTGCTGCTGGGCACAGCTGCTGTGCCAGCACTGATCTGCCCCAGCTCTGCACACAGACATTGCTGCTGCAGCTCCAGAGAAGGCAACAGAAGGGCGTCTCTGCAGAAAACTTTGCTGGGACATCCTTGAGTTCCCTTAAAGGCACCGAGAGCGCAGCCCTGCATTGATGCAGTCTGTGGCCACAGGGAAGGTGGAGGGGAACAAAATGAGGAATGGCACAGAGTGTATTTTTTATTTATGGACAATATGAAAAAAGTAAAAATATGAACCTCCAAAATGAAACCAACAAGATGTATCAAAGATTACAAGTGATTTGCAGAAATTGGCCAGTGGTTTAATGTCCCTGAAAGCATCCAGTCATCAGTGTCCACACTGCAGCCTTGAGCTCCTGGTTCCTCAGGCTGTAGATGAGGGGGTTCAGGGCTGGAGGCACCACCGAGTACAGAACTGACAGGGCCAGATCCAGGGATGGGGAGGACATGGAGGGGGGCTTCAGGTGAGCAAATGCTGCAGTGCTGATAAACAGGGAGACCACGGCCAGGTGAGGGAGGCAGGTGGAAAAGGCTTTGTGCCATCCCTGCTCAGAGGGGATCCTCAGCACGACCCTGAAGATCTGCACATAGGAGAAAACCATGAACACAAAACAGCCAAGTCCTAAACAGGCACTAACAGCAAGGAGCGCAAGTTCCCTGAGGTAGAAATGTGAGCAGGAGAGCTTGAGGATGTGTGGGATTTCACAGAAGAACTGGCCCAGGGCATTGCCATGGCACAGGGGCAGGGAAAATGTATTGGCCGTGTGCAGCAGTGCATTGAGAAAGGCACTGGCCCAGGCAGCTGCTGCCATGTGGGCACAAGCTCTGCTGCCCAGGAGGGTCCCGTAGTGCAGGGGTTTGCAGATGGACACGTAGCGGTCATAGCACATGATGGTCAGGAGGGAAAGCTCTGTTCCAAGGAAGAAGATAATGAGAAAGACCTGAGCAGCACATCCTGTGTAGGAGATGGTGCTGGTGTCCCAGAGGGAATTGTGCATGGCTTTGGGGACAGTGGTGCAGATGGATCCCAGGTCGCTGAGGGCCAGGTTGAGCAGGAAGAAGAACATGGGCGTGTGCAGGTGGTGGCCGCAGGCTACGGCGCTGATGATGAGGCCGTTGCCCAGGAGGGCAGCCAGGGAGATGCCCAGGAAGAGGCAGAAGTGCAGGAGCTGCAGCTGCCGCGTGTCTGCCAGTGCCAGCAGGAGGAAGTGGCTGATGGAGCTGCTGTTGGACATTGGCTGTGGCTGCACATGGGGACCTGTTCATGGAGAAAGGACAGTGAAGAGTTAGAGGAGATACCTGAAACCAAAACCAAAGCCATTTCCCATACACCCTCCTCTGTAACACACATGGACGCTCTTCTGTGTTTTAGAGTTTAGAGGTTTTCATTTTAAGCTCCCCCCATGTCTCTCCTGCTATTCTTGTATATCAGAAACACTCAACATTCCTGCATCCCTCTGGTAGAACAGAGTTCCCTGAGGGAAGATTATGAGTGAAGACTGAGGGGAGATGGTCTGTCACTTCATTCTCTTTGGAGTTTCTCTGGGCTTTCACTTTTTCAAATGAAGGATGTTCACACTCTTATGTTTCTTTTAAAAACGCTATGGTGCTACTGAGACAGATGGATCCAGCACAGCCCAGCTCCACATTTGAAGCCAAGGACTCACCTTGCTCATTTCACCAAGTGAACAGCATTTTCAGTGTCAGAACACCTCTGCCTTTCCCCATCAACCTTATAACTCAGAGATGATCTAGGACAGGTTTGCACCCTGGATTGAAGCTCCCAGCTTGGACTGAAATCTCAAGGAATCTTCCACATATCCTTCTGATGGCACTGGATGCAGGGAGATGCAGCTCCTTCCCTGGCTGCACTGACAGCATTGCCCAGAGCCGGGCACTGGGGACAGCTGTGTCACCCTGAGCCAGCTGTGCCCCCTCCCAGAGCCCCCAGTGCCGGGCAGCTGCTCCCAGCCCTGTGCTCTGCAGAGGGAACTGGGCCCGGGGCTGCAGAGCTGCCCCACGGCTCTGCTGCAGCTCTGCCTGCACAGGAGGGGCTGCACACCTTGGAGCCCCGGCCCTGAGGGCAGAGGCTTGGCTGGGGGGACAGGAGGGAGGGGGCTTGTTCAGAGGGAGGGGCTGCACTGGAGGGGATCCTCTGGACATCTCTAAACTCTCCCTGCCACAGCATTTCTGGGTTTTGTTTTCTCTCCTTCCCTGATCTTCTCTCAGCTTCCTGGGGATTTTCCTCCTGCAGGTGTTTCCCTCTGCCTGAGCTCTCCCTGCCAGCACTCACAGACCCCAAATCTCTGTGCACTCTCCTTGGTCTGACAGAACCCTGCCTGTTTGCAGGGCATTGGCTGGGGGTAGGTTCTGTTTGCAGCTTGGAGAAAGGACAGCTCAGACTGAGCCTGATGGCCCCAGCAGAGGTGATGCTGGTGCTGTTCATGGGCAGAGTGGCTGCAAGCACATTAGGGATCTTCTGTGAACCTATTGATCCCTAAAAGTAACAATTCAGATGTCTCAGGTGCTTGTCAAAATTCATAATCAACCATTAATATCTATTCCTCCCTCCCTGCCATTCTCCAGCAGTAGGAAACTGAATAAAAATTTGTAGGAAATGTCCTAATTTTTATCAAAATCCTTGTTTTGGAAACATTCTATGACAGATCAGAAGCCCTCAGCATATCAGAGTTTCATGAGCATTTCACCTCCCCTGCACCAGAAATACTCAGAGTTGTACTCACAGGGTCTGTGGGCATTGGGATGTTCCAGCTGTAGGAGATCACTCCGGGAGCTGCAGCTGCATTGTCCTGCAGCCAGAGGTTCCTGTGCCAAAGGCTGCCAGTGATTCTGCCCCAGGCACTTCTCAGCACCTTCCCAGCCCTGACTGATGGAAGCTCTCTGTGCCTCTGTGCTGTGCCCAGGCTGGCTGCAGGCAGTGCCCCAGCCCTGCTGGGCTGGGAGAAGAGCTGCTTATCCAGAGAAATGTGCTTTTGAAGCTCTCCTTGGTTACCAGGATCACCCTCTGTGCCAGGAGCCCGGCCCAGCTCAGCAGCACAGACACAGCACAAGGGCTTTAATGACCCTCTGGGGCTTTGTGCTCAGGCCCTGAACATCAGGCCCTGAGAGGGAGCTGCAGAAACCTCTCCAGAACTCCAAGTCAGAATCCAGCTCCAAAGTTTCTTTGACTTTTAATGGGTCCCACTGAGGGACACGACTGAGAAAGTGTCCCCAGGCCCCAGGCAGAGCAGAGAACTGGAGGCACTGATGACAGGTGGGGACAAAGAGAAGCCAAGTCCTGGTGCCCTGGGGCACAGCAGGGTCTGTGCCACCAAGGGCTGTCAGGAGTCACCTTGTCCTGAGGCACTGGGGCCTCCTGGCACAGCCCCAGTCAGGCTGGGCACTGTCACCCCCTTGTCCTGCCCTCAGCATCCCCCCCTAGCCCACATCCCAGTGGCCTCAAGGATCTGCTGGAAGGAGTCCCTGGGGAGCCTTGCTCAGGAATGGCCCTGGGGGCTCCTTCATGCTCCCAGGGACTGCAGGTTTTTCAAAGCACTTTGGCTTTGGCTTTTGCCTTGGAGTCTCTGAGAGCTTTGTGCAGTCATGGCCTCCAATTATCTGCTGTAATTAGTCCCTGGAGAGGCTTTGTCAGGAACAACACTCAGTGGGGCTCATTAATGCTTCAAGGTGCTTCAGTTCTTTTCAGGTACTTGGTGTTTCCCTTTTGATCCAGACTCTGTGAGAGGTTTGTGCAATCATGGCCCCAATTATCTGCTTTAACGAGTCCCTTGAGAGCTTTGTACTGACACTCAGTGGGGCTCATTAATGCTTTGAAATACTCAACTTTTGTAAGTTACTTTGGATTTTCCTTTCCACACTGACAGGTTTTTGTGCAATTTGAGTCTCTGAGAGGTTTTTGTGCCATCCCAGCCTCCAGTTCTCTCCTCCAAGGAGTCCATGAGGAGCCTGTGTTGGGGATGGACCTCAGTGGCACCCATTAATGTTTTGAGACATTTTGTGGTTTTCTTCTTACTTTGACTCCTGGAAAGGTTTGTGCAATCTCCTCTCAGGTCCTGAGGTTCCAGGGCTCAGCTCCAGATGCACCACAGAGCTCATGAGGATCAAACAAATCCTGACAAACCATGGCTGTACTTTGATTTCCCTCTGCTCTAATGCAGTTCATCTGGAAGGCTTCTGTAGTGATTTTGGTTCACCATTTTGAGATTTCTCAGCCAATGCATTAATTTTTGTGGTGGGTTCAGTGTTGGCTAATTACCAGGGCACTCACTGGAATAAACTTACTCATTTCCTGCTCTGAGATAAGATTAGGAGAAAGGGAAAATAGGCTCAAAACTTTAAAATTGTATAAAGAAAAGTTTATTAACAGTAACTAAAAGAAAGAGTTATAAGAATCAGAACAAAACTTTCCGAACACTTCCTCTCTCCACACAACCTGACAATATAAAGAGACAAAACCTAAAATTCTCTGTTTGTTTACCACCTCTAGAAAAGTTTTTCTTCACTTCACTCAGGGAGAGAAGTTCCTCTTGTTATTATATGGAGACTTCTCCTCAAGAAAACTGTTGTCTCATGGCTTTTAATTTCCACTAATTGCAGCTGCTCAGAAAAATCTGTAATTGTGAAGTCCCTCCCATTTTTTCACATCTTTTCCCACAGCTGTGTTTATGGGCCATGCCAGCTTATGGGATATTAGTTTAAAGATGAGCTGTTTAAGAGCAAAGGTTCTCTTCATTTATTTCTGAAATCATCTTCATCTCTGGAAAAAGAGGTCTTCTTCTCTCCCTGGGGGCATAGGTTCTCATCACTCTGCTCTCTTTCATTGTTCAAACTTCTCATGGGATCACAGCTACTTCAACATTTCCTTACATTAGCATGGAGGCCTTTGCTGAACAAGTCATCTGCCAATTCTTTTCAATGTGTTATAGGGAAAAAGAGAGTCTGATGTATCAATTACATCCTGCTCCATAGCTTTACCAGAGGATTTCAGCCCCAAGATCAAGGCATCTCCTCATCCCTCCCATCTGGGACTCAACTTCCTCTTCACTGACCTCGGTGTCTTCATGTTGCTCCTCTGTGTGCCTGCACTTTGTCCTTTTTCTCTCGCTTGAGGGAGGATGGAAGCAATGGAAGAGTCAATATCTCAGCCGGGGCCTGCAGATGGTTCCGTGACCCCGGCCGGGCTCGGTACTTGCGGCCGGAGCTGTTTTACCATGGAGGTTTCTGCAGCGGCTGCGCTGGGGCTGTGTCAGGCTGGGCCGCGCTGGGGCAGGGCCAGGATCTCAGCAGCCAGGCCAGGGCACAGCAGCAGCACGGCCGGGGCCCATGGCTTCTCCTCCCCTGCCCGCTGGTTGCGGGCGAACCCCAAGGGCGGCAGAACCTTGGCCGAGCCGGCCCGGCCCGGGGCTGCTCCTGGGGCCCGGCGGATCCTGGCTGGGCCCGGGCTGGCGGTGGGGCAGGGCTCGGTAGCGGCCAGAATTCAGCAACCGCAGCCACGGCCCGGCCCGGCCTCGGCCCCGCGGCCTCCCCTGCCCTGCCCGGCAGCCGATGGGGCCTGGCGGCTCCCTGGGAAGGGGCCCGGCCCCACGGCAGGAGCCGCCCGGCCTGGCCTGGCTGAGACGGGGCTGGGCCGGCCTGGTCACCTCTTTGCTGGCCAGAAGGGAAACAGACCCAGCCAGGCTTCTCCATCTTTAACTTGTGTCTTGACAGAGGCGTGTGCAGTTTCCTTAGTGGTTTAACAGATTGTCAGCTCTCAAAGCTAATTACTGATTGTTTTTTTGTCAGACACAGAGGAAACTGCTAGCAGCTTCTCTCAGGACATCACTTCCGTGATGCAAAACCACCACAACAGCACAGAGCACAGAGCTCCTTTGCCTATATGTAGTGGTCATGTGCACAAGGCCTCAAAATCCCAACTTGGGAGATCTCTGGGCACTCTCCAGGGTGTTTTCAAATGAAAACATTCAGCTCATAGTCTAAGAAAATCACCAGAGCATAGAGCTAGCCTGACCTGTATATCCTGGCCAATTTGTCTGGGAGCAATCCTTGGATATACACAATTTGGGAGGCCAAAGTCTAATTTTTGCCATGGTCTTTTGCAAGAAGGCTGTTTTTTATCCATAGGAAGGAAGGAACAGAGCCCCTCTGTTTCAGAGGCAGACGAGAGGTGACCACTGGAGGCCAAGGCCAGCCAGAGCTGGCAGGTTTTCCTGAGAGATACCTTTGCATGGAGGAAATTTTTTAGGGAGCTTACCAATTTTGGCAATGGGCATCTGAAAAGAGGGACAGTTCTTTGCCTTAGGAAGGAAAGCATGGAGCTCCAGTGCTCCAGGAGCTTATGAGAGGCAGCTCCTGGCATTCCAAGATCAGCCAGACCTGTCAGGTGGCCCCTCGGAGGCCAAGCCAGCCAGACCTGTTCCATGTTCCCTCAGTTCCATGGGGCCCCACAGTGTCCCAATGGTCCCTTGCTTCCATGAGGCCCTGAGGTGTCACAATGCCCCCTTGGTGACACGAGGCCCTGAAGGGTCAGAATGGCCTCCATGGTTCCATCAGGCCCCACAGAGTCATAATGGTCTCTGGGTCCATGAAGCCCCGCTGTGTCACCATGGCCCCTTGGTTCCATGGGCTCCAGTGGTGCCACAATGATCCCCTTGCTTCCATGAGGTCCCCACCGTGTCACAGTGATCTCCATGGGAAGGAAAGAACCGAGCCCCAGTGTGGCAGGGGCAGCCACCAGAGGCCAAGGCCAGCCAGAATGGATGGTACTGGCAGATTTTGCCTGGGAGCAACTCTTGGATATAGGGAATTTGGGAGGTGGAGCCCCAATTTTGGCCATTTCTGCATAGATAAGAAGGACAGTTCTTTTCCACAGGAAGGAAAACACAGAGCCCAAGTGTTTCAAAGGCAGAAGAGGAGAGAGGTGGCTCCTGGGAGGCCAAGCCAGCCAGACCTGTTTGTCCTGGCAGCTTTTGTCATGAAGGGATCCTTGTATATATGAAATTTGGGAGGAGGAATCTCAATTTTGACCATGGACACCTTGAGAAGAAGGACAGCTCTTTTCCACAGGAAGGAAAGCATCGAGCCCCAGTGTTTCAAGGCAGGTGAGAAGCAGCTCCCTAGAGGCCAAGGGCAGCCAAACCTTTAAGTCCTGGCTGCTTTCACTGGGGAGCAATCCTTGGATGTACGGAGTTTTGGAGGTGGAATCCCAGTATTGGCCATGGGCGCCTGGTCAGGATGGATGTTTTTTTCCTATAGGAAAGAAAAGCACAAAATCCAAGTGTTCTGGAAGAAGATGAGAGGTGGCCACCCTTAGGCCAAGCCTGTCTCTCCTGGCACCTTTTGTCTAGGGGCTATCCTTGGACACAGGGCATTTTGGAAGTGGAATCTCAATTTTGGCCGTGGGCACCTGGACAGGAAGAAGAGTTCTTTTCATTAGCAAGGAAAGCACAGAGCCCCAGTGTTTCAGAGGCACATGAGTGCCAGCCCTCAGGAAGCCAAGGCCAGCTGGACTTGTCTCCCCTGGCAGCTTTTGTCTGGGAGCTATCATTGGATACAGGGAATTCTGGAGGCAGATCCCCAGTTTTGGCCATGGGTGCCTAGTTGAGATGGATGTTCTTTTCCCATAAGAAAGAAAAGTACATGGTCCCAGTGTCTTAAAGGCAGATGAGAGGTGGTCCCTGGGTGGCCAAGGCAGCCAGACCCTTCTTTCCTGGCAGATTTCATCTGGGAACAATCTTTGCATATAAAGAGATTTGGAGAAAGAATCCTGGTTTTGGCCCTGGGTCCCTGGAGGAGAAGGACAGTTCTCTGCCATAGGAAGGAAAGCCCAGAGCCCCAGTGCTTCAGGGCAGGTGAGAAGCAGCCCTTGACATGCCAAGGTGACCTAGTTTAGGGCAAATTTGGGAGAAAAACTCCAGGAGGAGCCCCCAGAAACCCCAAAAGCGAACCCCCCCACGGCCCCTCCCCTACCTGGTTCGGAAAGAATTTCCTTGGAGAGAAGTGGAAACGAACCCTGTTTTTTTAACGAGCAAAACACTCCCCAATACAAAAATCAACTAATTAATAAGCAAAAGCAAAAGCAAGGGAAAACCAAAAGCAAGCAAGCCAGCAAGCAAGCAAGGAAACCTAGCCTCTCCTATACACAAACCATGGGGGAGGTGAGCTGGCTGATAACAAGACAAAACAAACGTTCACTTTCAGAGTCAGTCCTGAAGCCATAAAACATAATATCAGGTACAAACAGAACACACGATTGGGGATGCAAGCACCATAACGTCACCCAAGGACATTCCAACCCATATCTTCAAATCATCAACATACAACCAAACGTCATGTAAAAACTTCATCAGATAAAAACTTCCATCTTTCACTTACTCATCCTTCCATCTCACTTGCTCAAAACTTCAACACTTACACATTTCCTTCTATCTCTCTTGCTCAAACCTTAGATACTTAAATATTTCCTTCTGTCTCATGTCGGTGTGGTTTAATGTACAGACAGTGGCAGTAACATCCAACAAACAGTGATATTTGCATATGAGGCTCACCCCACAATCAGATCTCCCTGAGGTACACATTGTGTTCTTCCATATTTCTGCATTATTCACCATGTACAACCTGGTCCCTGAGCAAAGACAATCCCACAAATGGGTTTGTCTGTACTCGAGGCAGAGTTGATCCACACTGTCTTCCCTAACAAACCTCTGATATGTGCCACTGGGACTTTATCTCCGTCTACTATATTCAGGGACTCAGACTGGGCAGGACCTGCTACATTGGCAGAACCTCGGGTGTTAACTAACCAGGTGGCCTTTGCTAAATGCTGCTCCCAGTTTTTGAAAGATCCCCCACCCAATGCTTTCAAGGTGGTTTTTAACAGTCCATTGTACCTCTCCACTTTGCCTGCAGCTGGTACATGGTAGGGGATATGGTGCACCCACTCAATGACATGTTCCCTAGCCCAGGTGTTGATAAGGCTGTTCTTGAAATGAGTCCCGTTGTCTGACTCAATCCTCTCAGGGATACCATGCCTGCACAGGATTAACTTTTCAAGGCCCAGGATGGTGCTCCGGGCAGTGGCGTGAGGCACAGGGGAGGTCTCCAACCATCCCGTGGTGGCTTCTGCCATTGTGAGCACGTAGCGCTTGCCTTGGTGTTTCTGGGGCAGTGTGATGTAGTCAATCTGCCAGACCTCCCCATACCTGTACTTGGACCATGGCCCACCATATCATAGGGGCTTCACCCACTTGGCCTGCTTGATCTCAGCACACATCTCACAGTCATGGATAACCTGAGAAATACTGTCCATGGTTAAATCCACCCCTCGGTCTCATGCCCACTTAGAGGTGGCATCTTTGCCCTGATGGCCTGAGGCATCATGGGCCCATCATGCTAGGAACAACTCCCCCTTATCCAAGTCTATCTTTGACACCTCTATCACTGCAGCCTGATCTACCTGCTCGTTGTTTCGGTGTTCCTCATTAGCCCGACTCTTGGGGACATGGGCATCTACATGACAGACTTTCACAGACACTTTTTCTACCCAAGAGGCAATGTCTTTCCACACATCAGTAGCCCAGATTGGTTTTCCTCTACGCTGCCAGTTGGCCTTTTTCCACCTTTCCAGCCATCCCCACAGAGCATTGGCTACCATCCAAGAATCCATATAAAGGTCGAGCTTTGGTCACTTCTCTCTCTCAGCAATGTCCAGGGTCAGCTGAAAAGCCTTGACTTCAGCAAGTTGACTTGATCCACCTTCTCCTTCAGTATCTTGTGTTACGTGTCGTGTGGGGCTCCATACGGCTGCTTTCCACTTCCAGTTCATCCCTACAATGCCACAGGAACTGTCAGTGAAAACAGAGTATTGAGTTTCCTCTGCTGGTAGTTGGTTGCATGGTGCACATTCTTTAACCCTTGTCACTTGTTCCTGCTCTTCTCCGTCAATGAGACCAAAGTTGTCACCAGCAGCCAGTTTGTAATTATCTCCAAAATCCCAGGGCGATTCAGGTTTCCAATCCGGGTGTGCTGCATGATGAGAGTAATCCATTTGCTCCATGTGGCAGCGGTGTCGTGGAGGGTAGTGGGAACCTTTCCTTTAAACATCCACCCCAGTGGCGTCAGTCAGGGTGCCAGGAGGAGTTGTGCTTCTGTGGTAATCACCTCGGAGGCAGCTTGAGCTCCTTCATAGGCAGCCAAGATTTCCTTCTCTGTGGGAGTGCATTTGGCTTCAGACCCTCTGTAATTTCAGCTGCAGAATCCCAGTGGTCGGCCTTGAGTCTCCCCAGGCACCTTCTGCCAAAGGCTCCAGGACAAGCCATTGTTCCCGGCTGCAGAGTAGAGCACATTCTTCATCTCTGGTCCCATCCTGACTGGGCCAAGGGCTAATGCTTGAGCAATCTCCTGCTTGAGCTGGGCGAAAGCTTGTTGCTGCTCAGGGCCCCAGAGGAATTATCGTTCTTCTTGCAGGTGACCAGGTAGGGAGGGTTCACAATCTGGCTGTACTCGGGAATGTGCATTCTCCAAAAACCTATGGCACCTAGGAAAGCTCCTGTTTCCTTCTTGCTGGTTGGTGGAGACATCGCAGTGATCCTTTTGGTGACCTCAGTGGGAATCTGACACAATCCGTCTTGCCACTTTACCCCCAGGAACTGGATCTCTCGGGCAAGTCCCTTGACTTTGGTCTTCTTGATGGCGAAGCCGGCTTCCAGCAGAAACTGGATGATCCTCTCTCCTTTCTCAAATACTTCCATTGCCGTGTTCCCCCACAAGGTGATGTTATTGATGTACTGCAGGTGTTCTGGAGCTTCACCCTTTTCCAGTGCAGTCTGGATCAGTCCAGGGCAGATGATAGGACTGTGCTTCCACCCCTGGGGCAGTCGGTTCCAGGTGTACTGCACTCCCCTCCACGTAAAGGCAAACTAAGGCCTGCATTCTGCTGCCAGAGGAGTGGAGGAAAACGTGTTAGCAATGTCAACAGTGGCGTACCACTTTGCTGCCTTGGACTCCAGCTCGTACTGGAGTTCCAGCATGTCCGGTACAGCAGCGTTCAGTGGTAGATTCACTTCATTCAAGGCACGATAGTCCACAGTCAATTTCCATTGAGATTTGTGCACAGGCCAGATGGGACTGTTGAAGGGTGAGTGGGTTTTGCTGACCATCCCTTGGCTCTCCACCTAACCGATCATTCTGTGGATGGGGATCACGGCACCTCGATTCGTCCGATACTGCCAGCAGTGCACTGTCGAGGTGGCAATTGGTACTTGTTGCTCTTCCACCCTCAAGAGTCCTACTGCAGATGGATGCTTTGACAGTCCAGGCAAGGTGTTCAACTGCTTAATGTTCTCTGCCTCTACAGCAGCTATGCCAAAAGCCCACCTGAGTCCCTTTGGTTCTTTGTAATTGCCGTTCTGGAGGAAGTCTATGCCCAGAATACCCAGGGCCTCTGGGCTGCTCACAATAGGATGTTTCTGCCACTCCTTCCCAGTCAGGCTCACCTCGGCTCCCAACAGGGCCAATTGCTGTGATCCCCCCGTCACCCCAGCAATGGAAACAGGTTCTGCCCTCACATGTCCTGATGGTATCAGGGTACACTGCGCACCAGTGTCAACTAAGGCGTCGCATTTTTGTGGCTCTGATATGCCAGGCCATTGGATCCACACTGTCCAGAAGATCCGGTTTTCCTGTGCCTCTTCCTGGCTAGAGGCAGGGCCCCTCTAACCCTGGTTATTATTTCTTTCCTGGGCATACACGGTAGAGGTATCTTCAAGGGGATCTGACAGATCATACCCAGCTGCTCGGTCATGGGAGGTTGAGACTATCTTCACTTTAGTGGAACTCCCTCGGTTAGTGTCCTAGGGTGACATTATGGTGCTTGTATCCCCAGTCGTGTGTTCTGTTTATGTTTGATATTATGTTCTGTGCCTTCAGGACTGACTCTGAAAGTGAAGGTTTGTTTTGTCTTGTTATCAGCCGGCTCAACTCCCCGCCATGGTCTGTGTCTAGGGGAGGCTGGCTTGCTTGCTTGCTGGCTTGCTGGCTTGCTTCCTTTGCTTTGCTCTCGCTCCTGTTTTTTGCTTTTGCTTATTAGTTAGTTTAGCTGGGCAATCCAATTTTTACCCTGGACTGGTTTTTTTTTCCTTTCCCTTTCCTGAATACCATCCCAACCTGCTCTGGACTGGAACCTGGGAAACACCAAGAAATACTGAGAGCCTGCATTTTGTGACCTGCAACAGCCATCCCCAGCACTGGAGACCGAGAACTGGGCGACCACTCCCAGAGAGACTTTCTGAATTTGTCATCTCTTCAGAACGGTGAAAGAGTTTTGTCATCTGGTGTTGTTTTTTGTATTGGGGAGTGTTTTGCTTGTTAAGTAAACAGGTTTTTTTTTCCACTTCTCTCCCAGGAAATTCTTCCTGAACCAGGTGGGGGAGGGGCTGTGGCAGATTTGCTTTCTGGGGGCTCCTTCCAGAGGTCTTCTCCCAAATTTGCTCTAAATTAGGGCAAATATTTTGGCGCCCAACTCGTGGCTCGAGAGAGTGGAAAAAACCCTGTTCTAATCATATTTTGGTTGCAATTACTCTGGGCTGGTATAGAGAGTTACTGGCTATGCTTTTTGAATTCATAATGTCTCTTGAGGTGCAGGCCTGCATGTGTTTCTGGTCCCTAGGGTTTTTTGAGGTCTTAATACCTCTATGGTCCTTAGGTTTATTTTCTTATCCCGAAATAGCTCTGGTATTGTCCCTAATACGTAGTTTTTGCAGTAGAGGGGCACTGACCAGGATATCCATTGGGCTGGGCTTGGTTGTAATGGCTTGCAGGAGGTTTATAAAGGTGCTGGAGTCTGTTCCAGGAATGTTTGGTTCATGGTTATGGTTGTGCACCCAGTTTGTTAGAGGAGAAGCAGGAGATGAGGCTTTTCAGCCTTTGCTTTCCTTCTTCTCCTCTGAATCTGTTACATCCCTATTAGAGAATGTTCAGTTTCCCCTGAATGTTAAAGAGACCATCTTTCTGGTATTTAATTTGATAAGCTTTCTCTATACAGTCTGCAGCTTCTCTAGAATGAGGGCTGAGATTTCTAGAAGGGGTGATGAGACCCCTGACCCAGGAGTAGACACAGGCGTGAGAAATCCTGAGTGGTGTGGGAAATGGACCAAATCTTAAAGGAGTTTTCTGACCCTATAGTCTGGGACTTTCCATGTGAAGAAATTCAGAACCCAGCTGAGGTGGCAAAGTACCTGAAAGAGAAGTGCCATGATACCTCTAAGGAGAAGAAGATCATTGCAGTGAACTGGGCCCTGGCATATGCTTATTGCACCCTGCTAGATCCTGTAGGGCAGCAGACAGAGGAAGGGGGGCAGGGAGATAAATCAGCAGCGATCCCAGTCACTCAGGCTGCAGCCAACAGCCCAGGCTCGAGGCCAGCAGCTAAACCAGACTGTAAGCCTCAATCAGTGGCTGTTGCTACCAGCACAAGAAGTGGAAAGTGCACAGACAAGACCGACCGACCAGTGGATGACGATGATGATTATGATGCAGGAGAAGGACCCTCAACGCCTCCTGACACAAAATCAGGAGTCAAAGAAACTGGTACAAGATCAGAGGCCAATATTGAGTCCTTTTCCCTAAAGGACCTCTGTGGCCTAAGAAAGAATTACACTCGACAACCTGATGAGTCTATAATTAGTTGGTTGGTCCATCTTTGGGATGCTGCAGGAGAAGCTGCAATTCTGGATGCCACTGAAGCGAGGCATTTGGGATCCCTGTCACATGATCCTGTCATCCACCAAGGAATGATGAAGGGGGGCTAAACCTCACAGCCTCTGGGCACGGCTCCTGGAAAGTGTAGCACAAAGATACCTGTGTGCAGATGATCTTCATATGCAGCAGACCCAGTGGAAGACTATAGAACAAGGGATGCAACGCCTGAGAGAAATGGCAGTGGCAGAGATTATCTTCTCAGATGACATAACAACTAGGAATCCAGACATGGTACCATGTACATCTGTGATGTGGCGAAAACTTGTACGGCTGGGGCCACATGAATGCGCTTCTGCTTTAGCAATAATGAAGCGGGATGAGAAGGATGAGACCATGCTCAATATGGCGAAGAAGCTCCGGGCATATGCAGATGCTGTGCATGGCCCAACAGACGCCAGAATCACAGCAGTGGAAACACGTCTGCAGAAATTAGAAGACAAGATAGAGGAGAATCACAAGAAACTCAGGGAGGAGATTAAAGAGGACCTTCTCCAAATGTCGGCAGTACAAATTAGAGGCCCTGGTATCCAACGCAGGCATTCCCCAGATGGGGAGAGAAGGTACACCCCACGAGCTGAGCTGTGGTTCTTCCTGAGTGATTGCGGAGAAAACATGAGGAGATGGGACCGAAAATCTACTGCTGCTCTGGCACAACGGGTGCGTGAATTGAAGGAAGGCAAGACTCAGAGAGGAAGTTCCACCAAAAGGAAAGCAGCTCCAGTTGCCCATAGCCAAGCTGCCAGGTATGATGATGATGATGATGATGATGACATGTCTGATCCCCCTGAAGGAAGCTCTAAGACATATGCCCAATGAAAGAAGGATAAACAGGATTAGAGGGGCCCTGCCTCTAGCCAGGTAGAGGCGAGGGAAAACTGTTTTTTCTGGACTGTGTGGATTTGTTGGCCTGGCACATCAGAACCACAAAAATAGAAGGCTTTGGTCGATACTGGTGCGCAATGCACATTAATCCCATCAAGACATGTGGGGGCAGAACCTGTCTCCATCGCTGGCGTGACAGGGGGATCACAGGACTTTACCTTGGTGGAAGATGAGGTGAGCCTGACTGGAAATGAGTGGAAAAAACACCCTATTGTGACTAGCCCAGAGGCCCCATGCATTTTGGGCATAGATTACCTCCAAAGGGGGTATTTTAAAGACCTAAAAGGACTCAGGTGGGCATTTGGGATAGCAGCTGCAGTGACAGAGGACATCCAGCAATTGAACACCTTGCCTGGACTGTCCGAGAATCCAACTACAGTAGGACTTCTGAAGGGAGAAGAGCAACAAGTACCAATTGCCACTTCAACAGTGCATCGCCGACAGTAGAGAACAACTCGAGATGCTGTGGTTCCCATCCATAAGATGATTCGAGAGCTGGAGAGCCAAGAAGTGGTCAGCAAAACCCACTCACCCTTCCACAGCCCCATTTGGCCTGTGCATTAATCTGAAGGAGAATGGAGATTGACAGTGGACTACCATGCATTAAATGAAGTGACTCCACCACTGAGCGCTGCTGTGCCGGACATGCTGGAACTCCAGTACGAGCTGGAGTCCAAGCCAGCAAAGTGGTACGCCACTGTTGACATTGCTAATATGTTTTTCTCCATTCCACTGGCAGCAGAATGCAGGACTCAGTTTGCTTTCACCTGGAGGGGCGTGCAGTACACCTGGAACCAACTGCCCCAGGGGTGGAAGCACAGCCCCACCATCTGCCATGGACTGATCCAGGCTGCACTGGAAAAGGGTGAAGCTCCAGAACACCTGCAGTACATCAATGGCATCACTGTGTGGGGGAACACAGCAGCAGAAGTGTTTGAGAAAGGAGAGAAAATAATCCGAATGCTCCTGGAAGCTGGTTTCGCTCCAAGAAGAGTAAAGTTAAGGAACCTGCTCAAGAGATCCAGTTCTTGGGAGTGAAGTGGCAAGATGGACGGTGTCAGATTCCTACGGATGTCATCAACAAGATCACAGCTATGTCCCCACCAACCAATAAGAAGAAAACACAAGTTTTCTTAGGCACCATAGGCTTTTGGAGAATGCACATTCCTGAGTACAGTAGGATTGTGAGCCCTCTTTACCTGGTCACCCGCAAGAAGAACGAGTTCCATTGGGGCCCTGAGCAGCAACAAGCTTTTGCCTGGATTAAGCAGGAAATCGCCCATGCAGTAGCCCTTGACCCAGTCAGGATGGGACCAGAGGTGAAGAACATGCTCTACTCTGCAGCTGGGAATGATGGTCTGTCCTGGAGCCTTTGGCAGAAGGTGCCTGGGGAGACTCGAGGCCGACCATTAGGATTTTGGAGTCGGAGCTACAGAGGGTCTGAAGCCAACTACACCCCAACAGAGAATGAAATCTTGGCTGCCTATGAAGGACTCCAAGCCACCTCAGAGGTGATTGGTAAGGAAGCACAACTCCTCCTGGCATCCCGACTACCGGTGCTGGGGTGCATGTTCAGAGGAAAGGTTCCCTTCACCCACCATGCCACCAGTGCTACATGGAGCAAGTGGATTGCTCTCATCACGCAGCACGTCCATATTGGTAAACTGAATCGCCCTGGGATTTTGGAAGCAATTACAAATTGGCCCCAAGGTGAAAGTTTTGGTGTCACAGATGAAGAACAAGAACCAGTGACACAGGCTGAAGAAGCTCCACCATACAACCAACTGCCAGCAGAGGAAACACGCTACGCTCTTTTCACTGACAGTTCCTGTCACATTGTAGGGATGAATCGGAAGTGGAAAGCAGCCGTATGGAGCGCCACATGATGGGTCGCAGAGGCCACTGAAGGAGAAGGTGGATCAAGTCAACTTGCTGAACTCAAAGCCATTCAACTGGCCCTAGACATTGCAGAAAGAGAGAAGTGGCCAAAGCTCTACCTCTACACTGATTCATGGATGGTAGCCAGTGCTCTGTGGGGATGGCTGCAGAGATGGAAAGCGGCTAACTGGCAGCATAGAGGAAAACCAATTTGGGCTGCTGAAGAATGGAAAGACATTGCTACCTGGGTAGAGAAACTACCTGTGAAGGTTCGCCACATAGATGCCCACGTCCCTAAGAGTAGAGCTAATGAAGAGCAGCAAAACAATCAGCAGGTAGATCAGGCTGCAAAGATAGGGGTGTCAAAGATAGACCTAGATTGGGAACACAAGGGAGAGTTTCTCCTAGCACGATGGGCCCATGATGCCTCAGGTCATCAGGGCAGAGATGCCACCTCTAAGTGGAAACAAGATCAAGGGGTGGATCTAACCATGGACAGTATTTCTCAGGTTATCCATGACTGTGAGACGTGTGCTGAGATCAAGCAAGCCAAGTGGGTGAAGCCCCTATGGCATGGTGGGCAGTGGTCCAAGTACAGTTATGGGGGGCCGGGCAGATTGACTACATCACACTGCCTCAGACACTCCAAGGCAAGCGCTACGTGCTCACAGTGGTAGAAGCCACCACGGGATGGTTGGAGACCTCCCCTGTGCCTCACGCCACTGCCCGGAACACCATCCTGGGCCTTGGAAAGCAGGTCCTTTGGAGGCATGGTACCCCTGAGAGGACTGAGTCTGACAAAGAGACTCATTTCAAGAACAGCCTTATCAACACCTGGGCTAGGGAACATGGCATTGAGTGGGTGCACCATATCCCCTACCATGCACCAGCTGCAGGCAAAGTGGAGAGGTACAATGGACTGTTAAAAACCACCTTGAAAGCATTGGGTGGGGGATCTTTCAAAAACTGGGAGCAGCATTTAGCAAAGGCCACCTGGTTAGTTAACACCCGAGGTTCCATCAGTGGAGCAGGTCCTGCCCAGTCTGAATCCCTGAATATAGTAGATGAAGTCCCAGTGACACATATCAGAGGTTTGTTAGGGAAGAGAGTGTGGATCAATTCTGCCGCGAGTACAGACAAACCATTCGTGGGATTGTCTTTGCTCAGGGACCAGGTTGTACATGGTGAATAATGCAGAAATATGGAAGAACACGATGTGTACCTCAGGGAGATCTGATTGTGGGGTGAGCCTCATATGCAAATATCACTGTTTGTTGGATGTTACTGCCACTGTCTGTACATTAAACCACACCGACATGAGACAGAAGGAAATGTATAAGTGTCGAAGGTCTGAGCAAGTGATATAGAAGGAAATGTGTGTCAAAGGTTTGAGCAAGAGAGATGGAAGGAAATGTGTCTGAGTAAGTGAAAGATGGAAGTTTTTACTTGATGAAGTTTTTGCATGATGTTTGGTAGTTATGTTGACGATTTGGAGATAAGGGCTGGAATGTCCTAAGGTGACATTATGGTGCTTGCATCCCCAATCGTGTGTTCTGTTTATGCTTGATGTTATGTTTTGTACCTTCGGGACTGGCTCCGAAAAGTGAAGGTTTGTTTTGTCTTGTTATCAGCCGGCTCACCTGCCTTCACAGCTTGTGTCTAGGAGAGGCTAGGGCTTGCTGGCTTTCTTGCTTGCTTGCTGGCTTGCTTGCTTTCGCTTTGCTCTTTCTTTTGGTTCTTGCTTTTGCCCTTGCTTTTGCTTATTAGTTAGTTTAGCTAGGCAATCCAATTTTTTCCCTGGACTGTTTTGTTTTTTTTTTTTCCTTTCCTGAATACCATTTGAACCTGCTCAGGACTGGGACCTGGGAAACACCAAGAAACAACGAGAGCCTGCATTTTGTGACCTGCAGCAGCCATCCCCAGCGCCGGAGACTGAGAACTGGGCAACCACTCCCAGCAGAGACTTTCTGAATTTGTCACCTCTTCAGTGTGGTGAAAGAGTTTTTGTCATCTGGTGTTGCTCATTTTTTGTGCTGGGGAGTGCTTTGCCTGCTCAATAAAAAGGTTGTTTCCACTACTCTCTGAGGAAATTCTTCCCGAACCAGGTGGGGGAGGGCCCGTGGGGGTTTGCTTTCTGGGGGCTCCTTCTGTAGGTTTTCTCCCAAATTTGCCTGAAACCAGGACACATTACTACATAAGCAGGCTGTTCTTCGGTGAGATCCAGCAGGGCCCTGTTCAGCCTGTGCTCAGCAAACTGACTGGCCATGAGCCACTGGTGGATGTACCTCACCATGGTGGGCACCTGGAGAAGGCAGGGGGAGACTTGGAAAGCTGCCAGAGGGAGGAATGTCCCCAGCTTCTCCAGAGAAGTGCTTCCCTTCCCACCACATTGCCATGGCCTCAAAGGCTTCCAGTGAGCAGCAGGCATGGCTTGGGAGGCCAAGCAATTCCTGGGAGGATCAAACCATGGCCACAGGCTGCTTACTTCCTTTGGATTGGAAAACCCCTCCTCTATAAGCATATCCAGCAGGGCAGCACAGGTCTTGGTTTTGAAGATGTGCGAATATGCTCTGAGCCCTGTGCCCATGGTGCTGGTCTCTTCCTCCCGAAACCTCTTGATGAATTTGCAAACCAGCTGTAGGAGAAAGGCAGGAAGCCAGGGATGCTCCAAGCGCGGTGCTCGGCTGAGCGGTGACAGCAGGCCCAGCCCAGCTGGGGATGGCTGCAGGTACCTGCGCTGTTCTGCGAAAGAGGCCACGGGCGGGGTCCTGCTCTTGTGTGCGGTGCACGGCTGCACCTGGCAAAGAGCGAGCGCAGCCTGAGCTGAGGGGCTGCGGGAGAGGCCGGAGAACACAGCCCAGCCCTGCGCTCCCCGGGCAGGGACAGCCCTGGGATGCCCCAGGGGATGGAGCACGGGCACTGTGGGGTGTCTGCCCGGCCCCACTTTAGTCCTGTCCATGGGCAAGTGCCCAGGGGATGGGCTGGGATGGGATGGGATGGGATTGGATGGGATGCCATGGGATGCGATGGGATGGGATGTGGCCAAGCTGGCTGCAGCCGCCAACGCAGCAGCCCAGCTCTGCCACTCACTCTCCTGCTGAGGCTTGAACTGCACCACCTCTTCAGTCTCCTGTGCTGGGCCAGCTCCAGCACCTTCTTCTTCTTCCTCCACCCAGGACAGCTTGGGCACTCTTGGGGGTCTTTGCTCCATTTCAGTGATCGGATTTGTGATGACTTGCAGGAGAGATGCCTCGGAAAAGCTCCGAGTCAGCAAGGCCTGCAGTCGTGCCTGGAAGGCACCTTCAAGAGAGAAGCCGCAGGAAGGCGACAGGACAGCAAGTCCTGCACTCTGGTCTCGAGGGCTCCTGCCACAAGGTCAGGAGACTCCTGTCAAGGATTGTGGTCTGGCCTCGAGGGCACCGGTGGCAGGGATGGGAGATGCCTCCGGGGCACAGAGTCCCACGGTCTGCCCTCGAGGACACCTGCAGGAGAGAAGCCTCAGGAAGGCCACGGGTCACCAAGTCCTGTGGTCTGGCCTCGAGGTCAGCCGCAGGAATAACGCCTCGGAAAAGCTCCGGGTCAGACACGAACGAGTGCGCTGTGCGGGGGCTCCTCACGGCACCGCTCTGTCCCGTCCTGTCCCGTCGCGTGCTCCGAGCACTGTGGCGTGGTCTTGTCACCGCCAGCTCCTATGTCACCCCGTGTCACAAAGGACCCTTGGACACGCTGTCCCGTTCCATGCCACGGTGACCGTGCTGCACCGTGTCACAAAGGGCCCCTGCACACACTGCCCCCTGCTCTGAGGCTGCCCCCAGCCCACCCAAAGTGGCTCGGGTTGGAAGGAATCCCTCACCCCAAGTGTCTAAGACAGCCCGACAGGATCTTTAGGAACGGCTCAAACCATCAGCAAACGCTGCCCTGCTCTGTGGGCTCAGAGCAGCAGAAGGAGACCCCAGGGCTGCTGACGCAGCCATGCTGGGAAGGGCACGGGGCCTTCACAGAAGCTGGCACGGCCTCCTTGGGACACGTCCCACATGGTGGCCATCCTAAACCCGCGGGTGTGACACAGACAAGGAACGTGTGGGCCAGGGCAGGAATGCTGCTCTGACCCCTGGGGCCCAGGGAGCACTGACATCAGCAGGTGTGGCAGAGTCCCTGCCCAAGCAGACCTGCCACCCCCCGAGCCCTGGCAGCACCGGTGCCCGTCTCCTGCCCCAGAGACCTGTGCCCGTGGGGGGCTCCTGTGCCAGAGGGAGCCAAAGCCCACGTGCATTGGGGGCTGCGCTCCTGCCTGCAGGGGCTGTTGGCAGGAGCACCTGGAGCAACTGCTGGCAACACTTGGTCTCTGTCAGAAGCTCTTACTCCATGCTGAAATTATTTTCTCATTGAAGTTATTGCCTTCAGCACAAAAACACCTTAGTGGCGAAGGCACAGAAGAATCTGGCAAGTAAGAATCCTCAATTCAGGAAAGCTTTATTTCCCATTGCTCAACTGAAGCAGTTCCAAAAAGTTGCAAACTTCCCAAATTAATTGGGATGGCCTGAGGAGGTGAAGATTTGGAATTTTGCTTCCCATCTCAAAGCAGCAACTCATTTGCCTTAACCTCATCCACTGAGGCTCACTTTACAGAACAGAGCACTACACAAAAAAAAGGGAAAAACCAAGGGCCATTCTTTGGTTTTCTATGAATGGATTATCATATCCTAATTCTCTTAAGAAATAGAAGTTCTCATGAAATCCAAGCCCACTCAGTGGTAGAAAAGAAGCTCAAAGAATTGAGTAGATGGCAAAAGGGCTAATCCTCCCCCTGGTACAGAGATCTGAGTGGCCAGTAAAGTACAGCTCTGCCCTCTTGTTCCCTGCAGGAGAATCAGGACCATGAGGAGGAAAATCACAGATATTCCTTCTGCCCTCCCTAACCAAAGCTGTGCCAAAGCACAGATGCTGCCTTCAAACTGACTCAAATTCCAGCCTAGACCTCTCACCTTCCAGACAACTCCTTCTCCAACACCCCACCAGCGCCAAGCCCCCCAAACTCCCGCACAGAAGCCCTCAAAACCCCGCCAGGAGCCCCAGCTGTCCCCGTCCCTCCGCAGAGCTTTCCCACCCTCCAGCAGACGCCCTGGTTCCCTGCAGGTGCCGTGGGATGGCACTCAGGAGGATCTGCTCCAAGGCCTTCCCCTGGAGCACGCTCAGGCTGCCAGGCCTATGGATCCTGGATCATCCTTCCCACCGAGCCTTCCCGTGCACGGCTGTTCCATTTGCACCTTTGTGCTCAGCTCGGACTTCTCCACTTCACCAGGAGTGCTGGGAAAGGATGGAGAGCAGCCTGGCAAGCTCTTTCTGCAGCTCTCCATTTACCCTCGGGGAGGGAGAACATTCCACAGGAAAGCAACTGGTGCCACAAGGAGCGGGTGGCCTCAGGCACCTTTGGGGATGGAACAAGGCCTTGGTTTGACATGAGTAAGCACAAGCCATCCACATGAGTAAACAAGTAATTAGCACAGACATGCCTAAGTACTTAGCACCAGTTAGCATAACAAAAACCTGATGGCCTAACTTGACATGAGAGTGACCTGACAAAAAGCTTTAGACACAGTCTACCAGAAGAACTAAGGGCAAGTGTGGAATCAGCCCTGTGCAGGGAAGCCCTGAGGAAGACTTTGTGCTGCTTTGGGGCATCGAGACCGCTCCTGGCCAGGGCCTGGACATCAGCTTCAAGTATGGGAATCTGACACAATGTATTTCCAACCGCCTGCCTATGGAATCACCTCAGCAGTGTAAAGATGGATGGTGATTTTGATACAACTCCTACATCAACCCACTGAAATTTATATGTGGCAGAGAAACACTTTAGTGGGGTGCAGACCCCTGCCCTCCTGCCAGGTCAATAAAAGGGCTTTTGGCTGACAATGCATTTGTCTGCCGATTTCTTTGAATGAGGGAGACCCCTCAGGACTGCTGTATCCTGAGGGAACACCGTTGGCCTTGGCCTGTAGGCACCTGCACAAGCTTAAAATCAGCTGCCTCAGCTCCCAGGACCTCTCTTTGCCAGCATCCTGACGTGGATGCAGGAGTGCTGCGAGGCACTGCTGGGACCCAGCGGGACAGGACCGGCTGTCTCATGTCCACGTAGCACCCCTCACACAGCCAGGGCCATCCCGAAACCAGACAAACACTCACGTGTCAGCACAGGGGAGCAAGGAGCACTGGGCTCCTCTCAAGGTATCTCAAAGTTCAAGAATCCACCACAGCACTGGTAAATTTCTGGGGGGACCAAGGACTTTGAGTATCAAAAGGGAAACTCCAATTTGTAGGGAGGGAAGTAAAATGCCTGGGACATGTGATTTGTCAAGGAAGCTGGCGGCTGAACCCTGAGAGAATTGCAGGGATAGCCTCACTCCCACAACCAAAAACTAAGAGAGAAGTCAGGAGGTTTTTAGGCCTGTTGGGATATTGGAGGCTATGGATTGAAGGATACACACAGGCCATCAGGTTCTTGTTTGAAAAGTTAGTAGAAGAAGAGATTAGGTGGGAAGAAGACAACAAGTAAATTTTGAAGCTTTAAAGTAAAAATTAGTCAGTGCAGCAGCACTGAGTCTTCCTGCCTTAGACAAACCCTTCTATCTGTTTGTGGATATAGAAAAAGGGGCAGCACATGGAGGGTTAGCCCAGGACCGGGGAGGATCCAGGAAACCAGTGGCCTGTTTATCAAAACTACAAGACCCTGTCAGCTGGGGGTGGCCAACCTGCATTCAGGTGGTGGCAGTGACCGCCCCACTCATGGAAGTCAGCAAAAAATTAACCTTTGGGGGAAAACTGAAAATATATACCCCACACTAAGTAAGGAGTATCCAAAGCCAAAAGGCTGAGAAATGGCTCACAGATTCCCGAGTGCTAAAGTATGAAGCCATCTTAATAGATAATGGTTTAGAGCTAGTCGTGAGTAACCAACTCAACCCTGCCCAGTTTTAGATGGAAAACCAGGTAAGGAATTAATATATAATTGCCTAGAAGTTATAAACTATCAAACTAAAGTAAGAGAGGACCTAACAGATCAACCACTCCACGGTGGAAAACGATTGTACATCGATGGATTTTCACGGGTAATCCAGGGCACAGGGTATTGGGGTAGGCTATAGTAGATGAAGAGTTAGTGGCCCTAGAAAAAGGAAAGTTACCTTCCAGCTGGTCAGCCCAAGCATGTGAGTTGTATGCCCTAAAGTAAGCTCTGGAAATATTAACACAGAAAAGAGGAACAATATACACAGACTCAAAATATGCTTTTGGAGTAGTGCATACCTTTGGAAAAAATTGGGAAGAGAGTGGGCTATTAAATTCAAGGGGAAAGGAACTAAAAACTTATTTTAGAAGTGTTAGAAACCTTACAATTACCAGAAGAAGTGGCAGCAGTATATGTTAAAGGACTGTCAGGGTCTGTCCGAAAATCCCTCATGTTTGCCTCACGACTGCCTCCAAGAACTGAGACCCTAGACCCTGAAAGTAGCTCTAGCCTGGCTAAGGTGGAAAATCTGCCAAGCCTTAAGGACTGGTATGCGATGCCATGGGAACTCAGTGCGAGAACAATGGACTGGTCATGGTGGACTGAGCCTTAATCAGTTCGTCCTGTACCTTCGGTCCTGTACTCTTGGTCCTGCACTGACGCGATGACTACAACTGGTTCCCAAAATGAGTCCACACCCACCATGTAGCCAGGAGAACTGCTGCTTTGGCCAGATGCCACCCGCTTTGAGGAACCCTATAAAAGACTGAAGGAGTTTTGAGGACTTTGTCCGGACCCCACCTGGAGAAGACAGCCTATGAGCATCTCGTCAAGCTCCGAGGGCCTCGTCTCTTCAGACTGGTAGCTATAATCCCCTTCCCCTCTTTCTCTTTCACTCTATCTCTTTATTTCTCTCCCACTATCGCAGTTGTTGGCACTAAATAAAAGTGCATTTTTGTTTAAGCAAAGTGTTGTGTCCCCTGCTGTGTCTTTTGTGCTTTGAGATCTCCAAAAAGAACCTATCAGGGACCCTGCATGTATTTGCGGACCCTGACATTAAATTGGCGTAGTCGGCAGGATCTTGGTAGACAGATTAAGGGTTGCGGGTTGTATGTTGTTTGTAACAGAGGAAGGACCCTCGCTTCAGCCGCACCTAGCACGCCACGTACAGTGAGCGCTGTCTAGAAAGCAAGGGGGGCGAGTGGAATTTCCCGCAAACTGCATACACCCAGGCGAAAAGCATCCCCTGTCTTCAGGATTTTTAAAAGATCTCATTTGTACAAAAGATGGGACTTTGTTGTTTTATTTTTTGTGTGTGTTTTTGAGCTGTTTGGTGCAGTTGAGGAGACAACTATTTGTAACTAAGGAGTACCTCCCAAACAGTTTTGGTCCCCTCACCCACTCCAGGGAAGCGAAGGGAAACACAGTTTTAGCTGTGCTTGTGTGTAACTTAAGAGTACCTCCCTGAAAGTGGTTTTGGTCCCTTCACAAAATGACTGAAAAAGATAAAGATACGTTTTTTGCTTTGCTAGCGAAATATGGTGCTAGACCCTCTCCAGCTGGAGAGGGATGGGCACAGGATAATTGGTTTAGCTTTGAACACGTCGTAGATAGAATATATTCTTTGCAACATGATGCCAGATATAAGCTGGGCAGAAATAAAACAATTCTCTGCTCAGTTTTGGGTGCTTGCCTATCGGCAGCCATTGAAACCCGTTTTAAACGGGTGACTGAAGAGAAGGCAGTCATAGACTCCTTGCAAAATTTGGTAGAAGTTTTGCAGAAGGAATTAGAACATGAAAGGAGTCTTAGAGAAGAGAGGGAGAAACGGGTGAGCAAAGAAAAAGCAGTAATAGACTCCCTACAAACCCTAGTAGAAGTTTTGCAGAAAGAATTAGAATATGAAAGAAGTCTTAGAGAAGGGAGAGATAAAAACTTAAAACATGTAGAATCACCAAAAGAAGTAGAAGAGAAAGAAGCACGCCACATTAAACACATATACCCCCAGAAAGAATTGGTACACATACAAAATTGTGGAGAATCTTGTTGTTCCAATTTGAGACCTCTCATTAAAACAGAATACAATTTTATAAATGAAGAGGATTTTGACCCTCACATTACCACAAAAGAAATACCATACACTGCCACTGAATTAGCCAAATTAAAGAAAGAATATTCACGTCTCCCTCAAGAATCAGAGACAGAATATGTGTTTAGAGTCTCACTCACTGGAGGAGACCAAATTAAATTAAGTGAGCAAGAAGCCAGTGGCTATTGGGGACATGGAGTTTTCTTAACAACAGGGAATACTCGAGCTCCATGGTCCCTGACACAGCGCGCAGCTTACTGGGCAGGGGGACTTAGCCCCCTTGAAAGAGGGGATCCTCTAGCCATTACCGGCACGCCAGATCAACTTTTAGAAAACATTCACAAAGCTGCCTGCTTGCAAATGATACATGAAAGAACATTGATTTCTGGCTATGAATCACCTATGCAATTGCCAGTAAAACCTGAAATAATGACACCTCTAATTCGAGGTCTCCCTGAGTCCCTTAAACCAACTGCAATCCTCCTTCAGAAAACCATTGCATCTATCACCCCTGTAGGCAGGCTAGATAGATTTCTTGGCAATCCTACTGACCAAACTGGTTCCACTAGCCCAAGCTTCACGTCTCTTGCAACTCCAGCCCAACCTTTAAGCGTACAATCTGATAATAGCCATAAAGTGTGGACATGGAGCCAAGTTGCAGAAGAGTTAATTAGTTACAGCAGAAAATATGGATCAGTGAATCTCCCAGATGATAAGCCTGAAAAAACCAGAGGGGTCAGGCACATTGTTTCTCCAAATGAAAAACCAGAAAAGGGGAAACAGATCTCTAGTCGCCAACAGTTGTGGCTAATGGGACTAAAAAGGGGAGTGCCACGAGAAGTGATGGATGGCTTACCATATGAAAAATTAGTTAAAATAATTTCAAACTGGCGCAGTCCCAAACCCATGATACTGAATTCACCTGATGTACAACCTAGCGCACCCCCTCCTCCACAAGCTTCAAGCTACAAGCCAAAACAACCCCCTTTACAAACTCTTGATGAAAAGCCAAACCATTCTCCTACACGAGCTTTAGACAATGGGCTACAAAAACCTTCCCTACAGTTCCAAGGCGGTAAAACAAACCAGCCTGCTTTAAACTAGAAACTCCGTCTCTTGTTAGTGAGCAAAGAGACGGAGAATGGCTGTTTTTGAGAAAGCTCACAAAAAACCCAAGAACAGGTGACTTATTGATTACAGCAATTGTCGGTCCCAAACGAGCTTTAGTAACCTTTGTGGTAGACACCGGAGCCCAGATTAGTGCACTGAAAAATGAAGATGCTCAAAAATGTGGAGTTGTTCCTAGCAAAAAACGGTGTTGTGTCTTAAATGCCCTAGGAACTACAGAGCCTATGGGTATCGCTTTAGTAAAAATTACATTGCCCGGGGAAGACAACTTAATAGTTGTCAAAATGGTAATTGGAAATATTCCGGACAGTCTGTTAGGGATGGATATACTTGCTGGGAAACAGTGGGAAGACTCAGAAGGTCTTTTGTGGTCTTTTGGCGCGCCACGCCTTGACATCAGGCTGCTTAAAATAGCTCCACCACTACCATTCAGTAAAATCACTTCTGTAAAACAGTATCCCTTGCCTTCTGGTGCTAAAGATGGCATCAAGCCAGTTATTCAAGAATTGAAAGATCAGGGAGTTATTATTAACACTCATAGTCCGTTTAACTCCCCAATATGGCCAGTTAAAAAACCTAATGGGAAGTGGAGACTGACAGTAGACTACCGCCGTCTTAATGCTAACACAGACCCTCTTACAGCAGCTGTCCCAAATTTAGCTGAGTTAATAATAGCAATTCAAGAAAAAGCCCACTCTTTTATGGCAACAATAGACGTTAAAGACATGTTTTTTATGATACCTATACAGCCAGAAGACATGGACCGTTTTGCTTTTGTGTGGGAAGGACAGCAATATACCTTTACACGTTTGCCCCAAGGGTACAAGCATTCACCTACTTTAGCCCACCATGCTCTAGCCCAGGAGTTAGAAGCCATATCTAAACCTGACACTGTAGCTGTTTATCAGTACATTGATGATATCCTTGTGGGAGGAGAAGAAAAAGAAGTAGTGGGGAATACTCAAGAGAAAATAATCTCTCATTTAGAAAGCCTAGGTTTACAGATCCCTTCAGAGAAAATACAAAAACCTTCACAAGAAGTGAAATTTTTAGGAATATGGTGGAAAGGAGGTATGACATGTATTCCCCCCGATACTTTAACCTCCTTAGATCAGATTAAAATGCCAGAATCCAGGAAAGAACTGCAACAAGCTTTAGGATTGTTAGTGTTTTGGAGGAAACATATTCCAGATTTTTCAATTATTGCTAGGCCTCTTTATGACCTGTTGAGAAAGGGAGTAAAATGGGACTGGAGCCCCTCGCAGGAAGAAGCATTGCAACTGCTGATTTTTGAAGCAACAGCTTATCAAGCATTGGGTCCCATTCATCCTACAGATCCTTTTCAAGTAGAATGGGGATTTGCATCCTCAGGATTGTCTGTACATATATGGCAGAGGGGTCCCGAAGGCCCGACCAGACCCGTTAGCTTTTACTCCCGTGGCTTTAAAGATGCAGAAAAAAGGTATACCATTTGGGAGAAGGGGCTATTTGTTGTTAGCATGGCTCTTGTCGAAGTAGAAAAAATCACAAGACAGCAACCAATTGTATTAAGAGGTCCTTTCAAAGTAATCAAAATAGTTACTACCGGGACTCCTCCTCCTGAAGGAGTAGCTCAGCGGGCCTCCGTGAGAAAATGGTATGCACAAATAGAGCACTATTGCCACATTTTCTCAATCACAGAAGGAGCTGTGAAAAATTTGTCAATACAAGAAACAGAAAATCTGAATAATAGTGAAGACAAACCTGCTTCAGTGATTAAGGTAGCCCCTCCCTTTTCCCCTGAGCAGTCACCTAACTCATGGTTTACAGATGCTTCATCTAAGAGAGAAGGAAAAGCGTGGAAATTCAAGGCCGTGGCCCTCCATACTTCCTCGGGCGAACAAATTATCACAGAGGGGGAGGGCAGCGCTCAAGTTGGGGAGTTGATAGCTGTTTGGAGTGTTTTCCAGAGGGAAGCACAAAACACCTCTCTTGTTTGCATTTACACCAATTCCTATGCTGTATACAAAGGCTGTACTGAATGGTTGCCTTTCTGGCAACAGAATGATTGGGAAGTTAATAGAATCCCAGTATGGCAGAAAGAAAAGTGGCAAGAAATCCTACAAATTGCAAGTCGAGGGAATTTTGCTGTGGGGTGGGTAGCTTCTCACCAGACAGACGGGAATCTAGCAGGAGAATGGAATAACAGAGCTGATGAATTAGCTAAGTTGAGCCCCCTAAAAAAGGATGAAATTACTGAAGATTGGGAACATTTGTTAGAATGGTTGCATGTAAAAAGACAACACACAGGTGCAAAAGATTTGTATAAAGAAGCTCATGCTCGGGGTTGGCCAGTTACCAGGGAAATGTGCAAAACTTGTGTGTCAGCCTGTGAGCAGTGTCGCAAACGGCTAGAAAGACATCCCCTAGAGGATGACCCACTACACTTAAGAAAAGGTAAAGGCTTATGGGATGCATGGCAGGTAGATTATATTGGTCCTTTTAAGCAATCAGGAGGTAAGCATTTTGTGTTAGTGGGAGTTGAGATAATATCTGGATTAGCTCAAGCTGAGGCCTTCAAAAGGGCTACAGGAGAAAGCACTGTCAAAGCATTGCAGATATGGTTTGGGACCTTTCCAAAACCACAGGAAATACAATCTGATAATGGGTCCCACTTTACTGCCAAAGTAGTGCAGGAATGGGCAAGAGGTGAAGGAATAAAATGGACATTTCACACCCCCTATTACCCTCAAGCCAACGGAATTGTAGAAAGAACCAATGGTCTCCTAAAAAGACTTTTGAAACCACAAGAAGGAGGCTGGGATGGTCGACTGTATAAAGCTGTACAAAGTGTGAATGAAAGATGGGGGGCAAACGGATGTCCGAAAATCACCGCCTTTTGCCCGAAAGCTCCAACCATAATTCCGGCACTAAAGGGGCCAAATGATCCCAAAAATCCAGCTCATTATCCCGGACAACCTGTCCTAGTTGACCTTCCCACTGTAGGGGAGGTACCACTAGTGCTGAAAACCCCTTTGAATAAATTTGCTTGGGTAGCATCCGATGCTCTAGGTAAAGAACACCGGATAAGTACCCGCTGGATAATTCCCTCTTTTTAAAAGGTTCTGCCTTTAGATGGCAGATTTTTCTGTGTTTGTTATTACAGGAGAACTCCGAGGGACGCTCTGAGTGATATGAAAGTCAGATAACCATGTTAACATTATTCATACTTCTTTGCATCCTGCCACACCATTATGGCCAAGATCCGGCTGAGTGGCCGTGGTCTGAAGCTACCCTCAGGTACACCAGTGTCCAAGGATCCTACCCCAGAGATCGTCGCCCAAACCTAGCGACTGTAGTGCTGCATGACTCAGAGGTATACCGTCGAAGTGAGTGGGGTTGGGACCGAAAAGACTGGGCCAGAATGCTGACTGGGACAATTGGTGAAGACATTAAGGTAGGATGCAGAAAAGTAGAAGGACTATCTCATGAGAAAGCTACTAACATCGCAGTAGCTGGAAATCTTTTAGAACCTGGTATAACAAGCAGTTTGCACCCCAACATTACAGCAGGACTCTGTCCCACTACAACATGGAAATGCAACAAGCAAGATTCCCTTTTGTTGTGTTGTCGTCAGAAGGATGTTGGAAACTATACATTAGACCCTAGCACCAATAATGTTGAGATCACGAAGCTTTGTAAGAATGAACCCACTGATTGTTGGTACAACTTTACTTTAACTAAATCAATTTATGTGACGTGTAATTGGCAAAATAACTCAGCAGATCAGTCAAGCTTGAAAGGTTTAATTTACAGGTTTAAAATAAATGCTGTGGCAAAACCCATGTTAACTGCAGTGGTCATGTACTCTGGTGTGCAGACTCCCGTAGTGTTGCATAGCAAAAATAATGTTTTCCCTCCTTTTGCAGTAATACGAGGTAATGATGTTGCAATTCGATGTGAATTAATTGATGGATCCCTCATTGAACCCATACACAGCTCTGGTATAGGGCCCCACGGTCGTGTTCTACACTGTGAGACTCAGAATCAGAACTGCTGGTTGAACCTAACAGATGTACAATTTTCTCACAGAGTGATATGTGGTGAAAACAACACTAAACACTGGGGAGAACTCGATGTCAATGTAGTAATGCCTACTGTGCCCACCACCCAACCACCGGTCATGCTCACCCCGAAAATTTTTGAGATCGGACCATATGTAATAAAGAAAACTGGCCAACAGCAAATATTGTTCAATCCGGCATGGTCTCTTAAACAAGTTAAATTACTGATGCAGAACAATGTCTCAGAAATTCAGCCAAACTGTTCACCCTTTTTGCAAACTTCGTTTCAAGGGTGGACCACCTGGCTGCGAAAACGGAACCCTTCCAAAAAACGGATGGCAAGAGACATAACCGGTGTTGTGGGAACAGGATTGGGAATCCTAAATAGTATTGATTCAGAAGTATTGATGAATAAACTAGTTGCCACCACAAGAGACTTGACAAAATTACAACAACCCTTGCAGTCCTCTTTATCTGCCCTGGGAACACAACAGTGGTTGTTATCAAACATATTACCAAATTGGGAAAAAGTAAATGTGAATGATCACAAATTAATAATTGATGCACTTAGTGTTGCACAAAACAACATTTCCCTGGCCCTTAGCTGCATCCAGGCACAGCTCTGGATGCAGACAGTTGTTGCCTCAATTATAAGAGAAGGTGAAGAAGGCATTTTCCCTACCGAAATTCGAAAAATAATTTGGGACAATGCAAATGATTTTGAAAAGGAATTCCAATCCTGGTGGAATTTGGTGAACTTCACTTACAACCCAAGTACAAACACAGCCACAGCTTTTGTGTTAACGATATCTAATGCTTCAGTGCATTTGATTTTCCCTATCATTGCATTAGGACTGAATCATGACGGAGCTATTCTCTATCCTTCCGAGCATAGAGAATGGGCGCGTCAAATTGATAAGAAATGGCAAACTGTAAATTTGGAATCTTGTATTGTCCGGGAGCAACAAGGTTTTATTTGTGAAAGTAATGCAATTATAGCTCAAGACATTTGTTTGGACACAGAGCAGAATATTTGCCATTTTGAAGTTCACCCTGATGAAACTCCTGTAACAATATTAGTGTACATAGGTAATGGGTGTGTGTGTGTAAGGACTGCTTGTGATGTAGTGCTTATAGAAAATGTAGCAGTGAATCCAAAGAATCATTCAAATTTTTGTGTCTGTAACTTTACCACGATTACGGGATGTGATTTTTCTTATACTGTCCCAGTTATGTCTTACCACCTTTTACAATCCAATTTTACACTAATTCACCAGATATTGCCTGCCTCTATTGGAATGAATTTAACTTTGATTAAGCAATTGTTGCTTCACCAGGACTTAATTGAAATTTTAGAAAAGGTCAAGAGAAATGGGCAAAAGACCCTGGTAACAGTCCATCATGATGTGAAGGAGATACATCACGTTTTAGAAAGAGTAAGGAAGGATGCTGAACACAGATGGTGGGATACTCTTTTTGGGTGGTCACCTACTGCTACAGGCATCTTGAATAAAGTGTGCCATCCTATTGTTGTTCTTTTGATCTTGGTTTTAATTGGTTTTGTTTTATCAGCCATTTTATACATTTTGAATTGGAAAATGATGAGGCAGCTGACCCGATTGACATCAATTATAGATGCACACAGTTCAGTAAAAACCCCTTTTGTTAAAGACATTCCTAGAGTTATTGACACAAGAAGAACTACACGAGCAGTAAAACATTAGGCCTGCAACAGCAAATTAATTAGTTGTTCATTGTTTGTTTTGATTAGTATTGTTTGTTTTATACTGTGATTAAGTTTTTGTTTGGAGATTTTGTTTAAGAAATTTGTAAAAGAATTTTGTGATTTGTTTTGATTGTTTTCAAAGAAATTGTTTCAATTATAAGAAAAATTGTTATAATCAATATTGATCATTATTTCCTATTCTATCTTTTCTTAATCCCTGTCCTTGTTTCTTTTACTTTTTCCCTCTTCCTCTTCGATATCTTTTTCTGTTTCTGTTTTTCTGGGATATATGCTGCCAGACACTGATGAGTCGAGCCCTGAAGACTTTGTGACAACGCTGCAGACCTTGCTGATGGAGTACTCTCGTCGCCAGTCGTGAGTCACGGGGTGGTGTCAGGGTCTGTCCGAAAATCCCTCATGTTTGCCTCACGACTGCCTCCAAGGACTGAGACCCTAGACCCTGAAAGTAGCTCTAGCCTGGCTGAGGTGGAAAATCTGCCAAGCCTTAAGGACTGGTATGCGATGCCATGGGAACTCAGTGCGAGAACAATGGACTGGTCATGGTGGACTGAGCCCTAATCAGTTCGTCCTGTACCTTCGGTCCTGTACTCTTGGTCCTGAACTGACGTGATGACTACAACTGGTTCCCAAAATGAGTCCACACCCACCATGTAGCCAGGAGAACTGCTGCTTTGGCCAGATGCCACCCGCTTTGAGGAACCCTATAAAAGACTGAAGGAGTTTTGAGGACTTTGTCCGGACCCCACCTGGAGAAGACAGTCTATGAGCATCTCGTCAAGCTCCGAGGGCCTCGTCTCTTCAGACTGGTAGCTATAATCCCCTTCCCCTCTTTCTCTATCTTTCACTCTATCTCTTTATTTCTCTCCCACTATCGCAGTTGTTGGCACTAAATAAAAGTGCATTTTTGTTTAAGCAAAGTGTTGTGTCCCCTGCTGTGGCTTTTGTGCTTTGAGATCTCCAAAAGGAACCTATCAGGGACCCTGCATGTATTTGCGGACCCTGACACCAGCCAGCAGGGGTTCAGGAGGGCTAGGTCGTGTTTGACCAGCCTGGTCTCCTTCTATGACCAGGTGACCCTCCTGGTGGATGCAGGAAAGGCTGTGGATGTGTCTATTTGGACTCCAGCAAGGCCTTTGGCACTGTCTCCCACAGCACACTCCTGGAAAAGCTGCAGCCCACGGCTGGGACAGGAGCACTCTGTGCTGGGTTCAGAACTGGCTGGATGGCCGGCCCAGAGAGTGGTGGTGAGCGGTGCTGCATCCAGCTGGGGACAGTCACCAGTGCTGTCCCTCAGGGCTCTGCGCTGGGCCAGCTCTGTTCAATATTTTTATTGACCACATGGATGAGGGGATTGAGGGTTTCATTAGTAAATCTGCAGATGACACTGAGCTGGGAGCGTGTGTCCATCTTTTGGAAGGCAGGAGGGCTCTGCAGGAACACATGGAACAGCCGGATAGTTGGTAGAGTTCAGTAAGTTTAAATTTAATCAGTCCACGTGCCCAGTCCTGCATTTTGGCCACAATAACCCCCTGCACAGCTCTAGGCTGGGGACGGTGTGGCTGGACAGTGCCCAGGCAGAAAGGGACCTGGGGGCACTGGTCGACAGCAGGCTGGACACGAGCCAGCAGTGTGCCCAGGTGGCCAAGAAGGCCACTGGCTCCAGGCCTGGATCAGGAATGGTGTGGCCAGCAGGAGCAGGGAGGTCATTCTTCCCCTGTATGTGGTACTGGTGACTGGTGTAGCTGGCATTCCTCCCCTGCACTGGCACCGTTCCTTGAGTGTTTTGTCCAGTTCTGGCCTCCCCAATTTGAGAAGGACATGGATGGGCTGGAGCATGTCCAGAGAAGGGCAACAAGGCTGGTGAGGGTCTTGGAACACAAGTCCTGTGAGGAACGACTGAAGGAGTTGTGGTTGTTTCGCTTAGAGAAGACTCAGAGGTGACCTTATCGCTCTCTACAACTTCCTGAAAGGTGGTTGCAGTCAGGTGGGGTCGGTCTCTTTCTCCTCACAACAACTGACAGAACTAGAGGACACAGTCTTAAGCTGTACCAAGGGGTATTTAGGTCGGATATTAGGAAAAAAGTTTTTTTATGGAAAAGGTGATAAATTCCTGGAACTGTCTGTCCAGGGACTCGGTGGAGTCACCATCATGGGATGTGTTTAAAAAAAGACTGGATGTGGCACTCAGTGCCATGGTTTAGCTGAGGTGGTGTTAGGGCATGGGTTGGACTCGATGATCTTGAAGGTCTCTTCCAACCCAGCAATTCTGTGATTGTGTGACATCACAGACCAGGTTGTGACATCATATAGCTGGCTGTGACATCCCTGGTTTATTATGTGACATCACAGAGCAGGCTGTGACATCACAGGATGCCTGTATGACATCACAGAGCAGAGCAAGCTGTGAGGTCAAAGAGTGTGCTGTGACATTATAGGGTGGCTGGGTTCCATCACTAAAGGTGTTGTGACATCACAGGGTGGGTCTGTGAGCCCACAGAGGTGCTGTGTGACATGTTAAGTGAGTTCTGCCATCACAGAGCAGGCTGTGACATCACAGAGCAGGCTGTGACATCACAGAGGAGGTTGTGGTGTCACAAAGTCGGCTGTGACATTACCGGCTGGCTGTGTGACATCACAGAACGGGCTGTGAGGCCACAGAGAAGACTCTGCCATCATAGAAAAGGGCTCTGTGACATCACAGAGCAGCTGTGTGATGTCACAGAGAAGGCTGAGACAATACAGAGTGGGTTGTGACATCACAGAGCTGACTGAGAAATCACAGAGCAGGCTGTGACATCACAGCGAGGCTGCATAACATCACAAAGGTGGCTGTGACATCATAGAGCTGGCTGTGACATCACAGGGTGTCTGTGACATCACAGGCTGGGCTGTGACATCTCAGGGACGATTTTGTGACATCACAGAGCAGACTGGGACCTCAAAGAGCAGGCTGTGACATCACAGGACAGCTGTGTGACATCACAGGGGCTGTGTGACCTCCCCTTCTCTAAATCTTATTTTTCTCTATTTCTGTGTCTTCTTGCAAATTTTGATTAACTTTAAATTGAACAGGCTTAGAGTTTGTGAAGTTGAATGGGCCAAGTTAATGCTTTGAGAAGTGTTTTGTGTGAATTGAATGTCATATTAAACCTTCTGCCAAAGTTTCTCTGATCTACTAATGTTCCCAGTAAAGGCTGTTTTGTTGTTCGGAGCTCCAGAAAAACTCATTTTGGTATTTCTCCAGTGCATCCAACTCAGAGGACACAAACAATCATAATTCCTCTTAAATGTCTCCTTGAGAGAGTTGTTTGGGTCTTGTGTGTCCTGCTTGGCACAGCCCAGGCAGGGCTTTCACAGCCCCATTCCACACTCCATTTCCCAGCTGGAGCCGCTGGTGCCTCTGAGTTCTGCTGCCCCAGCCCCAGGGGCGCTCTCCTTGTCTGCCCATTCCCCCACGGTCTCTGGGCAGGGATGGCCTCAGCGGGGGCTGCTGACATCCTCAGCAACTTGGAGGCTGCTGCTGAATTTTACTGCTCCAGAGGCTTCTTCAGCCTTCAGCTCTTCAGTTCAGGAATTCAGTGTCCCAGGGCTCATAAATGTTCAGAACATCTTAACAAGCCAAGCCTCTGGGAATAATGTAAGCATTCAAATCTTTTGTGGTTAATTAGCCCAATTACAGAAGCCTCTTCAAAGTGAATACACTATCTTTAAAAAGACAGTGAGAAAAATTTTTTTAGGTCCTGTTGGGTTTTTTTTTCTGTTAATTCATTGATATGTGCAATCTCCAATTGACACTGAATCCAAGTGCCTCCTTATGCAGTTGGAACAGATATGAAAATCAAGACCCTTCATGGCTGACAATCAATCAGACTCTGTCCCTACCCCACCCCACCATCTCCCCCATCCAAGCCCTGGCACTCAGAGCAGCCTTGTGCAAATCTGAGCTCCCTCCAGCCCAGGCTGCACCTGTAGGTTTCAGCTCCTTGGCTCCAACTCCCACCTGCTTTCCTTGGACAAGGAGCTGCCCGAGACACAGAGGGATGTTCATTTCTTGTCAGCCAACAAAGCCAAGGGAAGGCACAGCTCCATCAGACGCAAAAGTCATTCTTCTCTCTGGCTCTGCCCAGCCCCTGATCCCCACAGCCTGTCCTGTTTCTTTCATCCCTGCATTGCCAGGGACTTTCTGGGACAAGGGAGCTCTGCTCTGGGGATGGAGGGAGGTCCAAGTGCAGCCACTGGAGCAGGAACCACAACTCATCAGGTTTGTGTCCTTTGTGGGTCAGGAACTGGTGAGACTCAGAGGCACAGGAAGGTTTCTCTTCATGGCCAACATAAAATGTGAACATGATAAAATTTATAAAACATCAGAACCCTTCCCTCAGCTCCTTGTGACATCCCAGCCACATCTGACAGGTCTGCTGTCCACAAGGGATTGCCATAGAGGAAGGATTTTGACAAAGACATAAGAGGTGATATAAAATATAAAAATACAACTAATGTGCTGACTAAGAAGTTATTTAAACTTATGAAAGATTGAGCAACTCCTGAAGTTCATAGCATGAAACCACTGAAGGGAGACAAATTGGAATGACCAGAGAACAGCTGCAGGAGGAAATCTGGGAGCAACAGGAAGGACATAAATCCAGCTGCTCCAAATGAAGAGATGTCCTTAGACATGGCCATTTAACCAGGAGAGCTGGAAACACCTGAAGGGAGAGGGTAATGAAATATTAGACAGAATGTTGATGGCAAAAGGAGGGGGGAAAATCTGTATTTCTTCTCCTGCCATCACTAGAAGAATCTAGTAGATCCAGGAAATTCCTGTTCCTGCAGGGAATACTTTGCCATTTCTTTGCCATCAAATGACACAGATAATAAAGATTTGCTTGTATATTATGAAAATACCAGATATTAAAACTTTTGCCCCTTTCCAGGCAGACATTAATGCGTGGAAAGACTCTAAAACTCAAAGACAAAGTGAGTTATAACATAGGTATTTTTTCAGCTGGGCACATGCAGGCAACTTCGGCAAAGGCATGAGCATCTAATCACTCTCAGCATTCTTTTTTATCCTCTAAAATGTTACATATACATTAGGTTTTGCAATACAACTATGCATATTCATTTCCTGGCTCCACCTTGTCCTGCTTCATATGCTAATCAGCTTATCAGTCCCTTGTGCCTTCTCCTTCATACTTGTCTCTGGTGGTTGTCTTGGGGGTTGCAGGGGGATGAAGTAAGTGGTCATCATCAAAGCTGTCCTTCTCACCTCATCTTCATGCGCAAGCTTACGGATCCTGTGGTCACAGTCCAAACCATGAGGTTGGTCTAATCAGGTTTGGGGCTCTGAGGAGCCTTGTTATCTTGGTAGCCTTGTAACTTTGTCCTGTTTTGATGAACGTCGTCCTTCCCTTATCACACATCCTTGTATTCTTTCATATTGCTCTCGCAGGTGCACCCTGTCTTCCCATGACAGGCAGTTAGCACAGTAAAATGCAGCAAATATTAAACAATACATATGTCATGTAAATATATATTTGTAATCAATACTCTTCTAATTCCTAACCCCGTGTCTCACCATCAGCTGTGTGCCCACGACCAGGCAGTGCCACTTGTGCCCGGAGGTGCCGATCTGGGATTGGATCTCTCAGAGAGGAGCTGAGGGAGAGCAGAGCACCTTGCAAGCTGCAGGTCCCTGCCAGCCCCGCAGGGCTCCTGTGCCATCAACATCTGCTCTGCTCCAGCCTGAAACAGGGCCCAGCATGGTGCCGGGACCATCAGAGAGCTGAGGTGTGTGCTGGAATTCAATGCCCTCCCCATGGCGCAGCAGCCCTGCATTTCCCTGCTCCAGCCTTGGTCTCCAGCACAGCCGTGGAGGCTCTTTGGGCTCCTGAGTGTTCCTGCTGTGTCCATGCCCCCAAGGGCACAGAGCAGCCTCCTCTCTCGGGCACTTGCCTGTTTTCCATGCCTTGCACAGGAGCTGGCCCTGCCCCACAAGGCCTGGGCTGAGTCCTGCCCTGCACGCTCAGCCAGGCTGGGATGGACACTGATGGTTTCTGTGCCAGGCTCTCTGAGCCCAGCCCAGCTCCCTGCAAGCTCTGCCAGCTGCCCTGAGCTCTGTGCAGCACCAAGGGCCTCTCCCCAGCACAGCCCAGCCGGCTCTGGCCCCACAGCTCTGCTCAGCCCAGGCTGCTCTGGCCACTGGCCCCACGGCCTCAGCCCCTGGCCAGGGCACAGCAGCAGCTGCAGCTCAGCCAGGACTCAGCCCCAGCCATGGGGGAAGGGGCTTGGCCAAGGCCAAAGGAGGCTCCCTGGGTGCCCTGCTCCCCTCGGGCTGAGGTGCTGAGAGCTCTGCAGCCCCTGCTGCCATCCCATCTGCCCAGGCCAGCACAAGAGCCCGGCCTTGGGGCCCTCCAGAGCTGCTCCTGCTCCAGGCCCAGGGCCCATCCCAGAGCTGGGGCAGCCACAAAGCTGTGCCCATTGCTGGTCATTGCTGCTCTGATGGGGATGGATCCTCAGCCACTTGGAGGCTGCTGATGAATTTTACTACTCCACAGGCCCCTTCTTCCTTGAGCTCTTCCGTTCAGGAATTCCATGAGAAAATCTCATAAATATGAGATTTTCAAAAAATTAGATTTTGTTCAAAACACCCAAGACAAGAAAAGCCCTTGGGAATAATTCAAGTCCTCAATTCTTCTCTGGTTAATTAGACAGATTTCAGTAGTGTATTCAAAGTGAATATGCTATATTGGAAACAGTGCTGAGAGAATTTTTTTTTCTCTTTATGGATTGATATCAGCAATGTCCAATTGATGTTGACCCCCAGCACCTCCTCATGCAGTCTGAATAGATGTGAAAATCAAGACCCTTCATGGCTGACAATCAATAACACTTTGTCCCCAACCCCTCCCCACCATTTCCCTCATCCAACCCCTGGCACTCAGAGCAGCTGAGGAATGGAGTCACACCCAGGGGTGTCCCCAGGGCTCAGGACTGGGGCCAGGTCAGTGAAATCTCTTGATTGCTGATCTGGATGAGGCCATCGAGGGCACCCTCAGTCAGTTCCCAGGTGAGCCCAAGCTGGGTGGGAGTGTGGCTGTGCTGGAGGGCAGAAGCTCTGCAGAGGGATCTGGACAGGCTGGAGCCATGGGCCCAGGACAATTGGATGAGGTTCACCAAGGCCAAGGGCCGGGTCCTGCCCTGGGCTCACAACCATCCCAAATCCCTGGCCGTGCCCTGCCCCTGATCCCCACAGCCTGTCCTGTTTCCTTCATCCCTGCATTGCCAGGGACTTTCTGGGACAAGGGAGCTCTGCTCTGGGGATGGAGGGAGGTCCAAGTGCCACCACTGGACTGGGAACCACAACTCATCAGGTTTGTGTCCTTTGAGGGTCAGGAACTGGTGAGACTCAGAGGCACAGAAAGTTTCTCTTCATGGCCAACAGACCACGGTTGAACAGGACACAATTTAATAACAATTGCACTCTTCCCTGAGCTATGTGCAACGTCCCAGCAGTGTCTGATGAGTCCACCATCCACAAGTGATTTCCATACTAGAATTGATATTTGACAAATGTGGTTCTGTGATAGAAATAAACACAATTAAGTTCCTGTATCAGGACGCTAATCCTGGATTGGGGGCAAAACAGCTCAAACAATTCCTGATTTGCAAAGCTGTCAGTGGAGGTTGGAGAAGGGAGGTCAGGCTGCTTTTGGTGTTGAGGAAATGCTGAAACCAGCCTGACTCATTCCATCTCCTCCTGGCCTGGCTGATCTCCCCTCTTGCCCCTTCCACCCATTGGCTTCTGTCTCCCACCAGGCCCCTGGTGAAGAGCCTGGCTCTGTGTTCTCCATCCCCTCCTCGCTGGCACTGCCAGGCTGGGATGAAGAGCCCCTCAGCCTTCCCTGCTCGGGGCTGGACAAGCCCAGCTCCCTCAGCCTCTGCTCACAGCCCAAGGGCTCCAGCCCCACCTTGCAGGCCCTTCCCTAACCCTGCTCCAGCTGCCAGACATCTCTCCTGCCCTGGGGAACCAAACCCAGGCCACAGGGACCTGGATAATCCACGTCCTTGATGTCCTGGTCACACAGCCCTGGCCCCTTTTCCCCATGTCAGGCTCTTGGGTGGATCCTGTGGAACATCCTTTGGTGGGGGCTGTGGCTCCAGGTGGACCAGGGGGATACCGGGGGACAGGGACCCCGCTGGGCATGAACAGCATTGGACTTGTTGGGAGAAACTGTGAGGGGGAGCTGGGGCAGAGTGACCAACCCAGTGACCTCACAGAGCCCTCCTGGGATGTCAAACAGCCCCTCTGTGATGTCACAGCCTGCTCTGTGATGTCACAGAGATGGCCTATGATGTCATAGCTTCTTGATGACCTCATATAAACCACTCTATGATGTCATGGACCATTCTGTCATAGATCACTCATGTGATGTCATAGCCCACTCTGTGACCTCATGTTACCAGATGATAAATTGTCTCCACCAGGTGAGCTGACACCTGGAGCTTGTTCTCCAAAACCCCAGGCCTATGGAAACCACACAATGCCCATTGTGTCAGAAGGGGAACTGGAAGTTCACCAGCCTCAGTGTCCTGCCAGCTCAGCCAGGCCCACTGGAACATTGGGGTCCATGACCACCAGGGACCACCAGAGAGACCCCCAGGACAGAAGAGAGCATGGGTAAAGGGAAGGGGAAATATGTTAATGATTTTGAGGAAATGATTATCAGATATGTGTTTAGTCCAGGACAATCAATGAACATGTGTGCAAAATACAGAATATGAACAGAAACTTTCCTGTACTCAGCATGCTCGGCTTTGGGAGGAGCTATCCCCCGTGCACCCGGCTGAATAAAGAATGCTGCTTCTTAATGCTGCATTGGTGTGAAGGAGTTTTCTGTTTTACCAAATTTTTGGTAACACTCCACTGCCAAGGAAAGCTCTGTCTCCTGCTGCTCACAAACAGAGAAGGGCTCGTGGCAGATGTGGGGGTCGGAGGCTGCCTGGGGCACAGTGACCATGAAATAATCAAGTTTTCAATGTTCTGTGAAAGAAGGAGGGGCAGCAACAAAACTTCCACACTGGAATTAGGAAGGGCAGACTTTGGCCTATTTAGGATGCAGATTTGGGGAGTACTGAATCAGGTACTGATTTTTTAATGGGAAACAGCCCTTAAAAACAAAGGGGTCCAGGGTGGATGGACACATTTCACGCAAGTAATCTTAAGGGGGAAGGAGCAGCCTGTGCCACTGTGGCCAAAGATGAGCTGGTGAGGAAAATGACTGCCCTGGCTGCCCATGGAGCTTTTGTGCGAACTCAAGGGAAAAAAGGACCAGCAACTCAGGAAGTGTTTAAGGATGTTGTTATGCCATGCAGAAAGAGAAGTTGAGAGGTGAAATCTCAATTAGAGCTTATCATGGCAGCTTCTGTAAAAAGAATAAAACATGTTCTTATAAAAGATTTATAACAAAAGGTAGGATAAGGAGAACCTCTACTCTTTACTGGATGCAGTGGAGAATATAGTAACTAAAGATAAGGAAAAGGCCAAGCTACTTAACACCTTGTTTGCACCAATTTTCAATATTAGGACAGGTTGTCCTCAGGACAAGAGTTCTCCTGAGCTGGTAGTTGGGCACAGAGAGCAGAACAGCCCCTAATCCAGGAGGAAGCAGCTGGTGACCTGCTGGGCCACTCAGATTCTCCCAGGTGTATGGGATCAGATGGGATCAATCCTAGGGGGATGAGGGAGCTGGTGGATGAGCTCCCCAAGCTGCTCTCCATCATTTACCATCAGTCCAGGCTCCCCAGGGAGGTCCCAGAGCACTGGAGGTGCCAGTGTGAGCCCATCCCCAAGAAGGGCTGGGAGGAGGATCTGGGGAACTCCAGGCCTGTCAGCCTGACCTCGGTGCCCGGCAAGGTTCTGGAACAGATCACCCTGAGTGCCATCACAGGGCACCCACAGGATGGCCCAGGGATCAGAGCCAGCCAGCGTGGATTTCGATGTCTGCATTGATGATCTGGATGAGGGGATTGAGTCCAACATCAGCCAATTTGCAGATGCCACCAAGCTGGCTGTGAGTATGGGTCTGCTGGACAGCTATGCACAGGGCCCTGGATAGGCTGGATCCAGGGCCCAAATCCAACAAGGTGAGGTTTAACAAGTCCAAGTGCCAGGTCCTGCACTTTGGCCACAACAACCCCTGCAGCGCTACAGGCTGGGGACAGAGTGGCTGGACAGCAGCCAGGCAGAAAGGGACCTGCAGGGACGGATGGACAGCAGCCTGGACATGAGCCAGCAGTGTGCCCAGGTGGCCAAGAAGGCCAATGGCTCCTGGGCTGGATCAGGAATGGTGTGGCCAGCAGGAGCAGGGCAGTGATTTATCCCCTGTGCTCAGCACTGGTTGGGCAGCACCTCGAATGCTATGTCCAGTTCTGGGACCCCCAATTTAGGAAGGACATGGAGGGGCTGGAGCGTGTCCAGAGAAGGGCAACAAGGCTGGTGAGGGGTCAGGAGCACAAGTCCTGTGAGGAGCGGCTGAGGGAGCTGGGGTTGTTGATCCTGGAGAAGAGGAGGCTCAGGGAGTCAAGGCACTGTCAAGGCACAGGTTGGACTTGATCTCCAAGGTCTTTTCCAGCCTTGCTGATTCTGGGATTCTCTGAAACCACCCTTGGAGCAGTTGCAGGAGGAGCCCTGGGCCGCCTCTTCAGAAGCTCCAGCAGCCCAGGTCCCTCAGCTTCTCCTCACAGCCCCAAAGCCCATCCTGTCAGTCCTGCAGAGCCTCTGCAGCCCCTCCTCACTGCCCAGAACAGGCAGCCCCACAGCCAGACACAGCAGCCCAGATGTGCCCCCCTGGCCTGGGCTGCCTCTGGCAAGGGAGCAGCATGAGGCACTGCAGGAACCTGCAGACAATTCCTGCAGCACTTGTGGGATGATCCTGCTCCCCAATGGACGTTCCCATGGTGCCAAGTCAGGAACTGGAATGGGGAGTGGGGCCAGAGAGGAAAGGGCAAACAGGGACGGGCTGTTTGCAGGGGAGGGAACAGGGATGGGCAATGGGAAGAAATATGTACTAGGGAAGGAAAAAGAAAGCAAAGGAGAAGCAAAGGAAATGCTCAGGGCAGTTTGGGGGTGGCTGCCAGGCAGCCCTGGCTCTGAGCAACAGCATCTGCAGTGGGACAGGAAACTCCAAGCTGATGGGAACAAACTTTCTGGCTGTCTGCAGAGGCCAGGACAATGCTGAGTGGTTTCCCTGGCGTCCCCCAGCCCTTCCTGGTCCCAGGGGCTGATGGCATTTATGCTCCCTCAGGTTCATGACCCCACAGTAGCAGCATGGGGGTGCTCCCGCCTGCTGTGTGCAATGCAAACAGGGGCTCCTGAGCCAGCGCTGCCGTGGCTGTGCCTGCAAGGATGCGGCACCTGTGTGAGCTGGGGGAGAGGCCAGGGCTGCAGAGGGGGGATGTTGTTGGCAGCTCCATGAGGACGCTCTGGGACGCTGCCCTGGGCTGTCCAGCGGACTGGGGATGGATCAGCCCCTGCTCTGCTGCTCCTTCCCGTCTCCCCCAGGGCCCTTGCAGAGCACCAGCCATGCTGTTTGTCCCCAGCCTGCCCACGGCCAGCCTGGGGCTGCTCACGGGGGTTTTCTGTGCTGATCATTGGCCTGGCCGTGTTCTTGAGAGAGCCCGGGCAAGGAGCCTGGAGCCCCCAGGCCCTGGCCTGAGGCGTCAGCGCTGCCCCAGCAGTGCCCATGGGCTGTCCCTGCTGCAGCCCCGGCACTGCCACCCCCAGGACTGTGCCCGGCCCCGAGAGCACTCAGGCCCTGCAGCAACACCAGGGCCACCAGGGCAGCGGGGCAGGGCCACGGGAGCAGCACTGGCAACACCAAGTGCTGCTGCTGCTGGGCACAGCTGCTGTGCCAGCACTGATCTGCCCCAGCTCTGCACACAGACATTGCTGCTGCAGCTCCAGAGAAGGCACCAAAAGGGCATCTGTGCAGAAAACTCTGCTGGGAGATCCTTGAGTTCCTTTAAAGCCACCGAGAGTGCAGCCCCTCATTGACACAGCCACAGGGAAGGTGGGGAGAAACAAAGTGAGAAATGGCACAAACAATAACATTTCTTTGTGGACAATATGAAAAAAGAAAAATAAAAAAACCTACCAAATGAATCCAACAAGAAGTATCAAAGATTCTTTTTATTACAAGTGATTTGCAGAACTTGACTAGCAGTTTAATGTTCCTGAAAGCATCCAGTCATCAGTGTCCACACTGCAGCCTTGAGCTCCTGGTTCCTCAGGCTGTAGATGAGGGGGTTCAGGGCTGGAGGCACCACTGAGTACAGAACTGACACTGACAGATCCAGGGATGGGGACGAGATGGAGGGGGGCTTCAGGTAGGCAAACACTGCAGTGCTGATAAACAGAGAGACCACGGCCAGGTGAGGGAGGCAGGTGGAAAAGGCTTTGTGCCGTCCCTGCTCAGAGGGGATCCTCAGCACGGCCCTGAAGATCTGCACATAGGAGAAAACAATGAACACAAAACAACCAAATGCGAAACAGGCACTAACAGCAAGAAGTCCAAGTTCCCTGAGGTGAGATTTGGAGCAGGAGAGCTTGAGGATCTGGGGCACCTCACAGAAGAACTGGCCCAGGGCATTGCCATGGCACAGGGGCAGGGAAAATGTATTGGCCGTGTGCAGCAGAGCATTGAGAAAGGCACTGGCCCAGGCAGCTGCTGCCATGTGGGCACAAGCTCTGCTGCCCAGGAGGGTCCCGTAGTGCAGGGGTTTGCAGATGGATACGTAGCGGTCGTAGCACATGATGGTCAGGAGAGAAAGCTCTGTTCCAAGGAAGAAGAAAATCAGAAAGACCTGTGCAGCACAGCCTGAGTAGGAGATGGTGCTGGTGTCCCAGAGGGAATTGTGCATGGCTTTGGGGACAGTGGTGCAGATGGAGCCCAGGTCGCTGAGGGCCAGGTTGAGCAGGAAGAAGAACATGGGTGTGTGCAGGTGGTGGCCGCAGGCTACGGCGCTGATGATGAGGCCGTTGCCCAGGAGGGCAGCCAGGGAGATGCCCAGCAAGAGGCAGAAGTGCAGGAGCTGCAGCTGCCGCGTGTCTGCCAGTGCCAGCAGGAGGAAGTGGCTGATGGAGCTGCTGTTGGACATTGGCTGTGGCTGCACATGGGGACCTGTTCATGGAGAAAGGACAGTGACACATCAGGAGAGGTTGCTTGGAGCTACACCTGGGCCATTCCCTGCCGACTGTCCTGCTGGGACTTACCCGTCCTTCTTCCCGTTCTGGGAAAACCTTTGGCTGGAATCAGGGCACAATGACACTCCTGGGTCACCCTGGGATAAACCAGACCCTGCCTAGAGCAGTGGGATCCCTGAATGTCTCACCCTCTCCAAAGGTCTCTGGGCAAGCTCTCAGCACCCCCTTGTGCCAAGGACACTCACGGCTCCCTTGGCCAACACAGCAGCATTTTCTCAGCTGTGGCATCTCTGCACTTCACCGTGGGACATTCAGGGAACTCCCAGAGGCTCTGGCACAGCTCTGCACCCAGGAGGGCAGCTCAGAGCTGGGAAGGGCACAGCAAGGAGATCCCCGGCTGTGCCCATGATGGGATCTCATGGAGGGGCCCAGCTCATTCTCCTTTCCCATGGACTGCTTTGCCCACAGCCCCACAGGTCCCAGGGAAGCTTGGACACCCCATTCCCATGGACAGCCCTGCCTGGCAGGAATGCCAAGGGCAGTGCCTGACTCAGCTGCTGCAAATGCCAGAGCCTCCCTGAGAGCACCAGAAAACACTGACAATATCAGGGGAGTGCAGAAACAGGAGAAGATGTTGTGGTGCTGTGCCTGAGAGGGCAGGGCAGAGACAGCCGGGCACTCAGGACAGTGTTCCCGTGCCCAGCTGTGCCCAGCACCTCCCACACACCAACAGTGCCCTCCTGCCCCAGCACTGCTCTGTTCAGCCCCCTCTGCTTCCCTGCGCATCTCCCTGGGCCTGGACATTCCCTCCTGAGAGGTGCCTTGTCCCTGCCAGCGCTCACAGAGCCCATCCCACCCTGGGTGCCCTCGGCCCGGCCCTACAGGAACCTGCCTGTGTGCAGGGCCCTGGCTGGGGCAGGGTCTGTGTGCAGCTGGGCGAGGGCAGCTCAGGAGAGCCCTGCTGGGCCCTGCAAAGGTGATGCTGCTGCTGTCCAGGGCTGAGGAGTGGCTGAAGGCCCTTTGGGAGGCTGCCAGCAGAGAGACTGACCACCCAAAGTCACAGTTCAGGAGTCTCTATAAATGTTCACACATTCCTTTGATGATCCTGTGTGTCCCTTTCAACTCAGAATGTTCTGTGATTCTGGGATCACAATTCCTGTTCTGCTTCTCTCATCCCCCTGTTGTCTATAATCAAAAGAGGAAAAAAAAAAAAAACCAAAAACCTTGCAACAAAGTTAGAACAGTAAAGTAAAAACAGTGTTAGACCAGTAAAGTAAAAAACAGACCTTTATTGGAAGCTTCCAGGTGTCCCAGTGGGGATGGGTCATACCTGGCCCCTGATTTCAACAATTTATTATGGTTGATTAATTAGGATATTTAACAGGAACATCCAGTAGGACATTCAGTTGCCCCAGTAACAACCCCTTGCTCAACCCATTGGAGTAGGTCCAAGGGTTTTTTTTTGCATGTTTTTGTTATGACTGCTTAAATTCTGCTCAAAAACAAAAATATTCTTCTTGTGGGTCCTCTTCCTGATCATAAGACTATATAGTATTTCAGGAATGTATTTAGACAGGTTATTTTTCTAAAATCTAAGAGAAAGGTTAGGAAATGTACTAGAGTTAATTAAGGATTATAGTTATAAAAGTACATAACAGTAGTTTAATAGAGTTAATTAAGAGTTATATAGAGTTAAGTAAGGATTATATTTTTATAACTATATAATAGTAATTTACAGAGCTACAAATATATGAAAAATGAATAAAAAGCAGAAATCTTTTTGTCACCACCGCAACTTTCTCATCCTTCTGCAAGCAGGAAATGGAAAACACTCTCAGGAAAGCTCCTGAGCTTTACAGCAATCCCAGGTTTACCTTCTTTGGGAAGTGTCCTCCGGAGCTGTGCCCAGGCTGCTCTGGAGCAGGGAGCAGCCCTGCCCCAGCCAGCAGCTCTCAGCAGCAGCACCTGCCCTGCTCAGGGTGGCTCCTTCCCCCCACAGCTTCTCTCCAGCACTGGGAGCAGCTCCCCGGGCTGGCTGAGAGCTGTCCCTGGCGGGCAGCAGAGTCCCTGGCCCAGCACAGCGCCCTGGGCTGCAGGACCCTGCTCTGCAGGACAGCCCTGGGCACCCCTGCCTGCTCTGCACAAGAGATGATCAGAGAATGTACTCACAGGGTCTGTGGGCATTGGGATGTTCCAGCTGTAGGAGATCACTCCAGGAGCTGCAGCTGCATTGTCCTGCAGCCAGAGGTTCCTGTGCCAAGGGCTGCCAGGGATTCTGCCCCAGGCACTTCTCAGCACCTTCCCAGCCCTGACTGATGGAAGCTCTCTGTGCCTCTGTGCTGTGCCCGGGCTGGCTGCAGGCAGTGCCCCAGCCCTGCTGGGCTGGGAGAAGAGCTGCTCATCCAGAGAAATGTGCTTTTGAAGCTCTCCTTGGTTGCCAGGATCACCCTCTGTCCCAGGAGCCCGGCCCAGCTCAGCAGCACAGACACAGCACAAGGACTTTAATGACCCTCTGGGGCTTTGTGCTCAGGCCCTGAACATCAGGCCCTGAGAGGGAGCTGCAGAAACCTCTCCAGAACTCCAAGTCAGAATCCAACTCCAAAGTTTCTGACTTTTAATGGGTCCCACTGAGGGACACGACTGAGAAAGTGTCCCCAGGCCCCAGGCAGAGCAGAGAACTGGAGGCACTGATGACAGGTGGGGACAAAGAGAAGCCAAGTCTTGGTGCCCTGGGGCACAGCAGGGTCTTTGCCACCAAGGGCTGTCAGGAGACACCTTGTCCTGAGGCACTGGGGCCTCCTGGCACAGCCCCGGCCAGGCTGGGCACTGTCAGCCCCTTGTCCTGCCCTCAGCATCCCCCCCCAGCCCACATCCCAGTGGCCTCAAGGATCTGCTGGAAGGAGTCCCTGGGGAGTCTTGCTCAGGAATGGCCCTGGGGGCTCCTTCATGCTCCCAGGGACTGCAGGTTTTTCAAAGCACTTTGGCTTTGGCTTTTGCCTTGGAGTCTCTGAGAGCTTTGTGCAATCATGGCCTCCAATTATCTGCTGTAATTAGTCCCAGGAGAGGCTTTGTCAGGAACAACACTCAGTGGGGCTCATGAATGCTTCAAGGTGCTTCAGTTCTTTTAAGGTACTTGGTGTTTCCCTTTTGATCCAGACTCTGTGAGAGGTTTGTGCAATCATGGCCCCAATTATCTGCTTTAAGGAGTCCCTTGAGAGCTTTCTACTGACACTCAGTGGGGCTCATTGATGCTTTGAGATACTCAACTTTTTTCTGTTACTTTGGATTTTCCTTTCCATACTGAGAGGTTTTTGTACTATTTTGAGTCTCTGAGAGGTTTTTGTGCCATCCCAGCCTCCAGTTCTCTCCTCCAAGGAGTCCATGAGGAGCCTGTGTTGGGGATGGACCTCAGTGGGTCCCATTTATGCTTTGAGACATTTTGTGGTTTTCTTCTGCCTTTGACTCCTGGAAAGGTTTGTGCAATCTCCTCTCAGGCCCTGTGGTTCCAGGGCTCAGCTCCAAATGCACCACGGAACTCATGAGGATCAAACAAATCCTGACAAACCATGGCTGTACTTTGATTTCCCTCTGCTCTAATGCAGTTCATCTGGAAGGCTTCTGTAGTGATTTTGATTCACCATTTTGAGATTTCTCAGCCAATGCTTTAATTTTTGTGGTGGGTTCAGTGCTGGCTAATTACCAGGGCACTCACTGGAATAAACTTACTCATTTCCTGCTCTGAGATAGGATTAGGAGAAAGGCAAAGTGGGCTCAAAACTTTAAAAGTGTATAAAGAAAAGTTTATTAACAGTAACTAAAAGAAAGAGTTATAAGAATCAGAACAAAACTTTCAGAACACTTCCCCTCTCCACACAACCTGACAATGTAAAGAGACAAAACATAAAATTCTCTGTTTGTTTACCACCTCTAGAAAAGTTTTTCTTCACTTCACTCAGGGAGTGGAGTTCCTCTTGTTATTATATGGAGACTTCTCCACAAGAAAACAGTTGAATCATAGCTTTTAATTTCCACTAATTACAGCTGCTCAGAAAAATCTGCAATGGTGAAGTCCCTCCCATTTTTTCACAGCTTTTCCCACAGCTGTGTTTATGGGCCATGCCAACTTATGAGGTATTAGTTTACAGATGACTGTTTAAGAGCAAAGGTTCTCTTCACTTATTTCTGAAATCATCTTCATCTCTGGAAACAGAGGTCTTCTTCTCTCCCTGGGGGCATAGGTTCTCATCACTCTGCTGTCTTTCATTGTTCAAACTTCTCATGGGATCACAGCTACTTCAACATTTCCTTACATTAGCATGGAGGCCTTTGCTGAACAAATCATCTGCCAATTCTTTTCAATGTGTTATAGGGAAAAAGAGAGTCTGATGTATCAATTACATCCTTCTCCATAGCGTTACCAGAGGATTTCAGCCCCAAGATCAAGGCATCTCCTCATCCCTCCCATCTGGGCCTCAACATCCTCTTCACTGACCTCGGTGTCTTCATGTTGCTCCTGTGTGTGCCTGCACTTTGTCCTTTTCTCTCACTCGAGGGAGGATGGAAGCACTGGAAGAGTCAATATCTCAGCTGGGGCCTGCAGATGGTTCCGTGACCCCGGCCGGGCTCGGTACTTGCGGCCGGAGCTGTTTTACCATGGAGGTTTCTGCAGCGGCTGCGCTGGGGCTGTGTCAGGCTGGGCCGCGCTGGGGCAGGGCCAGGATCTCAGCAGCCAAGCCAGAGCACAGCAGCAGCACGGCCGGGGCCCATGGCTTCTCCTCCCCTGCCCGCTGGTTGCGGGCGAACCCCAAGGGCGGCAGAACCTTGGCCGAGCCGGCCCGGCCCGGGGCTGCTCCTGGGGCCCGGCGGATCCTGGCTGGGCCCGGGCTGGCGGCGGGGCAGGGCTCGGTAGCGGCCAGAAGTCAGCAACCGCAGCCACGGCCCGGCCCGGCCTCGGCCCCGCGGCCTCCCCTGCCCTGCCCGGCAGCCGATGGGGCCTGGCGGCTCCCTGGGAAGGGGCCCGGCCCCACGGCAGGAGCCGCCCGGCCTGGCCTGGCTGAGACGGGGCTGGGCCGGCCTGGTCACCTCTTTGCTGGCCAGAAGGGAAAGAGACCCAGCCAGGCTTCTCCATCTTTAACTTGTGTCTTCACAGCGGCGTGTGCAGTTTCCTTAGTGGTTTAACAGATTGTCAGCTCTCAAAGCTAATTACTGATTGGTTTTTTGTCAGACACCAAGGAAACTGCTAGCAGCTTCTCTCAGGACATCACTTCTGTGATGCAAAACCACCACAACAGCACAGAGCACAGAGCTCCTTTGTCCATATGTAGTGGTCATGTTCCCAAGACCTCAAAAATCCCAGCTTGGGAGATCTCTGGGCACTCTCCAGGGTGTTTTCAAATGAAAACATTCAGCTCATAGTCTAAGAAAATCACCAGAGCATAGAGCCAACCTGACCTGTCTGTCCTGGCTACTTTTGTCTGGGAGCAATCCTTGGATATACGGAATTTGGGAGGCCAAAGTCTAATTTTTGCCATGATCTTTGGCAAGAAGGCTGTTTTTTATCCATAGGAAATAAGGAACAGAGCCCTCTGTTTCAGAGGCAGATGAGAGGTGACCACCAGAGGCAAAATCCAGCCAGAGCTAGCAGGTTTTTCTGAGACATACCTTTGCATGGAGGAAATTTTTTAGGGAGCTTACCAATTTTGGCAATGGGCATCTGAAAAGAGGGACAGTTCTTTCCCTTAGCAAGGAAAGCACAGAGCCCCAGTGCTCCAGGAGCTGATGAGAGGCAGCCCTTGGCATTCCAAGATCAGCCGGACCTGTCAGGTGGCCCCTGGGAGGCCAAGCCAGCCAGACCTGTTCCATGTTCCCTCGGTTCCATGGGGCCCACCGTGTCCCAATGGTCCCTTGCTTCCATGAGGCCCTGAGGTGTCACAATGCCCCCTTGGTGACACGAGGCCCTGAAGGGTCCTAATGGCCTCCATGGTTCCATCAGGCCCCACAGAGTCATAATGGTCTCAGGGTCCATGAAGCCCCGCTGTGTCACCATGGTCCCTTGGTTCCATGGGCTCCAGTGGTGCCACAATGATCCCCTTGCTTACATGAGGTCCCCACCGTGTCACAGTGATCTCCATGGGAAGGAAAGAACCGAGCCCCAGTGTGGCAGGGGCAGCCACCAGAGGCCAAGGCCAGCCAGACTTGGCAGTACTGGCAGATTTTGCCTGGGAGCAACCCTTGGATATACAGAATTTTAGAGATGGAATCCCAATTTCAGACATGGACACCTGGGAGAGGAGGACAGTTCTTTTCCATAGGAAGGAAAGCATGGAACACTGGTGTTTCAAGATTAGATGGCCACCAGAGGCCTAAGGCAGCCAGACCTCTCTGTCCTGGTAGCTTGTTTCTGAAAGCAACCCTTGGTTATAGGGAATTTGGGAGCTGGAACCCCAATTTCAGCCATTTCTGCATAGATATAGAAGAACGGTTCTTTTCCATAGGAAGTAAAGCACAGAGCCCAAGTGTTTCAAAGGCAGAAGAGGAGAGAGGTGGCTCCTGGGCGGCCAAGCCAGCAAGACCTGCTTGTCCTGACAGATTTTGTCATGGAGGAATCCTTGAATATACAGAATTATACAGAATTTGGGAGGAGGAATCTCAATTTGGACCATGAACACCTTGAGAAGAAGGGCGGTTCTTTTTCATTGGAAGGAAAACACCGAGCCCCAGTGTTTTGGGTGAGAGGCATCTGCAGGAGACCAAGGGCAGCCACACCTTTCTGTCCTGGGAGCTTTCACTGGGGAGCAATCCTTGGATGTACAGAGTTTTGGAAGTGGAATCCCAGTTTTGGCCATGGCCCATGGAGGAGAAGGACAGTTCTCTCCCATAGGAAGGAAAACCCAGAGCCCCAGTGCTTCAGGGCAGATGAGAAGCAGCCATCGACATGCCAAGGTCTGCTGGACCTCTCAGGTGGTCCCCAGGAGGCCCAGCCAGCCGGACCTGGTCCATGTTCCCTTGGTTTCGTGTGACCCCACAGTGTCACAATGGTCTCCTTGGTTCCATGAGGCCCTGGAGTGTCACAGTGTTCCCCTTGCTTCTGCAGTGTCACAATGGCCCTGTGCTTCCATGGGGCCTTGCAATGTCACAATGGCTCCGTGGTTCCACAAAGCCCTGATGTGTCACGATGGCTCCTCGGCTCCATGTGCCCTCGCTGTGTCACAACGGCTCCTCTGTGACACCGTGGGCTCCACAAGGTCACCATGGACCCTTGGTTCCTTGGGGCCCCCGTGTTCACAATGGTCTCCTTGATTCCATGGGGCAGCACAGTGTCACAACTGACCCATGGCTCCATGAGGTTCTGTAGTGTCACCGTGGTCGCTGTCAGAGGCTGGATGAGATCGATGTCCCGAGACACCTTGGGATGCTCGGAATGCCCGTGTGGGGCCAGGAGCGGGTCAGGCCTTGGTTTGTGGTGGGACAGAGCCCCGCCCCCAGCCCTGGCCTGGCACAGCTGTCAATCACATGGAAGGGGCGGTGTTAACCCAGCTCTGATTGGCTGAGCTGTCAATCAATCACACAGCAGGCAGTGCTAACCCAGCTCTGATTGGCCCAGCTGTCAATCAATCACACACCAGCAGCTGGTGCCTAGCCTGACTCTGATTGGACAAGCAACTGGCAGTCCCACCCCAGGGGCGGGCCCATGAAGGCCCAGGGGTTTAAAAGCCGGAGCACGAGGCCAGCCCATGGTCTGGATCCTGCCTTCTCCTGGGGTTCCTCTGTTAATGATGCTGGAACCTGAGCAGTTTGTATCTATGTGTGTGTCTTTCTATAGATCTTCTGTCTTTCTGTTGTTCTCCATTTCTTCTCCTTCTAATCCTACTTACCTGGAACATTTTTGGGTAACTTAGCATCTTAAGGGTTAAAGGTTTTTAGGTTAAATGGGTTAAGTTAATGAAGTTAATGCTGTGATAAGAGTTTTATGTAGAACAGGATGTTTTGTTAAACCCTTTGTCAAAGTTCCTTGATTGTCCATATTTTGCCAGTAAAATTTTGTGTCATTTTGCTCTCTCGGCTCTGTTGGGTAGAGCATGGTGCTGGTATCACTGAGGCTGTGTTCAGTCCCTGTGTGGGCCATTCACTTCAGAGCTGGACTTGACGATCCTTGTGGGTCCTTTCCTATCAAGAAAACTCTTTCATCTGTCCATGGTGAGAATATCTGGTTGGTGTTTCTCCTGTACAACAAACTCGAATGAAGGAACCTTTGGTGACCCCCAGCATTTCAGTGTTCTGGGGTGTTACAGCCCTGCAGGCTCACAATGGCCTCTTGTTTCCATGAGGCCCCACAGTGTCACACTGGCCCCTTGGTTCCATGAGGATCTGGAGTGTCACACAGGTTTGTGACATTTGTCCTTGCTGCCCCTCACATCCCCCTGCCCCACAAACAGCCCCGAGCCAGCCGTGAGGGACAGGCCCTGCTGTGCCAGGCTGGGCTCAGGGCTTGGCCTTTCTGCTTCCTGCAGCCAAGCCAGGCCTTGCTCAGCATCGCAGTTCCCTGCTCTGAGCCTTGGGCTCCCTGCAATCCTGGCCTCAAGGATCTGCTCTCTGCACTCCCTGGGGAGCCTCTGGCACTCCCTGCCCTCGCTGGGGCCCAGGGATGCTCCCAGGGACTTGGAGTTTTGCTTCTGCCTCCTTGAGCAGCTTCTTCATCCTTCTCCCAGTGCCTGAGGGTCCTGGACCCAGCCCCAAATCCACCGTGGGGCTGATGAAAATACAGAAAGCCCTCAGGAGCTCTTTGTCTTCCTTCCATGGTCTTCAAGGCTCCAGGGCTTGTGCAGTGACTGGAGTCGGTTTGGAGTTCTGTGCAGGAGTGTGAAATACAAAGTTGTGTTTTGTGTCAGGTAAATAAAGGCAGCCTGTGCAGTTGTGGTTATGAAATGTATGGAACACGGCCATGGGACAGTTATAAAGATGAGTTCTAATACACAACCCAGGAAAGCATGGAAGAAGGCTTTTGAACCAATCTTTTATCTGCAAATAACAATTACAAGTCTTAAACTGTTTTGTAATAAGAGGATTTGAATTCTAACTTTAGAATGTTGCTTTTGAGAAGAACTTTTTACTTGTAATTAAGTCTTAAGCTGTTTTGCAATAAGAACCTTTCAGTTCTTACTTTGGAATGTTGCTTAGCATTAAGGATTTTAAACTGCAGCTTTGGAATATATAAAAGATTTAAACAGAAAGGGAAGTGACCCTATCCCAAGCTCCTGGAAAAGGAAGATGGACATCAAGGTTGCTGATTAATGATTGTGAAAGGGGAAGCTGGACATCACTACCACAGATTAATGATCCTAGAAAATAGAAGCTGGACCCCACCTCAGGAAGATGGACCCCACCACGTGGGACACACATCCCGGGATATTGAAACCTGGAATAGATCACAACAGAGTATAGAAATTGGAAAGGAACCAGACATCACCATCACAGATTTACGATCCTAAAGTACAGAATTGTGACGTCAAAAGGTAGAAATAGAAACTGCTGAAAGCTCACGTCAAATTGGGAAATAGAAGCTGCTGGGGAAAGCTGATGAATATGCATGAATATGATCAATAAACACCAGCAAGCCCAACAACCGGTGCGCAGGTGGAGGGGAAAACGCCCACCACTGCACCCAGCGCTGTCTCTGCTCATGCATTACCATATTAATTAATAAATTTAATTGCTGCTTGATGTATTGGCTGAGTCAGGCTTCTCATTTCTAACAGAATGGAGAAGAATGAGCCCCTTTTGGGCTGACCCTGTTTGGACAACCTGCTCCTCACCTCCAGCGTCACCATGTCTGACACCGCCCACCTGGGACTGACACGCCAAAATACCCAAAAATGCTCGTGTGATTTATTCTCTTATTTCTATTCTGTAACACATTATTTTATGTTAACAACTGTGAAAAACACCAATCACTTGGTTTTTAAAATTTAAAATGTTTAATAATAATGAAATGGTTATAAAAATAGTAATACAATTAGAGCAATAAAAATTTATTGTTAGGGCAATTACAAGGCAATAAAAAGCAAAGACTTACGGACGTCCGGATGCTCTTGGGCACTTAAGCCCGATAAGAATTTTTGTGAACAAAGGAATAACCTTAAAAACCATACACTGTTGCATATTCATACATACTTCATGGTTATGCATCCATTCTATTTAAAACAAGCAACTCTGGTATTTTTCAACTGCTTCCTTTAATCCCCACGGCATCTTTGAGTCTGAGCAAAGCCTGAAGAAATCAGCTTCTTCTGATGAGAAAACCATAATTTCCTCTTCTCTGGCAGATTTAGGTGTTCTGTGACTGTTAGCTCGAAGCCAGTGTCTCATTCCTTTAAAAAACCCCCACATACAGAGTTTCTGTTTTAAATACTAAAGCTTCATTTTAGCTACAAAACTACATTTACTGTACTATTAAAATGTTAATACAGCACAACTAATCAATGTAACACAATACATATAGTAACTATCTGCGTAGAGCCATATAATATCCATTTTTAACATATTTAATTATTTCTATATATATAAAATTTATTTATAATAATAGTATTGGTTTTTCTTACCTAATTTTAATATTAACATTAAAAACCTATACATTTTTAGTAGCCAGGAAAACGAATGTTCTTTGTATCTCTGTAACACAATTCCCTTCATTAATGAATTAAGATGTATTGGCTATTTATTTCTTCCTGTTTATGGTAATTAGCAATATTTCCAGTCATTTTGTCGTCTTTTTTATCATCTTTTTCTCACACAGGGTTAAGGAGGGGCCACTTTGGGATCCTTGGAGACATTTCTGGGGCACATTTGGGGCAGTTCTGTGCCTGGGGAGGGAATTCAGAGAGAACTTGAGGGTCTGGAGGACACTTGGGGGAGCCGGGTGGGCACTTGGAGGGGCACTTAGGGGTTCCGAGGGACAGCTCGGGGTCCGGGGGAGCCCTTGGGGGTCCAGGGGGGCCCTTGGAGGTCAGGGAGGGGAATTTGGGGCCCCGCGGGGCCCGGGCGGGCACTTGGGGGGCTCCAGCGGGGCTCTCCGGGGCGCGGGGGGTGATGGGAGTTGTAGGCGCGGGTAGAATACGGTTGAACGGGGCCGCGGAGCATCACGGGAGTTCTAGGCGCAGCTGCGATGGGGCGCGGGGCATGACGGGAGATGAAGTCACGGCTGCAATCGTGCGGGACGTGCGCCGCGGAGCATGATGGGAGCTGTAGTCCCGACAGTGGCTCGGACGCGGTGTTTGGGGTCCGGGAAGGCCCTTGGGGGACACTTTTGCGTCCGAGCCGCGACTTGAGGCCCTCGGGGCGAACGTAAACGGTTCGGGAGAACTTGGGGGGAGCTCGGGGAGCTCTACCCGGGCTCCTTAGGGCGCGGGGTACGGCAGGCGGTTTAGGCGCGTGACTGTGTTCTGAGGGGCTCTGGGGCCGCGGGGGATGAGAGGAGATGAATTCCCAGCAGTGGCTGTGCCGGGCATCCGTGGGGTCGGGAGCACTCCGGGGATCCGGGGGCGCCTTTGGGGGGTCCCGAATGGGCGCTGAGGGGCACTTGGGGATCCTGGAGGGTCTGGGGGACACTTACGGGACAGATGGGGGCGGGTACCGAGGGGGTTCTGTGGAGCGCGGGGCATGACGGGCGTTGTAGTCCCGGCTCCAATGGGGCTGAATCGGGCCGCGGGGCATGACGGGAGTTGTAGGCACTAGCGAAAGTATGACGCCGACTCCAGGCACCGCCCCAAGGCCACAATCCCTGTCGCTGATTGGCTGCGGGCAGTGATGGGCGGGAGCCCCAGGAAATGGGAGGCGGCGGAGGCGGGAACAGCCCATCCAACCCCTCCAGTCCAGCCCAGTGCATCCCCAGTACAGCCCAGTACAGCCCCAGTGCTCCTCCAGTCCCTCCCAGTACACCTGAGTTCATTCCCAGTCCCTCCCAGTTTCCCCCAGTGTCTTCCATAGTCAGCTCCAGTGTCCCCCAGTCTTCCCCACAGCGTTCCCAGTGTCCCCTGTTTGTCCCAGTATCCCCCAGTATCACTCCCAGTATTTCCCAGTATGTTTCAGTGTGTACCCCCACAGTCCATCCCAGTCCACCCAGATTCCCCTCAGCATTCCTCGTGTTCCCAGGCTGTCCCAGTCCTTCCCAGGGTCACTCCCAGTATGTCCCGGTGTCTCCCACAGCATTCCCAGTGTCCCCCAGTATGTCCCAGTCCTCCCCAGTGTTTCCAAGGACAGTTTAATGTCTCAGGGTTGCCGTGGCAGCCAAACCCAGCAGTGGGGTCAGTGCAGTGTCTATGGCCACGGCCCCTTGCAGTGGCCCAGTGCAGCTTGGGCTGATGATCCACCCTCACAGCAGGCCCAGGGCAGGTCTGCAGTGGTTTTGGTGGCACCTTGGGCTGGCACACACCTGAGGAGTGTGTCTGTTTTCCTGGGGAAACTCGGGAGTTTTAGATTGCTTCAAAAATAGACAAAAGGAAAGCCCCTCTTAGGCTGGGTGCAGCCAGCTCTGCAAGCACAGCAGGTCCCAGGTGAGCGAGGACAGACAGGATGGGCTTGGGCAATGTGGAGCAAGGCTGTCCACACTGGGCCAGAGCTCAAGGCACAGCTGCTCTGAGCAGGCCAGAGCTCCTGAGGGGAGAGCCTGGGTCAGTACCAATCACAGAATGCTGCAATCGCCTCTGCTCTAAAGAGAAATGTAATAAAATACACCCTTTGGAAGAGAACAGTGTATTTCTTACAAGCTCTTTGAAATCTTTCTCCATAACTGCACTAGGAAAACTTTAATGGCCCTCTCAGGGCTTTGGTGTTGTTTACATCAGACTCAGTCCCTGAGAGTGTCTAAACTTCTCAAGAACTCAAAGTTAAACTCCAAAGTTTCTTGAAGTTTTAATGGGTCCCACTGAGGGACACGAGTGACAAAGTGTCCCCAGGTTCCAGTTAGAGCAGAACCCTGGAGGCACTGATGACAGGTGGGGACAAACAAGGCAAAGGTGTCTCTGGTGCTGAGCAAACCTGGATGTGTCTCAGGAATGCAAAGGGCCAAGGCTGAGCCCCAGCCCCTGGCAAGGCAGATCCTGTCCCTCCCTCCTTGCTCAGGGCTCTTCCCGGAATGGGCACTGCCATGTGGGGATGTGCCATGCCAAGGGCAGGACCATGGGGCGGCCCCTGCCAGGCTGCTGAGCAGGGACAAGGAGGCCATGAGGCCCCAGGGCTGCAAGGGTCACTTGTCCCCTCGTGGCCTCAGGCCCAGGGCCAGCAGCCATGGCCAAAGGGCTGCACAGGTTGGCTCTGTCAGGGCCTTGCAGCTGCTGCACATCCCTGTGCCCTCTGCAGCCCAGGCTGTCCTGCGGTGTCCCTGCCCTGGCCTCTGTCCCTGCAGGCTGTCGTCATCCCCCGGCTGCCCCACCTCGCTGGCCCCTTCCTTTGCTGACAGCTCTGCCTCCTGCCTGCCCCTGCCTGGCCACACAAAGCCTTGGCCTTGAGACCCAAAGGGTTCATTCCATTTTTACCGTGCCTGTGAACTTCCAGCACAGGAACAAGGCATGCAGGGGCTGCTTTCCCAGCAAGGATGGCTGGAAGACAAGAAGAAGACATCTGGCTCAAGGGTGCAGTGATAGAGAAAACAAGGACTGAATCTGGGAACTCGGGGTGGGATTTATGGAAATGGGTAAATTGTAATTGGCATTTAGCGACTGTAGATGAGCAACACACTGGTAGAATTACATGTCCACGTCAGGTTAGGAGTTATCCCATGTTAGACCTCAGGCCTGAATAAACGATACCCTCTGAAATAGCAAATGAGTGTTAAGGAGCCTCATTCTGATATTGCAGAGATTTGGTGGCAGCGGGGCCTCACAGAACCAAGTAGTCAGCTGTGACACTGAGCAAACTCATGGAACAAAGGGTCCATGGTGACACAGCAGAACCCCATGGAACCAAAATCCATTTTGGCACACTGGGGCCACACTGAACCAATGGTCCATTGTGATACTGCAGATCCAAGGAGACCATTGTGACACTGAGAAACCTCTTGGAAGCAAGGGGCCATTCTGACTCAGCAAGGCCTCGTGGAGCCATGGGTCCATGGTGATACTGCGGAACCTCTCGGAACCAAGGTGACCGTGTTCTGCTTTGGAACCTCATGGAACAAAGGGACCATGGTGACACTGCAGAACCAAGGAGACTGCTGTGGGCAGTGAAAGCTCATGGAACCAGAAGTCCATTGTGACACAGCAAGGCCTCATGGAACCAAGGGTCCATTGTTAAACTGGGTGGCCTCATGGAACCATGAGCCATTGTGACACAGCGTGGCCACATGGAGCCAAGGGGCCACTGTGACACTGCGGATCCAAGGAGACCATTGTGACTGAGGAACCTCATGGAACCAAGAGTCCATTGTTCCACTGTGGATCCTGTGGAACCAAGGGGAGCACAGTGACATTGCGGGGCCTCATGGAACAATGGAGACTCTTCTGACACTTTGGACCCACTGGAGCCAAGGGACCATTACAGCATGGCAGGGCCTCGTGGAATCAAGGGGACTACAGTGAACACTGTGGGTGTCCATGGGATGAAGGGGCCATTCTGACACCGTGGAACCAAGGATGCCATTGTGATACTATGGGGCATCATGGAACCACAGGTCCACTGTGACACAGCAGGGCCTCATGGAACCTTGGAGGCCATTTTGACACTTTGAGGCCTTGTGAAACCAAAGAGTCATTGTGGCACTCCAGAGCCCTGTGCAGCCAAGGGGACCATAGTGACTCTGTGGGGCTCAGTGAAACCAATGCTCTGTTGTGACACTGCAAGGCCTTATGGCATCATGGAGACCATTGTGACACTACAGGCCCCATGGATCCAAGGGGCCATTGTGACACTACAGGCCCCATGGATCCAAGGAGCCATTGTGACACTACAGGCCCCATGGATCCAAGGGGCCATTGTGACACTACAGGCCCCATGGATCCAAGGGGCCATTGTGACACTACAGGCCCCATGGATCCAAGGGGCCATTGTGACACTACAGGGCCCATGGATCCAAGGAGCCATTGTGACACTACAGGCCCCATGGATCCAAGGGGCCATTGTGACACTATGGAGTCTTGGCAGGCCAAGGGGCACTTGTCACACTGTGTGGCACCATGGAACCAAGGGGTCCATTGTGACACTTCAGGGCCCCATGGAACTAAGGATCCATGGAACAGTGCAGGACTCCATGTGGAACCAAAGGTCCACAGTGACACTGCGGGGCCTCATGGAACCCTGGAGGCCATGGTGACACTTTGAGGCCTTGTTGAATCAAGGGGCTCTGCAGGGCCTCATGGAACCAAGGAGACCCTTCTGACACTGGGAGTCCCCATGGAACCAAGGGTCCATTGTGATACTGCGGCACCAAGGAGACCCCTGTGACACTGCAAGGCCTCATGGAAGCAAGGGTTTGGGCTCCCAGAGGCTACCTGACAAGTCCAGCTGATCTTGGAATGTTGAGGGCTGCCTCTCATCAGTCCCTGGAGAACTGGAGCTCTGTGCTTTCCTTCCTATAGAAAAGAACCATCCATCTTTCCAGGTGCCCACAGCCAAAACTGATACTCCTCCAGAAAAATTCCCTATATGCAAGGGTTCTCCCAGACTACAGCTGGCAGGACAGACACCTCTGGTTGGCCTGGTCCTTTGGTGGTCACCTCTCATCTCAAGGAAGTCCTGAGGAAAGTATTTGAGCAGGTTTGACTGCTGGAACATCAGTGAGTCTCTCATCCTCTAAAAAACTCAGATGCTCTTCTGATCATATGCGTCTTTTCTTTCTCATTGTATCTTATGCATAAATACTATTTTCAGCTAAAAAATATTGTTCTTCTCACTCTAGCAGTGTTTGCTGACACAAAACAGCTCGTCTACGTATGGATCCAGGTCACCTGTATAAGCACACACAATAAAGAATCCAGCAGGAATGATTTGTCTCTGCTCCCATCTGTCACATCTCCTCTGGAGCTGGAGGTGCAGCCCCAGCACTCGGGAGGGCTCAGGGGCTCACAAGCTGAGCTCCCACACAGAGAACTTGCAGACCCTGGGCTGCTCTCCTTGGCCCCTGCACGCTCAGCCAGGCTGGGATGGACACTGATGGTTTCTGTGCCAGGCTCTCTGAGCCCAGCCCAGCTCCCTGCAAGCTCTGCCAGCTGCCCTGAGCTCTGTGCAGCACCCAGGGCCTCTCCCCAGCACAGCCCAGCCGGCTCTGGCCCCACAGCTCTGCTCAGCCCAGGCTGCTCTGGCCACTGGCCCCACGGCCTCAGCCCCTGGCCAGGGCACAGCAGCAGCTGCAGCTCAGCCAGGACTCAGCCCCAGCCATGGGGGAAGGCGCTTGGCCAAGGCCAAAGGAGGCTCCCTGGGTGCCCTGCTCCCCTCGGGCTGAGGTGCTGAGAGCTCTGCAGCCCCTGCTGCCATCCCATCTGCCCAGGCCAGCACAAGAGCCCGGCCTTGGGGCCCTCCAGAGCTGCTCCTGCTCCAGGCCCAGGGCCCATCCCAGAGCTGGGGCAGCCACAAAGCTGTGCCCATTGCTGGTCATTGCTGCTCTGATGGGGATGGATCCTCAGCCACTTGGAGGTTGCTGATGAATTTCACTACTCCAGAGGCCTATTCTTTCTTGAGCTCTTCAGTTCAGGAATTCAATGATTTGTTTAAAACTCCCAAACAAAAAGTGCTGCTGGGAATTATGGTAGCTTTCAATTCTTCTGTGGTTAATTAGACAAATTTCAGAAGTGTATTCAAAGTGAATAGACTTTATTGAAATAGTTTGTCCAGTTTCCTTTTCCTGTTTATAGATTGATATCAGCAATGTCCAATTGATATTGACCCCCAGCCCCTCCTAATGCAGTTTGAACAGATTTGAAAATCAAGACCCTTCATGGCTGACAATCAATCACACTTTGTCCCCAACCCCTCCCCACCATTTCCCTCGTCCAACCCCTGGCACTCAGAGCAGCTGAGGAATGGAGTCACATCCAGGGGTGTCCCCAGGGCTCAGGACTGGGGCCAGGTCAGTGAAATCTCTTGATTGCTGATCTGGACGAGGCCATCGAGGGCACCCTCAGTCAGTTCCCAGGTGAGCCCAAGCTGGGTGGGAGTGTGGCTGTGCTGGAGGGCAGGAAGCTCTGCAGAGGGATCTGGACAGGCTGGAGCCATGGGCCCAGGACAATTGGATGAGGTTCACCAAGGCCAAGGGCCGGGTCCTGCCCTGGGCTCACAACCACCCCAAATCCCTGGCCGTGCCCTGCCCCTGATCCCCTCAGCCTGTCCTGTTTCCTTCATCCCTGCATTGCCAGGGACTTTCTGGGACAAGGGAGCTCTGCTCTGGGGATGGAGGGAGGTCCAAGCGCCACCACTGGAGTGGGAACCACAACTCATCAGGTTTGTGTCCTTTGGGGGTCAGGAACTGGTGAGACTCAGAGGCACAGAAAGTTTCTCTTCATGGCCAACAGACCATGGTTGAACAGGACACAATTTAATAACAATCACACTCTTCCCTGAGCAATGTGCAACGTCCCAGCAGTGTCTGATAAGTCCTCCATCCACAAGTGATTTCCATACTAAAATTGATTTTAGACAAAGGTGGTTCTGTGATAAATAATAAACACAATTAAGATCTTGTATCAGGATGTTCATCCTGGAGTGGGGGCAAAACAGCTCAAACAATTCCTGATTTGCAAAGCTGTCAGTGGTGGATGATGAAGGGAGGTCAGGCTGCTTTTGGTGTTGAGATAATGCTGAAACCAGCCTGACTCATTTAATCTCCTCCTGGCCTGGCTGATCTCCCCTCTTTCCCCTTCCACCCATTGGCTTTTGTCTCCCACCAGGCCCCCGGTGAAGAGCCTGGCTCTGTGTTCTCCATCCCCTCCTCGCTAGCACTGCAGTTTATGTCATAGCTGCTCGATTACCTCACATAACCCATTCTGTGATGTCATAGTCCACTCTGTGACCTCATGTTACCAGATGATAAATTGTCTCCACCAGGTGAGCTGACACCTGGAGCTTGTTCTCCAAAACCCCAGGCCTATGGAAACCACACAATGCCCATTGTGTCAGAAGGGGAACTGGAAGTTCACCAGCCTCAGTGTCCTGACAGCTCAGCCAGGCCCCCTGGAACACTGGGGTCCACGAGCACCAGGGACCACCAGAGAGACCCCCAGGACAGAAGAACACATGGGTAAAGGGGAGGGGAAATATGTTAATGATTTTGGGGAAATGATTATCAGATGTGTGTTCAGTCCAGGACAATCAATGAACATGTGTGCAAAATACAGAATATGAACAGAAACTTTCCTGTACTCAGCATGCTCGGCTTTGGGAGGAGCTATCCCCCGTGCACCCGGCTGAATAAAGAATGCTGCTTCTTAATGCTGCATTGGTGTGAAGGAGTTTTCTGTTTTACCGAATTTTTGGTAACACTCCACTGCCAAGGAAAGCTCTGTCTCCTGCTGCTCACAAACAGAGAAGGGCTCGTGGCAGATGTGGGGGTCGGAGGCTGCCTGGGGCACAGTGACCATGAAATAATCAAGTTTTCAATGATCTGCGAAAGAAGGAGGGGCAGCAACAAAACTGCCACACTGGAATTAGGAAGGGCAGACTTTGGCCTATTTAGGATGCTGATTTGGGGAGTACTGAATCAGGTACTGATTTTTAATGGAAAACATTAAAAACAAAGGGGTCCAGGGAGGATGGACACATTTCAAGAAAGTAATCTTAAGGGGGAAGAAGCAGCCTGTGCCAGTGTGGCCAAAGATGAGCTGGTGAGGAAAATGACTGCCCTGGCTGCCCGTGGAGCTTTTGTGGGAACTCAGGGGAAAAAAGAAGTGGCAACTCAGAAAGTGTTTAAAGATGTTCTTAGGTCATCCAGAAAGAGAAGCTGAGAGGTGAAAGCTCAATTAGAACTCAACCTGGCAGCTTCTGTAAAAAGAATAAAACATATTTTTATAAAAAAATTTATAGCAAATGGAGTGGGAAGGAGAACCTCTACTCTTTGGATGCAGTGGAGCATACAGGAACTAAAGATAAGGAAAAGGGCAAGCTACTTAACACCTTGTTTGTATCAATTTACAATAATAGGACAGGTTGTCCTCAGGACAAGAGTTCTCCTGGGCTGGCAGATGGGGTCAGAATGCAGAACAGGCCCCTGTAATCCAGAAGGAAGCAGCTGGGGACCTGCTGGGCCACTCAGATGCTCACAGGTGTATGGGATCAGATGGGATCCATCCTAGGGGGATGAGGGAGCTGGTGGATGAGCTCCCCAAGCTGCTCTCCATCATTTACCATCAGTCCTGGATCACCAGGGAGGTCCCAGAGCACTGGAGGTGCCAGTGTGAGCCCATCCCCAAGAAGGGCTGGGAGGAGGATCTGGGGAACTCCAGGCCTGTCAGCCTGACCTCGGTGCCCGGCAAGGTTCTGGAACAAATCACCCTGAGTGCCATCACAGGGCACCCACAGGATGGCCGAGGGATCAGAGCCAGCCAGCGTGGATTTCAATATCTGCATGGATGATCTGCATGAGGGGATTGAGTCCAGCATCAGCAAATTTGCAGATGACACCAAGCTGGGTGTGAGTGTGGATCTGCTGGAGGGCAGGAGGGCTCTGCAGAGGGACCTGGACAGGCTGGATCCAGAGGCCAAATCCAACAAGGTGAGGTTGAACAAGTCCAAGTGCCGGGTCCTGCACTCTGGCCACAACAACCCCTGCAGCGCTACAGGCTGGGGACAGAGTGGCTGGACAGCAGCCAGGCAGAAAGGGACCTGCAGGGACTGATGGACAGCAGGCTGGACATGAGCCAGCAGTGTGCCCAGGTGGCCAAGAAGGCCAATGGCTCCTGGCCTGGATCAGGAATGGTGTGGCCAGCAGGACCAGGGCAGTGATTCTTCCCCTGTGCTCAGCACTGGTTGGGCAGCACCTCGAGTGCTGTGTCCAGTTCTGTACCCCCCCCAATTTCGGAAGGACGTGGAGGGGCTGGAGCGTGTCCAGAGAAGGGCAACAAGGCAGGGGAGGGGTCTGGGGAACAAGTCCTGTGAGGAGCGGCAGAGGGAGCTGGGTTTGTTTATCCTCGGGAAGAGGAGGCTCAGGGGACACAAGGCACTGTCAGGGCACAGGTTGGACTTGATGATCTCCAAGGTCTTTTCAGGCTTTGCTGATTCTGTGATTCTCTGAAACCACCCTGGGAGCAGTTGCAGGGGGAGCCCTGGGCCTCCTCTTCAGAAGCTCCAGCAGCCCAGGTCCCTCAGCTTCTCCTCACAGCCCCACAGCCCATCCTGTCAGTCCTGCAGAGCCTCTGCAGCCCCTCCTCACTGCCCAGAACAGGCAGCCCCACAGCCAGAAACAGCAGCCCAGATGTGCCCCCCTGGCCTGGGCTGCCTCTGGCAAGGGAGCAGCACGAGGCACTGCAGGAGCCTGCAGACAATTCCTGCAGCACTTGTGGGATGATCCTGCTCCCCAAGGGCCGTTCCCATGGTGCCAAGTTAGGAACTGGAATGGGGAGTGGGGCCAGAGAGGAAAGGGCAAACAGGGATGGGCTGGGTGCAAGGGAGGGAACAGGGATGGGCAATAGGAAGAAATTTGCAGCAGGAAGAGTAAAGAAAGCAAATGTAAAGCCAAGGAAATGCTCAGGGCAGTTTGGGGGTGGCTGCCAGGCAGCCCTGGCTCTGAGCAACAGCGTCTGCAGTGGGACAGGAAACTCCCAGCTGATGGGAACAAACTTTCTGGCTGACTGCAGAGGCCAGGGCAAAGCTGAGTGGTTTCCCTGTTGTCCCCCAGCCCTTCCTGGCCCCAGGGGCTGATGGCATTTGTGCTCCCTCAGGTTCATGTCCCCACAGCAGCAGCATGGGGGTGCTCCCGCCTGCTGTGTGCAATGCAAACAGGGGCTCCTGAGCCAGCGCTGCCGTGGCTGTGCCTGCAAGGATGCGGCACCTGTGTGAGCTGGGGGAGAGGCCAGGGCTGCAGAGGGGCGATGTTGTTGGCAGCTCCATGAGGACGCTCTGGGACGCTGCCCTGGGCTGTCCAACGCACTGGGGATGGATCAGCCCCTGCTCTGCTGCTCCTTCCCGTCTCCCCCAGGGCCCTTGCAGAGCACCAGCCATGCTGTTTGCCCCCAGCCTGCCCACGGCCATCCTGGGGCTGCTCATGGGGGGTTTCTGTGCTGAGCATTGGCCTGGCCGTGTTCTTGAGAGAGCCTGGGCAAGGAGCCTGGAGCCCCCAGGCCCTGGCCTGAGGCGTCAGCGCTGCCCCAGCAGTGCCCATGGGCTGTCCCTGCTGCAGCCCCGGCACTGCCACCCCCAGGACTGTGCCCGGCCCCGAGAGCACTCAGGCCCTGCAGCAACACCAGGGCCACCAGGGCAGCGGGGCAGGGCCACGGGAGCAGCACTGGCAACACCAAGTGCTGCTGCTGCTGGGCACAGCTGCTGTGCCAGCACTGATCTGCCCCAGCTCTGCACACAGACATTGCTGCTGCAGCTCCAGAGAAGGCAACAAAAGGGCATCTCTGCAGAAAACTTTGCTGGGACATCCTTGAGTTCCTTTAAAGCCACTGAGAGCGCAGCCCCTCATTGGAACAGTCTGTGGGCACAGGTAAGGTGGAGAGTAACAAAATGAGATATGGCACAAACAATGCATTTCTTTATGGACAAGATTAATAAAGGAAAACAAAGACAAAGGACCTCCAGAATGAAACCAACAAGAAGTATCAAGAATGACTTTTAATACATGTGATTTGCAAAAATTGGCCAGCAGTTTAATGCTCCTGAAAGCATCCAGTCATCAGTCTCCACACTGCAGCCTTGAGCTCCTGGTTCCTCAGGCTGTAGATGAGGGGGTTCAGGGCTGGAGGCACCACCGAGTACAGAACTGACAGAGCCAGATCCAGGGATGGGGAGGAGATGGAAGACGGCTTCAGGTGAGAAAATGCTGCAGTGCTAATGAAGAGAGAGACCACAGCCAGGTGTGGGAGGCAGGTGGAAAAGGCTTTGTGCCGTCCCTGCTCAGAGGGGATCCTCAGCACGGCCCTGAAGATCTGCACATAGGAGAAAACAATGAACACAAAACAGCCAAATGCTGCACACACACTAACAGCAATGAGCCCAAGTTCCCTGAGATAGGATTTGGAGCAGGAGAGCTTGAGGATCTGGGGGATTTCACAGAAGAACTGGCCCAGGGCATTGCCATGGCACAGGGGCAGGGAAAATGTATTGGCTGTTTGCAGCAGAGCATTGAGAAAGGCACTGGCCCAGGCAGCTGCTGCTGCCATGTGGGCACAAGCTCTGCTGCCCAGGAGGGTCCCGTAGTGCAGGGGTTTGCAGATGGACACGTAGCGGTCGTAGCACATGATGGTCAGGAGGGAAAGCTCTGCTGAGATGAAGAAGGCAAAAAAAAAGAGCTGTGCAGCACATCCCGTGTAGGAGATGGTGCTGGTGTCCCAGAGGGAATTGTGCATGGCTTTGGGGACAGTGGTGCAGATGGAGCCCAGGTCGCTGAGGGCCAGGTTGAGCAGGAAGAAGAACATGGGCGTGTGCAGGTGGTGGCCGCAGGCTACGGCGCTGATGATGAGGCCGTTGCCCAGGAGGGCAGCCAGGGAGATGCCCAGGAAGAGGCAGAAGTGCAGGAGCTGCAGCTGCCGCGTGTCTGCCAGTGCCAGCAGGAGGAAGTGGCTGATGGAGCTGCTGTTGGACATTGGCTGTGGCTGCACATGGGGTTCTGTAATAGAAGTAATCATGGAATAGTTGGGTTTGGAGAGGACTTTAAATATCCCAGCACAGCTTGGGGGCACTTTCCCCCTCTGCCTGCCCAGGGCTCTGCTGCCTGGAGCTGTCCCTGCCAGCAGCTGCTTTCCTGTGCCCAGGGCTGGGCCCTGCCAGTGCAGCCAGAGCCCAGCCCAGCCCTGGGGGCTCCGCTCTGCCCTGCAGACCCCTCCCAGATCAGGCACTGCCCAGGGCCATCTCTGGCTCTGCAGGCCCTGATGGCAACATCAGAGCAACCCTGAGGAGGCTGGAAAAGTGACATTGATGCTGCCTCTAAGGGGCCCTGTGCTCATTTCTGTCACTGCCTGGTTTATTCAGATCTGAGAGAAAACTTCTTTATTTTTCTCAAAGGGAACTGGGAGATTAATATCTATGTGCAATGTCCCATCCAGGCAACCTAGAGCAGTAGATTAAAAAACAGGATTTTCCCTTTTTTGTAGCCTATGACTTACTGTACTCCCTAAATAATCTGCTTGAACATGCTCTGGAGTTAAATCCCATGCTGGGAGCCGTCCTGAACAATGTAGCATCCTCACCACACGAGGATAACATTTCCAAGCTTTACCAGATGTCTCCTTCCACCCACATCTTGTCCCCCAGCGCTGGGAGCAGCTCCCCGGGCCGGCTGAGAGCTGTCCCTGGCAGGCAGCAGAGTCCCTGGCCCAGCACAGCGCCCTGGGCTGCAGGACCCTGCTCTGCAGGACAGCCCTGGGCACCCCTGGCTGCTCTGCACAAGAGATGATCAGAGAATGTACTCACAGGGTCTGTGGGCATTGGGATGTTCCAGCTTTAGGAGATGGCTCCAGGAGCTGCAGCTGCATTGTCCTGCAGCCAGAGGTTCCTGTGCCAAGGGCTGCCAGGGATTCTGCCCCAGGCACTTCTCAGCACCTTCCCAGCCCTGACTGATGGAAGCTCTCTGTGCCTCTGTGCTGTGCCCGGGCTGGCTGCAGGCAGTGCCCCAGCCCTGCTGGGCTGGGAGAAGAGCTGCTCATCCAGAGAAATGTGCTTTTGAAGCTCTCCTTGGTTACCAGGATCACCCTCTGGGCCAGGAGCCCGGCCCAGCTCAGCAGCACAGACACAGCACAAGGACTTTAATGACCCTCTGGGGCTTTGTGCTCAGGCCCTGAACATCAGGCCCTGAGAGGGAGCTGCAGAAACCTCTCCAGAGCTCCAAGCCAGAATGCAACTCCAAAGTTTCTTTGACTTTTAATGGGTCCCACTGAGGGACACGACTGAGAAAGTGTCCCCAGGCCCCAGACAGAGCAGAGAACTGGAGGCACTGATGACAGGTGGGGACAAAGAGAAGCCAAGTCCTGGTGCCCTGGGGCACAGCAGGCTCTGTGCCATCAAGGGCTGTCAGGAGACACCTTGTCCTGAGGCACTGGGGCCTCCTGGCACAGCCCCAGCCAGGCTGGGCACTGTCAGCCCCTTGTCCTGCCCTCAGCATCCCCCCCTAGCCCACATCCCAGTGGCCTCAAGGATCTGCTGGAAGGAGTCCCTGGGGAGCCTTGCTCAGGAATGGCCCTGGGGGCTCCTTAGTGCTCCCAGGGACTGCAGGTTTTTCAAAGCACTTTGGCTTTGGCTTTTGCCTTGGAGGCTCTGAGAGCTTTGTGCAATCATGGCCCCAGTTATCTGGTTTAATGAGTCCCTTGAGAGCTTTGCACTGACACTCAGTGGGGCTCATTGATGCTTTGAGATACTCAACTTTTTTAAGGTACTTTGGGTTTTCCTTTCCACACTGAGAGGTTTTTGTCCAGTTTGAGTCTCTGAGACATTTTTTGCCATCCTGGCCTCCAGTTCTCTCCTCCAAGGAGTCCATGAGGAGCCTGTTTCGGGGATGGACCTCAGTGGGACCCATTAATTCTTTGAGACACTTTGGGGTTTTCTTCTGACTTTGAGTTTGGAAAGGTTTGTGCAATCTCCTCTCAGGCCCTGAGGTTCCAGGGCTCAGCTCCAAATGCACCACGGGGCTCATGAGAATCAAACAAATCCTGAGAAACCATGGCTGTGCCTTGATTTCCCTCTTGTCTGAGGCAGTTCATCAGGAAGATTTTGTATTGGCTTTGCTTCGCCAATTTGAGATTTCTCGGCCAATGCGTTAATTACTGTGGTGGGTTCAGTGTTGGCTAATTACCAGGGCACTCACTTAGAACATAGTTACTAATTTCTTGCTCTGAGATAAGATTAGGGGAAAGGCAAAGTGGGCTCAAAAGTCTAAAAGGGTATAAAGAAAAGTTTATTAATAGTAAATGAAATAAAGAGTAAAAAGAATCAGAACGAAACTTTCAGGACACTTCCCCTCTCCATACAACCTGACAATGTAAAGAGACAAAACCTAAAATTTTCAGTCAGTTTGCCACCTCTAGAATAGTCTTTCTTTAGTTCACTTAGGGAGAGAAGTTCTTCTTGTAAATATTATGGAGACTTCTCCACAAGAAAACAGTTGTCTCGTGGCTTTTCATTTCCATGAATAGCACCTGCCTTCAATCGTGAAGTCCCTCCCATTTTTTCACAGCTTTTCCCACAGCTTTGTTTATGGGCCATGTCAACTTATGAGGTATTAGTTTCAAGATGAGGTGTTTAAGAGCAAAGGTTCTCTTCATTTATTGCTGAAATCATCTTCATCTCTGGAAACAGAGGTCTTCTTCTCTCCCTGGGGGCATAGGGTCTCATCACTCTGCTGTCTTTCATTGTTCAAACTTCTCATGGGATCACAGCTACTGCAACATTTGCTTACATTAACATGGAGGCCTTTGCTGAACAAGTAATTTCCCAGTTATTTTCAATGTGTTATAGGGAAAATAGAGTCTGATGTATCAATTACATCCTTTTCCATAGCTTTACCAGAGGATTTCAGCCCCAAGATCAAGGCAGCTCCTCATCCCTCCCATCTGGGCCTCAACTTCCTCTTCACTGACCTCGGTGTCTTCATGTTGCTCCTGTGTGTGCCTGCACTTTGTCCTTTTCTCTCATTCGAGGGAGGATGGAAGCACTGGAAGAGTCAATATCTCAGCCGGGGCCTGCAGATGGTTCCGTGACCCCGGCCGGGCTCGGTACCTGCGGCCGGAGCTGTTTTACCATGGAGGTTTCTGCAGCGGCTGCGCTGGGGCTGTGTCAGGCTGGGCCGCGCTGGGGCAGGGCCAGGATCTCAGCAGCCAGGCCAGAGCACAGCAGCAGCACGGCCGGGGCCCATGGCTTCTCCTCCCCTGCCCGCTGGTTGCAGGCGAACCCCAAGGGCGGCAGAACCTTGGCCGAGCCGGCCCGGCCCGGGGCTGCTCCTGGGGCCCGGCGGATCCTGGCTGGGCCCGGGCTGGCGGCGGGGCAGGGCTCGGTAGCGGCCAGATGTCAGCAACCGCAGCCACGGCCCGGCCCGGCCTCGGCCCCGCGGCCTCCCCTGCCCTGCCCGGCAGCCGATGGGGCCTGGCGGCTCCCTGGGAAGGGGCCCGGCCCCACGGCAGGAGCCGCCCGGCCTGGCCTGGCTGAGACGGGGGCTGGGCCGGCCTGGTCACCTCTTTGCTGGCCAGAAGGGAAACAGACCCAGCCAGGCTTCTCCATCTTTAACTTGTGTCTTCACAGAGGCGTGTGCAGTTTCCTTAGTGGTTTAACAGATTGTCAGCTCTCAAAGCTAATTACTGATTGGTTTTTTGTCAGACACCGAGGAAACTGCTAGCAGCTTCTCTCAGGACATCACTTCCATGATGCAAAACCACCACAACAGCACAGAGCACAGAGCTCATTTGTCCATATGTCCCATATGTAGTGGTCATGTGCCCAAGGCCCCAAAACCCCACCTTGAGAGATCTCCGGGCCCTCTCCAAGGTGCTTTCAAGTGAAAACATTCAGCTCATAATCTAAGAAAAACACCAGAGAACAGGGCCAGCCTGAGCTGTCTTGTCCTGGCTGCTTTTGTCTGGGCACAATCCTTGGATATACGGAATTTGGGAGGCCAAAGTCTAATTTTTGCCATGGTCTTTGGCAAGAAGGCTGTTTTTTATCCATAGGAAGGAAGGAACAGAGCCCCTCTGTTCCAGGGGCAGATGAGAGGTGACCACTGGAGGCCAAGGCCAGCCAGAGCTAGCAGGTTTTTCTGAGAGATACCTTTGCATGGAGGAATTTTTTAGGGAGCTTACCAGTTTTAGCAATGGGCATCTGAAAAGAGGGACAGTTCTTTCCCTTAGCAAGGAAAGCACAGAGCCCCAGTGCTCCAGGAGCTGATGAGAGGCAGCCCTTGGCATTCCAACATCAGCCAGTCCTGTCAGGTGGCCCCTGGGAGGCCAAGCCAGCCAGACCTGTTCCATGTTCCCTCGGTTCCATGGGGCCCCACAGTGTCCCAATAGTCCCTTGCTTCCATGAGGCCCTGAGGTGTCACAATGCCCCCTTGGTGACACGAGGCCCTGAAGGGTCCTAATGGCCTCCATGGTTCCGACAGGCCCCGCAGAGTCATAATGGTCTCTGGGTCCATGAAGCCCCGCTGTGTCACCATGGCCCCTTGGTTCCATGGGCTCCAGTGGTGCCACAATGATCCCCTTGGTTCCATGAAGTCCCCACAGTGTCACAGTGATCTCCATGGGAAGGAAAGAACCAAGCCCCAGTGTGGCAGGGGCAGCCACCAGAGGCCAAGGCCAGCCTGAATGGATGGTACTGGCAGATTTTGGCTGGGAACAACCTTTGGATATAGGGAATTTTAGAAGTGGAATCCCAGTTTCAGACATGGACACCCGGAGGAGAAGCACAATTCTTTTCCATACCAAAAAAAGCACAGAACACCGGTGTTTCAGGGGCAGATGAAAGGTGGCCAACAGAGGCCTAGGCCAGCCAGACCTCTTTGTCCTGGTAGCTTTTGTCTGAAAGCAACCCTTTGATATAGGGAATTTGGGAGGTGGAGCCCCAATTTCAGCCATTTCTGCATAGATAAGAAGGACGGTTCTTTTCCATAGGACGGAAAGCACAGAGCCCATGTGTTTCAAAGGCAGAAGAGGAGAGAGGTGGCTCCTGGGAGGCCAAGCCAGCCAGACCTGTTTGTCCTGGCAGCTTTTGTCATGGAGGGTTCCTTGGATATATGGAATTTGGGAGGAGGAATCTCCATTTTGACCACGGACCCCTTGAGAAGAAAGACGGTTCTTTTCCATAGGAAGGAAAGCATCAAGCCCCAGTGTTTTGAGGAAGGTGAGAGGCAGCTCCCAAGAGGCCAAGGACACCCAGACCTATCTGTCCTGGGAGCTTTCACTTGGGAGCAATCCTTGGATGTACGGAGTTTTGGAGGTGGGATCCTAATTTTGGCCATGGGCGCCTGGTCAGGATGGATGTTTATTTCCTATAGGAAAAAAAAGCACAAAATGCAAGTGTTCTGGAAGAAGATGAAAGGTGGCCACCCTTAGGCCAAGCCAGCCAGACCTGTCTCTCCTGGCACCTTTCCTCTAGGGGCTATCCTTGGACACAGGGCATTTTGGAGGTAGAATCTCAGTTTTGGCCGTGGGTGCCTGGACAGGAAGATGAGTTCTTTTCATTAGCAAGGAAAGCACAGAGCCCCAGTGTTTCAGAGGCACATGAGTGCCAGCCCTCAGGAAACCAAGGCCAGCCAGACTTGTCTCCCCTGGCAGCTTTTGTCTGGGAGCTATCCTTGGATATAGGGAATTCTGGAGGCAGATGCCCCATTTTGGCCATGGGTGCCTGGTCGAGATGGATGTTTTTTTCGCATAAGAAAGAAAAGCACATGGTCCCAGTGTCTTAAAGGCAGATGAGAGGTGGCCCCTGGGTGGCCAGGGCAGCCAGACCTGTCTCTCCTGGCAGATTTCATCTGAAAACAATCCTTGCATATAAGGAAATTTGGAGGAGGAATCCCAGTTTTGGCCCTGGGTCCCTGGAGGACAAGAAGAGTTCTCTCCCATAGGAAGGAAAGCCCAGAGCCCCAGTGCTTCAGGGCAGGTGAGAAGCAGCCATCGACATGCCAAGGTCTGCTGGACCTCTCAGGTGGTCCCCAGGAGGCCCAGCCAGCCAGACCTGTTCCATGTTCCCTTGGTTTCGTGTGTCCCCACAGTGTCACAATGGTCTCCTTGGTTCCATGAGGCCCTGGAGTGTCACAATGTTCCCCTTGCTTCTGCAGTGTCACAATGGCCCTGTGCTTCCATGGGGCCTTGCAATGTCACAATGGCTTCGTGGTTCCACAAAGCCCTGATGTGTCACGATGGCTCCTCGGCTCCATGCGCCCTCGCTGTGTCACAACGGCTCCTCTGTGACACCGTGGGCTCCACAAGGTCACCATGGACCCTTGGTTCCTTGGGGCCCCCGTGTTCACAATGGTCTCCTTGATTCCATGGGGCAGCACAGTGTCACAACTGACCCATGGCTCCATGAGGTTCTGTAGTGTCACCGTGGTCGCTGTCAGAGGCTGGATGAGATCGATGTCCTGAGACACCTTGGGATGCTCGGAATGCCCGTGTGGGGCCAGGAGCGGGTCAGGCCTTGGTTTGTGGTGGGACAGAGCCCCGCCCCCAGCCCTGGCCTGGCACAGCTGTCAATCACATGGAAGGGGCGGTGTTAACCCAGCTCTGATTGGCCCAGCTGTCAATCAATCACACAGCAGGCAGGGCTAACCCAGCTCTGATTGGCCCAGCTGTCAGTCAATCATACTCCAGCAGCTGTGCCTAACCTGACTCTGATTGGACAAGCAACTGGCAGTCCCACCCCAGGGGCGGGCCCATGAAGGCCCAGGGGTTTAAAAGCCGGAGCACGAGGCCAGCCCATGGTCTGGATCCTGCCTTCTCCTGGGGTTCCTCTGTTAGTGATGCTGGAACCTGAGCAGGTGGTGCCTGTGTGTGTGTGTTTTTCTATAGATCTTCTGTCTTTCTGTTGTTCTCCATTTCTTCTCCTTCTAATCCTACTTACCTGGAACATTTTTGGGTAACTTAGCATCTTAAGGGTTAAAGGTTTTTAGGTTAAATGGGCTAAGTTAATGAAGTTAATGCTATGATAAGAGTTTTATGTAGAACAGGATGTTGTGTTAAACCCTTTGTCAAAGTTCCTAGATTGTCTATATTTTGCCAGTAAAATTTTGTGTCATTTTGCTCTCTCAGCTCTGTTGGTTAGAGCATGGTGCTGGTATCACTGAGGCTGTGTTCAGTCCCTGTGTGGGCCATTCACTTCAGAGCTGGACTTGATGATCATTGTGGGTCCCTTCCTACCAAGAAAACTCTTTGCATCTGGCCATGGTGAGAATATCTGGTTGGTGTTTCTCCTGTACAACAAACTCGAATAAAGGAACCTTTGGTTGCCCCCAGCATTTCAGTGTTCTGGGGTGTTACAGCCCTGCAGGCTCACAATGGCCTCTTGTTTCCATGAGGCCCCACAGTGTCACACTGGGCCCTTGGCTCCATGAGGATCTGGAGTGTCACACAGGTTTGTGACATTTGTCCTTGCTGCCCCTCACATCCCCCTGCCCCACAAACAGCCCCGAGCCAGCCGTGAGGGACAGGCCCTGCTGTGCCAGGCTGAGCTCAGGGCTTGGCCTTTCTGCTTCCTGCAGCCAAGCCAGGCCTTGCTCAGCATCGCAGTTCCCTGCTCAGAGCCTTGGGCTCCCTGCAACCCTGGCCTCAAGGATCTGCTCTCTGCACTCCCTGGGGAGCCTCTGGCACTCCCTGCCCTCGCTGGGGCCCAGGGATGCTCCCAGGGACTTGGAGTTTTGCTTCTGCCTCCTTGAGCAGCTTCTTCATCCTTCTCCCAGTGCCTGAGGGTCCTGGACCCAGCCCCAAATCCACCGTGGGCTGATGAAAATACAGAAAGCCCTCAGGAGCTCTTTGTCTTCCTTCCATGGTCTTCAAGGCTCCAGGGCTTGTGCAGTGACTGGAGTCGGTTTGGAGTTCTGTGCAGGAGTGTGAAATACAAAGTTGTGTTTTGTGTCAGGTAAATAAAGGCAGCCTGTGCAGTTGTGGTTATGAAATGTATGGAACACGGCCATGGGACAGTTTTAAAGATGAGTTCTAATACACAACCCAGGAAAGCATGGAAGAAGGCTTTTGAACCAATCTTGTATTTGCAAATAACAATTACAAGTCTTAAACTGTTTTGTAATAGGAGTATTTGAATTCTAACTTTAGAATGTTGCTTTTGAGAAGAACTTTTTACTTGTCATTGAGTCTTAAGCTGATTTGCAATAAGAACCTTTGAATTACAACTTTGGAATGTTGCTTAGTATTAAGGATTTTAAACTGTAGCTTTAGAATATATAAAGAATTTAAACAGAAAGGGAAGTGACCCTATCCCAAGCTCCTGGAAAAGGAAGATGGACATCAAGGTTGCTGATTAATGATTTTGAAAGGGGAAGCTGGACATCACTACCATAGATTAATGATCCTGGAAAATAGAAGCTGGACCCCACCTCAGGAAGATGGACCCCACCATGTGGGACACACATCCCGGCATATTGAAACCTGGAATAGATCACAACAGAGTATAGAAATTGGAAAGGAACCAGACATCACCATCACAGATTTACGATCCTAAAGTATAGAATTGTGACGTCAAAAGGTGGAAATAGAAACTGCTGAAAGCTCACGTCAAAATGGGAAATAGAAGCTGCTGGGGAAAGCTGATGAATATGCATGAACATGATCAATAAACACCAGCAAGCCCAACAACCGGTGTGCAGCTGGAGGGGAAAACCCCCACCACTGCACCCAGCGCTGTCTCTGCTCATGCCTTTCCATATTAATTAATACATTTAATTGCTGCTTGATGTATTGGCTGAGTCAAGCTTCTCATTTCTAACAGAATGGAGAAGAATGAGCCCCTTTTGGGCTGACCCTGTTTGGACAACCTGCTCCTCACCTCCAGCGTCACCATGTCTGACACCGCCCACCTGGGACTGACACGCCAAAATACCCAAAAATGCTCATGTGATTTATTCTCTTATTTCTGTTCTGTAACACATTATTTTATGTTAACAACTGTGAAAAAACACTAATCACTTGGTTTTAAAAATTTAAAAAGTATAAAATTCAATAAAATAGTTATAAAAATAGTAATACAATTAGAGTAATAAAAATTTAGAGTTAGGGCGATTACAAGACAATAAAAAGCAAAGACTTACGGACGTCCGGATGCTCTCGGGCACTTAAGCCCGATAAGCACGTTTTGTGAACAAAGGAATAACCTTAAAAACCATACACTGTGGCATATTCATACACACTTCATGGTTATGCATACATTCTATTTAAAACAAGCAACTCTGTCATTTTTCAACTGCTTCCTTTAATCCCCACGGCATCTTTGAGTCTGAGCAAGGCCTGAAGAAATCAGCTTCTTCTGATGAGAAAACCAGAAATTCCTCTTCTCTGGCAGATTTAGGTGTTCTGTGACTGTTAGCTCGAAGCGAGTGTCTCATTCCTTTAAAAATCCCCACATACAAAGTTTCTGTTTTAACTGCTAAAGCTTCATTTTAACTACAAAACTACATTTACTGTACTATTAAAATGTTAATACAGCACAACTAATCAATGTAACATAATAAATATAGTAACGATCTGCATAGAGCCATATAATATCCATTTTTAACATATTTAATTATTTCTATATATATAAAATTTATTTATAATAATAGTATTGGTTTTTCTTACCTAATTTTAATATTAACATTAAAAATCTATACATTTTTATTAGCCAGGAAAACGAATGTTCTTTGTATCTCAGTAACACAATTCCCTTCATTAATGAATTAAGATGTATTGGCTATTTATTTCTTCCTGTTTATGGTAATTAGCAATATTTCCAGTCATTTTGTCATCTTTTTTATCATCTTTTTCTCACTCAGGGTTAAGGAGGGGCCACTTTGGGATCCTTGGAGACATTTCTGGGGCACATTTGGTGCAGTTCTGTGCCTGGGGAGGGAATTCAGAGAGAACTTGAGGGTCTGGAGGACACTTGGGGGAGCCGGGTGGGCACTTGGAGGGGCACTTAGGGGTTCTGAGGGACAGCTCGGGGTCCGGGGGAGCCCTTGGGGGTCCAGGGGGGCCCTTGGAGGTCAGGGAGGGGAATTTGGGGCCCCGCGGGGCCCGGGCGGGCACTTGGGGGGCTCCAGCGGGGCTCTCCGGGGCGCGGGGGGTGATGGGAGTTGTAGGCGCGGGTAGAATACGGTTGAACGGGGCCGCGGAGCATCACGGGAGTTCTAGGCGCAGCTGCGATGGGGCGCGGGGCATGACGGGAGATGAAGTCACGGCTGCAATCGTGCGGGACGTGCGCCGCGGAGCATGATGGGAGCTGTAGTCCCGGCAGTGGCTGGGACGCGGCGTTTGGGGGTCCGGGAAGGCCCTTGGGGGACACTTTTGCGTCCGAGCCGCGACTTGAGGCCCTCGGGGCGAACGTAAACGGTTCGGGAGAACTTGGGGGGAGCTCGGGGAGCTCTACCCGGGCTCTTTAGGGCGCGGGGTACGGCAGGCGGTTTAGGCGCGTGACTGTGTTCTGAGGGGCTCTGGGGCCGCGGGGGATGAGAGGAGATGAATTCCCAGCAGTGGCTGTGTCGGGAGCGCTCCGGGGATCCGGGGGCGCCTTTGGGGGGGTCCCGAATGGGCGCTGAGGGGCACTTGGGGATCCTGGAGGGTTTGGGGGACACTTACGGGACAGATGGGGGCGGGTACCGAGGGGGTTCTGTGGAGCGCGGGGCATGACGGGCGTTGTAGTCCCGGCTCCAATGGGGCTGAATCGGGCCGCGGGGCATGACGGGAGTTGTAGGCACTAGCGGAAGTATGGCGCCGACTCCAGGCACCGCCCCAAGGCCACAATCCCTGTCGCTGATTGGCTGCGGGCAGTGATGGGCGGGAGCCCCAGGAAATGGGAGGCGGGAACAGCCCATCCAACCCCTCCAGTCCAGCGCAGTGCATCCCCAGTACAGCCCAGTACAACCACAGTGCTCCTCCAGTCCCTCCCAGTACACCTGAGTTCATTCCCAGTCCCTCCCAGTTTCCCCCAGTGTCTTCCATAGTCAGCTCCAGTGTCCCCCAGTCTTCCCCACAGCGTTCCCAGTGTCCCCTGTTTGTCCCATTTATCCCCCAGTGTCATTCCCAGTATGTCCCAGCATGTTTCAGTGTGTACCCCCACAGTCCATCCCAGTCCACCCAGATTCCCCTCAGCATTCCTCGTGTTCCCAGGCTGTCCCAGTCCTTCCCAGGGTCACTCCCAGTATGTCCCAGTGTCTCTCACAGCGTTCCCAGTGTCTCCCAGTATGTACCAGTCCTCCCCAGTGTTTCCAAGGACAGTTTAATGTCTCAGGGTTGCCGTGGCAGCCAAAGCCAGCAGTGGGGTCAGTGCAGTGTCCATGGCCACGGCCCCTTGCAGTGGCCCAGTGCAGCTTGGGCTGATGATCCACCCTCACAGCTGGCCCAGGGCAGGTCTGCATTGGTTTTGGTGGCACCTTGGGCTGGCACACACCTGAGGAGTGTGTCTGTTTTCATGGGGAAACTCGGGAGTTTTAGATTGCTTCAAAAATAGACAAAGGGAAAGCCCCTCTTAGGCTGGGTGCAGCCAGCTCTGCAAGCACAGCAGGTCCCAGGTGAGCGAGGACAGACAGGATGGGCTTGGGCAATGTGGAGCAAGGCTGTCCACACTGAGCCAGAGCTCAAGGCACAGCTGCTCTGAGCAGGCCAGAGCTCCTGAGGGGAGAGCCTGGGTCAGTATCAATCACAGAATGCTGCAATCGCCTCTGCTCTAAACAGAAATGTAATAAAATACACCCTTTGAAAGAGAACACTGTATTTCTTACAAGCTCTTTGAAATCTTTCTCCATAACTGCACTAGGAAAACTTTAATGGCCCTCTCAGGGCTTTGGTGTTGTTTACATCAGACTCAGTCCCTGAGAGTGTCTTCAAAAATCTTCTCAAGAACTCAAATTTAAACTCCAAAGTTTCTTGAAGTTTTAATGGGTCCCACTGAGGGACACGACTGAGAAAGTGTCCCCAGGTTCCAGTTAGAGCAGAACCCTGGAGGCACTGATGACAGGTGGGGACAAACAAGGCAAAGGTGTCTCTGGCGCTGAGCAAACCTGGATGTGTTTCAGGAATGCAAAGGGCCAAGGCTGAGCCCCAGCCCCTGGCAAGGCAGATCCTGTCCCTCCCTCCTTGCTCAGGGCTCTTCCCGGGATGGGCACTGCCATGTGGGGATGTGCCATGCCAAGGGCAGGACCATGGGGCGGCCCCTGCCCGGCTGCTGAGCAGGGACAAGGAGGCCATGAGGCCCCAGGGCTGCAAGGGTCACTTGTCCCCTCGTGGCCTCAGGCCCAGGGCCAGCAGCCATGGCCAAAGGGCTGCACAGGTTGGCTCTGTCAGGGCCTTGCAGCTGCTGCACATCCCTGTGCCCTGTGCAGCCCAGGCTGTCCTGCGGTGTCCCTGCCCTGGCCTCTGTCCCTGCAGGCTGTCGTCATCCCCCGGCTGCCCCACCTCGCTGGCCCCTTCCTTTGCTGACAGCTCTGCCTCCTGCCTGCCCCTGCCTGGCCACACAAAGCCTTGGCCTTGAGACCCAAAGGGTTCATTCCATTTTTACCGTGCCTGTGAACTTCCAGCACAGGAACAAGGCATGCAGGGGCTGCTTTCCCAGCAAGGATGGCTGGAAGACAAGAAGAAGACATCTGGCTCAAGGGTGCAGTGATAGAGAAAACAAGGACTGAATCTGGGAACTCGGGGTGGGATTTATGGAAATGGGTAAATTGTAATTGGCATTTAGCGACTGTATATGAGCAACACACTGGTAGAATTACATGTCCACGTCAGGTTAGGAGTTATCCCATGTTAGACCTCAGGCCTGAATAAATGATCCCCTCTGAAATAGCAAATGAGTGTTAAGGAGCCTCATTCTGATATTTCAGAGATTTGGTGGCAGCGGGGCCTCACAGAACCAAGGAGTCAGCTTGAGCAAACTCATGGAACAAAGGGTCCATGGTGACACAGCGGAACCCCATGGAACCAAAATCCATTTTGGCACACTGGGCCCACACTGAACCAATGGTCCATTGTGATACTGCGGATCCAAGGAGACCATTGTGACACTGAGAAACCTCTTGGAACCAAGGGGCCATTCTGACACAGCAAGGCCTCGTGGAGCCATGGGTCCATGGTGACACTGCAGAACCTCTCGGAACCAAGGTGACCGTGTTCTGCTTCGGAACCTCATGGAACAAAGGGACCATGGTGACACTGCAGAACCAAGGAGACTGCTGTGGGCAGTGAAAGCTCATGGAACCAGAAGTCCAATGTGACACAGAGTGGCCACATGGAGCCAAGGGGCCACTGTGACACTGTGGATCCAAGGAGACCATTGTGACTGAGGAACCTCATGGAACCAAGAGTCCATTGTTCCACTGCGGATCCTGTGGAACCAAGGGGAGCACAGTGACATTGCGGGGCCTCATGGAACAATGGAGACTCTTCTGACACTTTGGACCCACTGGAACCAAGGGGCCATTAGAGCATGGCAGGGCCTCGTGGAATCAAGGGCACTACAGTGAACACTGTGGGTGTCCATGGGATGAAGGGGCCATTCTGACACCGTGGAACCAAGGATGCCATTGTGACACTATGGGCCATCATGGAACCACAGGTCCACTGTGACACAGCAGGGCCTCATGGAACCATGGAGGCCATTTTGGCACTTTGAGGCCTTGTGACACCAAGGAGGCATTGTGGCACTCCAGAGCCCTGTGCAGCCAAGGGGACCATAGTGACTCTGTGGGGCTCAGTGAAACCAATGGTCTGTTGTGACACTGCAAGGCCTTATGGCATCGTGGAGACCATTGTGACACTACAGGCCCCATGGATCCAAGGAGCCATTGTGACACTACAGGCCCCATGGATCCAAGGAGCCATTGTGACACTACAGGCCCCATCGATCCAAGGGGCCATTGTGACACTACAGGCCCCATGGATCCAAGGGGCCATTGTGACACTACAGGCCCCATGGATCCAAGGAGCCATTGTGACACTATAGGCCCCATGGATCCAAGGGGCCATGGTGACACTACAGGCCCCATGGATCCAAGGGGCCATGGTGACACTACAGGCCCCATGGATCCAAGGAGCCATTGTGACACTACAGGCCCCACGGATCCAAGGGGCCATTGTGACACTACAGGCCCCATGGATCCAAGGGGCCATTGTGACACTATGGAGTCTTGGCAGGCCAAGGGGCACTTGTCACACTGTGTGGCACCATGGAACCAAGGGGTCCATTGTGACACTTCAGGGCCCCATGGAACTAAGGATCCATGGAACAGTGCAGGACTCCATGGAACCAAAGGTCCACTGTGACATTGCGGGGCCTCATGGAACCCTGGAGGCCATGGTGACACTTTGAGGCCTTGTTGAATCAAGGGGCTCTGCAGGGCCTCATGGAACCAAGGAGACCCTTCTGACACTGGGAGTCCCCATGGAACCAAGGGTCCATTGTGATACTGCGGCACCAAGGAGACCCCTGTGACATTGCAAGGCCTCATGGAAGCAAGGGACCATTGTGACACTATGGAGCCCCATGGAAACAAGGGACCAGTGTGACACATCTGGGCCTCATGGAACCAAGGATCCAACATGACACCACCACTGTGACACTGCAGGGCCCCATGGAAACAAGGGAACAGGTAACAGGTCTGGTTGGCTTGGCCTGACTGGTCCAACTGTCTGGCATGTCAAGTGTCTCTTCTCATTTACCCCTGAAACACTGGGGCTCTGGGCTTTCCTTCAAATGGAAAAGAACTGCCCTTCTCTCTCAAGCATCCATGGCCTAAATGGGTTTCCACCTCCAAAATTCCCAAAATCCAGGAATTATTCATAGACAAAAGCTGGCATTACCAACAAGTCTGGCTGGCCTTGTCTTCCTCAGAGCTGGGTCTCACCTGCCCTCAAACACTGGGGTGTTGGGATCTGTGATATTTAGATGCTCCCGAGATTGTAGAAAGTCTCTGTCTTTCAGCCCCGCTGCCAAAGAAGGACTCGTAATTCCTCTGCGCTGGTTTTCAAGGTTGTTTATTTCTTCTTATCTAAAATGTTTTCTCTCTGACCTGCAGCAGGTCTGTCTTGCAGGACAGTGTGTGGGGCTCTGCCCCTCAGTGGGATGTTACAAACATTATATACCAAAAACTACGTGTGCTATATTTACAATAATGTGCCAATACCTATCACCCATGCTGAACAGTGTGTCCCCAGCCTAAACCAACAGAAAAATGCCAACAGCACGGTGAAACATGGAGGACATGAAGAAGAAGAAAAAGGACAAGGCACACCCAGTTTCCTTCATCTTGCCTCCTTTGAACCCCTTATCTAGAATCCTAAAATTCTACTTTTGCACCCTAATTACTATTTTTGCCACATTAATTAATACTTATATCAAACACTCAGAGCTTGTAATTCACACTGTAAGATTGAAAACTCTTTTCCATGGACAGAGATCAGAGACAGTGTCTCTCGGGGCTCTGTACAGGGGGGTTCCTGACCCCCTGCCAGGGTCCCAGACCTTCCAGGGCAGCCAGAGGGATGCTCTGGATTCCCACATCTCCCCCTCCTTTTTGAGCCAAGAACCCTTCTTTGACAGCTCTGTCCATGGTCTGCCACATGCACTGAAGCAAGCACAGCACAAGCATCAGAAGGATTACAATTCCCTATAAATATTTACAACTGTTTTCAAATTTTCCTTCTACAGCTGTGAAAGGTTAAACAAATTGAACACACCATCCATCTAAGATTTAGTTTCCCTCCAGGTGTGTTTTCTCTCATGATACCTCTTCACATTTATCACTCTTGTGTCCATGCGTCCACAATAGATGTTCAACTGCTGCTTTGTTCTCATTTCACACTTAGCTAACAAATCACTCAGTGCAAAAGGAACAGCATGGGCATCTTTACTCTGCCCACAACCTCTTTTGATCCAACTGTGCCAAGGCTCTTTTTGATGCCACTTGCTGTGAAAGCAGAACCATTCCAGATTTCCGAGCCTTTTGTCCATGTGTTAACGTTATCGTTGTCACAATCTGGATCACTTCATTCATTAGATTTTTTTCCTTCTTGCTCTTTTATCAAAGTCATGCTGCGTGTTAACAAAAGATCTCCCAATGCAGCATGGACTGTCCCTGACATCCGTAGGGATAGCAAATCAAACTGTGTTCTTAGAAATGAAAAAGATCTGTGGCAATTTTTTTGAAACCTGGTTGGATGGTTTGTTCGACATCTTAGTGTAGATACACCAAGATGATGCTTCTTTACAAATTCTGTGGTTTGGTGTGACTTCTATTTTATCTTTGTTTTGTGCCACTCCGAAAAGCCGTATTGTTATATAAAAATTCATTTTTGCCACAACTTTCCAGTTCTCAGGGCTCATAAGGAGCTGCAGAAAGAAACCCCATCCAAACACCACCTCCATTCTCCACATTGAGAATGCACTTGCAAAACTGTTGGAGGGATGTCTTTTGGAATCAGCCATTTGTTCCCTGGCAAATTCAAACATGTTGAAAAGGGCTTTTCTGGCCTTGAGTGTTTCAGACTGATGGTGTCAACCCTGATGTGCTGCCCAGAGCTTCCCAAACATTTCTCTTGATTGAAACATGGACAAAACCACCCCATTGCCCAAGGCAATCAGTGAGAAGATGAGGCACAAGTATAACACTTGATCAAACTGCAGGCCTCATTCCCCGTGGGAATCTGGAATGCAACATCAACATCTCCCTTTCCTGAAATGGGAAGACGACAACTCAAGTCCCAAAGTCCTCTTTTTGCACATAGAACAAAGAAATGTCCACTGTCTTGACACCTGCTCACGTCTGCGTGCTGACTTCTCTGCTTCTGGAGCCAGGATCTGCTTTCCTCTGAACTAGACAAGATCTCAGGCATCCTGCTGACACCCACTTTCCACCCCTGTGAAAACACAAACACAATCCTTGCCCAAAGTTATTAATTTGAATGTTTATTTTGATTTGATCTGTCCAGTGTCTGGGACTCTCCTCACGTTTCACCTGATGATCAGTGAAGTGGGCTTTACAAAATAATTATTTCAAAAGATTAAAATACACAAAATCTCCAGCCTCATTCCAACCTTATTTCAAGCACTCCTTCAATTTTTTCTCCTTCTTTTTTGAAACAGGAATGTTGAAAAATATAAAACATAATATAAAACAAGACAAATGACCTCAATGATAAAATGGATAAAACTTACCAAAACCAACAACAATTAAAGAAGGTTCAAAAGAAAGAGTTTCTAAATAACATATAAAAATTGAACAAAGCACAATCATTAGAAACATTGTGCCAGCACTTCAGAGTCTGCAAACATTGAAGCATTTGTTTCCAGTGAAAATCCTTGTCATCCTTTCCCAGGCAAGGCTGACAAGTTTCACCTCAAAGCTGCCTCAGCTGTTACATCTGTAGGATCGAATCGGTAGGTCAAAATGACCTGTATAGGATTCATTTTTGTGCAGAAACCTCTGGATTTTGCTGGCAAACTCATCTGTCCAAGTGAAAATCAGGGCCTGGCCAGGACCCAAACTTTAAACTGCAGTGATGTCCCCTAACATATTATCTAAAACCAAGCTTGTACCAACAATACATATATGATACTTAAAACATAACAACCTATCATAACATTTTCACATAAAATAAACACTTGAAGTTCAAGATGACAAATCTATCAGATGACACAAGGATGCATTTTCCTTGAAACTTCTTTGAGGGAAAGAGGATGTCAGTTGGAAGAAATCATAAGATCAACAGTTGACAAAAGGCTGTCAAAATGTTTCAGGCATCTCCCTCTGAGATCTTCTGAAAAACATTTCAGAATGGTAAAAAATAGAAATGCAATGATTCCACTCACAAGTGATATAAAAACAAACCAGAAGGTCCACCTAGAAAAATGCACAATACAGTTAGAAGCCAAAATGAGACTTCAAAATGGCATGCAACCGGGATAAGATTGCATAAAGGACAATAAAACATAGGAAAATTTGCTATGAGAAGCCAAAGCACAAGGCTTCACCTAATAATATGATAAAATTTCTTAACAATAACATTTATAAAGTACTTAAAAATAAAAGAAAGGATTTGAAAACAACAAACTCCCTTTGTATCATTATATAAAGAAATAACAGACTATAAAAACTATTAAATGATGAAATCAATCTCAGAAAAACCAAAAGAAATTCCTTTAAGACTCTTATATATTGATAAACTTATAATAAAAAAACAAAAGACTGAAACAAAACCAAGGATCCAACAAACTGTGTCTACTCCTTAAATCAATGTTCATCAATTTTTCATGACCTCCTTTTCAGTCAAAATCCTTCCATCCTTAAAGAAAAATTACTAAACTTTGTTAGCTAAATAAACTTGACCTTTGAAAAACTTAAAATAATTTTTGAATCAAACAGTACTTAATATTAAAAAAATCTTGGTAAAAAAATCCCAAATTATATTAACTTTATAAAATCCATATGTATCAAATTAATAATATCTAAATTCATTATCAATTAAACCTTTATAAAACTTAACTTCTTCAGGGCTCAAACCGAAAATAAAACCTGAAGTGATATACTCTAACTAAACAATACTTAAACTCAAACCAAACTATATAAAAATCAATCCCATCATCAATAAAATGTTAAAGTACAACCTAACTTAAACCTTAATATAATCAATTACTAAAAACTCATGCTATTTAATTTTCTATTTCAATTTTCATTATGCTAAGATGTCCCTTTCTCACATTGTGTATCCCACACAATGATACCCTGTCACACAACAAAGAAACAAGCAATTTTGATTCTTTCTTCTGGTCCTCTTCCACAATCTTCATGTGTCTTCTGTAAAATTGTTTTGGTTAAACAGTAGTTGAAGTGCTCTGAGAAATCTTCCATCCCGAACTTGGAGGATCCTTTCAAGTTGCTCTCCCCATATGTTTGACTGAATGGATGCAGTGTGTTGAGGTGTATCATTTTTGCTGCAGGCCCTCACCATTTCTTCCAACGAGGGTTGACCAGGCAGTGTCTTGATGATTTGTCTGCATTTTCTGTTGGCATTTACAAATGCAAGAGCTCGAATCAAGCGTGGTTTTGCTGTTTCTTCATTCACTTGCCCGTTCACTGCTTGTGTGAGACACTCAAGGAATGAAGTAAAAGGTTCTGAAGGTCCTTGCCTGATCCCTGTGTAGATGTTTTCAGGTGTTCCTGCTGATGGAGTTTGTAAAATTGCATTGCATGCTGCATTCTTGATGTCAATCAACACATCCCGTGGTAGCTCTTTAATCTGTTGTCCTGTATTATCATTTGGTCCCAGGGGTTCCACAGTGGTTTGAGTGTCATTACTCCGGCTGGCTCTCCGTGGGACCCTCTCATACTGGCGCCATGAACAGGGACACCTTTGCTTAAATGCGGATTGCTTAAATGCGGAAGACTCTGAAGAATCAGGCAAGCACCTGATTTGGGAGCTGGAGAGCTGGAGGTAGGAGAGGCCTGGTGAAGAAGGAGACCAGAGTCCAGAGCTTAAGCGGCTGATCAAGCCCCTGCTGAGGTAAGACCGCGATGGAATTAGACATGACAATTAAATTACTGACAACTATCCTGTCTAAGAGAGGTGAGGACACCAAAGAAGCAGATGTCATAGCCCTAATAAAATGACCACATAAAAAAGGAAAGATTTCTGACCCTGCTCTGCTGTTTAGTGAATCTGAGTGGCAAGAGGTAGGAAACTACCTCAGGGACATTATGACAGAAGGTGGAAAAATGGAAAAGAAGCCAGAGAGTTAGGAGTTACTTGGAAATCCATCATCAAAACTTTAGAGACTATGAAAGCTGAGAAAAAGGTGGCTGCCATAGCCATTGAGGCTTTGGGAGGCGATGTAAAACCAGTTCTTTCCAAACCATCATGCATTGCTAACATTTTTGGATTTGGAAATGTCCCCATGAAAGGAATCTCTGCCCCTGTTTGCTCTAATTTGCAAGAGTTGCTAAATAATCCATCACAAAAAGAGGAGGTTGCCCCATCAGAGTCTGCTGCAGCTGATCAAAAATTAGAAAAAGTAACTGATCCACCTTCAGGAGAAGCAATAGTTATGGAAGCAGTGCCTGAAGCAGTAGAGACAGAAGAAATTCCTGAGCCAGTGGGTGCTGCAAAGCCGAAAAAGTGAGTTTCGGCTTGTGGGCAGAAAGGAAAAAGAAAAGAATGCCGCCCTTCCCTGTACCCTCTGCCTCACATAGCGTCAGATGAATCTGTGCCGTCGGCTGAGTCCGAGGGAGAGGAAAAAGATACAGTTAGAAGGTCAAAGTACTCTGAATCTAAGAACAAAGCTAAAAAATCAAATTCTAATGACTCAATCCAAGAAGTGTTAAAGAAATTAGCAGAATTAACCATACGGCAGGAACAACTGGAAAAACGAAAAGAGACTGTGCCAGTGCTAAAAACTATTCCTACATCCCTTTCTGTCCCAATCCCAGTGACACCCCCTGTGGAGCCTACTGCTCCACCGATGCCCGGATGCCTTGCAATACCCCTGCAGGCACCAAGGCCAGAAAAAATCCAATTCAGCAACGATGGTCGGGTGTGATTCGAGATGCTATCATAGAAGGTGAGTGGCAGGCTGCCAGTTCTCTTCCTTGCCCTGTAATAGTCAGTAATAATCAAGCAAATGGGGAACCTCATGATTGGAAAATACTGCAACAAGCAAAACAAACAGTTACTACCCATGGTATTCGATCAGAAGCTGCCCGACAAATTATTCAGTTTATTTTTACAGCAGATGTCCTTGCCCCTGCTGACTGTGCAAGAGTTGCTTCCTTTCTCCTCACTCCATCTCAGTATTTGTTGTTTGAAAGAGAATGGAAATGATTAGCAGTTGAAGAAGCAAATAAACATTTAATAGTAGGAGACCCTCTATATGGCATACAGGCAGATATGCTAACTGGGCAAGGACCCTATTCTAACACACAAGTTCAGCTACAATATCGTATTCAAATGCACCAAATTGCACAGACTTTAGCCCACCGAGCTCTTTTGTCTGTACCTGATAAGAAAAAACCTGCACCCTATACCACTGTCCGTCAGGGAAGCACAGAGCCCTATGGACAATTCCTAGACCGTTTGTCAGCAGCAATAAAAGACAATGCAGATTTGCCACCTGAACTCCAGGAACATATGTTCCTCACTCTCGCTTTTGAAGGAGCAAATCCTAGAATGACAGCAATCCTGGTAACATTACCACAAGGGAGCCCAGTTGACGAAATGCTTATGAGAGCCACTCAGGCAGAACAGAATAATCAGACAGCTGCCTCCACGGCAGCGATGAAAGTAACATTAAAGGAATGAGGTCATGTAATTGCAGCTGCTCTGTCTGGAAGCAGAGGCAAGCAAACTAAAATAAAAGGTCAAAGTAACAAAAAGATTGAAACTGGTACCTGCTTCCGATGTGGTGAATTTGGTCATATGCGGCGAACCTGTTCCAAAACTGTTTGGTGTCGTGTGTGTAACTCTGATCCTCATTCTACTGTTGCCTGTACTCGCAGACCGTCGGGAAACATGCAGAGCAGCGCGAGGGGTCTCTGTGCAAAGACACAAGTACAGACCCCTTCGATGCAGCACACCCCTTTGACACAGATGAAAAATACGGTTTCCTATACCAGCGCGTCCCAGCCACCCGAGGGAGTCTCGGAGTGGACATGGCAACCACAGTAGAGGCAACCCTGAGCAGCAAAGAGGCAACATTGATTCCAGCTGAAGTAAAAGGCCCTACGCTCAGTGCGGAGTCTCGAGTCGGAGGACTTGTACTTGGCAGGTCGTCAACAAGTAAACAAGGAGTAATTGTATTACCCGGTGTGATAGATGCAGATTTCATAGGGCAAGTACAAATCATGGCCTATGCTTTACAACCACCTGTAACAATTCCCAGAGGCAGCAAGATTGCACAAATACTTCCCTATGAAAACTTTCTTACACATCGAGAGTATTATGAGAAACTCAAAAAACAAGGCTAAATTGCTAAAATAAGGGGAAATAAAGGTTTTGGATCCTCTGGATATGATGTGTTTTTCACAATGGACCTTAATAAAAGACCATATCAGAAAATTCTGAAAAAAGGCAGTCAACAAATCAGTTTAGAACCATTGCTAGACTCTAGAGCAGATGTCACCATCATTAATCAAGAGATGTGGCCTCAGGCATGGGAATTACAGTCTCCAATTACACAAGTAGTGGGAGTGGGAGGTGAAAAAGCACCAAAACAAAGTAAAGACTTAATTACTTTGCAGTTTGAAGATGGCCAAACAATTGTAATTCAACCATATGTAATGCAACTTCCACACACTTTACCAGGGTTGATTGGACGGGATGTTTTGTCACAATTGGGACTGGTCCTGACAACAGATCAGCATTTGTGCCACAGTCACCGGGTGGCAGCCGCCCATTCTAAAAATTACATGGTTAACTGAGAAACCAGTGTGGGTAGACCAGTGGCCGATGACCTCAGAAAGGCTGTGCATTGCAGAAGAGTTACTGCAGGAACAGCTAAAAGCAGGTCACATTCAACCTTCCACAAGCCCATGGAATATTCCTATATTTGTCATCCTGAAAAAATCTGGCAAGTGGCAACTTTTACATGATTTACAAAAACTTAATGATCAAATGTTAGCTATGGGTGCACTGCAACCTGGCCTTCCTGCTCCTACAATGATCCCACAAAATTGGCAAATCGGAATAATAGACTTAAAGGACTGTTTTTTCACAATTCCTTTACACCCTGAGGATGCACAGAGGTTTGTATTTACTCTGCCATCTGCCAACCGTGCAGCCCCTGCCAAACGCTATGAATGGGTCGTTTTACCCCAGGGGTCCAGAAACAGTCCAAGTATGTGTCAAATCTTTGTGGATTGGGCACTTCAGCCTGTGCAAAAGCGATGGTCTTACATGTTAATTTATCACTACATGGATTATATTTTGTTTGCTGCTGAATCTGCTTTAACAGAGAGTGAATTACAGTGGGTCATCAACCATTTGCACTCCTGTGCACTGACTGTCGCCCCTGAAAAGGTCCAGCGTTCTGCACCATGGAAATACCTGGGTTGGCTCACCTCGGACGCTCAGATCAGGCCACAAAGGGTAACCATCACTGCACAGAGCAGTGCCCTGCATGATGCTCAAAGGCTTTTGGGAGACTTACAATGGGTCCACAATATAGTTGGCATCACCAATGATGACCTCCTCCCCTTCCAGTCTTGGCCGCATGGCACCGAGGCACACAGTCCCCACACCTGTTCTCCAGAACAACAGGCTGCCGTGGATGCGGCAGCTCGTAAGATTAAAACAGGATGGAGTAATCGCTGATTGCCAGATCAGCCATTATCTCTTCTGATCTGCAATGCCACCACTTCTCCCCTTGCCATTATCCTACAACGGCAAAAGAAAAAGGGGGAGGACACGGCGATCATTCTTGAGTGGGTGTTTTTGCCAGTGCAACCAAGGCATCGTATTTTGAGTTGTTCAGAAGCATTAGCAGCTTTGGTAAGGAAAGGGAGGGACAGAATCATTGAACTGGATGGAGCTGAGGCTGCAGACATCAGCATTCTGGTCCGTGGAGATGATTTTGAATGGCTCCTGCGGCATCGATTGAAGTGCAAGAAGCCTTGACAGGCTATACAGGAACTGTACATAACAATCGACCTAAAGGGCCTCTTTGGAAGATGCTTGAGCGATACGAGTGTCTCAAAAGGCCACTCCATTCTGAAAGGCCTGTTAAAGGGCCAACAGTGTTTACGGACGCAGGGCGAAAAATGAAGAAGGCTGCATGTGTGTGGCAATCAGAAAATCACTGTCAGAAGCACATAATTGTTGGGGAACAGAGAGACAGCCTCCAAACCTCAGAGCTGAAAGCAGTGTGCTGGGCTTTTGGAAATTGAAATAATACACCTGTAAACACAGTATCAGATTCATTGAAGATGCTTTGCTATGAGAAACAAAAAATCAGCAGCTTGGGGAACTGTTTGTACAATTACGTACCACACTTCAGCAAAGAGAGCAGGAATTATTAGAAGCCATCAATGGAACATTGGATTAGAAGAAGGCAATGCACAAGCAGATGAAGCAGTCAGTTGTTTTGCAATAACACCTCCAAGAAACAAATTCAAAGAAGCCTGAAAAACCATGAAATGTTTCATCAAAATGCAAAATCATTGCATTGACAGTACAGAATTCCCTTAGCAGACACAAAAGGAATTGTTTGTTCCTGTCCTCAGTGTAGTCATCATTGGCCGGGTATAGGGTTGGAAACTAACCCAAAAGGTTTAAAAGTATTACAAATTTGGCAAATCGATCTAACACATGTTCCTGAATTTAGAGTCTAAATATGTCCAGGTAACAATTAATACATACTCTCATTTCATTTGGGCCACTGCACAGGCTGGAGAAAAAGCAGTACATGTAGAAAGACATTTAACAGCCTGTTTTGCAGTTATGGGAGTGCCTGCAGAAATAAAAATGGACAATAGCCCTGCTTACAGTAATTTACGGGTTTGCTAGATTTATGACAACATGGGGGGTGAAGCATACTGGGGGAATCCCACACTCACCTACAGGACAAGCAATAGTTCAGAGAGCAAATCACACAATAAAAGAATACTTGAGGAAACAAAAGACAACAGCGATTGATGCAAGTAAATGGTTAAATAAAGTATTGTTTAACTGAATTACCTGTCCCTAACAGAAGGAAGAGAGAGGCCTCCTGTTGTTATACATCATCAGGCCATTCAAAATAGTCAAAATCAAACCATTCCTGGGATGCAAGTTCATTATAAAAACATGACTACAGGCAACTGGGAGAGACCCAGTCCAGTGTTATTTATCGGTCGAGGATATTTTTGTATTTCTACAGGGAAAGGACCTTTGTGGGTCCCTAGCAGATTTGTCCACCCCCCATAACAACTCCAGAAGAACGGAGGAGATATCAACATCAGCTCTATCTCCAACCAGTCTACGTTAGACTCTACAACGAACTTGGACCAATCCCACCTTCCAAAGAAGATATCTTGTCAACAGTAGTGACAGAACAATCATTTGGACTGCTAGCTTGTAATGCTGTGTTAAGCAAGTGCTATAAAAACGCAGCTTTTGGGAATTGTGGAAAGCAATTAAACTTTAAGTATTAAGCTGTGGTAATTGTAGAGAGAATTTTGTTATACATTGTAACCGCTTGCAAAATGATTATGCTTTATGCTTAGGCTGCAAAAGCATCTTTGATATTACCTTTGAAGACAATTCTAGAGTATTTCTGAACCTTAGGCCAAATCAGCCTTTTACAGAAACTTGGATGCCGGAGAGCATTGACAGCCGAAATGAAGCTTTTCTTTGGTGGGCTTTGAACAAGGCTTTAGCTGTTGTCTTTTTTACAAAAAGAATGCAAGCTCGTGGCCTGTGGTGTTCATTTTGCCAGTTAGGAACAAGAATTACAAAATGATGAAATTGTTTCATTTGATTATAGGGCTGATAGGATTGACAAAACTTTCCTTAAAGAAGACAGCATGGATTAACATCCAACCACAAACAAATATGTGGATTACCTGGGCCAATCAGACAGGGCAAAAATCATTCTGTTTATCACCAGCTACCCCTTCTGATCCCTTTTGTACTTGCTTAATCGGAGTTCCTTTGAACAATCTGACAGAATTCAGGCCTTGGACAAAAAGTAAAGTATATCCCAAGCCTGAACAAGCAGCAGATGAGTTTTGTACTACCACCTATGAAACAAAAGTTGTTCCAATTAATTGGTGCAAACAACTCAATGTTTTGGCAAACCCCTTTGGGTCCCAAGCACTCTTAATTGCAAAAGGACTGAATGTTACAGGTATAGAACCTCAGGAGCTTGACATTTTAGGGTCTGCTCCAGGAAATTACTGTCTAGTTTTTGGATTTCAGAGAAAGGACATTAGCTCAGAAAACCTTTGGGCATGCAAGCTAAGAAGTAATAGCACTTGGATTGGCCCTGGATCCCCTTGCTACAACAACATTACCGCTTATTGTGACAATTGGATTTGGCCTGTTCCATGGTTCAGGGCCACGGCACAGATGTTACCTCCAGGAGTATTCCTCATTTCTGGGGATCGTGCCTGGCTTGCCATACCTGCTAAAGTAGCAGGAGGACCGTGTTACTTTGGCAAATTAACATTATTTGGCCCCAGCATCCAACAGGTACTCAGCATAAGTCACAAGTCTCAATGTGTTAAGCGTAGTGTACACCAATTAGACTTAGGGCCTGACTGCAGAGATGATGTTCGATTGTGGGGACAACATCTGTCGTTTTAGCAGCAATTTTTGCACTAGAAGTTACTTCTGCCTGAGCTTTTGAACTAATGAGACGACTACCTTGTTGGACAGGGAAACAAATTAATATCACCTCCAAAATATTAAGTGAGCTCACCACTGACGCTGACAGTATACGACATGCTGTCTTAAAGAATTGTGCTACAATTGATTTCTTGTTACTGGCTCAAGGACATGGCTGTGAGGATTTTGAAGGAAAGTGTTGCATGAATCTTTCTGATCACTCTGTTTCCATTCACAAGAGACTTTCCCTACTTCAAGAAAATATGAAAAAGCTTACTATTGTTGAAAATCCTTTTGACAAATGGCTCCAAGGATGTGGAATGACTGGATGGCTGAAAAGGAATTAGATTCCTTCTTGTCACTTTTGCTGTGCTTATTATCTTTGGCTGTATTTTTTCATGTATGGAGAAAAGTTCAGAGTCTAATGTAGATAGAGCCTGGGTTGTCCAGAAAGAAAAAGGGGGATGTGTAGAGGAATTTCTCATGGAACAAGGGCATGATATCCTAGATGATATTTCTTTGCAGAAACTGGACAATCCTGGCCTCCAGATTACAGAGTTACTTTAAAGTATTTAGGACATCCTTGAAAGAACAATAAGCTTTGTACAAACACAATAATTAATGCTGGACACTGAAAACTGTCACGTACTATAACCTGATAAGACACTTAGAGTGTAACAGCCAATCTAGAAGTGACTTGCATATGTAATCATAATATGTTAGCCAATGAATATTAATTAGGTCTTGTATTATGTAAGGTGATAAATGTATAAAATATGGGGAAATTAGACAATAAAGAAGGATGATATCTGGCCATATTGGTTTGAGTGTCATTATTCCGCCGGCTCTCCGTGGGACCCTCTTCACTCAGCTGAGCGGTGACAGCAGGCCCAGCCCAGCTGGGGATGGCTGCAGGTACCTGCGCTGTTCTGTGGAAGAGGCCACGGGTGTGTTTCTGCTCTTGTGTGCGCTGCACGGCTGCACCTGGCAAAGAGCGAGTGCAGCCTGAGCTGAGGGGCTGCGGGAGAGGCCGGAGAACACAGCCCAGCCCTGCGCTCCCCAGGCAGGGACAGCCCTGGGATGCCCCAGGGCATGGAGCACGGCTGTGGGGTGTCTGCCCTGGCCCCTATTCCGTCCTGTCCATGGGCAAGTGCCCAGGGCATGGGATGGGATGGGATGGGATGGGATGGGATGGGATGGGATGCCATGGGATGCAATGCAATGCAATGCAATGCAATACAATGCAATACAATACAATGCAATGGGATGTGACCCAGCTGGCCGCAGCCACCAGCCCAGCAGCACAGCTCTGCCACTCACCCTTCTGCTGAGGCTTGAACTGCACCACCTCTTCAGTCTCCTGTGCTGGGCCAGCTCCAGTGCCTTCTTCCTCTTCCTCCACCCAGGCCAGCTTGGGCACTCTCGGGGGTCTCTGCTCCATGTCAGTGACTGGATTTGTGATGATTTGCAGGAGAGATGCCTCGGAAAAGCTCCGAGTCAGCAAGGCCTGCAGTCATGACTGGAAGGCACCTTCAAGAGAGAAGCCTCAGGAAGGCTACAGGACAGCAAGTCCTGCACTCTGGTCTCAAGGGCTCCTGCCACAAGGACAGGAGACTCCTGTCAAGGATTGTGGTCTGGCCTCGAGGGCACCGGTGGCAGGGATGGGAGATGCCTCTGGGGCACCAAGTCCCATGGTCTGCCCTCGAGGACACCTGCAGAAGAGAAGCCTTGGGAAGGCCACGAGTCACCAAGTCCTGTGGTCAGGCCTCGAGGTCAGCTGCAGGAATAACACCTCGGGAAAGCTCCGGGTCAGACACGAATGAGTGCGCTGTGCGGGGGCTCCTCACGGCACCACTCTGTCCCGTCCTGTCCCGTCGCGTGCTCCGAGCACTGTGGCATGGTCTTGTCACCGCCAGCTCCTATGTCACCCCGTGTCACAAAGGGTCCTTGGACACGCTGTCCCGTTCCATGCCACGGTGACCATGCTGCACCGTGTCACAAAGGGCCCCTGCACACACTGCCCCCTGCTCTGGGGCCGCCCCCAGCCCACCCAAAATGGCTCAGGTTGGAAGGAATCCCTCACCCCAAGTGTCTAAGACAGCCCGACAGGATCTTTAGGAACAGCTCAAACCATCAGCAAACGCTGCCCTGCCCTGCAGGCTCAGGGCAGCAGAAGGAGCCCCCAGGGCTGCCGAAGCAGCCGTGCTGGGAAGGGCACGGGGCCTTCACAGAAGCTGGCACAGCTTCCTTGGGACACGTCCCGGCTGGTGGCCATCCTAAACCCGCGGGTGTGACAGAGACAAGGAATGTGTGGGCCAGGGCAGGAATGCTGCTCTGACCCCTGGAGCCCGGGGAGCGCTGACATCAGCAGGTGTGGCAGAGTCTTTGCCCAAGCAGACCTGCCACCCCCCGAGCCCTGGCAGCGCTGGTGCCCATCGTGCCCATGACTCAAAAAGCATGAGGGAACCATTTAGCAGATTTAGATGCTGAGAATTCAGCTGAATCAGGGACAGAAAAACTAATGACAGCATTAACCCCTATGAGAGAAATGAAAGAAGTCCCCGTATTCAGTGAGACAGAAGAGAAAGAATTCCTCAAAAGAGGAGCCAAGAAAGATAACAAAGGGAAGTGGAGATTAGCAGATGGGAGGCAAATGTTGAATAAATCCCTTGCCAGGAAAATGCTAGAAGGCATACATGGAACAACACACTGGGGTACACAAGTGCTAAGTGATCAATTTCTAAGGGACTGGGGCTGCATAGGAATTTTTGGGATAGCTAAGCAGGTAATTGAAAGGTGTGTGATATGCCAACAAGTAAATGAGAAGGTCATGAGGAAAACACCAGGGGAGGGTGAGAACTAGCCTTACAGCCCTTTCAAAACATCCAAGTAGACTTTACTGAGCTTCCCCAGGTACAACGGTGGAAGTTTTTACTAGTGATAGTAGGTGACCTGACTCACTGGGTAGAGGCGGTACCCACGGTTAAAGCCAATGCCAATGTTGTGAGTAAAACACTTCTAGAATCAATCATTCCCCGATATGGGATGGTGAACAGCATTGATTCAGACCAAGTGTAAGGCCCTCTGAAGCCCCCACTTTTGCCTACCGATTGCCACGAGGAGAAACCCCTTCCCCACTACAGTACCGGCTTGGAGAGAGCAGCAGTGCAGGTGCAGCTGCTGCACCGTTACGTTAGCTGTTCCGAACAAGGCCTGGCAAGGACTTGGCAAGGAATCAGCAAGGACCTGGCCTGAACACAGCAAGGAACGGCCTACTGCATATTTGCCCACTCTCCTCCTGAAGCTGAGTGAACTTTTGGGGTGACCCTAGTGGTCTCTCACTGAAGACCTCTCATCTACCCCATTACCACTGTGACAGACGGACGGAGATCGAAAACCCTCCTCCGAAGGACTGAGACTGAGACCCCTACCACAGGGAGGGGGGAAGCCACTAATGACAAGACCTGTTCTTCTTCAGTAATTCCAATGGACTTATTCTTCATTGTGTTTGTCCTGCTTCGGTGGTTTCAGTGGACTCACTTGTTCCCCTGCAGCAATTACAATAGACTCTCATTGTCCTGCATGTTCCCCCCTTTTTTCCTCCATGGAGTATAACCGGACCCCTGAGTTGACCAGAATTTTGAAGACTTCCCCGACACGACCAGACGGATCCCCATCGTCCGGACCAGTGAGGATCTCGCCTGTGTTGGTAGCTATTCCCATCCCCCTCTTTTCTCTCTCTCTCTTTATCCTTTTATCTCCTTTCTGATCGCCACTATCATATTTACTGTTTTGGTCCCTAATAAAGGTGCATTTGTTGTGATTAACTGATAGTCCCTTGTTGTTTGCCTTTTTGCACTTTTGGGATCGGTGAAAAGAACCATCACGACACCCCGCACAAGCGGATCATGACACCAAGGAACTCATTTCACCTCTAAAATATTGCAAAAAGTTGTTCAAACCCTGGGAGTAAATGGGAATTACACACTCCATGGCATCCACAGAGTTCTGGTCACACTGAGAGGATGAATCAAACTCTTAAAAGAGCTCTAGATAAGCTGATGTTTGAAACCCAAATGTCATGAATGAAATGTCTCCCTTTGTCCTTATTATGACTTAGAACTCAACCCCAGTCAGATCTGGGGGTGTCACCCTATGAAATGACGTTTGGGTTACCCTTTTTGACCTCACCCCAGAGGGTTGCCACCTATGAGGAAGGGGAAGCCAATGCCAAGAAATATGTTATGTCTATAGCAGAAACCTTAGAAGGGCTAAGACATAAAGGGGCTATTCCTCAAACTACCACCCTGGATTTCAGACTCAATAACATTAATTCTGAGGATTTGATCAAGTAATGATCAAGTCATGGAGAGATCAGCCTCTAACTCTTCAGTGGGAAGGTCCCATTCAGGAACTGCTCACCACCAAATCAGCTGTGTGAACTGCAGAGTGGGGATGGACTCATGCCAACAGATGGACTCAGGCCAACAGAGTTACAGGCCCTGTAGGAAAAACACAATGAGTGGACTGTATGTAACATCCAGACCAGGTGAAACAAGATTGACTCTCAGGCAGAGACTGAAAGACAACCAGAAAAACACCAAGACGCCCAAAGTCAAGCTTCCACCAGCCAGCTTGAGAACTGTCTTCCTGTTTTAATGGGTGAGAATTACCAGCACCTGTTGAGGGGAAGTACACAAGGGACTGTAAAAGGTAATGGGACAGCTTCTTTAAGAAAATAAGACAAAAGAAAGAGGGCAAGACCCCTTTGTTTGCTACCAAGAAGATGGCATAGCCCTGCTGTGGGTAGCAACCCCGTAGGCATGGTAAGGTAGGGACAAAAGGCCATATTGGACCACTGTCATTCCCCAACTGTCTTTGAATACAACAGGGACTGGAGGGCGAGACCGAGCTGGCCTCTGGACCCCTAAGATACACTGACTATGGGTAGCAACCACATAGGCATGATAGATGGGAGTCAAAGCCATCCTGGACCTCTGTTAGGCCCTTTTGTCCATTCCAAATAAGTGTGTCTAAGGAAAACCTGAGATTTTTCTCCTGTTCCCACTGTCCTTGCCCACATCAACAGATGCTAGTATGACTCATTCAAGAGAGAGAGAATTTTTTTTACTTAATTGTTCCAGCAAAATGACTTGTAAAAACAGAAAACGGGGGGTTGTTACAGATGGGTAATCCTATGGTTGACTCTCCCAATTAGGGGGTGAATATTACGTATATGTTAAGAGAAGTTGTGTAGGTGTATAGTTATCTTTCCCTTACCCCTTGCATTGTTATCACAGGATGCCCTCAGTAGTCAGGGCATTTGGGAGGGTCGGCTTGTTACTATGGCAGCGCCTGAGCTCCAGTCAAGGTGTAAGAAAGTGATCTCCACCACTGGACAGCGAAGGAGGAGTGGATTGACAAGATTTTGGGAGGGGCTGGAGGTATAAAAGACAGAATATCCATTTTGTAGATGAGCACATGGTGATTGAATCCTTTGCTCCTGGCACTGTATTCTTTACTTTATTCACTCTTCTGTTGTATTTTGATAAGGTCTGAATAAAACCATATACATTTTTGAAAGTGAAAATTGTTTCTCACATGGGGTTGAGGAATGTGGGGCAAGGTTGTCCACAATGGGTCAGACCTCAAGGTAAAACTTCTCTGACCTGCCCAGACCTCCTTAGGAGCGGCCCTACATCAATATCAATCACAGAATGCTGCAATCAGCTCTTCTCTAAAGAGAACAGTAATAAAAGACACTCTTTAAAATAGGAATACATATTTCTTAGAAGCTCTTAGAAATATTTCTCCATAAGTGTAAAAGGAAACCTTCCAGATGAACTGCACTAGAGCAGAGAGAAATCAAAGCACAGCTATCGCTTCTCAGGACTTGCTTGATCCTAATGAGCCCCGTGGTGCATTTGGAGCTGAGCCCTGAAACCTCAGGGCCTGAGAGGAGATTTCACAAACCTGTCCAGGAGTCAAAGGCAGAGAAAAAACCCAAAGTGTCTCAAAGCATTCTTGGGTGCCACTGAGGTCCATCCCCAACACAGGCTCCTCATGGACTTCTTGGAGGAGAGAATTGCAGGACAGGATTGCACAAAAACCTCTCAGAGACTCAGAGTGAAAAGGACAATCCAAAGTACCTTAAACTCCTTGTGTATCTCAAAGCATCAATGAGCCCCACTGAGTGTCAGCACAAAGCTCTCAGGGGGAGCTAATTAAAACAGATAATTTCAGGCTGTGACTGCACAATCTTTCTCACAGAGTCTGGATCAAAAGGGAAACACCAAGTACCTTAAAAGAACAGAAGAGCCTTGAAGCATTCATGAGCCCCACTGAGTGTTGTTCCTGACAAAGCCTCTCCAGGGACTAATTACAGCAGATAATTGGAGGCCATGATTGCACAAAGCTCTCAAAGACTCCAAGGCAAAAGCCAAAGCCAAAGTGCTTTGAAAAACCTGCAGTCCCTGGGAGCATGAAGGAGCCCCCAGGGCCATTCCTGAGCAAGGCTCCCCAGGGACTCCTTCCAGCAGATCCTTGAGGCCACTGGGATGTGGGCTAGGGGGGGATGCTGAGGGCAGGACAAGGGGCTGACAGTGCCCAGCCTGGCTGGGGCTGTGCCAGGAGGCCCCAGTGCCTCAGGACAAGGTGTCTCCTGACAGCCCTTGGTGGCACAGACCCTGCTGTGCCCCAGGGCACCAGGACTTGGCTTCTCTTTGTCCCCACCTGTCATCAGTGCCTCCAGTTCTCTGCTCTGCCTGGGGCCTGGGGACACTTTCTCAGTCGTGTCCCTCAGTGGGACCCATTAAAAGCCAAAGAAACTTTGGAGTTGGATTCTGACTTGGAGTTCTGGAGAGGTTTCTGCAGCTCCCTCTCAGGGCCTGATGTTCAGGGCCTGAGCACAAAGCCCCAGAGGGTCATTAAAGTCCTTGCGCTGTGTCTGTGCTGCTGAGCTGGGCCGGGCTCCTGGCACAGAGGGTGATCCTGGTAACCAAGGAGAGCTTCAAAAGCACATTTCTCTGGATGAGCAGCTCTTCTCCCAGCCCAGCAGGGCTGGGGCACTGCCTGCAGCCAGCCCGGGCACAGCACAGAGGCACAGAGAGCTTCCATCAGTCAGGGCTGGGAAGGTGCTGAGAAGTGCCTGGGGCAGAATCACTGGCAGCCCTTGGCACAGGAACCTCTGGCTGCAGGACAATGCAGCTGCAGCTCCTGGAGTGATCTCCTACAGCTGGAACATCCCAATGCCCACAGACCCTGTGAGTACAACTCTGAGTATTTCTGTTGCAGGGGAGGTGAAATGCTCATGAAGCTCTGATATGCTAAGGGCTTCTGATCTGTCATAGAATGTTTCCAAAACAAGGATTTTGATAAAAATTAGGACACTTCCTAAGAATTTTTATTCAGTTTCCTGCTATTGGAGAATGGCAGGGAGGGGGGATAAATATTAATGGTTGATTAGGAATTTTGACAAGCACCTGAGACATCCAAACTGTTACTTTTAGTGATCAATAGGTGCACAGGACATCCCTATTGTGCTTGCAGCCACTCTGCCCATGGACAGCACCAGCATCATCTCTGCTGGAGCCATCAGGCTCAGTCTGAGCTGTCCTTTCTCCAAGCTGCAAACAGAACCTGCCCCCAGCCAGTGCCCTGCAAACAGGCAGGGTTCTGTCAGGCCAAGGAGCGTGCACAGAGATTTGGGGTCTGTGAGTGCTGGCAGGGAGAGCTCAGGCACAGGGAAACACCTGCAGGAGGAAAATCCCCAGGAAGCAGAGAGAAGACCAGGGAAGGAGAGAAAGCAAAACCCAGAAATGCTGTGGCAGGGAGAGTTTAGAGATGTCCAGAGGATCCCCTCCAGTGCAGCCCCTCCCTCTGAACAAGCCCCCTCCCTCCTGTCCCCCCAGCCAAGCCTCTGCCCTCAGGGCCGGGGCTCCAAGGCGTGCAGCCCCTCCTGTGTAGGCAGAGCTGCAGCAGAGCCGTGGGGCAGCTCTGCAGCCCCGGGCCCAGTTCCCTCTGCAGAGCACAGGGCTGGGAGCAGCTGCCCGGCACTGGGGGCTCTGGGAGGGGGCACAGCTGGCTCAGGGTGACACAGCTGTCCCCAGTGCCCGGCTCTGGGCAATGCTGTCAGTGCAGCCAGGGAAGGAGCTGCATCTCCCTGCATCCAGTGCCATCAGAAGGACACTTGGAAGTCTCCCTGAGATTCCAGTCCCAGCTGGGAGCTTCAATCCAGGATGCAAACCTGTCCTAGAACATCTCTGAGTTATAAGGTTGATGGGGAAAGGCAGAGGTGTTGTGACACTGAAAATGCTGCTGGGTTGATGAAATGAACAACGTGAGTCCTTGGCTACAAATGTGGAGCTGGGCTGTGCTGGATCCATCTGCTCTCAGCAGTACCTCATGACATTTTAGGAGAAGCATGGGAAAGCAATAACCCTCCACCTGAGAGAGGTTAAAGCTTGGAGAAACTCTGAACAGGTCAGAATGACAGACCATCTGCCTTCAATCTCCTCTCATGCCTTTGCCTCACAGAACTTGCTTCGTTATCTCTGGAGGCAGTGGAAATTCTGAGGGTTTCTGATATCCAAGAATACCAGCAGTGATATGGGGAAGCTTATAAGGGAAACCCCAGATCTCGTAAACACTAAAACCACGTTTGTGTGTTCCAGAGGAGGTTGTCTGGGCAATGGCTTTGGTTTTGGTTACGGGTATCTCCTCTAACTCTTCACTGTCCTTTCTGCCTGAACAGGTCCCCATGTGCAGCCACAGCCAATGTCCAACAGCAGCTCCATCAGCCACTTCCTCCTGCTGGCACTGGCAGACACGCGGCAGCTGCAGCTCCTGCACTTCTGCCTCTTCCTGGGCATCTCCCTGGCTGCCCTCCTGGGCAACGGCCTCATCATCAGCGCTGTAGCCTGCGGCCACCACCTGCACACGCCCATGTTCTTCTTCCTGCTCAACCTGGCCCTCAGCGACCTGGGCTCCATCTGCACCACTGTCCCCAAAGCCATGCACAATTCCCTCTGGGACACCACCACCATCTCCTACACAGGATGTGCTGCACAGGTTTTTCTGCTTATCCTCTTCCTTGGAGCAGAGCTTTCCCTCCTGACCATCATGTGCTACGACCGCTACGTGTCCATCTGCAAACCCCTGCACTACGGGACCCTCCTGGGCAGCAGAGCTTGTGCCCACATGGCAGCAGCTGCCTGGGCCAGTGCCTTTCTCAATGCTCTGCTGCTCACAGCCAATACATTTTCCCTGCCCCTGTGCCATGGCAATGCCCTGGGCCAGTTCTTCTGTGAAATCCCACAAATCCTCAAGCTCTCCTGCTCCAAATCCTACCTCAAGAAATTTGGGCTCATTGCTGTTAGTGCCTGTTTAGCATTTGGCTGTTTTGTGTTCATTGTTTTCTCCTATGTACAGATCTTCAGGGCCGTGCTGAGGATCCCCTCTGAGCAGGGACGGCACAAAGCCTTTTCCACCTGCCTCCCTCACCTGGCCGTGGTCTCTCTGTTCCTCAGCACTGCAGTGTTTGCCTACCTGAAGCCCCCCTCCATGTCCTCCCCATCCCTGGATCTGGCCCTGTCAGTTCTGTACTCGGTGGTGCCTCCAGCCCTGAACCCCCTCATCTACAGCCTGAGGAACCAGGAGCTCAAGGCTGCAGTGTGGACACTGATGACTGGATGGTTTCAGAAACATTAAACAGCTGGCCAATTTTTGCAAATAATTGTAATAAAAGTCATCTTTGATACATCGTGTTGGTTTTGTTTTGGAGGTTCATTTTCTTTGTTTTGTTTTTTAAATATTGTCCACAAATAAATATCACTGTTTTTGCCCTTTCTCAATTGTTTCTCTCCACCTTCCCTGTGGCTACAGACTGTGTCAATGAGGGGCTGCGATCTCAGGGGCTTTAAAGGAACTCAAGGACCTCCCAGCAAAGTTTTCTGCAGAGATGCCCTTTTGTTGCCTTCTCTGGAGCTGCAGCAGCAATGTCTGTGTGCAGAGCTGGGGCAGATCAGTGCTGGCACAGCAGCTGTGCCCAGCAGCAGCAGCACTTGGTGTTGCCAGTGCTGCTCCCGTGGCCCTGCCCCGCTGCCCTGGTGGCCCTGGTGTTGCTGCAGGGCCTGAGTGCTCTCGGGGCCGGGCACAGTCCTGGGGGTGGCAGTGCCGGGGCTGCAGCAGGGACAGCCCATGGGCACTGCTGGGGCAGCGCTGACGCCTCAGGCCAGGGCCTGGGGGCTCCAGGCTCCTTGCCCAGGCTCTCTCAAGAACACGGCCAGGCCAATGCTCAGCACAGAAAACCCCCGTGAGCAGCCCCAGGCTGGCCGTGGGCAGGCTGGGGGCAAACAGCATGGCTGGTGCTCTGCAAGGGCCCTGGGGGAGACGGGAAGGAGCAGCAGAGCAGGGGCTGATCCATCCCCAGTGCGCTGGACAGCCCAGGGCAGCGTCCCAGAGCGTCCTGATGGAGCTGCCAACAACATCCCCCCTCTGCAGCCCTGGCCTCTCCCCCAGCTCACACAGGTGCCGCATCCTTGCAGGCACAGCCACGGCAGCGCTGGCTCAGGAGCCCCTGTTTGCATTGCACACAGCAGGCGGGAGCACCCCCATGCTGCTGCTGTGGGGACATGAACCTGAGCGAGCACAAATGCCATCAGCCCCTGGGGCCAGGAAGGGCTGGGGGACGCCAGGGAAACCACTCAGCTTTGTCCTGGCCTCTGCAGCCAGCCACAAAGTTTGTTCCCATCAGCTGGGAGTTTCCTGTCCCACTGCAGACGCTGTTGCTCAGAGCCAGGGCTGCCTGGCAGCCACCCCCAGACTGCCATGGGCATTTCCTTGGCTTCACCTTTGCTTTCTTTACTCTTTCTGCTATAAATTTCTTCCTACTGCCCACCCCTGTTCCCTCCCCTGCAAACAGCCCATCCCTGTTTGCCCTTCACTCTCTGGCCCCACTCCCCATTCCAGTTCCTGACTTGGCACCATGGGAACGGCCCTTGGGGAGCAGGATCATCCCACAAGTGCTGCAGGAATTGTCTGCAGGCTCCTGCAGTGCCTCTTGCTGCTCCCTAGCCAGAGGCACCCCAGGCCAGGGGGGCACATCTGGGCTGCTGTGTCTGGCTGTGGGGCTCCCTGTTCTGGGCAGTGAGGAGGGGCTGCAGAGGCTCTGCAGGACTGACAGGATGGGCTCTGGGGCTGTGAGGAGGAGCTGAGGGACCTGGGCTGCTGGAGCTTCTGAAGAGGAGGCCCAGGGCTCCTCCTGCAACTGCTCCAAGGGTGGTTTCAGAGAATCCCAGAATCAGCAAGGTTGGAAAAGGCCTTGGAGATCATCAAGTCCAACCAGTGCCCTGACACCGCCTAGTCTCCCCTGAGCCTCCTCTTCTCCAGGATAAACAACCCCAGCTCCCTCAGCCGCTCCTCACAGGACTTGTGCTCCAGACCTTTCACCAGCCTTGTTGCCCTTCTCTGGACACGCTCCAGCCCCTCCATGTCCTTCCTAAATTGGGGGTTCAGAACTGGGCACAGCACTCGAGGTGCTGCCCAAGCAGCGCCCAGCACAGGGGAAGAATCACTGCCCTGCTCCTGCTGGCCACACCATTCCTGATCCAGGCCAGGAGCCATTGGCCTTCTTGGCCACCTGGGCACACTGCTGGCTCATGTCCAGCCTGCTGTCCATCAGTCCCTGCAGGTCCCTTTCTGCCTGGCTGCTGTCCAGCCACTCTGTCCCCAGTCTGTAGCGCTGCAGGGGTTGTTGTGGCCAAAGTGCAGGACCTGGCACTTGGACTTGTTAAACCTCACCTTGTTGGATTTGGTTCCTGGATCCAGCCTGTCCAGGTCCCTCTGCAGAGCCCTCCTGCCTTCCAGCAGATCAACACTCCCCGCCAACTTGGTGCCACGGTTCCATGAGGCCCCAGAGTGTCCCAGTGCTCTCCATGATTCCATGAGGCCTCCCAGTGTCACAATGTCCCTCTGGTGTCACAAAGTCCCTTGGATCCTTGGGCCCTGCAGTGTCACAATGGCACCGTGGTGCCCCAGGGCCCTGCAGTGTCACAATGGATCCTTGGTTCCATGAGGTCTGGCAGGGCAGCAATGCTCTCCTTGGTTCCCGCTGTCTCCCACACCTCCCACTGTCAGGCTATAGAAGGACACCTGGCCGATGAAGGGGAGTGGGAGTGGGTACCTACTCGAGGAGGTAATAATAAAAATCCCTCCCAACCCCCTCTCCCAAGCCAGGCGCCACTTCAGATTTGGTATGATCCCCTGGATCTGGAGAGTCAGCCAGATGGTTTAGAAGAAAATTATCTGCCCAGTGAGCCCCCAATTATGATTAATCTGTGAGACAGATCAGCACCTCCAACATCAAAAAGGAAAGAAGGGTAATCGTGGTGGGTGACTCCCTCCTGAGGGGAACAGAGGGCCCCATATGTCAACCAGACCCACCTCACAGAGAGGTCTGCTGCCTCCCTGGGGCCCGGGTACGGGATATCACTGACACACTGCCTGGGCTGATCCAGCCTCTGATTATTGCCCACTGCTGATACCCCAGGCTGGCAGTGATGAGATTGAGAAGAGGAGTGTCAGGGCAATTAAAAGGGACTTTAGGGCATTGGGTCAGGTGGTTAATAGGACAGGGGCACAGACAGTCTTTTCCTCAGTCCCTTTGGAGTCTGAGAAAAACAGTGAAAGCAATAGGAGAGCTCACATTATCAACGAGTGGCTCAAGGGTTGGTGTCATCGACAAAATTTCGGATTCTTTAATCATGGGGCAACTTTTACAGCACCTGACCTGCTTGGACCAGATGGGCTCCATCTTTCTGTGAAGGGCAGAAGAGTTTTAGCTCATGAACTGTCAGAACTTGTTGAGAGGGCTTTAAACTAGGTCTGAAGGGGAAGGGGATGCAGCTGGGTTGTCTGGAAGCAGGCTCATGGGTGGTAAGCCTGAGTGAGGGGTGAAATCAGCAGCCCAGCTGAGGTGCATGTACACCAATGCACACAGCATGGGTAACAAACAAGAAGAGCTGGAGGCCAAGGTGCAGCAGCAGAGCTGTGATGTAATTGCCATCACAGAAACAGGGTGGGACAACTCACATGGCTGGAGCACTGCACTGGATGGCTGCAAGCTCTTCAGGAGAGACAGGAAAGGGAGAAGAGGTGGAGGGGTGGCCCTTTACATTAGGGAGGCTTTTGATGCTATTGGTATTGAAACTAATGATGATGGAGTCGAATGACTATGGGTGAGACTTAGGGGGAAGGCCAACAAGGCTGACATCCTACTGGGAGTCTGTTATCGTCCACCCAGCCAGGAAGAAGTGGTAGACAGGTTATTTTTCAAGCAGCTCGAGAATGTTTCTGGATCATCAGCCCTTGTTCTTGTAGGCGACTTCAACCTGCTGGACATCTGCTGGGAACTCAATACAGCTGAAAAGAGACAGTCCAGGAAATTTTTAGAGTTTGGTGAGGACAATTTTTTGTCGTAGCTGGTGAGTGAGCCCACCAGGAGAGGGACTATGTTAGATCTGTTGTTTGTAAATAGAGATGGGCTGGTGGGAGATGTGGTGGGTGGAGGTCACTTGGGGCACAGTGATCATGAAATTTTAGAATTCTCATGGTGAAGTCAGGAGGAACACTAATAAGACTTTTACATTTGACTTCGGAGGGCAGACTTTGGCCTGCTCAGGAGACTTATTCAGAGAATTCCTTGGGAAGCAGCCCTTAAAAACAAAGGAGTCCAGGAATGGCTGGCAAGCTTCAAAACAGAGATCTCAAGGGCACAGGAACAGACTGTCCCAGTGTGCCCAAAGACGAGTCAACTAGGCAAACATCTAGCCTGCATGGGCAAGGAGGTTTTGAAGGAACGTAGGAATAAAAAGAGGATGTATCATCTTTGGAAGGAGGGTCAGGTCTCTCAGGAAGTATTTATGGGAGCTGCTAGGGCATGAAGGGAAGAAACTGGGGAGACCAAAGCTCAGTTTGAACTTAAAATGGCAGCTTTCATAAAGGATAATGAAAAATGCTTTTACAAATATGTCTATGGTAAAAGGAAGGGTAAGACCAACCTTTGTTCTTGATTGGATGTGCAAGGGAATTTAATAACTGCAGATCAGGAGAAGGCAGAGGTGCTTAACGCCATTTTTTGCCTCCGTTTTTAGTGAGAAGATGATTTGCCTTCAGGACAACTGTCCTCCTGGGCTGGTAGATGGTGCCAGGGAGAAGAATGGTGCACCCGTTATCAAAGAGAAAGCAGTCAGAGAACTGCTGAGCTGCTTGGATGTTCATAAATCCATGGGACCAGATGGGATTCACCCCAGGGTGATGAGGGAGCTGGCAGATGAGCTTGCCAAGCCATTCTCCATCATTTACCAGCAGCCCTGACTCACTGGTGAGGTCCCAGATGACTGGAAGCTGCCCAGTGTGACACCCATTCACAGCAAGGGTGGGAAGGAGGATCCTGGTAATTCCAGCCCAGTCAGCCTGACCTCAGTACCCGGTAAGGTCATGGAACAGTTCACACTGAGTGCCATCACACAGCACTTCCAGGATGGCCAGGGTGTCAGACCCAGCCAGCAGGGGTTTAGGAGGGCTAGGTCGTGTTTGACCAACCTGGTCTCCTTTCATGACCAGGTGACCCTCCTGGTGGATGCAGGAAAGGCTGTGGATGTGTCTATTTGGACTCCAGCAAGGCCTTTGGCACTGTCTCCCACAGCACACTCCTGGAAAAGCTGCAGCCCACGGCTGGGCCAGGAGCACTCTGTGCTGGGTTCAGAACTGGCTGGATGGCCGGCCCAGAGAGTGGTGGTGAGCGGTGCTGCATCCAGCTGGGGACAGTCACCAGTGCTGCCCCTCAGGGCTCTGTGCTGGGCCAGCTCTGTTCAATATTTTTATTGACCACATGGATGAGGGCATTGAGGCTTTCATTGGTAAATCTGCAGATGACACTAAGCTGGGAGCGTGTGTCCATTTGTTGGAAGGTAGGAGGGCTCTGCAGGAACACCTGGAACAGCTGGATAGATGGCAGAGTTCAATAAGATGAAGTTTAACAAGTCCAAGTGCCCAGTCCTGCATTTTGGCCACAATAACCCCCTGCAATGCTAGAGGCTGGTGGTGGCGTGGCTGGACAGTGCCCAGGCAGAAAGGGACCTGGGGACCCTGGTCGACAGCAGGCTGGACATGAGCCAGCAGTGTGCCCAGGTGGCCAAGAAGGAGAAGAATCAGAGGTGACCTTATCACTCTCCACACTCCCTGAAAGGTGGTTGCAGTCAGGTGGGGGTCGGTCTCGCTCCTCACAGCAACTGACAGGACCAGAGGACAGTGTCTTAAGCTGTACCAAGGGAAATTTAGGTTGGATATTAGGGAAAAAGTTTTTTATGGAAAGGGGGTAAAGTACTGGAATTGTCTGTCCAGGGAGGTGGTGGAGTCACCATCATGGGATGTGTTTAAAAAAAGATTGGATGTGGCACTCAGTGCCATGGTTTAGCTGAGGTGGTGTTAGGGCATGGGTTGGACTCGATGATCTTAAAGCTGTCTTCAAACTCAGTAATTCTGTGATTGTGTGACATCACAGAACAGGTTGTGACATCATATAGTGCGCTGTGACATCCCTGGTTTATTGTGTGACATCACAGAGCAGGCTGTGACATCAGAGCACTCCTGTATGACATCACAGAGCAGAGCAAGCTGTGAGGTCAAAGAGTGTGCTGTGACATTATAGGGTGGCTGTGTTCCATCACTGAAGGTGTTGTGACATCACAGGGTGGGTCTGTGTGACCACAGAGGTGCTGTGTGACATGTTAAGTGAGTTCTGCCATCACAGAGCAGGCTGTGACATCACTGAGGAGGTTGTGATGTCACAAAGTTGGCTGTGACATTACAGGCTGGCTGTGTGACATCACAGAACGGGCTGTGAGGTCACAGAGAAGACTCTGCCTTCATAGAAAAGAGCTCTGTGACTTCACAGAGCAGCTGTGTGATGTCACAGAGAAGGCTGAGACAATACAGAGTGGGTTGTGACATCACAGAGCTGACTGTGAAATCACAGAGCAGGCTGTGACATCACAGCGAGGCTGCATAACATCACAAAGGTGGCTGTGACATCATAGAGCTGGCTGTGACATCACAGGCTGGGCTGTGACATCACAGGCTGGGCTGTGACATCACAGGGCAGATTTTGTGACATCACAGAGCAGACTGGGACCTCAAAGAGCAGGCTGTGACATCACAGGGCACCTGTATGAAATCACAGGTGGCCTGTTACATCTCAGAGTGGGCTGTGTGACATCACAGGGGCTGTGTGACATCACAGGGGCTGTGTGAGGTCACTGGGGAGGTCACTCCCCCCCAGCCCCCCCTCCCAGTTCCCCCCAGAGAAGTCCAACGCTGCTCGTGCACAGCAGGGTCCCCTGTCCCCCCGGGTTCACCCGCCCCCGGCACCGCAGCCTCCCCCAGAGGATGTTCCACGAGATCGACCCCAGAGCCTGACACGGGGACGGGGGCTGGGGCTGTGGTGGGTGGGACAGGGGGACAGGGACCCCCCGGCAGCGTCCCCGTGTCCCCCAGGGCCAGAGCCTGGGCCAGGGCTCCTTCACCCTGTTACCAACGAGGGCTTGAGAGTGCTGAAAAAATCCCCAGCAAGGGATCAGCAAAAACCAGATTTAATATTAAGTGACAGCACCACAAAGTTCCTTGGCAAGAGTCACTCTGCTCCTGACTGGACACTGCAGGCACACCAAGGAAACAAAGCAACAACAAAACCAAACAGAATCCAGGCAATCAAACCAGAAATGAACCGGGAACTAGGGCTTTCCTTCCTATGGAAAAGAACTGTCCTTCTCGTCCAGGTGCCCATAGCAAGAATTGGGATTTCACCTACACTGCCTGTTGTGACAGACTGGAGGAGATTGTTGGCTGGAAACATTTCCTGTGTGGGGAGGAAGGGGCAGGTCCAGCCTTGCCCTGCCCTGGAACCCCAGCCCTGCCCTGCCCTGGAACCCCAATCCCCCCAGAGCCTCTATCCCAGCCCAGCAGTGTCTGCCAGTCCCTGGCACAGCACAGGCAATGCTCCACAGCCACCTCTGGAGCCCCCAGCCCAGCTCCTGAGTGACCAAATGACCCCAGGTCCCACCTGGGGGAAGGACCCAGGAACACCAAGGGGTATTTATGGCTGAGCACAAGGCAAGCACACATTTGACCCTACCTCCCCTTGGAATTTCTATTTTTTTGAGAACCACTGGAATCCAGGAATTGGTAGCTCTGTGTGTGCTTCTCTAAATCTTATTTTTCTCTATTTCTGTGTCTTCTTGCGAATTTTGATTAACTTAAAATTGAACAGGATTGGAGCTTGTGAAGTTGAATGGGCCAAGTTAATGCTTTGAGAAGTGTTTTTGTTGATTAAATGTTGTATAAGACCTTTTGCCAAAGTTTCTCTGATCTTCTAAAGTTGCCAGTAAAGGCTGTTTTGTTGTTTGGAGCTCATGAGAATCTCTTGTTGGTATTTCTCCAGTGCATCCAACTCAGAGGACACAAACAATTGCAATTCCTCTTAAATGTCTCCTTGAGAGAGTTGTTTGGGGGATGGGAGTCAGGGCTTGTGTGTCCTGCTTGGCACAGCCCAGGCAGGGCTTTCACAGCCACATTCCACACTCCATTTCCCAGCTGGAGCCGCTGGTGCCTCTGAGTTCTGCTGCCCCAGCCCCAGGGACGCTCTCCTTGTCTGCCCATTCCCCCACGGTCTCTGGGCAGGGATGGCCTCAGTGGGGGCTGCTGACATCCTCAGCAACTTGGAGGCTGCTGCTGAATTTTACTGCTCCAGAGGCTTGCTCAGCCTCCAGCTCTTCAGTTCAGGAATTCAGTGTCCCAGAGCTCATTAACATTCAGAACAGATTAACAAGCCAAACCTCTGGGAATAATGTAAGTGTTCAAATAATTTGTGGTTAATTAGCCCAATTACAGAAGCCTCTTCAAAGTGAATACACTACATTTTAGAAGACAGTGAGAAAATATTTTTTTGGTCCTGTTTAGTTTTTTTTTTCCCTGTTAATACACTGATATGTGCACTCTCCAATTGACACTGAATCCAAGTACCTCCTCATGCAGTTGGAATAGATATGAAAATCAAGACCCTTCATGGCTGACAATCAATCAGACTCTGTCCCTACCCCCACCCCACCATTTCCCCCATCCAAGCCCTGGCACTCAGAGCAGCCTTGTGCAAATCTGAGCTCCCTCCAGCCCAGGCTGCACCTGCAGGTTTCAGCTCCTTGGCTCCAACTCCCACCTGCTTTCCTTGGAGAAGGAGCTGCTCCAGACACAGAGGGATGTTCATTTCTTGTCAGCCAACAAACCCAAGGGAAGGCACAGCTCCAGCAAATGCAAAAATCATTCCTCTGCTGGATATTAAATCCACCTTGCACTGCAGACAGTCTCAGAGCAATGGAAAACACCTTCTGTGCCCAGCACAGATCCCAAGGTCCCCCCAAACCCTCCCTGCCCTGATTCTGCCCAGATTTGCTCTTTGCACACACGAGTCACAGGCTGAAGTCAGGAGCTCCCTCCATGCCCAGAGGGAGGAAAAGAGGGAAAGTGGATGAAGAGCTCTCCTGTGCAGAGCCAAGGTCCAAGTGCCCCTGCAGTGGGAACCACAGCTCATCAGGTCTGTGTCCTTTGGGCTCAGGGATGGTGACACTCAGAGGCACAGAAAGGTTTCTTGCCAACAAACACAAGTTAAACATTTGAACAGTTTAATAACCATCACAGCTCTTCCCTCAGCTCTCTGTGATGTCCCAGCAACATCTGACATGACCCCATCCCCAAGGGATTTCTGTACAAGAACAGTTTTAGACAAAGACATAAGAAAAGGTAATTCTGTGATAGATATAAGCACCATAAGATGTAATTCATATTTATTTGAACTTCAGAACGATTGGGCCACTCCCTGATGAGCAAAGCGTGGAACCTGTCCATTGAGAGACATTTGAATGACCAGAAAGCATCTGGAGGGGGAAATCTGGGTGCAACAGGATGGACACTGATCCACCTGGTCTAGTGCAGAGATATCTTTTGACATGGCCATTTCAACAGAAGAACTGGAAACACCTGAAGGAAGAGGGAGAGGAAAGAATAAACAGAATATTGGTGACTCAAGGAGACAGGAAGATCAGTATTTCTTCTCCTTCTCCATCAGCACATCAGAAAATTGCTGTTTCTTAAAAGTACTTAAGTGACCCAGATAATAAACATGTCCTTGTATAATATGAAATGTACAAGTATTAACACTTGTGGTCCTTTCCAGGCAGACATCAGCTGTGTGCCCATGACCAGGCAGTGCCACTTGTGCCCTGAGGTGCCGAGCTGGGATTGGATCTCTCAGAGAGGAGCTGAGGGAGAGCAGAGCACCTTGCAAGCTGCAGGTCCCTGCCAGCCCCGCAGGGCTCCTGTGCCATCAACATCTGCTCTGCTCCAGCCTGGAACAGGGCCCAGCATGGTGCCGGGACCATCAGAGAGCTGAGGTGTGTGCTGGAATTCAATGCCCTCCCCATGGCGCAGCAGCCCTGCATTTCCCTGCTCCAGCCTTGGTCTCCAGCACAGCCATGGAGGCTCTTTGGGCTCCTGAGTGTTCCTGCTGTGTCCATGCCCCCAAGGGCACAGAGCAGCCTCCTCTCTCGGCCACTTGCCTGTTTTCCATGCCTTGCACAGGCGCTGGCCCTGCCCCACAAGGCCTGGGCTGAGTCCTGCCCTGCACGCTCAGCCAGGCTGGGATGGACACTGATGGTTTCTGTGCCAGGCTCTCTGAGCCCAGCCCAGCTCCCTGCAAGCTCTGCCAGCTGCCCTGAGCTCTGTGCAGCACCAAGGGCCTCTCCCCAGCACAGCCCAGCCGGCTCTGGCCCCACAGCTCTGCTCAGCCCAGGCTGCTCTGGCCACTGGCCCCACGGCCTCAGCCCCTGGCCAGGGCACAGCAGCAGCTGCAGCTCAGCCAGGACTCAGCCCCAGCCATGGGGGAAGGGGCTTGGCCAAGGCCAAAGGAGGCTCCCTGGCTGCCCTGCTCCCCTCGGGCTGAGGTGCTGAGAGCTCTGCAGCCCCTGCTGCCATCCCATCTGCCCAGGCCAGCACAAGAGCCCGGCCTTGGGGCCCTCCAGAGCTGCTCCTGCTCCAGGCCCAGGGCCCATCCCAGAGCTGGGGCAGCCACAAAGCTGTGCCCATTGCTGGTCATCGCTACTCTGATGGGGATGGATCCTCAGCCACTTGGAGGCTGCTGATGAATTTCACTACTCCAGAGGCCTCTTCTTTCTTGAGCTCTTCAGTTCAGGAACTCAGTGAAAAAGGCTCATAACTATTTATTTAAAACTCCCAAACAAGAAATGCCGCTGGGAATAATTGAAGTTTTCAATTCTTCTGTGGTTAATTAGACAGATTTCAGAAGTGTATTTAAAGTGAATATACCATTTTGAAATCTATGCAGAGAGAACTGTTTTGTCGTGTTTTCTTTTCCTGTTTTTCCTGTTTGTAGTTTGATATCAGCAATGTCGGATTGATATTGACCCCCAGCACTTCCTAATGCAGTCTGAACAGATGTGAAAATCAAGACCCTTCAATGGCTGACAATCAATCACACTTTGTCCCCAACCCCTCCCCACCATTTCCCTCATCCAACCCCTGGCACTCAGAGTAGCTGAGGAATGGAGTCACACCCAGGGGTGTCCCCAGGGCTCAGGACTGAGGCCAGGTCAGTGAAATCTCTTGATTGCTGATCTGGACGAGGCCATCAAGGGCACCCTCAGTCAGTTCCCAGGTGAGCCCAAGCTGGGTGGGAGTGTGGCTGTGCTGGAGGGCAGGAAGCTCTGCAGAGGGATCTGGACAGGCTGGAGCCATGGGCCCAGGACAATTGGATGAGGTTCACCAAGGCCAAGGGCCGGGTCCTGCCCTGGGCTCACAACCACCCCAAATCCCTGGCCGTGCCCTGCCCCTGATCCCCACAGCCTGTCCTGTTTCCTTCATCCCTGCATTGCCAGGGACTTTCTGGGACAAGGGAGCTCTGCTCTGGGGATGGAGGGAGGTCCAAGCACCACCACTGGAGTGGGAACCACAACTCATCAGGTTTGTGTCCTTTGGGGGTCAGGACCTGGTGAGAGTCAGAGGCACAGAAAGTTTCTCTTCATGGCCAACAGGATGTTGTTAGATCATGCATAAAGAGATGCTGAGTGGTGAAAGCTCAATTAGTTGAATAGGACACAATTTAATAACAATCACGCTGTTCCATTAGCTATGTGCAACATCCCAGCAGTGTCCCATGAGTCCACCATCCACAAGTGATTTCCATACTAAAATTGATTTTACACAAACGTGGTTGTGTGATAGATATAAACACAATTAAGTTCTTGGATGAAGATGTTCGTCCTGGAGTGCGGGAAAAACAGATCAAACAGTTCCAGATTTGAAAAGTTATCAGTGGTGGATGGAGAAGGGAGGTCTGGCTGCTTTTGGTGTTGAGGAAATGCTGAAACCAGCCTGACTCATTTCATCTCTCCTGGCCTGGCTGATCTCCCCTCTTTCCCCTTCCACCCACTGGCTTCTGTCTCCCACCAGGCCCCCGGTGAAGAGCCTGGCTCTGTGTTCTCCATCCCCTCCTCGCTGGCACTGCCAGGCTGGGATGAGGAGCCCCTCAGCCTTCCCTGCTCTGGGCTGGACAAGCCCAGCTCCCTCAGCCTCTGCTCACAGCCCAAGGGCTCCAGCCCCACCTTGGAGGCCCTTCCCTAACCCTGCTCCAGCTGCCAGACATCTTTCCTGCCCTAGGGAACCTGTCCCAAGCCACAGGGACCTGGATAATCCACGTCCTTGATGTCCTGGTCACACAGGCCTGGCCCCTTTTCCCCATGTCAGGCTCTGGGGTGGATCCTGTGGAACATCCTTTGGTGGAGGCTGAGACTCCAGGTGGACCGGGGGGATACCGGGAGACAGGGACCCCGCTGGGCATGAACAGCATTGGATTTGTTGGGAGAAACTGTGAGGGGGAGCTGGGGCGGAGTGACCAACCCAGTGACCTCACACAGCCCTCCTGGGATGTCACACAGCCCCTCTGTGATGCCACAGCCTGCTCTGTGATGTCACAGCCCATTCTCTAATGTCACACAGCTGGTCTCTGATGTCACAGCCAACTCTGTGATGTCATAGTCTGCTCTGTGATTTCAGACCTCTGTCCTGTGATGTCACAGCTGGCTCTGTGATGTCACAGAGGCAATCTATGATGCTGGAGCTGCTTGATAACTTCACATAACCCACTCTGTGATGTCATAGCCCACTCTGTGACCTCATGTTACCAGATGATAAATTGTCTCCACCAGGTGAGCTGACACCTGCAGCTTGTTTTCCAAAACCCCAGGCCTATGGAAACCACACAATGCCCATTGTCTCAGAAGGGGAACTGGAAGTTCACCACCCTCAGTGTCCTGCCAGCTCAGCCAGGCCCACTGGAACATTGGGGTCCACGACCTCCAGGGACCACCAGAGAGACCCCCAGGACAGAAGAACACATGGGTAAAGGGGAGGGGAAATATGTTAATGATTTTGGGGAAATTATTATCAGATGTGTGTTTAGTCCAGGACAATCAGTGAATATGTGTGCAAAATACAGAATATGAACAGAAACTTTCCTGTACTCAGCATGCTCGGCTTTGGGAGGAGCTATCCCCCGTGCACCCGGCTGAATAAAGAATGCTGCTTCTTAATGCTGCATTGGTGTGAAGGAGTTTTCTGTTTTACCGAATTTTTGGTAACACTCCACTGCCAAGGAAAGCTCTGTCTCCTGCTGCTCACACACAGAGAAGGGCTGGTGGCAGATGTGGGGGTCGGAGGCTGCCTGGGGCACAGTGACCAGGAAATAATCAAGTTTTCAATGATCTGTGAAAGAAGGAGGGGCAGCAACAAAACTTCCACACTGGAATTAGGAAGGGCAGACTTTGGCCTATTTAGGATGGAGATTTGGGGAGCACCAAATCAGGTACGGATTTTTTAAAGGGAAACAGCCCTTAAAAACAAAGGGGTCCAGGGAGGATGGACACATTTCAAGAAAGTAATCTTAAGGGGGAAGGAGCAGCCTGTCCCAGTGTGGCCAAAGATGAGCTGGTGAGGAAAATGACTGCCCTGGCTGCCCATGGAGCTTTTGTGGGAAGTCAGGGGAAAATAGGACCGGCAACTCAGGAAGTGTTTAAGGATGTTGTTAGGTCATGCAGAAAGACAAGTTGACAGGTGAAAGCTCAATTAGAACTCAACCTGGTAGCTTCTGTAAAAAGAATAAAAAATGTTTTTATAAAAAATTTTATAGCAAAAGGAGGAGGAAGGAGAAGTTCTACTTTTTATTGGATGCAGTGGAGAATATAGCAACTAAAGATAAGGAAAAGGCCGAGCAACTTAACATCTTGTTTGACTCAATTTTCAATATAACGACAGGTTGTCCTCAAGACAAGAGTTCTCCTGGGCTGACAGGTGGGCACAGGGAGCAGAACAGCCCCTAATCCAGGAGGAAGCAGCTGGTGACCTGCTGGGCCACTCAGATACTCACAGGTATATGGGATCAGATGGGATCCATCCTAAGGGGATGAGGGAGCTGGTGGATGAGCTCCCCAAGCTGCTCTCCATCATTTACCATCAGTCATGGCTCACCAAGGAGGTCCCAGAGCCCTGGAGGTGCCAGTGTGAGCCCATCCCCAAGAAGGGCTGGGAGGAGGATCTGGGGAACTCCAGGCCTGTCAGCCTGACCTCGGTGCCCGGCAAGGTTCTGGAACAAATCACCCTGAGTGCCATCACAGGGCACCCACAGGATGGCCCAGGGATCAGAGCCAGCCAGTGTGGATATCAATGTCTGCATGGATGATCTGCATGAGGGGATGGAGTCCAGCATCAGGAAATTTACAGATGACACCAAGCTGGGTGTGAGTGTGGATGTGCTGGAGGGGAGGAGGGCTCTGCAGAGGGGCCTGGACAGGCTGGATCCAGGGGCCAAATCCAACAAGGTGAGGTTTAACAAGTCTATGTGCCAGGTCCTGCACTCTGGCCACCACATGGAGGGGCTGGATCATGTCCAGAGAAGGGCAACAAGTCTGGTGAGGAGCTGAAACTTTGGCAAAAGGTTTAATAAGACATTCAATGAACAAAAAACACTTTTCAAAGCTGTATATTGGTCCATTCAACTTCACAAACTCTAAGCCATCTGAGTTTTAAGTTACTCAAAATGTTCAAGAGGACAGAAATAAAAGAATAAGAGACAGATAACAGAGAATGATGAAAAAGATTTAGAGAAGCACACACAGAGCTACCAACTCCTGGATTCCAGCACTGTTCAGGTGGAAATTCCAAGAGGAGGTAGGGTCAAGCTGTGTGCTTGCCTTGTGCTCAGCCATAAATACCCCTTGGTGTTCCTGGGCCCTTCCCCCAGGTGGGACTTGGGGTCATTTGGTCACTCAGGAGCTGGGCTGGGGGCTCCAGAGGTGGCTGTGGAGCATTGCCTGTGCTGTGCCAGGGACTGGCAGACACTGCTGGGCTGGGATAGAGGCTCTGGGGGGATTGGGCTTCCAGGGCAGGGCAGGGCTGGGGTTCCAGGCCAGGGCAAGGCTGGACCTGCCCCTTCCTCCCCACACATGAAATGCTTCCAGCCAACAATCTCCTCCAGTCTGTCACAACAGGCAGTGTTGGAGGTGAAATCCCAATTCTGGCCATGGGCACCTGGACGAGAAGGACAGTTCTTTTCCATAGGAAGGAAAGCCCCAGGTCTTGGCTCATTTCTGGTTTGATTGCCTGGATTCTGTTTGGTTTTGTTGTTGCTTTGTTTCCTTTTCTGTACCTGCAGTGTCCAGTCAGGAGCAGAGTGACTCTTGCCAAGGAACTTTGTGGTGCTGTCACTTAATATTAAATCTGGTTTTTGCTGATCCCTTGCTGGGGATTTTTTCAGCACTCTCAAGCCCTCGTTGGTAACAGGGTGAAGGAGCCCTGGCCCAGGCTCTGGCACTGGGGGACAGAGGGACGCTGCCGGGGGGTCCCTGTCCCCCTGTCCCACCCCCCACAGCCCCAGCCCCCGTCCCCGTGTCAGGCTCTGGGGTCGATCTCGTGGAACATCCTCTGGGGGAGGCTGCGGTGCTGGGGGCGGGGAGACCCGGGGGGACAAGGGACCCCGCAGTGCACGAGCAGCGTTGGACTTCTCTGGGGGAACTGGGAGGGGGGGCTGGGGTGGAGTGACCTCCCCAGTGACCTCACACAGCCCCTGTGATGTCACACAGCCCCTGTGATGTCACACAGCCACCCGGTGATGTCACAACCCGCTCTCTGTTGTCACAGAGCCACCCTCTATGATGGCAGGATCTACTCTATTGCCTTATACCCTTCTCTATGATGTCACAGCCTGCCCTGTGATGTCACAACCCCCTCAGTGATGCCACAAAACCCTCCCTGTGATGTCATGCTGCCACTCTGTAATGTCACAGCACACACTTTGACCTCACTGCCTGCTCTATGATGTCATACAGCCATGCCATGATGTCACAGCCTGCTCTGTGATGTCACACAGTCCCCTCTGTCATGCCATAGCTGCTTGATGACCTCACACAACACACTCTGTGATGTCATAGCCCAGTCTGTGACCTCACACAACCCACTCTGTGCAGTCACACAGCCCCTCTCTGACATCACAGCTGCTCTGTGCCTCCGTGACACAGCCACAGAGCTGCTGCTGTGACACAGCCCCCTCTGGGACACCCCACAGCCCCTGCCAGTGCTGAGCCCCTGTGAGCTCGGTCTGTGCCCTGCTCGTGTCCCTGGGATGCCCTGGCAGTGCCCCAGCCCTGCTGGGCTGTGCACAGGAGCTGCTCCTGGCCAGAGCTGTCTCTCTGCAGCGCTGCCCTTGCCAGGAGCTGCCTCGGGGCCAGGAGCCCGGCCCAGCTCAGCAGCACAGACACAGCACCAGGACTTTAATGACCCTCTGGGGCTGTGGTGCTGTTTGCATCAGACCCAGTCCCTCAGAGTGTGCTCAAAGAGCTTCTCAAAAACTCAAGAAGTCAGATTCAAAGTCCAGACTTTCTTTAACTGTTAATGGGTTCCACTCAAGGACACAATTCACATCAAAGTGTCCCCAGGCCCCAGGCAGAGCAGAGAACTGGAGGCACTGATGACAGGTGGGGACAAACAAGGCAAAGGTGTCTCTGGTGCTGAGCAAACCTGGATGTGTCTCAGGAATGCAAAGGGCCAAGGCTGAGCCCCAGCCCCTGGCAAGGCAGATCCTGTCCCTCCCTCCTTGCTCAGGGCTCTTCCCGGGATGGGCACTGGCATGTGGGGATGTGCCATGCCAAGGGCAGGACCATGGGGCGGCCCCTGCCAGGCTGCTGAGCAGGGACAAGGAGGCCATGAGGCCCCAGGGCTGCAAGGGTCACTTGTCCCCTCGTGGCCTCAGGCCCAGGGCCAGCAGCCATGGCCAAAGGGCTGCACAGGTTGGCTCTGTCAGGGCCTTGCAGCTGCTGCACATCCCTGTGCCCTCTGCAGCCCAGGCTGTCCTGCGGTGTCCCTGCCCTGGCCTCTGTCCCTGCAGGCTGTCGCCATCCCCCGGCTGCCCCACCTCGCTGGCCCCTTCCTTTGCTGACAGCTCTGCCTTCTGCCTGCCCCTGCCTGGCCACACAAAGCCTTGGCCTTGAGACCCAAAGGGTTCATTCCATTTTTACCGTGCCTGTGAACTTCCAGCACAGGAGCAAGGCATGCAGGGGCTGCTTTCCCAGCAAGGATGGCTGGAAGACAAGAAGAAGACATCTGGCTCAAGGGTGCAGTGATAGAGAAAACAAGGACTGAACCTGGGAACTTGGGTGGGATTTATGGAAATGGTAAATTGTAATTGGCATTTAGCGACTGTATATGAACAACACACTGGTAGAATTACATGTCCACGTCAGGTTAGGATTTATCCCTCACTGGGCCTCAGGCCTCAATAAATGATCCCCTCTTAAATAGCAAATTAGTGTTAAGGAACCTCATTCTGACATTTTGTGTTTCAGAAACACGTGGCTTTTGCTCCTCTCTTCTACCTGAGAGCTTCCTGGGCAGGGGCAATTCTTCCAATTGCATCGGCGAGGCTATGGCTGGAAAGGGCAGGGAGCAGATGGATTCAGCTTCTCCTGGCAGCCCCTGAGATGCCAGTTGTCATTTGTGTGCACCGAGGATTCCGCTTCAGACTCGGAACTTGCGCAGCTGCTCCTCGGGCGCTGCTCGCACGCAGGCACAGCGGTGCTGCAGCAGCTGTCCCACACACAGGGAGGGCTCTGGAGCCTCCCCAGGGCCACCAAGGAGCGGAGGAGGGAACGTGCCCGGCACCTGCTGCAGGACCGTGGGGCTGCGGGGCATCCTTGGGTCTGTTGGATGGGGGAGGGAGCGGGGCAAACGGAATCCAGATGAGACAGGGATCAGACAGCCCCACGCCAGGCAGCGTTTTCTCCTCTGAGAGCTCCTCCGAGCTGAGCGAGCTGGTGAAGCCTGCGGAGCAAATGAGACCCGGGAGTGAGGGAAAGGCTGGCTGGGAAGGAGTCAGATAAACCCGTGTGGGCATTTCCCTTTCCAAGGGGCTCCTGGGCAGACAAAGGGGACAAGAAGGAGGCCCCACCTCACGACATTCCCTTTTTTCCTTCAGGAGCTCTATTGCAGTCACTGCATACAAGAGTTGACTTGATCCCCTTGATGCCAGGGAGCGCCAAGAGCTTGAACCTCGCTGGAGTCCAGCCCTGCCTGCCTATCACTGAGCAGAGGGAAAAGATGAAGAAACTGGGCAGGGCTTGAGCCAAATTGGCATTTTGCCACTTGTGATTTCCTCCCAGCTTTTGCAGCAGGGCGACAACCCCATGGCTGCAAACCACTCCCTTTTGCAAGGCAGACGTGGACCTCGCTGGTAGCTCAGGGCTCTTGAAGGGGCTGCTGCAGTTGGCAACAGGAGCTGTTGTTGAACTTTTAACATTGCTTAACCCCCCCTGCCAAATGCCATCAAGTGGCTGAGGAAGGACACAAAAAGATTAGCCTGGAGGAAGGGAGGCCAAAACCTTGGAAAAGGATGAAAGAAATGCTGTGATCGTGACATGACAAAAAAAAAAAACAATTTATTTTTGACAGCAAATGAGCACCCACCGCCCTCCAGCCCTCCCAGACTGGCAGGCCGAGCGCAGCTGTTTCCATGGTATGAGGTGCTGGCAGCCTACGGAAAGAAACCAGAGAGCCACGGTCAGTCACAGAAGGCTCCTGTCCCCCTGTCCCACCATGGCCTGGGCCAGGGCCAGGCTCCTGGCTGTGCTCAGAGCCCAAACCTCCCGAGCCATTCTCTGTTTGGAGAGAAGGGCAGCGTGGCAGGCCACGTTCCACCTCCTCTGCTTAAGCACAGCAGCCTCCTCAGCAGCTGCAAGGGTGGGATGCCCATGTGCCCTCTGCCCGAAGCCCTTCTGCCAGCCCAGCTGTGGAGCCGGGTGCCCACCTCTGGAGACCTGCTGCCAGGAGAGGAGCCGATCCCGCACGAGGTCCTCATCCTTCTTGAAGGGGATGTCCCCGCAGACCATGGCCCCTGGGGTAGCGCTGGCACTGGAGGTGCTCCACGGACGGTGCAGGCACTTCCCCGTCCAGTCCAGGCACCAGGTATAATCTTCCTGGGAAAACAAAGAACAAATGCATGAAATCAATTCTAAACAAGACCTGGAAACAAGAAGAAGCTACAAAGCCTGTCACCGTTTCACGGGCCTGAGGAGGGTCTGACCACTCCATGTGAGAATTAAACCTGTCCATGGGTGGGGAAAAACCCCACCTTTCCCACCCGTAAACGCACCCCTTCCTCAAGGGCCTGCAAAGCAGATCAGCTGGGGCACGGCTTCAGAACCCGTCCCCTTCTGCTGCCCCCATCCACATGGATGGATGCTTTGTCAGGCTGGCTGCCCCCGCCCCAGCCCATGCCAGGCTGGCTGGCAGAAGCTGTCAGCAAGGCCAGGAGCCGGCTCCCATTCAACAACACCCGTCCCCTGTCCCACCAAAAAGCAGCTTGGCGGCCGGGCGAAAAATTAATATTCCCCAGTGCCGCCGAGTGGGGAACCTGCGGCGCGTGGCCAGCCCGAGCCCTGCCATGCCTGGAAGCACGAGCATCCCCCCGCCCCTGCGCCGGCTGGGAACTCATCTTGATTTCATCAGGGCGCAGAGCGTGTCCTCCAGGAAGGGGCCGCAGCCAAAGCCACTCGGCTTTGCCCCGCCAGCGGCCAGCTCGAGGATGGGGTTCCCAGCTCCACGTGGTGCTCCAGAAGAACACGCCAGCTGTGCCTCGGCTTGCGGGGTCATCTCAATGCCATTGAGCTGCAGGGGGATGTTTCCCCTGTTCCAGTCCGTGGCACCTTCACTGCACTGCCACCCCTTCTCCAATGGGACGGGGAGCACTGAGCCGCTCCCTCCACAACTCGCCGGGGACCAGCGGAAGCATCTCCTCGGCTGCGCTCTCTCCTCCGGGCCGCGGCCACAGGGAAACGCTCCAGGGTTTTCTTGGAGTGCCACGAGACGTGTGCAGCGGGTACTTGCTGGGCTCCTGGATCCTACTGAGCAGAGGGATGGATCTCTGCTGTCTCCTGGGCCAGGCAGGGCTCCTGCAGCCAAGAATGCTCAAAAAGGTCTTCCAGTGATGGTCTGTCTGCGGGTTCCATGGATAAACACCACCTGATGAGGTGCTGGCACTCTGCAGAGAAACCAGAAACCGCCACTCAGCGGGACAAGGCTCCTGTCCGTGCTCTCCCACATTCCACGGTGCCCAGGCCACACTAGGAGTGCTCGGAGCTGCAGCCAAAAGCTTCCCATCGATCCTCCCTTCCGGAGGAGAGCAGCCCAGAGGCACACGTGCCACCTCCTCCAGCTAACCCAGGAGATCAACCTCCTCACTAGCTGCTGGAGCGGGACGCTTCTGTGCCAGCTGCCCTCTCCCAACCCCGTTCTTCCTCCCGAGCCTTGAAGGCGCATCCCCACCTTGAGACACCCGGGGTGGGAAGAAGAGCTGGCCCTGGACGATGTCCCTGTTTGTATGGAAAGGAAGGTCCCCGCAGACCAGGTCATAAAGCAGGATGCCCAGGGACCAGATGGTGGCTGGCTGGCCATGGTAGCAGCCAAAGAGGATCCACTCCGGTGGGCAGTACTCCGGCGTTCCTATGGGACACGGGCACAGCTCATCAGGCCCATGCTGCTCCCTCCCTCCCAGCCAGCTCCTGTCCCACAACAGCCAGCCCCTGCCCCGCCGAAAAGCAACTTGGCTGCAGCCGGCTGAAGAAGGATTCCCCCTCCCTCCCTGCCTCCTTCTTCCCCCTCTGCCAGCAAAGGGGGGAACCTCTGCTGCCCGGCTGGGCCCCGGCTTTGGGCTCACCTGACATCCGGGTGTAGAACGTGTCCTGGAGGATCGTGCCGCAGCCGAAGTCGATGAGCTTGGCCTCGCCCGTGGCAAGGTCGACGAGGACGTTCTCGGCCTTGATGTCGCGGTGCAGGACGCCGCGGCTGGTGCAGTGCCGCACGGCCTCCAGCACCTGGCGGAACAGCCCCCGCGCCACGGGCTCCGTCAGGAACCCCCGCTCGGCCAGGAAGTCCCAGAGGTCCTGACAGCGCTGCGGACGCTCCATGACCAGCGCGAAGCCGTCGGGCAGCTCGAACCAGTCCAGGAGCCGCACGACGCCGCGGAAGCCAGGGCACGACACCATCCACAGCAGTGCCAGCTCCATGGGCACAAGGGCGCCGTTGTGCTGCGGGGGGACCGCGATGCCCTCAGCGGGGCCGATGCTGCGCCGCGCCTTGGGCACCCCCTGCCCGGCCCCAGCGCCGCTGGCCATTGCCCGGTCCGGGACGCTGCGCGGCCCCCGCTCACTCCCCGCTCGCTCCCCTCGCAGCGTTCCGGCTGCCACCCTGCCGGGCCTCGCTTCAGCCCCGCCCGGCACGCCCCGCCGGCTTCTCCCGCTGGCCCCGCTCACTCACCAGCCGCGCCCACTCCGAGATGCGATCCCGGCGCACTCGCTTGATGGCCACCTGCAAGCCAAGGCGAGCGCCGGGCTGAGCTCCCCGCCCGCCGCCCGCCGCCCGCCGCCCCCTCCGCTCCGGCCCCGTCTCTTACCGGGGCGCCGTCGGCGAGCCGGGTCCCGGAGTAAACGCTGCCGCAGCCGCCGCTCCCCAGCAGCGGGCCCTCCCGGTAGAGCTGCTCCAGGGCAGGCTTCTCCGCCCGTGCGGGCGGCACCGCGCTCCCGCTCTTCTGCCCCGGGAACCCGACCGCCCGGCGCGCTGCTGCTTGCCGAGCCGCCCCGGGCTGCGGCGGCTCGGGGCCGGCGGCCAAGCCGAGCAGCGGCGGAGCTCGGAGCGGGGAAGCTGCCTGCGATGCTGTCGGGGCCGGGGCGGGCGCGGGGCGGCAGCGGGGCGGCTGCGGGCGGAACCGCGGGAGGGGCTTGGTTCGGGGCCGGGGCCCCAGCCGGGGCCAGCCCAGAGCCCGCGCCAGGCGGAGCCAAAAGACCGCGCTGCTCCGCCAGCACCAGAGCAAGAGGCACTTCCAGAAGTGCCACAGCCAGTACGGAGAGAGCCCGGCCGAGGCGGCTCCACGGCGGGACAGGCAGGGGCGGGCACGGGGCGGCCCCGCCAAGCGGCGCCTTGCGGGACGCGGCATGAGCCGGGCTGGGAGAGGCAGAACACGGACGGGACGGGACGGGAATAGAGTGAGTGTGAGAGGGAGAAGGGGATGGGGAGCGAGTGGAAAGTCGAGCGGAAAACCGATCGAGAGAAGCGCTGCTGCTGCTGTGCTGCTGCTGCTGCTGCTGCTGCTGCTGCTGCTGCTGCTGCTGCTGCTGCGGAACCGCCGGAGCTCGCGAACGTTCCTCCGTTGCCTCCGCGAACCCAACGGAGGAGCTGCCGCGCGCCCCGCGGAACGAAAGAGAGAAACTAACAAATAAAACCCCAAAGTAATTCCTATTAGAGAAGTAACCAAATCAAACAATGTAGCAATAAAGAAGCGTGTTGGCTTGTGGCTTCTTTCTTCTTTGGCTGAGACGAAGCATTTCATGGGGAAGAATTGCCTCTTCAGACACTTTTGCAAGAGTGGACAGGAGTGGAGCATTTAATTTTCGAGTAGAAAAGGGAAATCGTATCAGTAATGTCATCTCTTTTCATCCTCTGTTGAGACAGTTGCAGGCTGCCAAAAGACATGGTCTGCAATGTGGAACTTGGGGCCAAGATCCTTTTTCTGCCAGAGGATGAGGAGGGGAAGTATCCCAGAATCATGGAGTCGTGGCATGGTTTGGTTTGGAAAGGATCTGAAAAATCACACGGCTGCAACCCCCCTGCTGTGGCTGGGGACCCCTTGCACTAGCCCGGCTTGTCTAGAGCTCCATGCAGCCTGGCCTTGAACACTGTCAGGGACGGGACAGCCACACCTGCTGTGGGCAACCTGTTCCAGGAGAGACTTTCTTCTGAATTCCTTACCTAAACCGACTCTCTTTCCACCTGGATCCATTCTCCCTTGTCCTGTCCTTGCCTGCCCTTGTACAAAGTCCCTGTCCATCTTTCCTGTAGCTTGCCCTCAGGTACTGGAAGGCCACAGTTGGGTCAAGTCTAAGTCTCTTGCCCAGGCTGAAGAAGCCAAGCTGTGTCAGCCCTTACTTGCAGGAGAGAAGTGTTCTAGATATATATTATAATATTGGGTTTTTGCAAATATTAAAATGGATTTTATATATGTGATGTTAAAGTAACTTTGTTCCAAATATATAGTTTTAAATTTTGTTGTTAATTAGGCTTAGACACAGTAGTGCAATAGCTGATGGAAGTATGCTTGTGTTAAAATGCCTGCTTGGATGGGATAACATCCAATGAACACAGGATGAGCACACCTGTACAGATCTGCCAACCATCAGCACTCACCGTCTGAAGGCAGTGCGGACCAAGGCCCGAACTGGAAGGGATAAAGAGAAGGAGCCAAACCCCAGCCAAGGAACACGCATGCTCTGAAAAGGCAGACCCAAAGAGGGGCCATGTAAAATATTTGTTGGAAAATGTAAACTCGTTGATGGGTATGCATAAGGGGCTATGAATATGCAGCAGGCTGGTGTAAGGGAAAAGGTATTTAAGGGGGATCCCTGAAGGTAACAGGGTGGTCTTGGCTGAGTGCCAAGATGCACCCAGCCATAAATAACCTTTGCTCCATGGTCCTTGTCTCCTATTGTCCTTTATTAAACTTTTTACATTTTCACAGGAGAGTGAACGTGTTTTTCACATGGACTACATATGCTTATACAAATTCTAGGAAGACTAGTAATTTTTTCTACAATAATTGGGTTAATCATCACAAACGAACATCCATTTTGCAGCATCTCTTGTTAATAGAAGTTGATTCAATCTTCTTTCTTGATTCAGTCTTCTTGCAGTCTTCAAAGCTCTGCTTGTTCTTGCCAAGGCATTCTGATTATCAATTTTTTTATGCTAATCAGGTCTGAAGTACATCAACTCACTTCTGTCCTGGCAGCATGGGCGTGTCAACTCAAGGAGGGAAACACTAACTGAGAGGATTACAGTAAGGTGAAGGTAGACTCAGCCTCCGGTGACCGAGCTGCCGGGTATGATCTGTCAGATCCCCTTGAAGGTACCTCTAGTATGAATGCTCAGGGAAGAAAGGATAACCAGAGCTAGAGGGGCCCTGCCTCGAGCCAAGGAGAGGCACGGGAAAACCGGATCTTTGGTCAGTGTAGATCCGATGGCCTGGCACATCAGAGCCACAAAAATGCGACGCCTTAGTTGATACTGGAGCGCAGTGTCCCCTGATACCATCGGGACATGTGGGGGCAGAACCTGTTTCCATTGCTGGGGTGACGGGGGGATCACAGCAATTGACCCTGTTGGGAGCCGAGGTGAGCCTGACTGGGAAGGAGTGGCAGAAACATCCTATTGTGACCAGCCCAGAGGCCCTGGGTATTCTGGGCATAGACTTCCTCCAGAACGGCAATTACAAAGAACCAAAGGGACTCAGGTGGGCTTTTGGCACAGCTGCTGTAGAGGCAGAGGACATTCGGCAATTGAACACCTTGCCTGGACTGTCAGAGCACCCATCTGCAGGAGGACTCCTGAGGGTGGAAGAGCAACGAGTGCCAATTGCCACCTTGACCGTGCATCGCTGGCAATATCGGACAAATCGAGGTGCTGTGATCCCCATCCACAGAATGATCGGTTAGGTGGAGAGCCAAGGGATGGTCAGCAAAACCCACTCACCCTTCAACAGTCCCATCTGGCCTGTGCACAAGTCTCAATGGAGATTGGCTGTGGACTATCGTGCCTTGAATGAAGTGACTCCACCGCTGAACGCTGCTGTGCTGGACATGCTGGAACTCCAGTACGAGCTGGAGTCCAAGGCAGCAAAGTGGTTCGCCACTGTTGTCATTGCTAACACGTTTTTCTCCACTTCTCTGGCAGCAGAATGCAGGTCTCAGTTTGCTTTCACCTGGAGGGGTGTGTAGTACACCTGGAACCGACTGCCCCAGGGGTGGAAGCACAGCCCCACCATCTGCCCTGGACTGATCCAGGCTGCACTGGAAAAGGGTGAAGCTCCAGAACACCTGCAGTACATCGATGGCATCATTGTGTGGGAGAACACTGCAATGGAAGTATTTGAGAAAAGAGAGAGGATCATCCAGTTACTGCTGGAAGCCGGCTTCACCATCAAGAAGACCAAAGTCAAGGGACTTGCCCGAGAGATCCAGTTCCTGGGGGTAAAGTTGCAAGACGGATTGTGTCAGATTCCCACTGAGGTCACCAAAAGGATCACTGCGGTGTCTCCACCCACCAGCAAGAAGGAAACACAAGCTTTCCTAGGCACCATAGGTTTTTGGAGAATGCACATTCCCGAGTACAGCCAGATTGTGAGCCCTCCCTACCTGGTCACCTGCAAGAAGAACGATTTCCTCTGGGGCCCTGAACACCAACAAGCTTTCGCCCCGATCAAGCAGGAGATTGCTCAGGCAGTAGCCCTTGGCCCAGTCAGGACGGGACCAGAGGTGAAGAACATGCTCTACTCTGCAGCTGGGAACAATGGCTTGTCCTGGAGCCTTTGGCAGAAGGTGCCTGGGGAGACTCGAGGCCTACCACTGGGATTCTGCAGCTGAAATTACAGAGGGTCTGAAGCCAAATGCACTCCCACAGAGAAGGAAATCTTGGCTGCCTATGAAGGAGTTCAAGCTACCTCCGAGGTGATTGCCACAGAAGCACAACTCCTCCTGGAACCCTGACTGACAGCACTGGGGTGGATATTTGAAAGGAAGGTTCCCACTGCCCTCCATGACACTGCTGCCACATGGAGCAAATGGATTACTCTCATCATGCAGCACACCCGGATTGGAAACCTGAATCGCCCTGGGATTTTGGAGATAATTACAAACTGGCTGCTGGTGAGAACTTTGGTCTCACTGACGGAGAGCAGCAGGAACAAGTGACAAGGGCTAAAGAAGGTGCACCATGCAACCAACTACCAGCAGAGGAAACTCGATACGATGTTTTCACTGACGGTTCCTGTGGAATCGTAGGGATGAACTGGAAGTGGAAAGCAGCCATATGGAGCCCCACACAACATGTAGCACAAGCTACTGAAGAAGAAGGTGGATCAAGTCAACTTGCTGAAGTCAAGGCTTTTCAGCTGACCCTGGACATTGCTGAGAGAGAGAAGTGACCAAAGCTCGACCTTTATATGGATTCTTGGATGGTAGCCAATGCTCTGTGGGGCTGGCTGGAAAGGTGGAAAAAGGCTAACTGGCAGCGTAGAGGAAAACGAGTCTGGGCTACTGATGAGTGGAAAGACATTGCCTCTTGGGTAGAAAATGTGTGTGTGAAAGTCTGTCATGTAGATGCCCATGTCCCCAAGAGTCGGGCTAATGAGGAACACTGAAACAAGGAGCAGGTAGATCAGGCTGCAGTGATAGAGGTGTCAAAGATAGACTTGGATTGGCAACATAAGGGGGAGTTGTTCCTAGCTCGATGGGCCCATGATGCCTCAGGCCATCAGGGCAGAGATGCCACCCACAAGTGGGCACGAGACTGAGGGGTGGATTTAACCATGGACAGTATTTCTCAGGTTATCCATGACTGTGAGATGTGTGCTGAGATCAAGCAGGCCAAGTGGGTGAAGCCCCTGTGGTATGGTGGGCAGTGGTCCAAGTACAGGTATGGGGGGGCCTGGCAGATTGACTACATCACACTGCCCCAGACATGCCAAGGCAAGCGCTACGTGCTCACAATGGTAGAAGCCACCACGGGATGGTTGGAGACTTCCCCTGTGCCTCACGCCACTGCCCGGAACACCATCCTGGGCCTTGAAAAGTAAATCCTGTGCAGGCATGGTACCCCTGATAGGATTAAGTCAGACAATGGGACTCATTTCAAGAGCAGCCTTATCAACACCTGGGCTAGGGAACATGGCATTGAGTGGGTGCACCATATCCCCTACCATGCACCAGCTGCAGGCAAAGTGGAGAGGTACAATGGACTGTTAAAAACCACCTTGAAAGCATTGGGTGGGGGATCTTTCAAAAACTGGGAGCAGCATTTAGCAAAGGCCACCTGGTTAGTTAACACCCAAGGTTCCACCAATGGAGCAGGTCCTGCCCAGTCTGAGTCCCTGAATATAGCAGACGAAGATAAAGTCCCAGTGGCACATATCAGAGGTTTGTTAGGGAAGACAGTGTGGATCAATTCTGCCGCGAGTACAGACAAACCCATTGGTGGCACTGTCTTTGCTCAGGGACCAGGTTGTACATGGTGAATAATGCAGAAATATGGAACAACACGATGTGTACCTCAGGGAGATCTGATTGTGGGGCGAGCCTCATATGCAAATATCACTGTTTGCTGGATGTTACTGCCACTGTCTTTACATTAAACCAGACAGACCTGAGACAGATGGAAATGTGTGAATGCTGAAGGTTTGAGCAAGAGATATAGAAGGAAATGTGTGTCAAAGGTTTGAGCAAGTGAGATGGAAGGAAATGTGTCTGAGTAAGTGAGAGATGGAAGTTTTTACTTGATGAAGTTTTTACATGACGTTTGGTAGTTATGTTGACGATTCGGAGATAAGGGGTGGAATGTCCTAGGGTGACGTTATGGTGCTTGCATCCCCAATCGTGTGTTCTGTTTATGCTTGATGTTATGTTCTGTGCCTTCGGGACTGGCTCCAAAAAGTGAAGGTTTGTTTTGTCTTGTTATCAGCCGGCTCACCTCCCCTCACAGTTTGTGTCTAGGAGAGAGGCTAGGGCTTGCTGGCTCTCTTGCTTGCTTGCTGGCTTGCTTGCTTTCGCTTTGCTCTTGCTCCTGCTTTTTGCTTTTGCCCTTGCTTTTGCTTATTAGTTAGTTTAGCTAGGCAATCCAATTTTTACCCTGGACTGTTTTTTTTCTTTCCCTTTCCTGAATACCATTTGAACCTGCTCAGGACTGGGACCTGGGAAACACCAAGAAACACTGAGAGCCAGCATTTTGTGACCTGCAGCAGCCATCCCCAGTGCCGGAGACCGATAACTGGGCAACCACTCCCAGCAGAGACTTTCTGAATTTGTCACCTCTTCAGTGTGGTGAAAGAGTTTTTGTCATCTGGTGTTGTTCATTTTTTTTGCTGGGGGGGGGGGCTTTGCCTGCTCAATAAACAGGTTGTTTCCACTACTCTCTGAGGAAATTCTTCCTGAGCCAGGTAGGCGAGGAACTGTGGGGGGATTTGCTTTCTGGGGGCTCCTTCCGCAGGTTTTCTCCCAAATTTGCCCCAAACCAGGACACATTACTACATCAGCAGGCTGTTCTTCAGTGAGATCCAGCAGGGCCCTGTTCAGCCTGTGCTCAGCAAACTGACTGGCCATGAGCCACTGGTGGATGTACCTCACCATGGCAGGCACCTGGAGAAGGCAGGGGAGACTTGGAAAGCTGCCAGAGGGAGGAATGTCCCCAGCTTCCCCAGAGAAGTGCTTCCCTTGCCACCACACTGCCATGGCCTCAAAGGCTTCCAGTGACCAGTAGGCATGGCTTAGGAGGCCAAGCAATTCCTGGGAGGATCAAACCATGGCCACAGGCTGCTTACTTGCTTTGGATTGCAAAACCCCTCCTCTACGAGCATATCCAGCAGGGCAGCACAGGTCTTGGTTTTGAAGATGTGCGAATATGCTCTGAGCCCTGTGCCCATGGTGCTGGTCTCTTCCTCCCGAATCCTCTTGATGAATTTGAAAACCAGCTGTAGGAGAAAGGCAGGAAGCCAGGGATGCTCCAAGCACGGTGCTCGGCTGAGCAGTGACAGCAGGCCCAGCCCAGCTGGGGATGGCAGCAGGTACCTGCGCTGTTCTGTGGAAGAGGCCACGGGTGTGTTCCTGCTCTTGTGTGCGCTGCACGGCTGCACCTGGCAAAGAGCGAGCGCAGCCTGAGCTGAGGGGCTGCGGGAGAGGCCGGAGAACACAGCCCAGCCCTGCGCTCCCCAGGCAGGGACAGCCCTGGGATGCCCCAGGGCATGGAGCACGGGCACTGTGGGGTGTCTGCCCTGGCCCCTATTCTGTCCTGTCCATGGGCAAGTGCCCAGGGGATGGGATGGGATGGGATGGGATGGGATGGGATGGGATGGGATGGGATGGGATGGGATGGGATGGGATGGGATGTGGCCAAGCAGCCCAGCAGCCCAGCTCTGCCACTCACCCTCCTGCTGAGGCTTGAACTGCACCACCTCTTCAGTCTCCTGTGCTGGGGCAGCTCCAGGGCCTTCTTCCTCTTCCTCCACTCAGGCCAGCTGGGGCACTCTTGGGGGTCTCTGCTCCATGTCAGTGACTGGATTTGTGGCTACTTGCAGGAGAGATGCCTCAGAAAAGCTCCGAGTCAGCAAGGCCTGCAGTCATGCCTGGAAGACACCTTCAAGAGAGAAGCCTCAGGAAGGCGACAGGACAGCAAGTCCTGCACTCTGGTCTCGAGGGCTCCTGCCACAAGGACAGGAGACTTCTGTCAAGGATTGTGGTCTGGCCTCGAGGGCACCGGTGGCAGGGATGGGAGATGCCTCCAGGGCACCAAGTCCCACGGTCTACCCTCGAGGACACCTGCAGGAGAGCAGCCTCGGGAAGGCCATGGGTCACCAAGTCCTGTGGTCAGGCCTCGAGGTCAGCTGCAGGAATAACGCCTCAGAAAAGCTCCGGGTCAGACACGAACGAGTGCGCTGTGCGGGGGCTCCTCATGGCACCGCTCTGTCCCGTCCTGTCCCGTCGCGTGCTCCAAGCACTGTGGTGTGGTCTTGTCACCGCCAGCTCCTATGTCACCCCGTGTCACAAAGGGCCCTTGGACACGCTGTCCCGTTCCATGCCACGGTGACCGTGCTGCACCGTGTCACAAAGGAACCCTGCACACACTGCCCCCTGCCTTGGGGCCGCCCCCAGCCCACCCAAAGTGGCTCAGGTTGGAAGGAATCCCTCACCCCAAGTGTCTAAGACAGCCCAACAGGATCTTTAGGAATGGCTCAAACCATCAGCAAACGCTGCCCTGCTCTGCAGGCTCAGGGCAGCAGAAGGAGCCCCCAGGGCTGCCGACGCAGCCGCGCTGGGAAGGGCACGGGGCCTTCCACAGAAGCTGGCACGGCCTCCTTGGGACACGTCCTGGCTGGTGGCCATCCTAAACCCACGGCTGTGGCACAGACAAGGAACGTTTGGGCCATGGCAGGAATGCTGCTCTGACCCCTGGGGCCCAGAGAGCGCTGACATCAGCAGGTGTGGCAGAGTCCCTGCCCAAGCAGACCTGCCACCCCCCGAGCCCTGGCAGCACCGGTGCCCGTCTCCTGCCCCAGAGACCTGTGCCCGTGGGGGGCTTCTGTGGCAGAGGGAGCCAAAGCCCACGTGCACTGGGGGCTGCGCTCCTGCCTGCAGGGGCTGTTGGCAGGAGCACCTGGAGCAACTGCTGGCAACACTTGGTCTCTGTCAGAAGCTCTTACTCCATGCTGAAATTATTTTCTCATTGCAGTTATTGCCTTCAGCACAAAAACACCTTAGCGGCGAAGGCACAGAAGAGTCTCGCAAGTAAGAATCCTCAATTCAGGTAAGCTTTAATTCCCATTGCTCGACTCAAGTAGCTCCAGAAAGTTTCAAACTTCCCAAATTAATTGGGATGGCCTGAGGAGGTGAAGAGTTGGAATTTTGCTTCCAATCTCAAAGCAGCAACTCATTTGCCTTAACGTCATCCACTGAGGGTCACTTTACAGAACATAACACTACACAAAAAAAGGAAAAAAACAAGGGCCATTCTTTGGTTTTCTATGAATGGATGATCATATCCTAATTCTCTAAAGAAATAAAAGCTCTCAAGAAATCAAAGTCCACTCAGTGGTAGAAAAGTAGCTCAAAGAATTGAGTAGATGGCAAAAGGGCTAATCCTCTCCCTGGTACAGAGATCTGAGTGGCCAGTAAAGTACAGCTCTCCCCTCTTGTTCCCTGCAGGAGAATCAGGACCATGAAGAGGAAAAGTCACAGATATTCCTTCTGGCCTCCCTAACCAAAGCTGTGCCAAAGCACAGATGCTGCCTTCAAACTGACTCAAATTCCAGCCTAGACCTCTCACCTTCCAGACAACTCCTTCTCCAACACCCCACCAGCACCAAGCCCCCCAAACTCCCACACAGAAGCCCTCAACACTCTGCCAGGAGCCCCAGCTGTCCCCGTCCCTCCGCAGAGCTTTCCCACCCTCCAGCAGACGCCCTGGTTCCCTGCAGGTGCCATGGGATGGCACTCAGGAGGATCTGCTCCAAGGCCTTCCCCTGGAGCACGCTCAGGCTGCCAGGCCTATGGATCCTGGATCATCCTTCCCACCGAGCCTTCCTGTGCACGGCTGTTCCATTTGCACCTTTGCGCTCAGCTCGGACTTCTCCACTTCACCAGGAGTGCTGGGAAAGGATGGAGAGCAGCCTGGCAAGCTCTTTCTGCAGCTCCCTCTTTACCCTCGGGGAGGGAGAACATTCCACAGGAAAGCAACTGGTGCCACAAGGAGCGGGTGGCCTCAGGCACCTTTGGGGATGGAACAAGGCCTTGGTTTGACATAAGTAAGCACAAGCAATTCACATGAGTAAACAAGTAATTAGCACAGACATACCTAAGTACTTAGCACCAGTTAGCATAACAAAAACCTGGCAGGCCTAACTTGACATGAGAGTGACCTGACAAAAAGCTTTAGACACAATCTACCAGAAGAACTAAGGGCAAGTGTGGAATCAGCCCTGTGCAGGGAAGCCCTGAGGAAGACTTTGTGCTGCTTTGGGGCATCGAGATCGCTCCTGGCCAGGGCCTGGACATCAGCTTCAAGTCTGGGAATCTGACACAATGTATTTCCAACCGCCTGCCTATGGAATCACCTCAGCAGTGTAAAGATGGATGGTGTTTTTGATACAACTCCTACATCAACCCACTGAAATTTATACATGGTGGAGAAACACTTCAGTGGGTGCAGACCCTTGACCTCCTGCCAGGTCAATCAAAGGGCTTTTGGCGGACAATGCATTTGTCTGCCGATTTGTTTGAATGAGGGAGACCCCTCAGGACTGCTGTATCCTGAGGGAACACCGTTGGCCTTGTCCTGTAGGCCCCTGCACAAGCTTAAAATCAGCTGCCTCAGCTTCCAGGACCTCTCTTTGCCAGCATCCTGACGTGGGTGTAGAAGTGCTGGGAGGCACTGCTGGGACCCAGCGGGACAGGACCGGCTGTCTCATGTCCACGTAGCATGCCTTACACAGCCAGGGCCATGGCTAGATGAACTGAGAGGATTCCATTGCCTTAGTGGTTCGGGCTTGACCCCTGGGAATTTCTGAATCCAGTAAATCACTGGACAGATAAAGGGGATGAATGGGTTTATTTAGAGGGGCTTTACTGGACCTCAGCTGGTGTGGAAGGTGCTAACTGCGGGTCTGTTAGCTAAAGAAGTGCAAAGAAGTTGAGAAGTAAGAAGCTGATAAGGAGTTTTTTTAAGGTTGTTATTGAGGAGACTAAGAGAAGAGAGGAATTGAAGAAAGATAAAGATGTTAGGAATAAATTTGAGGTTTGACCGTTGAGGTGTACGTTTAACTGTTTGACCATTGTTCTGTTTGTTTCACAGTTTAAAATCATTCGTCTGCTTGTTCCACAGTTCGCTAATTTCACCCCTGTTCGTGTGACTCCTACTTGGAGTGTCTGCCCTCGTGTTCAGTCCCCACTCCGGTTATATCCCTCTAGTTTCACTATATGTATCGGTCTGGGGGTTAGCCCCCCCCCCTTTTTGTTAAAACCCCTTTGTACCTGACGATTCGGGCTCTCTGTATCCCCTTCATGGCGTTGGGTAGTTCGGCCGCTGCTCCCTGAGGTGACTTCCTGGTTCCCAGAAGGCTTGGCATGTGCTGCATGTTAATGGCCGGACTCCAGCCGAGGGCTAGAACTGGACCGAGACCGTGAACAAAAGCAAGGACAGCCCAACAATCAACATCTCCAGGACAGGGAGATGTCAGGGAATCGGAGCTGGCCTTCGGCACCCCTGGAGCCGGTCGCCATGACTTGAGAGAAGCTTGAACAGACTCACCCCCTTAGACCAACGAGCTACAAGCGAGTCTCTAGACGTATCCCCTGAGGGTGAAGACTCCGATTCTGCCGTAATCGACAGGATCGTCTACCCCTCCTCTGGGACGTCGACTCACCTGGGAGTAGCGGCGGCGTCGCGAACCCCGTACCCCCGCCCCTTAGGCTATCTTTTAATAAAGGCCTTATCAAGAAAGGAGCACAAGGTCTCCTGGCCATTTTGTTTACGTCAATTGGGGGCTCGTCCGGGATCGGCCACGCCCACAAGGACCCTGGAGGACTGGCCATCCGCCTTGGACCTTCGAGGGACAGCTGGCCACATCCGGACTGAGAAGACGGCCTTCGGGGAGAGTCGACGGTCAAAGAGCGCCGGATTGGTAAGACCTCCGGCGGCGGGATACGGGAGGCGAGTGAGTGTGTATGAGTGAGACGGGGGCTGGCAGCTCGGACCCCCGGGGCGAGTGAGGACCCCCTAGTACCGCGGTTTCGGACTCCCGCGAGGGGGCCGGCCGGGAACGGGGGGAAGCGGGAGAGGCCCGATCCGGGCCCAGTGAAGCGAGTGAGACGCCTCCCTCAGGGGTTAGCTGCCTAGCTTCCCCTGATAAAGGTGTGAGGTGAAGGGAGGGACGACCCGGGCCCCGCTAGGACCTAGCCTCACAAGAGGTACGGGGGGGGAGTGGAGGCCAGGGAAGGCTCCCTCAATCTCTACTAGGACCCGACCTCTAGGTCAGGACCCAGGAGTGCTGGAAGGGGATAGCGCTGCCCCGTTGGGACCGGGCTCTGGGTCTCTGGGATAAAGGGGGAGTTGAGGACTGGGGGAGGGATTAGCCCGCTAGGACCTCACTCCAAAACTTCCCCGCCCTAGGGGTGGCCGTTGGGACCCAACCGGGAGGAGGTGTGGGGAGGGACCCCTAGGTTTTATTTTTATTTAGAGTGGTTCCCCTATCCTCTTGTATGAGTTTTGGATTAGTTTGTTCAACCCTCTGGGCAGGTGGAAGGGTTTTAAGTAACGGTGAGTTGACCTGCAGACCTTGAGTTAGTTTGTTCAACCCTCTGGGCAGGTGGAAGGGTTTTAAGTGACGGTGAGTTGACCTGCAGACCTCAGGTTAAGGTCTAGGTATTTAGGCTCCTGGGGAAGTATGTGTGTGTAACATGTTCCTTCGGGCAGGTGGAGGACAGTGTGTTAGTGTGTTGACCTGCAAGCCTCAGGCTAACCCGGGCGCTCGGGACCCTAGGGGAGTGTGAGTCGAGCGCAATACGGATTGAGGGGGGACTGCAGTATTGTTTTGTTCTAGTAATTTGTTGAATCAGGTTTTCAGAGAGACTAATTTTAGTTTACTTTGTGTGGTTAGACAGTGTTTTGTGTGATACCCTCAGAATGGGTCAATGCATTAGTAAAAGAAGTTCCCGTGGTAGGAAGGCCAAAAGAATTAAGAACATTCCTCCAACCAGCCCCCTTGGAAGAATGTTAGATGGATGGGCAATGAATGAGGTAACCCGGGATTTAGACAAGATTAAGATGATCCACTTTTGTATGGAAGTATGGCCGAAGCTAGACATTGAATGGCCATGGTTTGGGTCCGAGGACGATTGGATGTGTGCTTGTTTAATGCAGAGCTTACGTAGTCAACCTGAACCAGATGAAGAACAACTAGTATATGCTGCCTGCTGGGGGCAGGAAAAATTTGGAAGGAAGTCAGTTAAGATCTGCAAGTTAAAAGAATGCAAGGAGGAGCCAGACAGGGAACAGAAAGAAAGGAGTAAACCATGGGATCCCCTAGATCATCTGCCTCCTCCTCTTCGTCCTATAGTTCCTCCAGAACCCTTACCACCGCCACCAATTCCCATTCCCTTACCCCCTCCGCCAAATTTTACTTCTATACCTCTTCCTCCTCCTCCAACCCTCCTTCCCTTACCTTCCTCTTCACCAGATCCTACTTCCATGCCTCAAGCTCCTCTGCCCCAACCTACCAGTTCTTTGTCTGCTTTATCCCCCTTAACAACCTCTTCCACTTCTCAAACTTCCCTTCCACAATCTCCTGTTCCAACACTCTCTCCTCCTTCTCAGGAGTCTTCTCCCTTATCTCCACCAATTAGTCAGTTATCCCCACAAACCCCTGTCCCTACTGCTCCCAGTAACCTGTCTCAAGCCTTCCAGTTACAGGTTCCAATCTCTGATCCATCCCAACTCCCTGATTCTTTCTCTACCCCTACTTCTTCCTCATATACCCCGAGTTCTTCTGTTTATTCTGAACACCCGTTAGCAAAAATTGCTACCCCTATGTTCATGTCTCCTTCACCAAAGATGGTTCCTAAGCCTCCTCTTCAGTGGGGAGAACCCCAGACCGGAGAACCTCAGACCTCAGGAAATAATTCTATTGAAGCTGAGCACTTGCAACTTCCCCAACCCCACAATGAGACCCCTCGGGAGAGATTAGATGAGGGTCCCTATTGTAATACAAGATCCAGGGCTATGCGGGCAGATCGGTTATTCCCTTTAAGAGAAGTACCTATGGGAGGAGTTTTTGGTGGGTTAGGATATGTAAATGCACCCCTTACCTCCTCAGAGGTAAGAAGCTTTAAGAAAGAAATGGGTAGCCTAGTTGAGGACCCAGTAGGGGTATCACAACAACTTGACCAGTTTCTTGGCCCTAATATTTATACTTGGGGAGAGCTCACCTCCATTTTAAAAATATTATTTAATCCCGAGGAAGTGAAGTTGATTCGAGCTGCTGCCATAAAAATTTGGGATAGAGAAAATCAAACCGGGGTTCCTGCAGACCGTAAGTTACCTGTAGGAGATCCAGGCTGGAACCCCAATCAGGCGCAAGATAGAAGGAATATGGAGGAGTACCGGACTCTGATAATCAGAGGGATAAGAGAGGCAGTTCCTAAAGGAACCAACTCCAAGTTGGCTTTTGATTGTTGTCAAGAGAAGGATGAGACACCCGCTGCTTGGTTAAGCCGACTGAAAAAGAACTTCCAGCAGTACTCGAACATAGATCCTGAGAGCCAGGAGGGACAAGTCTTGCTAAAGGTTCAATTTGTATCCAAGGCATGGCCAGACATTAGAAGAAAGTTAGAAAGGCTGGAGGACTGGCAGGAAAAAGGAATCAATGATTTGCTAAGAGAGGCGTTAAGAGTGTATTTGCATAGAGAAGAAGAGAAAGCCAAAAATAAGGCACGTATGATGATTGCAGTGGCAAGAGAAAGTGTAAGGGCAGGGAAAGAAATAGCTGAAGGGAAGGAGAATCCCAATCCACCTAGTGGGAGGACACCCTTTAATAAAGCTCCTGAAGCGGCTTGGCGAAAGAGGCCCCAGCGGCCTGGGGATTCAAAATGTTATTATTGTGGAGAGGTAGGACATTTTAAGAGAGATTGTCAGAAGGCCTCTAGAGATGAAGCCATCATGAGAGAGCAGGAGGCCCTTGAAAGAATATTAGGAGGACAGGATTAGGGGTGTCAGGGGCTCTATGTGTTAGGGGACCTCATGTACCATTCTATTGAGCCCTTGATAATTTTGGAAGTAGGTCCCCATTTTCAAGAGTTTGAATTTTTAGTGGATACTGGAGCAGATCGTTCAAGTATTAATAAAGTTCCATTGGGAGTAACAATGGGAGATAAGACTTGTGAAGTTGTAGGCGCAGAGGGCAGACCCTTTTCAGCACCAGTTTTGGAAAAAATATTAATAAAAGGAAATTCTCGGGCTAGTCAAGTAGACTTGGTTTACCTCCCTGATCTAGATACAAATTTGTTAGGTAGAGACCTCCAAGTCCAGTTAGGGATAGGAATAATTCCTCAAGGAGGAAGAATGGTGGTTAAAATGCTGAGATTGACTGAGATAGATTTAGGGGAAATAAGTCAAGAAGTTTGGGCTGGAAAAGGAAAATATGGGCGGTTGGATATTCCTCCTTTGAAGGTACAGATGACAGAGGGACCTCCTATACAGGTCAAACAATATCCATTGTCCCTAGAGAACAGAAGAGGTTTAGAGCCCATTATCCAATCTTTGTTAAGCGAGGGCATTCTAGAACAGTGTATGTCACCACATAATACCCCGATTTTGGCAATCCGGAAGGCTGAAGGAAAATATCGTTTAGTACAAGACCTCCGAGAGGTTAACAAAAGAACCATAGCAAGACATCCTACTGTGCCAGATCCTTATACCCTTCTAAGCAAAATCCCTCATTATCATGCATGGTTCACAACTATAGATTTGAAGGATGCGTTCTGGGCCTGTCCATTAGCTCCAGAATGTCGGGACTGGTTTGCCTTTCAGTGGGAAAATCCTGAGGGGAATAGGAGGATGCAGCTAAGGTGGACCCGGTTACCACAGGGCTTCTGTGAGTCTCCTAACCTTTTTGGGCAAGCTCTTGAGAAAGTATTAGAGGCATTCACCCCCGAAGAAGGAATACAGGTACTTCAGTATGTGGATGATCTCTTAATCTCAGGAAAGGACCAGGAGCTAGTCCGAAGAACCAGCATAAAATTATTGAACTATTTAGGGATAAATGGGCTAAAAGTATCAAAGGATAAATTACAGTTTGTGGAACCGCAGGTAATATACCTAGGACACATGATTGGACATGGGTACAAAAAGTTGAATCCTGAGAGGATCTCAGGAATTATATCCATTCCGGCCCCAAGAACAAAAAGAGACATCAGGAAATTATTAGGTTTATTTGGCTATTGTAAATTATGGTTGGAAAATTACACTCAGAACGTTAAATTTCTATATGAAAAACTGGTTCTTCCAGATCCAATAGAATGGACAAAAGAAGATGAGGAGAGATTAGAGAAACTCAAGAGGGCACTTATATCGGCACCAGTCCTGGGGTTGCCAGATTTAAAAAAGGAATTCCATTTATTTGTTAATGCGGAAGAAGGGGTAGCACACGGGGTTTTAACTCAAGAATGGGCCAATCACAAAAAACCCATTGCATATTTATCAAAACTTCTAGATCCGGTAGCCAGAGGATGGCCAACATGCCTCCAGGCGATAGCAGCATCAGCTCTTATAGTCGAAGAAGCTCAAAAATTGACATTTCAAGGAAAAATCAGAGTATATACCCCACATGACATTAAGGGCATCCTTAGTCAGGGGGCACACAAATGGCTCTCCGACGCCCGAGTACTAAAGTATGAGATAATGCTGATGAGCTCAGACCACTTGGAATTGGTCACAACCGGGCTAGTGAATCCCGCCCAATTTCTATCTGGAGGACCTGCCCCCAGTTTAGAACATTGTTGTGTGGAAGCTATTAGTTTGCAGACAAAAGTCAGAATGGATTTAGGAGATACACCCTTAGGACACGGAGAAAGATATTTTTGTGACGGGTCATCAAGAATAAAGGATGGGAGGCGGATGTCAGGATATTCAGTGATAAAAGCCTCTGATGAAAAGAATCTAGAAGTCCACGAAAAAGGAAAATTGCCAGCACATTGGTCTGCCCAATTGTGTGAGGTGTATGCTCTAAAGCGGGCATTAGAACTTTTGGACAAAAAATGTGGAACAATTTACACTGATTCTCGATATGCCTTTGGCATTGTTCACACCTTTGGTAAAATCTGGGAAGAAAGGGGTTACCTGAATTCTAAGGGCAAAGACTTAGCCCATAGGGAGATGATCAAGTCTGTCTTGGAGGCGTTACTAAAACCTGAAGAAATTGCAGTAGTACATGTGAGGGGGCACCAGAAAGGTAATACTCTAGAAGTGAGGGGGAACCGGGCAGCTGACCTAGTAGCTAAAGAAGCAGCCCAAGACCCAAAAGAACCAATCAGAGTCTTGAAATTAACGGGTGCTACTAACAAAAATGGAGAAGGGGATATCTTAAAAGAACATCTAGTATTCTCAGAGCGGGAACAAAAAGTTATACAAGAATTAAAACTGCAACAAGGGCCCCAAGGGGAGTGGATTCTCCCAGACGGGAGACAGTTTATTTGTAAAGCCCTAGCACGGAGAGTTCTAACCGAGATACATCAGCTTACTCATTGGGGGACACAAGGGCTGTGTGATCACTTCTTGAGGGACTATGTTTGTATAGGGATATATGATATAGCAAGGGCGATCACACAGGGTTGTATCACATGTCAAAAGGTAAATCAAAAGGTGATGAGAAGACCTATACCGGGAGGAAGAAAATTAGCTGAGAGACCATTCCAAAATGTGCAAATTGACTTTACAGAAATGCCTCCAGCGAGGGGATATAAACATCTCCTGGTGATCGTAGATCACCTAACTCATTGGCCAGAAGCTTTCCCCACCCGAAATGAGACCTCGGGGACAGTAGTAAAAATTTTATTAGAGAATGTTATCCCCCGGTATGGACTAATCAATAATATTGATTCTGATCAAGGTCCACATTTCACAGCTCGCGTTCTGCATGACACTACTGAAGCCCTGGGAATAAAATGGAGATTACATACTCCATGGCATCCTCAGAGCTCCGGCAGGGTAGAGAGGATGAACAAAACCATCAAGACAGTGCTCACAAAATTAATTTTAGAAACAGGATTGGACTGGGTGAAGTGTCTCCCCCTTGCTTTACTTAGGATCAGAACTCGACCTAGAGCAGACTTGGGAGTGTCTCCCTATGAGATGTTGTTTGGTCTCCCATTTCTAATCTCCCCTTACAGTACTGCACAATATGTAGAGGGAGAAGAAGCATCTCGGAAATATCTAGAAACCATCATAAAAACGCTAGAGGAACTCAGGAAAAAGGGATATCTCCCCCAGACTCCTCCTTTAGAAATAAGCACCCATCATTTCAGTCCCGGAGATTGGGTTTTAATTAAATCTTGGACTACTGCACCTCTTACCCCCCGATTTGAAGGACCATTTCAAGTCCTACTTACTACACACACAGCCATCAGGACCAGGGAAAAAGGGTGGACGCACATTTCACGAGTAAAAGGACCCGTGGAACCCCCAAAGGAAGAGACTGGGTCAACGAACAGTACCCCAACCTGGACCGCTATACCTACTGGAGCCTTAAAGGTGAAATTAAAGAAATTTCCCAGGAACTGATACAGTTGTTAAACTGCATTAGTAATAATTGTTGCATGTATAGTTTTTGTTATAAGTAAGTAGGTTGTAAGCTTAGAGAATAAGTTGTAAGTTTTTGAACATATTGAAAACTGTTACCTTAAAATCCCCTTAAGAGGCAGCTCTGCTTCTTTAGAAAATATATCTTTCATTGGATAACTGTCCCTCAGGAATAGCAAATTACAAAACAGGGAATAAGGGAGGGAGAAAGGAAGGACAAGGTTTGGAGACCTTGAAACTCAGTTCCCCTGTGCAGTAGAAATACGGAAGATAATCCCAGGAGGCAAGACCGGGGGAGGTCAAGAGAGAATGGCTCCTACCGGACTCCTGAGGAAAATGAGTCGACTCTTTAAAATGATGATTATAATCATGATTATGGGTCGCTCTAGTGCAGGAGAAATGGACTCCTGTATCAAATGCTACCACCCCTTGTATGACGGGGAGAACTTGGAGTCTTTAGTAAGAGTGTATACCAACCTGAGTCCTTCCTGCTACAATCAGTCTCAATTGGAAACTTGTAAAGAGGGAGGAAAGGTCTACTGGATCACTAAAAATACAGCCTCTTTTAGGCAAAGAATCCTAGGGGACTGTCCCATGAAAGATCACTGGTTATGCTTTGAGAAAAAAGCTCTAACTGAAAGAGGGGTGGATATAATTAAGGAAAAGAAAGTAAATATGGAAACTGGTAACAAAGGATGGGAAGATCTAGGTGGGAAGAACTTATTTATTGATTTAGTAGAAAAGATTAGCAAAGAATTAAATATCACCAGATGTTGGGTTTGTGGAAGTACACAAATGTCAGATGTGTGGCCTTGGGAAGGCATCAGTCTCAAACCAAGAGAAATCTTGGAAATCAAACAGATAGAGGAAGGACAAATAAAGCCAGAACCTAGGAGGATGGAGAGGTGGGAATTAAAGAATAGTGTGATTGGAGAAGAGTGTATTTTACGAACAGGAAGCAAGTTTCGCACACCAGTGGGAAAAATGGCTTGTAAGCGATATTTAATAACTAAAGGAACCCCATTCCTCATGCGCTGGGTTCCCCAAGAACCCAACCGATATTGGAGTATGACTAAAAGAGAAAGAGGATGCATATACAATGAAGGTTACAACTTGTTTGAATGTGCAGATAAAGGAATTAACCCCTTTTGGGGAACAAGGTCTATATCAAAGTTTTGGGAGTTCCCACATGAAACTGAGAAAGGGTTCTGGAAGGCTCCCGGAGATCTGTTCTGGATTTGTGGAAAAGCAGCTTACACGCATTTACCTGGGGACTGGGCAGGCAGTTGCACAATAGGAATTATTAAGCCATCTTTTTTCTTACTACCAAAAGAAGCAGGTCCAGGATTGGGAGTTCCTTTGTATGACAATCTGAAAACATCGTCAAAAAGAAAAAGGAGTCTTATAGAAATGGGAGGAACCCAAAATTGGAAAGGAAAAACATGGACTCCTGAGGAGATTATTAAGACTTATGGACCTGCCACCTGGGCGCAAGATGGCTCGTGGGGGTATCGGACCCCTATATACATGTTAAACCGTATAATTAGACTCCAAGCAGTAATAGAAACCATTTCAAATAGGACTGCCTTAGCGTTAGATCATGTTAGTGAACAACTTTCCCAAACTCGCACTGTTGTATACCAGATAAGATTAGCTGTTGACTACTTACTAGCAGATGAAGGAGGAATATGTGGGAAGTTCAACACTACAGAGTGTTGCCTTGAGATAGATGATAGGAGTGAAGTCATCCGGAACATATCTAAGGAAATTAGGAAAATTGCTTATGTCGGAACCCAAGAGTGGACTCCACTTGTTAATACAGATTGGTGGGATAACTTTTGGTCATGGAAGAGTAGTTGGTGGAAAAAAGTAGCATTTATCGCAGTAGCGGGGTTAGCCGGATTATTATTCCTTCCCTGCCTTATACCTTGCTTAATTAAAATAATTATATCTGCAATCCAATCAGGCAGTATGATTCCCACTTCCCTAGAATCTTCCTCAAAAAGAGGAAAAAGAAAGACTAAAATAATGAGGCTTGAAAATACAGAGAGGATGACAGCTAAGGAAGTGTACGACAAATACCAAAGATTGAGGAAATTTTACTATCAGGAGCCGGAAACCGCTAATTGACGCGGGCCTATGCCCGGTCAAAGTAAGAGAGGGGGGACTGTTAGGAATAAATTCAGGATTTGTCTGTTAAGGTGTACGTTTAACTGTTTGACCATTGTTCTGTTTGTTTCACAGTTTAAAATCATTCGTCTGCTTGTTCCACAGTTCGCTAATTTCACCCCTGTTCGTGTAACTCCTAATTGGAGTGTCTGCCCTTGTGTTCGGTCCCCACTCCGGTTATATCCCTCTAGTTTCACTATATGTATCGGTCTGGGGGTTAGCCCCCTTTTTGTTAAAACCCCTTTGTACCTGATGATTTGGGCCCTCTGTATCCCCTTCATGGCGTCGGGTAGTTCGGCCGCTGCTCCCTGAGGTGACTTCCTGGTTCCCAGAAGGCTTGGCATGTGCTGCATGTTAATGGCCGGACTCCAGCCGAGGGCTAGAACTGGACCGAGACCGTGAACAAAAGCAAGGACAGCCCAACAATCAACATCTCCAGGACAGGGAGATGTCAGGGAATCAGAGCTGGCCTTCGGCACCCCTGGAGCCGGTCGCCATGACTTGAGAGAAGCTTGAACAGACTCACCCCCTTTAGACCAACGAGCCATAAGCGAGTCTCTGGACGTATCCCCTGAGGGTGAAGACTCCGATTCTGCCGTAATCGACAGGATCGTCTACCCCTCCTCTGGGACGTCGACTCACCTGGGAGTAGCGGCGGCGTCGCGAACCCCGTACCCCCCGCCCCTTAGGCTATCTTTTAATAAAGGCCTTATCAAGAAAGGAGCGCAAGGTCTCCTGGCCATTTTGTTTACATCATGAGAGATACTTTTGCATGGAGGAAATTTTTTAGGGAGCTTACCAATTTTGGCAATGGGCAACTGAAAAGAGGGACAGTTCTTTTCCTTAGGAAGGAAAGCATGGAGCCCCAGTGCTCCAGGAGCTGATGAGAGGCAGCCCTTCGCATTCCAAGATCAGCCGGACCTGTCAGGTGGCCCCTGGGAGGCCAAGCCAGCCAGACCTGTTCCATGTTCCCTCGGTTCCATGAGGCCCCACAGTGTCCCAAAGTTCCCTTGCTTCCATGAGGCCCTGAGGTGTCACAATGCCCCTTTAGTGACACGAGGCCCTGAAGGGTCCTAATGGCCTCCATGGTTCCGACAGGCCCCACAGAGTCATAATGGTCTCTGGGTCCATGAAGCCCCGCTGTGTCACCATGGCCCCTTGGTTCCATGGGCTCCAGTGGTGCCACAATGATCCCCTTGCTTCCATGAGGTCCCCACCGTGTCACAGTGCTCTCCATGAGAAGGAAAGAACCGAGCCCCAGTGTGGCAGGGGCAGCCACCAGAGGCCAAGGCCAGCCAGAATGGATGGTACTGGCAGATTTTGCCTGGGAGCAACCCTTGGATATAGGGAATTTGGGAGGTGGAGCCCCAATTTTGGCCATTTCTGCATAGATAAGAAGGACGGTTCTTTTCCACGGGAAGGAAAGCACAGAGCCCAAGTGTTTCAAAGGCAGAAGAGGAGAGAGGTGGCTCCTGGGAGGCCAAGCCAGCCAGACCGCTTTGTCCTGGCATCTTTTGTCATGAAGGGATCCTTGGATATATGGAATTTGGGAGGAGGAATCTCAATTTTGACCATGGACACCTTGAGAAGAAGGACGGCTCTTTTCCATAGGAAGGAAAGCATCGAGCCCCAGTGTTTTGAGGCAGGTGAGAGGCAGTTCCCAAGAGGCCAAGGGCAGCCAAACCTTTTAAGTCCTGGCTGCTTTCACTGGGGAGCAATGCTTGGATGTACGGAGTTTTGGAGGTGGAATTCCAGTTTTGGCCATGGGCGCCTGGTCAGGATGGATGGTTTTTTCCCTATAGGAAAGAAAAGCACAAAATCCAAGTGTTCTGGAAGAAGATGAGAGGTGGCCACCTTTAGGCCAAGCCAGCCAGACCTGTCTCTCCTGGCACCTTTCCTCTAGGGGCTATCCTTGGACACAGGGCATTTTGGAAGTGGAATCTCGGTTTTGGCTGTGTGTGCCTGGACAGGAAGAGGAGTTCTTTTCATTAGCAAGGAAATCACAGAGCCCCAGTGTTTCAGAGGCACATGAGTGCCAGCCCTCAGGAAGCCAAGGTCAGCCAGACTTGTCTCCCCTGGCAGCTTTTGTCTGGGAGCTATCCTTGGATATAGGGGATTCTGGAGGCAATTTTGGCCATGGGTGCCTGGTTGAGATGGATGTTTTTTTCCCATAAGAAAGAAAAGCACATGGTCCCAGTGTTTCAAAGGCAGATGAGAGGTGGCCCCTGGGTGGCCAAGGCAGCCAGATCTGTCTCTCCTGGCAGATTTCATCTGAAAACAATCCTTGCATATAAGGAAATTTGGAGGAGGAATCCCAGTTTTGGCCCTGGGTCCCTGGAGGAGAAGGACAGTTCTCTCCCATAGGAAGGAAAGCCCAGAGCCCCAGTGCTTCAGGGCAGGTGAGAAGCAGCCATCGACATGCCAAGGTCTGCTGGACCTCTCAGGTGGTCCCCAGGAGGCCCAGCCAGCCAGACCTGTTCCATGTTCCCTTGGTTTCGTGTGACCCCACAGTGTCACAATGGTCTCCTTGGTTCCATGAGGCCCTGAGTGTCACAATGTTCCCCTTGCTTCTGCAGTGTCACAATGGCCCTGTGCTTCCACGGGGCCTTGCAATGTCACAATGGCTTCGTGGTTCCACAAAGCCCTGATGTGTCACAATGGCCCCTCGGCTCCATGCGCCCTCGCTGTGTCACAACGGCTCCTCTGTGACACCGTGGGCTCCACAAGGTCACCATGGACCCTTGGTTCCTTGGGGCCCCCGTGTTCACAATGGTCTCCTTGATTCCATGGGGCAGTACAGTGTCACAACTGACCCATGGCTCCATGAGGTTCCCCAGTGTCACCGTGGTCACTGTCAGAGGCTGGATGAGATCAATGTCCCCAGACACCTTGGGATGCTCGAAATGCCCGTGTGGGGCCAGGAGCGGGTCAGGCCTTGGTTTGTGGTGGGACAGAGCCCCGCCCCCAGCCCTGGCCTGGCACAGCTGTCAATCACATGGAAGGGGCGGTGTTAACCCAGCTCTGATTGGCCCAGCTGTCAGTCAATCACACAGCAGGCAGGGCTAACCCAGCTCTGATTGGCCCAGCTGTCAGTCAATCACACACCAGCAGCTGGTGCCTAACCTGACTCTGATTGGCCAAGCAACTGGCAGTTCCACCCCAGGGGCGGGCCCATGAAGGCCCAGGGGTTTAAAAGCCGGAGCACGAGGCCAGCCCATGGTCTGGATCCTGCCTTCTCCTGGGGTTCCTCTGTTAATGATGCTGGAACCTGAGCAGGTGGTGCCTCTGTGTGTGTCTTTCTATAGATCTTCTGTCTGTCTGTTGTTCTCTATTTCTTCTTCTTCTAATCCTACTTACCTGGAACATTTTTGGGTAACTTAACATCTTAAAGCTCAAAGGTTTTTAGGTTAAATGGGCTAAGTTAATGAAGTTAATGCTGTGATAAGAGTTTTATGTAGAACAGGATGTTGTACTAAACCCTTTGTCAAAGTTCCTTGATTGTCTATATTTTGCCAGTAAAATTTTGTGTCATTTTGCTCTCTCAGCTCTGTTGGTTAGAGCATGGTGCTGGTATCACTGAGGCTGTGTTCAGTCCCTGTGTGGGCCATTCACTTCAGAGCTGGACTTGATGATCCTTGTGGGTCCCTTCCTACCAAGAATATTCTTTGCATCTGGCCATGGTGAGAATATCTGGTTGGTGTTTCTACTGTACAACAAACTCGAATGAAGGAACCTTTGGTGACCCCCAGCATTTCAGTGTTCTGGGGTGTTACAGCCCTGCAGGCTCACAATGGCCTCTTGTTTCCATGAGGCCCCACAGTGTCACACTGCCCCCTTGGCTCCATGAGGATCTGGAGTGTCACACAGGTTTGTGACATTTGTCCTTGCTGCCCCTCACATCCCCCTGCCCCACAAACAGCCCCGAGCCAGCCGTGAGGGACAGGCCCTGCTGTGCCAGGCTGGGCTCAGGGCTTGGCCTTTCTGCTTCCTGCAGCCAAGCCAGGCCTTGCTCAGCATCGCAGTTCCCTGCTCTGAGCCTTGGGCTCCCTGCAACCCTGGCCTCAAGGATCTGCTCTCTGCACTCCCTGGGGAGCCTCTGGCACTCCCTGCCCTCGCTGGGGCCCAGGGATGCTCCCAGGGACTTGGAGTTTTGCTTCTGCCTCCTTGAGCAGCTTCTTCATCCTTCTCCCAGTGCCTGAGGGTCCTGGACCCAGCCCCAAATCCACCGTGGGCTGATGAAAATACAGAAAGCCCTCAGGAGCTCTTTGTCTTCCTTCCATGGTCTTCAAGGCTCCAGGGCTTGTGCAGTGACTGGAGTCGGTTTGGAGTTCTGTGCAGGAGTGTGAAATACAAAGTTGTGTTTTGTGTCAGGTAAATAAAGGCAGCCTGTGCAGTTGTGGTTATGAAATGTATGGAACACGGCCATGGGACAGTTATAAAGATGAGTTCTAATACACAACCCAGGAAAGCATGGAAGAAGGCTTTTGAACCAATCTTTTATCTGCAAATAACAATTACAAGTCTTAAACTGTTTTGTAATAAGAGTATTTGAATTCTAACTTAGAATGCTGCTTTTGAGAAGAACTTTTTACTTGTAATTAAGTCTTCAGCTGTTTTGCAGTAAGAACCTTTGAATTACAACTTTGGAATGTTGCTTAGTATTAAGGATGTTAAACTGTAGCTTTGGAATATATAAAGGATTTAAACAGAAAGGGAAGTGACCCTATCCCAAGCTCCTGGAAAAGGAAGATGGACATCAAGGTTGCTGATTAATGATTTCGAAAGGGGAAGCTGGACATCACTACCATAGATTAATGATCCTAGAAAATAGAAGCTGGACCCCACCTCAGGAAGATGGACCCCACCACGTGGGACACACATCCCAGGATATTGAAACATGGAATAGATCACAACAGAGTATAGAAATTGGAAAGGAACCAGACATCACCATCACAGATTTACGATCCTCAAGTACAGAATTGTGACGTCAAAAGGCAGAAATAGAAACTGCTGAAAGCTCACGTCAAAATGGGAAATAGAAGCTGCTGGGGAAAGCTGATGAATATGCGTGAATATGATCAATAAACACCAGCAAGCCCAACAACCGGTGTGCAGCTGGAGGGGAAAACCCCCACCACTGCACCCAGCGCTGTCTCTGCTCATGCGTTACCATATTAATTAATAAATTTAATTGCTGCTTGATGTATTGGCTGAGTCAAGCTTCTCCTTTCTAACAGAATGGAGAAGAATGAGCCCCTTTTGGGCTGACCCTGTTTGGACAACCTGCTCCTCACCTCCAGCGTCACCATGTCTGACACCGCCCACCTGGGACTGACACGCCAAAATATCCAAAAATGCTCACGTGATTTATTCTCTTATTTCTATTCTGTAATACATTATTTTATGTTAACAAATGTGAAAAACACCAATCACTTGGTTTTTAAAATTTAAAAAGTTTAATAATAATGAAATGGTTATAAAAATAGTAATACAATTAGAGCAATAAAAATTTAGAGTTAGGACAATTACAAGGCAATAAAAAGCAAAGACTTACGGACGTCCAGATGCTCTTGGGCACTTAAGCCCGATAAGAATTTTTGTGAACAAAGGAATAACCTTAAAAACCATACACTGTTGCATATTCATACATACTTCATGGTTATGCATCCATTCTATTTAAAACAAGCAACTCTGGTATTTTTCAACTGCTTCCTTTAATCCCCAGGGCATCTTTGAGTCTGAGCAAAGCCTGAAGAAATCAGCTTCTTCTGATGAGAAAACCATAAATTCCTCTTCTCTGGCAGATTTAGGTGTTCTGTGACTGTTAGCTCGAAGCCAGTGTCTCATTCCTTTAAAAAACCCCCACATACAGAGTTTCTGTTTTAACTACTAAAGCTTCATTTTAACTACAAAACTACATTTACTGTACTATTAAAATGTTAATACAGCACAACTAATCAATGTAACATAATACATATAGTAACGATTTGCATAGAGCCATATAATATCCATTTTTAACATATTTAATTATTTCTATATATATAAAATTTATTTATAATAATAGTATTGGTTTTTCTTACCTAATTTTAATATTAACATTAAAAATCTATACATTTTTAGTAGCCAGGAAAACGAATGTTCTTTGTATCTCTGTAACACAATTCCCTTCATGAATGAATTAAGATGTATTGGCTATTTATTTCTTCCTGTTTATGGTAATTAGCAATATTTCCAGTCATTTTGTCGTCTTTTTTATCATCTTTTTCTCACACAGGGTTAAGGAGGGGCCACTTTGGGATCCTTGGAGACATTTCTGGGGCACATTTGGGGCAGTTCTGTGCCTGGGGAGGGAATTCAGAGAGAACTTGAGGGTCTGGAGGACACTTGGGGGAGCCGGGTGGGCACTTGGAGGGGCACTTAGGGGTTCTGAGGGACAGCTCGGGGTCCGGGGGAGCCCTTGGGGGTCCAGGGGGGCCCTTGGAGGTCAGGGAGGGGAATTTGGGGCCCCGCGGGGCCCGGGCGGGCACTTGGGGGGCTCCAGCGGGGCTCTCCGGGGCGCGGGGGGTGATGGGAGTTGTAGGCGCGGGTAGAATACGGTTGAACGGGGCCGCGGAGCATCACGGGAGTTCTAGGCGCAGCTGCGATGGGGCGCGGGGCATGACGGGAGATGAAGTCACGGCTGCAATCGTGCGGGACGTGCGCCGCGGAGCATGATGGGAGCTGTAGTCCCGACAGTGGCTCGGACGCGGTGTTTGGGGTCCGGGAAGGCCCTTGGGGGACACTTTTGCGTCCGAGCCGCGACTTGAGGCCCTCGGGGCGAACGTAAACGGTTCGGGAGAACTTGGGGGGAGCTCGGGGAGCTCTACCCGGGCTCCTTAGGGCGCGGGGTACGGCAGGCGGTTGAGGCGCGTGACTGTGTTCTGAGGGGCTCTGGGGCCGCGGGGGATGAGAGGAGATGAATTCCCAGCAGTGGCTGTGCCGGGCATCCGTGGGGTCGGGAGCACTCCGGGGATCCGGGGGCGCCTTTGGGGGGTCCCGAATGGGCGCTGAGGGGCACTTGGGGATCCTGGAGGGTCTGGGGGACACTTACGGGACAGATGGGGGCGGGTACCGAGGGGGTTCTGTGGAGCGCGGGGCATGACGGGCGTTGTAGTCCCGGCTCCAATGGGGCTGAATCGGGCCGCGGGGCATGACGGGAGTTGTAGGCACTAGCGAAAGTATGACGCCGACTCCAGGCACCGCCCCAAGGCCACAATCCCTGTCGCTGATTGGCTGCGGGCAGTGATGGGCGGGAGCCCCAGGAAATGGGAGGCGGCGGAGGCGGGAACAGCCCATCCAACCCCTCCAGTCCAGCCCAGTGCATCCCCAGTACAGCCCAGTACAACCCCAGTGCTCCTCCAGTCCCTCCCAGTACACCTGAGTTCATTCCCAGTCCCTCCCAGTTTCCCCCAGTGTCTTCCATAGTCAGCTCCAGTGTCCCCCAGTCTTCCCCACAGCGTTCCCAGTGTCCCCTGTTTGTCCCAGTATCCCCCAGTATCACTCCCAGTATTTCCCAGTATGTTTCAGTGTGTACCCCCACAGTCCATCCCAGTCCACCCAGATTCCCCTCAGCATTCCTCGTGTTCCCAGGCTGTCCCAGTCCTTCCCAGGGTCACTCCCAGTATGTCCCAGTGTCTCCCACAGCGTTCCCAGTGTCTCCCAGTATGTACCAGTCCTCCCCAGTGTTTCCAAGGACAGTTTAATGTCTCAGGGTTGCCGTGGCAGCCAAACCCAGCAGTGGGGTCAGTGCAGTGTCCATGGCCACGGCCCCTTGCAGTGGCCCAGTGCAGCTTGGGCTGATGATCCACCCTCACAGCAGGCCCAGGGCAGGTCTGCAGTGGTTTTGGTGGCACCTTGGGCTGGCACACACCTGAGGAGTGTGTCTGTTTTCCTGGGGAAACTCGGGAGTTTTAGATTGCTTCAAAAATAGACAAAAGGAAAGCCCCTCTTAGGCTGGGTGCAGCCAGCTCTGCAAGCACAGCAGGTCCCAGGTGAGCGAGGACAGACAGGATGGGCTTGGGCAATGTGGAGCAAGGCTGTCCACACTGGGCCAGAGCTCAAGGCACAGCTGCTCTGAGCAGGCCAGAGCTCCTGAGGGGAGAGCCTGGGTCAGTACCAATCACAGAATGCTGCAATCGCCTCTGCTCTAAAGAGAAATGTAATAAAATACACCCTTTGGAAGAGGACAGTGTATTTCTTACAAGCTCTTTGAAATCTTTCTCCATAACTGCACTAGGAAAACTTTAATGGCCCTCTCAGGGCTTTGGTGTTGTTTACATCAGACTCAGTCCCTGAGAGTGTCTAAACTTCTCAAGAACTCAAAGTTAAACTCCAAAGTTTCCTGAAGTTTTAATGGGTCCCACTGAGGGACACGAGTGACAAAGTGTCCCCAGGTTCCAGTTAGAGCAGAACCCTGGAGGCACTGATGACAGGTGGGGACAAACAAGGCAAAGGTGTCTCTGGTGCTGAGCAAACCTGGATGTGTCTCAGGAATGCAAAGGGCCAAGGCTGAGCCCCAGCCCCTGGCAAGGCAGATCCTGTCCCTCCCTCCTTGCTCAGGGCTCTTCCCGGGATGGGCACTGCCATGTGGGGATGTGCCATGCCAAGGGCAGGACCATGGGGCGGCCCCTGCCAGGCTGCTGAGCGGGGACAAGGAGGCCATGAGGCCCCAGGGCTGCAAGGGTCACTTGTCCCCTCGTGGCCTCAGGCCCAGGGCCAGCAGCCATGGCCAAAGGGCTGCACAGGTTGGCTCTGTCAGGGCCTTGCAGCTGCTGCACATCCCTGTGCCCTCTGCAGCCCAGGCTGTCCTGCGGTGTCCCTGCCCTGGCCTCTGTCCCTGCAGGCTGTCGTCATCCCCCGGCTGCCCCACCTCGCTGGCCCCTTCCTTTGCTGACAGCTCTGCCTCCTGCCTGCCCCTGCCTGGCCACACAAAGCCTTGGCCTTGAGACCCAAAGGGTTCATTCCATTTTTACCATGCCTGTGAACTTCCAGCACAGGAACAAGGCATGCAGGGGCTGCTTTCCCAGCAAGGATGGCTGGAAGAGAAGAAGAAGACATCTGGCTCAAGGGTGCAGTGACAGAGAAAACAAGGACTGAACCTGGGAACTTGGGGTGGGTTTTATGGAAATGGGTAAATTGTGATTGGCATTTAGCGACTGTGTATGAACAACACACTGGTAGAATTACATGTCCACGTCAGGTTAGGAGTTATCCCATGTTAGACCTCAGGCCTGAATAAACGATACCCTCTGAAATAGCAAATGAGTGTTAAGGAGCCTCATTCTGATATTTCAGAGATTTGGTGGCAGCGGGGCCTCACAGAACCAAGGAGTCAGCTGTGACACTGAGCAATCTCATGGAACAAAGGGGCCATGGTGACACAGCGGAACCCCATGGAACCAAAATCCATTGTGGCATCTTGGGGCCACACTGAACCAATGGTCCATTGTGATACTGTGGATCCAAGGAGACCATTGTGACACTGAGGAACCTCTTGGAACCAAGGGAACATTCTGACACAGCAAGGCCTCGTGGAGCCATGGGTCCATTGTGACACTTAGGATCCAAGGAGACCATTGTGACTGAAGAACCTCATGGAACCAAGAGTCCGTATTTCAACTGTGGGGTCCTGTGGAACCAAGGGAAGCACAGTGACATTGCGGGGCCTCATGGAACAATGGAGACTCTTCTGACACTTTGGACCCACTGGAACCAAGGGGCCATTACAGCATGGCAGGGCCTCGTGGAATCAAGGGGACTACAGTGAACACTGTGGGTGTCCATGGGATGAAGGGGCCATTCTGACACCGTGGAACCAAGGATGCCATTGTGACACTATGGGGCATCATGGAACCACAGGTCCACTGTGACACAGCAGGGCCTCATGGAACCTTGGAGGCCATTTTGACACTTTGAGGCCTTGTGACACCAAGGAGGCATTGTGGCACTCCAGAGCCCTGTGCAGCCAAGGGGACCATAGTGACTCTGTGGGGCTCAGTGAAACCAATGGTCTGTTGTGACACTGCAAGGCCCTATGGCATCATGGAGACCATTGTGACACTACAGGCCCCATGGATCCAAGGAGCCATTGTGACACTACAGGCCCCATGGATCCAAGGAGCCATGGTGACACTACAGGCCCCATGGATCCAAGGAGCCATTGTGACACTACAGGCCCCATGGATCCAAGGGGCCATTGTGACACTACAGGCCCCATGGATCCAAGGGGCCATTGTGACACTACAGGCCCCAAGGATCCAAGGGGCCATTGTGACACTACAGGCCCCATGGATCCAAGGGGCCATTGTGACACTAAAAGGCCTCACTGAACCAAGGGGCCATTGTGACACTATGGAGTCTTGTCAGGCCAAGGGGCACTTGTCACACTGTGTGGCACCATGGAACCAAGGGGTCCTGACACTTCAGGGCCCCCTGGAACTAAGGATCCATGGAACAGTGCAGGACTCCATGGAACCAAAGGTACACTGTGACATTGCAGGGCCTCATGGAACCCTGGAGGCCATGGTGACACTTTGAGGCCTCGTTGAATCAAGGGGCTCTGCAGGGCCTCGTGGAACCAAGGAGACCCTTCTGACACTGGGAGTCCCCATGGAACCAAGGGTCCATTGTGATACTGCGGCATCAAGGAGACCCCTGTGACAATGCAAGGCCTCATGGAAGCAAGGGCTTGGCCTCCCAGGGGCTATCTGACAGGTCCAGCTGATCTTGGAATGTTGAGGGCTGCCTCTCATCAGTACCTGGAGAACTGGAGCTCTGTGCTTTCCTTCCTATGGAAAAGAACCATCCGTCTTTCCAGGTGCCCACAGCCAAAACTGATACTCCTCCTGAAAAATTCCCTATGTGCAAGGGTTCTCCCAGACAAAAGCTGGCAGGACAGACACCTCTGGTTGGCCTGGTCCTCTGGTGGTCACCTCTCATCTCAAGGAAGTCCTGAGGAGAGTATTTGAGCAGGTTTGACTGCTGGAACATCAGTGAGTCTCTCATCCTCTAAAAAACTCAGATGCTCTTCTGATCATATGTGTCTTTTCTTTCTCATTGTATCTTATGCATGAAATACTATTTTCAGCTAGGAAATAGTGTTCTTCTCACTCTGCCAGGGTTTGCTGACACAAAACAGCTCGTCTACATATGGATCCAGGTCACCTGTATAAGCAAACACAATAAAGAATCCAGCAAGAATGATTTGTCTCTGCTCCCATCTGTCACATCTCCTCTGGAGCTGGAGGTGCAGCCCCAGCACTGGGGAGGGCTCAGGGGCTCACCAGCTCAGCTCCCACACAGAAAACTTGCAGACTCTGGACTGCTCTCCTTGGCCCCTGCATGCTCAGCCAGGCTGGGATGGACACTGATGGTTTCTGTGCCAGGCTCTCTGAGCCCAGCCCAGCTCCCTGCAAGCTCTGCCAGCTGCCCTGAGCTCTGTGCAGCACCCAGGGCCTCTCCCCAGCACAGCGCAGCCGGCTCTGGCCCCACAGCTCTGCTCAGCCCAGGCTGCTCTGGCCACTGGCCCCACGGCCTCAGCCCCTGGCCAGGGCACAGCAGCAGCTGCAGCTCATCCAGGACTCAGCCCCAGCCAGGCTGCTAGGCTGGGATGAGGAGCCCCTCAGCCTTCCCTGCTCTGGGCTGGACAAGCCCAGCTCCCTCAGCCACTGCTCACAGCCCAAGGGCTCCAGCCCCACCTTGGAGGCCCTTCCCTAACCCTGCTCCAGCTGCCAGACATCTTTCCTGCCCCGGGGAACCCAACCCAGGCCACAGGGACCTGGATAATCCATGTCCTTGATGTCCTGGTCACACAGCCCTGGCCCCTTTTCCCCATGTCAGGCTCTGGGGGGGATCCTGTGGAACATCCTTTGGTGGAGGCTGTGGCTCCAGGTGGATCCCGGGGGGATACCGGGGGACAGGGACCCCGCTGGGTATGAACAGCACTGGACTTGTTGGGAGAAACTGTGAGGGGGAGCTGGGGTGGAGTGACCAACCCAGTGACTTCACACAGCCCTCCTGGGATGTCACACAGCCCCTCTGTGATGTCACAGCCTGCTCTGTGAGGTCACAGAGACAGTCCATGATGCTGTAGTTGCTGAATGACCTCACATCATTCTGTGACCTCATGTTCCAGATGATAAATTGTCTCCACCAGGTGAGCTGACACCTGGAGCTTGTTCTCCAAAACCCCAGGCCTATGGAAACCACACAATGCCCATTGTGTCAGAAGGGGAACTGGAAGTTCACCAGCCTCAGTGTCCTGCCAGCTCAGCCAGGCCCCCTGGAACATTGGGGTCCACAACCACCAGTGACCACCAGAGAGATCCCCAGGACAGAAGAGAGCATGGGTAAAGGGGAGGGGAAATATGTTAATGATTTTGGGGAAATGATTATCAGATGTGTGTTCAGTCCAGGACAATCAATGAACATGTGTGCAAAATACAGAATATGAACAGAAACTTTCCTGTACTCAGCATGCTCGGCTTTGGGAGGAGCTATCCCCCATGCACCCGGCTGAATAAAGAATGCTGCTTCTTAATGCTGCATTGGTGTGAAGGAGTTTTCTGTTTTACCGAATTTTTGGTAACACTCCACTGCCAAGGAAAGCTCTGTCTCCTGCTGCTCACAGAGAAGGGCTGGTGGCAGATGTGGGGGTCGGAGGCTGCCTGGGGCACAGTGACCATGAAATAATCAAGTTTTCAATGATCTGCGAAAGAAGGAGGGGCAGCAACAAAACTGCCACACTGGAATTAGGAAGGGCAAACTTTGGCCTATTTAGGATGCTGATTTGGGGAGTACCGAATCAGGTACTGATTTTTAATGGAAAACATTAAAAACAAAGGGGTCCAGGGAGGATGGACACATTTCAACAAAGTAATCTTAAGGGGGAAGAAGCAGCCTGTGCCAGTGTGGCCAAAGATGAGCCGGTGCGGAAAATGACTGCCCTGGCTGCTCGTGGAGCTTTTGTGGGAACTCAGGGGAAAAAAGAAGTGGCAACTCAGAAAGTGTTTAAAGATGTTCTTAGGTCATCCAGAAAGAGAAGCTGAGAGGTGAAAGCTCAATTAGAACTCAGCCTGGCAGCTTCTGTAAAAAGAATAAAACATGTTTTTATAAAAAAAATTTATAGCAAATGGAGTGGGAAGGAGAACCTCTACTCTTTGGATGCAGTGGAACATACAGGAACTAAAGATAAGGAAAAGGGCAAGCTACTTAACACCTTGTTTGTATCAATTTACAATAATAGGACAGGTTGTCCTCAGGACAAGAGTTCTCCTGGGCTGGTAGATGGGCACAGGGAGCAGAGCAGCCCCTAATCCAGGAGGAAGCAGCTGGGGACCTGCTGGGCCACTCAGATGCTCACAGGTGTATGGGATCAGATGGGATCCATCCTAGGGGGATGAGGGAGCTGGTGGATGAGCACCCCAAGCTGCTCTCCATCATTTACCATCAGTCCTGGATCACCAGGGAGGTCCCAGAGCACTGGAGGTGCCAGTGTGAGCCCATCCCCAAGAAGGGCTGGGAGGAGGATATGGGGAACTCCAGGCCTGTCAGCCTGACCTCGGTGCCCGGCAAGGTTCTGGAACAGATCACCCTGAGTGCCATCACAGGGCACCCACAGGATGGCCGAGGGATCAGAGCCAGCCAGTGTGGATTTCAATATCTGCATGGATGATCTGCATGAGGGGATTGAGTCCAGCATCAGCAAATTTGCAGATGACACCAAGCTGGGTGTGGGTGTGGATGTGCTGGAGGGCAGGAGGGCTCTGCAGAGGGACCTGGACAGGCTGGATCCAGAAACCAAATCCAACAAGGTGAGGTTTAACAAGTCCAAGTGCCGGGTCCTGCACTCTGGCCACAACAACCCCTGCAGCGCTACAGGCTGGGGACAGAGTGGCTGGACAGCAGCCAGGCAGAAAGGGACCTGCAGGGACTGATGGACAGCAGGCTGGACATGAGCCAGCAGTGTGCCCAGGTGGCCAAGAAGGCCAATGGCTCCTGGCCTGGATCAGGAATGGTGTGGCCAGCAGGACCAGGGCAGTGATTCTTCCCCTGTGCTCAGCATTAGTTGGGCAGCATCTCGAGTGCTGTGTCCAGTTCTGTACCCCCCCAGTTTCGGAAGGACGTGGAGGGACTTGAGCGTGTCCAGAGAAGGGCAACAAGGCAGGGGAGGGGTCTGGGGAACAAGTCCTGTGAGGAGCGGCAGAGGGAGCTGGTTTTGTTTATCCTCGGGAAGAGGAGGCTCAGGGGACACAAGGCGGTGTCAGGGCACTGGTTGGACTTGATGATCTCCAAGGTCTTTTCAGGCTTTGCTGATTCTGTGATTCTCTGAAACCACCCTTGGAGCAGTTGCAGGAGGAGCCCTGGGCCTCCTCTTCAGAAGCTCCAGCAGCCCAGGTCCCTCAGCTTCTCCTCACAGCCCCAAAGCCCATCCTGTCAGTCCTGCAGAGCCTCTGCAGCCCCTCCTCACTGCCCAGAACAGGGAGCCCCACAGCCAGAGACAGCAGCCCAGATGTGCCCCCCTGGCCTGGGCTGCCTCTGGCAAGGGAGCAGCATGAGGCACTGCAGGAGCCTGCAGACAATTCCTGCAGCACTTGTGGGATGATCCTGCTCCCCAAGGGCCGTTCCCATGGTGCCAAGTTAGGAACTGGGATGGAGAGTGGGGCCAGAGAGGAAAGGGCAAACAGGGATGGGCTGGGTGCAAGGGAGGGAACAGGGATGGGCAATAGGAAGAAATTTGCAGCAGGAAGAGTAAAGAAAGCAAAGGAGAAGCCAAGGAAATGCTCAGGGCAGTTTGGGGTGGCTGCCAGGCAGCCCTGGCTCTGAGCAACAGCGTCTGCAGCGGGACAGGAAACTCCCAGCTGATGGGAACAAACTTTCTGGCTGGCTGCAGAGGCCAGGGCAAAGCTGAGTGGTTTCCCTGGCGTCCCCCAGCCCTTCCTGGCCCCAGGGGCTGATGGCATTTGTGCTCCCTCAGGTTCATGTCCCCCCCGCAGCAGCATGGGGGTGCTCCCGCCTGCTGTGTGCAATGCAAACCGGGGCTCCTGAGCCAGTGCTGCCGTGGCTGTGCCTGCAAGGATGCGGCACCTGTGTGAGCTGGGGGAGAGGCAAGGGCTGCAGAGGGGGATGTTGTTGGCAGCTCCATGAGGACGCTCTGGGACGTTGCCCTGGGCTGTCCAGCGCACTGGGGATGGATCAGCCCCTGCTCTGCTGCTCCTTCCCATCTCCCCAAGGGCCCTTGCAGAGCACCAGCCATGCTGTTTGCCCCCAGCCTGCCCACGGCCAGCCTGGGGCTGCTCACGGGGTTTTCTGTGCTGAGCATTGGCCTGGCCGTGTCCTTGAGAGAGCCTGGGCAAGGAGCCTGGAGCCCCCAGGCCCTGGCCTGAGGCGTCAGCGCTGCCCCAGCAGTGCCCATGGGCTGTCCCTGCTGCAGCCCCAGCACTGCCACCCCCAGGACTGTGCCCGGCCCCGAGAGCACTCAGGCCCTGCAGCAACACCAGGGCCACCAGGGCAGCGGGGCAGGGCCACGGGAGCAGCACTGGCAACACCAAGTGCTGCTGCTGCTGGGCACAGCTGCTGTGCCAGCACTGATCTGCCCCAGCTCTGCACACAGACATTGCTGCTGCAGCTCCAGAGAAGGCAACAAAAGGGCATCTCTGCAGAAAACTCTGCTGGGACATCCTTGAGTTCCTTTAAAGCCACTGAGAGCCCAGCCCCTCATTGGAACAGTCTGTGGGCACAGGTAAGGTGGAGAGTAACAAAATGAGATATGGCACAAACAATGCATTTCTTTGTGGACAAGATTAATAAAGGAAAACAAAGACAAAGGACCTCCAGAATGAAACCAACAAGAAGTATCAAGAATGACTTTTAATACATGTGATTTGCAAAAATTGGCCAGCAGTTTAATGTTCCTGAAAGCATCCAGTCATCAGTCTCCACACTGCAGCCTTGAGCTCCTGGTTCCTCAGGCTGTAGATGAGGGGGTTCAGGGCTGGAGGCACCACCGAGTACAGAACTGACAGAGCCAGATCCAGGGATGGGGAGGAGATGGAAGACGGCTTCAGGTGAGAAAATGCTGCAGTGCTAATGAAGAGAGAGACCACAGCCAGGTGAGGGAGGCAGGTGGAAAAGGCTTTGTGCCGTCCCTGCTCAGAGGGGATCCTCAGCACGGCCCTGAAGATCTGCACATAGGAGAAAACAATGAACACAAAACAGCCAAATGCTGCACACACACTAACAGCAATGAGCCCAAGTTCCCTGAGATAGGATTTGGAGCAGGAGAGCTTGAGGATCTGGGGGATTTCACAGAAGAACTGGCCCAGGGCATTGCCATGGTACAGGGGCAGGGAAAATGTATTGGCCGTGTGCAGCAGAGCATTGAGAAAGGCACTGGCCCAGGCAGCTGCTGCCATGTGGGCACAAGCTCTGCTGCCCAGGAGGGTCCCGTAGTGCAGGGGTTTGCAGATGGACACGTAGCGGTCGTAGCACATGATGGTCAGGAGGGAAAGCTCTGCTGAGATGAAGAAGGCAAAAAAAAAGAGCTGAGCAGCACATCCTGTGTAGGAGATGGTGGTGGTGTCCCAGAGGGAATTGTGCATGGCTTTGGGGACAGTGGTGCAGATGGAGCCCAGGTCGCTGAGGGCCAGGTTGAGCAGGAAGAAGAACATGGGCGTGTGCAGGTGGTGGCCGCAGGCTACGGCGCTGATGATGAGGCCGTTGCCCAGGAGGGCAGCCAGGGAGATGCCCAGGAAGAGGCAGAAGTGCAGGAGCTGCAGCTGCCGCGTGTCTGCCAGTGCCAGCAGGAGGAAGTGGCTGATGGAGCTGCTGTTGGACATTGGCTGTGGCTGCACATGGGGATCTGTAATAGAAGTAATCATGGAATAGTTGGCTTTGGAGAGGACTTTAAATATCCCAGCACAGCTTGGGGGCACTTTCCCCCTCTGCCTGCCCAGGGCTCTGCTGCCTGGAGCTGTCCCTGCCAGCAGCTGCTTCCCTGTGCCCAGGGCTGGGCCCTGCCAGTGCTGCCAGAGCCCAGCCCAGCCCTGGGGGCTCAGCTCTGCCCTGCAGACCCCTCCCAGATCAGGCACTGCCCAGGGCCATCTCTGGCTCTGCAGGCCCTGATGGCAACATCAGAGCAACCCTGAGGAGGCTGGAAAAGTGACATTGATGCTGCCTCTAAGGGGCCCTGTGCTCATTTCTGTCACTGCCTGGTTTATTCAGATCTGAGAGAAAACTTCTTTATTTTTCTCAAAGGGAACTGGGAGATTAATATCTATGTGCAATGTCCCGTCCAGGCAACCTAGAGCAGTAGATTAAAAAACAGGATTTTCCCTTTTTTGTAGCCTATGACTTACTGTACTCCCTAAATAATCTGCTTGAACATGCTCTGGAGTTAAATCCCATGCTGGGAGCAGTCCTGAACAATGTAGCATCCTCACCACACGAGGACAACATTTCCAAGCTTTACCAGATGTCTCCTTCCCCCAACATCTTGTCCCCCAGCGCTGGGAGCAGCTCCCCGGGCCGGCTGAGAGCTGTCCCTGGCAGGCAGCAGAGTCCCTGGCCCAGCACAGCACCCTGGGCTGCAGGACCCTGCTCTGCAGGACAGCCCTGGGCACCCCTGGCTGCTCTGCACAAGAGATGATCAGAGAATGTACTCACAGGGTCTGTGGGCATTGGGATGTTCCAGCTTTAGGAGATGGCTCCAGGAGCTGCAGCTGCATTGTCCTGCAGCCAGAGGTTCCTGTGCCAAGGGCTGCCAGTGATTCTACCCCAGGCACTTCTCAGCACCTTCCCAGCCCTGACTGATGGAAGCTCTCTGTGCCTCTGTGCTGTTCCCGGGTTGGCTGCAGGCAGTGCCCCAGCCCTGCTGGGGTGGGAGAAGAGCTGCTCATCCAGAGAAATGTGCTTTTGAAGCTCTCCTTGCTTACCAGGATCACCCTCTGTGCCAGGAGCCCAGCCCAGCTCAGCAGCACAGACACAGCACAAGGACTTTAATGACCCTCTGGGGCTTTGTGCTCAGGCCCTGAACATCAGGCCCTGAGAGGGAGCTGCAGAAACCTCTCCAGAACTCCAAGCCAGAATGCAACTCCAAAGTTTCTTTGACTTTTAATGGGTCCCCCTGAGGGACACGACTGAGAAAGTGTCCCCAGGCCCCAGGCAGAGCAGAGAACTTGAGGCACTGATGACAGGTGGGGACAAAGAGAAGCCAAGTCTTGGTGCCCTGGGGCACAGCAGGGTCTGTGCCACCAAGGGCTGTCAGGAGACACCTTGTCCTGAGGCACTGGGGCCTCCTGGCACAGCCCCAGCCAGGCTGGGCACTGTCAGCCCCTTGTCCTGCCCTCAGCATCCCCCCCTAGCCCACATCCCAGTGGCCTCAAGGATCTGCTGGAAGGAGTCCCTGGGGAGCCTTGCTCAGGAATGGCCCTGGGGGCTCCTTCATGCTCCCAGGGACTGCAGGTTTTTCAAAGCACTTTGGCTTTGGCTTTTGCCTTGGAGGCTCTGAGAGCTTTTTGCAATCATGGCCCCAGTTATCTGGTTTAATGAGTCCCTTGAGAGCTTTGCACTGACACTCAGTGGGGCTCATTGATGCTTTGAGATACTCAACTTTTTTAAGGTACTTTGGGTTTTCCTTTCCACACTGAGAGGTTTTTGTGCCTCTTTGAGTCTCTGAGAGGTTTTTGTGCAATCCTGGCCTCCAGTTCTCTCCTCCAAGAAGTCCATGAGGAGCCTGTGTTGGGGATGGACCTCAGTGGGTCTCATCAATGCCTCGAGAAACTTTGGGTTTTTACTCTGGCTTTGACTCCTGGAAATGTTTGTGCAATCTCCTCTCAGGGCCTGAGGTTCCAGGGCTCAGCTCCAAATGCTCCACGGGGCTCGTTTGGATCATGCAAGTCCTAACAAATCAATGGTCTGTCTTGATTTCCCTCTGGTCAGGTTAGGAATGTTTCCTGCTGCAGTTATGGGGAATTATTTCAAAAGCCTTCTAAGAAATATGCATTTCTATTTTAAAGAGTGTATTTTATTACTGTTCTCTTTAGGGAAGATGTGATTGCAGCATTTTGTGAAAGATACTGCCCCAGGAACTCTCCTAAGGAGGTCTGGCCTGATCAGAGAAGCTGTGCCTTTAGATCTGACCCAGTGTGGACAACCTTGCTCCACATTCCCCAACCCCATCCTGTCTCTCCTCACTCACCTGGGGCCTGCTTTTCTCAGAGAACTGGCTGCACTCTGGCAAAGAGGGTCATATATAATATGTATAAATAAATATTATAGTACTGGCTTTTTGAAAATATTGAAATGGATGCTATATGTATAATGTTAAAATAATTTTGCCATAAAGATATAGTTTTTATTTCTGCTATTAACTAAACTCAGTAGTGAAATAGCTGATACAGTCATGCTTGTGGTAATGGAACTGCCTGCTTGTCTGGGATAGCATCCAGTGAACATATGATGGAGACCCCTGCTGCTGACATGCCAGTTATCAGCACCCACTGTCTGTAGAAAATATGGACCAAAGCCCAAACTGGAGGTGATACAAGAACAGACTAAAACCACAGCCAGGAAATGTGTGTGCTCTAAAAAGACAGACCCAAGGAGGAGACGTGCTAAATAGTTCTTGGAACATGTAAACTAGTTTGGGGAAAAGTTTAAATATGCATCATTGTTTATGGATATGCAGCAGGCTGATGCAATAGAAAGGGTATGTAAAGGGCGTCTCTGAAATAGCAGGGGTGCTCTTGGCAGAATGTCAAGCACTGAGCCATAAATCTTTGCTTTATTACCTTTGTCTCCTATTGTCCTTTAATAAATTTTTAAATTTTACCAGGAGACTGAACCTCATTTTTCACATCCTTATTCAGTCTTCTGTTGTATTTTGATAAGCTTTTAATAAACCTTCTAAATTTTTAAAAGTCAGCATCATTTCTCACATCTTTAAACTGAACCAGAGTGGGTTAAACTTGTTATAAGGAGAAAATATTTTACAATGAGAATGGCAAAAAAATGCAACTGCTTTTCCAGAGAAGTGAATTTCTCATCCCAGGAATGCTCCAAGAGCAGGAGCCTTGTGCAACCTGGCCCAGTGAAACCCTCTCATCCCCAAGGACGGAATTCCTGTTGTGTGGGTTCTCTGATGTGCTGGGTGCCCTCACAATGCTTCTGGCCAGAATGTCTGCTGAGGGCAGCCAGGCTGCTGCAGGGACAGTGACCTCACAGCCATCACCATTCCAGTGCTGGTGCAAGGGGTTCCTTGGCAGGTAATAATTGACACAGACTCCATGCATTCACAGAAGGCTGATTATTTTCTTTTAGTAAGAAACGCTTACTTTTTATACCCTAGTTCGCTACAAGTGGACCTAATTGGTCCTTTAATTAAAACACCATCACCATTGGCTAATTAAGAAACCACCCTTTGGTAAACAAATCTCCATAACACATTCCACATGTTCACAACACCAGGTGCAGCAACTTAAGATAAGAATTGTTTCTCATTCTTTTCTCTGATCTTCTCACAGTCTTTCCCAGTACCATGTCTGGGAAAGTTGTCTGTTTCTCTCTGTGGCCAGAGAGCTGCTGCCACAATCCAGCCCCGTCCCCTGGGCCTGGCTCTCCCCTTTCCTCTGCCCCTGCCTTGTCTCTGCTGGCAGGAAGAGTTTTGTCATTAATGTCCTGTCCCCAAGGTGCTGGGGCCAATGGCTTCCCCGTCAGGCTCCTGGAGCAGAAGTGGCTTTCCAGAGCCCAGCCAGAAATGAGCCCTGAGGCAGCAGCTCTGCAGTGCTGGCCACCAGGCCGGCTTGCCAAGGGAGGCTTCTGGCCATGCCCTGCAAGCAGCTGCTGCTGCCAAGGCGCCTTTGGTGCCTCAGGCTCTCCCTGGCACAGCTCCCAGCACGGCACTCTGCCCTTGTGCCCGCGGCATTCCCTGTGCTGGGGCTGGCCTGGGGCTTTTCCTGCAGCGGGACCTGCCCTGCTCCTGGCACAGGAAAGGCAGGCTCTGCCTGCAATGGGCTCAAACCACTCCAGCAAGGCCCTGGTGACGTCAAAATTGGTTCCCAGAGCACTACATTCTAATAATTTTTATAGCTTCTATACTGTGGAGTAAATAAGTCTGATAAGGATCTTTCTTCTAATCATGATCAGAAACAATCAGAGCTCTATTTATATAAATATATCTAGCATTCCATCGTTAATCCTGTGGGATAAATTGCATTAAGGTTCAATTCCACCTGTCCAATCTTTTACACCTTTGATAAAGTTTGGAGGTGGGATTGGATCCAGCTGCTCCCAGTCTCCTTTCTTAGAAGGAATTCTAGAAGTCTGGGGGTCCTGCAGGGGTTTCAGGATCCATGGTGGCTGTTGTGTGTCATTTCTCCACCTCATGACTCAGCAGGAGTTTCTCCAGTAAGGAAATAAAGCTTTTGCCTGAAGCTCCCACTCTGCCCATGACAGGAACCCCTGTGAGTGTCTGTGACATCCCGACTCTTTGGCAGCCTGGGGACTCCTGGGATGTCACCGTGAAGCCCCCATGAGTGCCTGTAACAGATCGGTGCCTTTGCAGCCCAATGTCCCCTGGGATGTCACCATGGGATGGCTGTGACTGCCTCTGACCACACGGCTCTTTACCATCGCCAGAAACCCCTGGGAGGTCTCCATGGAGCCCCTGTCTCTGCCTGTGACATTCCAGCTCTTGAGCAGCCTGGAGACTCTTGGAAAGTCCCCATGGAACCCCTCTGAGTGCCTGTGACAAATCTGATCCTTAGCAGGCAACCATCACCAGGAACCCCTGTTGCTGTGGTCAGTTTCCATGGCAACCATCACCAGCCCCTGTTGCTATGGTCAGTTTCCATGGCAACCACCACCAGCCCCTGTTGCTGTGGTCAGTTTCCATGGCAACCATCACCAGGATCCCCTGTTGCTATGGTCAGTTTCCATGGCAACCATCACCAGCCCCTGTTGCTATGGTCTGTCCCTGGGCAGCTCCATGGAGACCCCATGCCAGGGGTGGTTGCCATGGACACCAGCTCGTGCCTGGAGCCAGAGCCCGTTGCCATGGCAACCATTGGCAGTCCCATCCCCAGGGCCATGGGATCCCAGAACCACAGAACTGGCTGAGCTGGGAGGGACCCATCAGGATCCTCGAGTCCAACCGCTGGCCCTGCACAGGACACCCCAACAATGCCAGCCTGGGCCTGGCAGCGGTGTCCAAACGCTGCTGGAGCTCAGAGAGCCCTGGAGCTGTGACCCTTCCCTGGGGAGCCTGGGCAGTGCCCCAGCAGCCTCTGGGCAAAAACCTTTTCCTGAGATCCAACCCCAGCCTGCCCTGACTCAGCTGCTGCCCTCCTGCCTCCAATGGAAAGCACAAAAGGCAAAGATCCCAGGCTGGGAGGAGAACAATTTACTGGGAACAGCAACGAGACAAGGAACAAACAGGACCAGAAATAATACTGATAACAGAAGGGATAAGAAAAGTTATTTACAGGGAAATCTACATCACAACTGACTGGCTCTTCCTGGCCATGTATTTCCTCCTGCCTGGAAAGGACACCCTTCTCCTCGGGGACAGAGAGAGAGAGAGAGAGTCCCTTTCCTGCCCCTGGCAATGACCTGAGGTGGGAGTGAATGTAATGACAGGGCCATGGCCAGACCCTCATGTTCTTCAATCCCACACCATGTCATTGGCAGGGGCAGGAAAAGGGAAAGATCTAATCCCAGCATGGATCACAGGGAACATGGATCACCAGAGCTCTTCCCAACATGCGTTCTCCCATGGGGGATGGAGCTGGAGCAGTGCACAAAGCTCTTCCTGGAGCTAGGGCATTTGCAGGGCTTCCCTTGCTGGTGTCTCTGTTGGTGTCTGGTCAAGTGAGAGCTCCTGGAGAAGCTCTTCCCACACTGGGGACACGTGTAGGGACTCTCTCTGGTGTGGATGTGCTGGTGCCTGATGAGATGGGAGTTTTGCTTGAAGCCCTTCCTGCAGTGGGGGCAGCGGAAGGGCCTCTCCCCAGTGTGAATCCGCTGGTGCTTGAGAAGAATGGATCTGGTCTGAAAGCTCTTCTGACAGTTGGGACATTCGTAGGGCCTCTCCCCAGTGTGGATCATTTGGTGGATGATCAGTTGGGACTTCTGGCTGAAGCCCTTCCCACATTCCCCACACTTGTATGGCCTTTCTCCAGTGTGGATCCTCTGGTGGCAGATCAAGTGGGACCTTCGGCTAAAGCTCTTCCCACATTCCCCACACTCGTAGGGCCTCTCCCCAGTGTGGATGCGTTGGTGGATGACGAGGGCAGAGCTGCAGCTGAAGCCCTTCCCACATTCCCCACACTCGTATGGCCTTTCCCCGGTGTGGATCCTCTGGTGGCGGATCAAGTGGGACCTTCGGCTGAAACTCTTCCCACATTCCCCACAATCGTAGGGCCTCTCCCCAGTGTGGATGCGTTGGTGGATGATGAGGTTGGATCTGTAGCTGAAGCCCTTCCCACACTCCCCACACTCATACGGCCATTCCCCGGTGTGGATCATCTGGTGGCAGATCAGGCTGTTGCTCTGCCTGAAGCTCTTCCCACACTCCAAGCACTTGTAGGGCTTCTCCCCATGGTGAACCTGCTCATGGACCACCAGCTCCGAGCTCTGACAGGAGCTCTGTCCACCTTCCTGGCACAGGGTGGGTCTTTCCTCCTCAGAGCACCCTGAGCTGGGTTTCCAGCTCCTCCTCCTGTGGGATCTCCAGGGCTTTTCCTCCCCGTTGGATTCCTGCGCCATGGAGCCGGTCAAAACGGCCTCTGCCACGAGGTTCTGCCATGGGGATTTGTCCGTCCTGGTCTCCATCTTCAGCTCCTTGTCTGGGGGAGGAAGGACAAGGAGAGGTTGGGATTTGCCTCCGTGCCATAGGGAAGGGGAAGGAGATCCCCCCAGTGCGTCCCCAGCAGGATGGCGTTGGCAGCGATGTTGTCCTGTAGTCGGGGCCTGTGCTGGTCTGAGAGATGGAGCAGGAGAGAGGGGGAAAGGGGCACTGACTTCCTCCTCACCTGCCCGGGGGTGCCAGGCCTCCTTTTTCTTCCTCGCCGCTACCTCCTCCATCTGGTGAAGTGTTGGAGATAGGAAATTCTGTTTTGGGAGAAAAACAAGGGATGAGCACAATGAGTTTTGTACTGGTTTGAAGGCAAACCAGGGGAGAGTCTAAGCCAGAATTACAATTTAGTAAGAATATTAAGATCAAGGCAATGATACAGAAACACTGGCTTAGACTGACAGAGTCAGGATTTAACCTGACACCCCGTTGGTCAGGGTGGTGGTAGCTGTCGGATGAAATGGTGTCTGCAGTCCTGTTGGAGTGATGAACGTGATTCTGTCAAAGCGGTGATCCTGTAGAAGGGTCTGGTCTTCCTCTGAAGGTCCAGTGGTGGTTATGGAGCTCTTGTCCTCTGGGAATCCAGTAGGCAAGGTGGTCCTGGTGTTGGAAGGGTGAGATTATATCCAGGTAGGAATGCTTGGTTCCTCCCCCTGGGCGGAGCATCCCACAATGGGATGATGTAATTTTATCAGTTCTGCAGTGGCACTCAATGGCCCATTAACAGAAGATAGCCCCTGGAGGGCGTTATCAGGGCTGAGCCATGGAAGAGATAAAGAACACTGCCCCACCTGTTTATCACAGTTTATGAAGATGGTGACTGAAAACATACTTTGGGTTACATCTTACATTGCACCCTGAAACAGTGAGGCAATCCCAGCTCGGGGTGGGGGGTGAACACCACCCCCCTTTCCAAACTGGCTCAGGTGTAAAACCCCCACCCTGGGAAGGCCACGCACACAGGGGACAATGTCACACTTGCCCCACCTCAGGGGAGGTCTCTGTCCCGGTCACTCCCTTGCTCTCCCCCCTTTTCTCTTTCTTCCATCTCTCCCTCTACCTCACATTTACTGTTCAATAAAATACACTTGGGATTTGGTCTCGTTAGCACCTTAATTGTGGCAGAGGCACCTCTCTAACAATTTTTTAACCAGACTGAGACATTATTTTGGTGCAGTGAGTTCAGGGCGCTGTTGTCTGACCCCAAGTGCCTTTGTCAACAGCATGGTTTCCTCCTCTAAGGCGGTTATGGTTCTTTCTGGAGGAACTCTTGGAAACTTCAATGCAGGTTCTTCAGTGTGACTTTTGGGAGAACTTATGAGGAAAATGGCTGTTGTGGGTGGCCAGTGTAAAGAAAATATTTTGTTGTCCTTCCTAGAAAAGTTTGTTAAAATCACTGGAGGAAAGGGAGCAAATGATAGCAGCAAGACTGACAAGGATCATTCACCCCAAGGTGAGGAACACAAGGCTGCATGAAGTCGTACAAGAAGCCCAGCTCAAATAGCTAAATTCCCCAATAAGTCCCAAATTCACAGGCTTGGGGGCTTTGCCAAATGAGTTAGTTAGATATGATAGTTAGAGAAAGTAGCATGTACTTTTAGTATCCTCTTTTATATAGTATATTAATGCATTATAGCATAATTATAATAAAGAAATCATTCAGCCTTCTGAACTGGAGTTAGACATCTTCATTCTTCCTATTGGGTTCACCTGCATCTACAACAGCCAAATGTGAGAATCATTTTTCTCTTCATCCCTGTCACCATTGTGACAGGTAGACTGAGCTTTCCCTTCCCTTTATTAATCTGTATTGGGCCAAACTTCCACTTTTCTTTTATTGGAACCTGCCAGTAGCTGAGCTGGAGCTGTGCAGGAACCAATGAAATTTGGAATTGCCACAGAATTGCTTCTATTGTCGGTTTGTTCATGTTTGGGATTTGTTTGCATTTCCATCACAAGTGACTTGTGGGAATATCAAATATTCATCAAAGTATTTTATGCAGAGTTAAGTTTGATTTCTGCTGAGATTATTTTGTCTGGTGCCGAAGGGATGCTCCAGGGTAGTCTGTGCCTCTCGCCCTGGAGGATGCTTGGGAGGGGCTTGGGGGGGTTGTCCCTGTCCCTTTTACCCCAGGCCATTCCCCAGGGTCTGTCCCTGTCATCCAAAGCCATTCCCCAGGGGGTGTCCCTCTCTCACCTCAGACCATTCCCCATGGGGTGTCCCTGTCCCTGTCACCCCAGGCCATTCTCGAGGGGGTCTCCATTGTTCTCACCCCATGGAATGCCTGGGGGGTCTCCCTCCCACTCACCCTGTGCCAGGAGTTGTTTGGGGCAGTCTCTGTCCCTCTCAGCCCTGGGAGTGCTCGGGGGTCTTTGTCCCCTTGCCCTGGGGGATGCTCGTGGGGTCTCCATCCCTCTGGCCTCAGGGAATGCTTGTGCAGGGCTGGGGACCAGGGGCTCTGTGTCCCTCTCACCGCTGAGGGTGCTCAGGGCGGGGGGGGCTCTCCAACATTCTCATCCCTGGGGAGGTGGGGGTTCTCTGCCCCTCTCAGCCCTGGTGTGACCCCGCCCAAATGTCATCAGGGTCAGAGGGACAGAGACATCCCCAAACGCCCAGAAAGGCTGAACCTGGGATTTGATTTGGGATGAGGATTTAGGAAGAGGGTGGAATTGGGGCTGGGTTTGGAGTTGGGACTGAGATTTGGATTAGAGCTGGGATTGGGGTTAAGGCTAGTCATGGGATTGGCTTTAGGGCTGGGGTTGGGATTGGGTCTGAGGCTAGATAATTCTGCCTCTGGGATGAGATTAAATACAGAACTGTGAGTGTGTCTAAATGTGGAGTGAGATTGAGAGCAGGATCAGGGTCAGGTTTGGGACTGAGCGCACTCAGAGTGGAACAGGCAGGATGTCACTGCAGGATGTCCCTGGAATCGTCCCAGCCCTCCTCAGGCACCTCCAAACATGGGGGGCAGCTGGGTTCTCCAAGATCCAGGTGCTCCCACACTGCCCCTCAATACCAGGTGAGCATTCCCTGCGGGCAGCCCTGAATGTGACCCTTGGGGCTCTGGGATCAGCCTTCACATCCCTGTGGGAGCAGGTGCAGACATGATGAGAGATTTTTCCCCTGCCTCTTTCCTGAGGAAGGGTGAAGCCCAGCTGTCCTTTCCTTCTGGTGCCTTCTACTCTCCTCAGCTGAGGATGCCAAACTCCCCACGGGCAGGAAGGTCCCTATTCCCTGTTTCTTTGTGACTGCTGCGTGGAACATCCATTCAGAATGAAGAACGTTCTGACAGCCCTGCTGAATGACAGCGGGAGGAGATTTGTGCGAAAGGGAGGAAATTGTATTTTGATTGGAAATACAAGTCACAAAATTATTTCTTTCCATCCCATTCCTTTTCAGTCAGTTGCAGTTCTGTTTTCAGAGTGCCACCTTCTCAGTGTTTGTGTCCTCTTTTCTCTCCTGCCTCTCTTTGCCTGCTCTGTGTCTCTCTCAGTGTCTCCCTTGATCCAGGGCAGCTCCCACCAAAGGCCCTGCCCTGATTTCATTCCTAATCCATGAGCTACAACAACTATGGGTGAAGTTATGAAGGCTGGCAGTGAAATGTCACTGTAGGATCTTGCTCCACTTGGCTTCTGGCTCCTTGTTAAGAGCTTTGCCTTCAAGGGCAGGAACATCTTTTCCTGGCTGGGAACTGGAATTTCAGCCCCTGGGAGTGTTGCCGTGGATCCCAGAGGGGCATTCCCGAGGCTCCCAGGGTGCTGCTCCTGCCGTGGCTCCCAAGGAGCCGTGTCACATCAGGGAGAATCTCAAAATCTTGGTTATCTCAGGGGTCATTTATAGTCCTCTGTGGAAGGGGGGGACAGGCAAAAGACAATGAATGTCCATTGAAGCCACCAAAGGGGAACAGGTCATGTTATCAGCAGTGAGCGAGAGCCATTGTCTTCTTGGTCCATCAACCACACCTGGGCAAACATCTCGCATTGATCAGGCCAGCCCTCCTCCCTGTGGTAGGGGTCTGAGTCTCAGTCTTTGGGAGGGGCTTCAATCTCCATCCATCACAGTGGTCATGAGGCAGATGAGGGGTCTTCCGTGGGAGATCACCAGAGTTACCCCAGAAAGTTCATTTGGCCAAGAGGTGGGAAAATTCATGGGTTGAGCAGGTATTGTGAAGCAGGTGTAAGCATGTACAACAAGCCGCTCCTTGCCAGGCCCTGCTCAAAGCGGTGGTCCGTGGTGGCACAGCAAATACACCTGCAAAAATAATCATCCACCTCTCCAAGCCAGAACTCCGATCGGGGTCTCCAGGATCTCAGTCTCTGCCATTGTGGCAAACGTGAGGCAAAAATGAGGGGAACTTGGGACCGTCTCTTACACAGGGGCGTGCATGTCCTTTGAAGGGGAACGATCCCCACATGCTTCCAGCACGGCAATAAACACACAGTCTCTACAGCTCCGTACGGGATTTGTGGGGATCGATTTTTCATCCACGTTTCAGCAGCAGAGCTAGCAGACTAAACAGCGTATTTTACCTATGCTGGCAAGCTACTAATGATTCAAAGCAGCACATTTCACCTAAATACACATGGATTTCCACCCTGTTAAATTTACCCTGTAAAATACCCTGTTTCAACTCCCGAGCACCCCCTGGGCTGAGAGGGACAGAGACTCCCTTGAGCACTCCCCTGGCACAGGGGTGAGAGGTAGGGAGACCCTCCCCGGCATTCCCTGGGGTGAGAACGATGGAGAAATGGAGACCCCCTGGGGAATGGCCTGGGGTGAGAGGGACAGGGACACCCCTTGGGGAATGGCCTGGGGTGACAGGGACAGGGACAATCCCCCAAGCTCCTCCCAAGCATCTGCCAGGACAAGAGGCACAGAGACACCTCAAGCATCCCCTGGGCACTGGACAAAACAAACTCGGCAGAAATCAAACTTCACCCTACATAAAATGCCTTGAGGAATATTTGCTCTTCCCACATGTCACTTGTGATGGAAACGCAAACAAATCCCAAACATGAATAAACTGACAATAGTAGCAATAATGTGGCAGTTCCAAATTTCATCGTTTCCTGCACAGCTTCAGCTCTGCTGCTGGCAGGTTTTGATAAAAGTGAAAATTTGGCCCAATACAGATTATTAAAAGGAAGGGAAAGCTCTGTGTAGCTGTCACAAAGGTGACAGGGATGAAGAAAAAAATTATTCTCACATTTGGCAAAGCCCACAAGCCTGTGAATTTGGGAGTTATTTGGGAATTTAGCTACTTGAGCTGGACTTCTAGTAAAACATAAACTTTAAGGGATTTAGAGATTTTAGAGGAGCTAAGATTTTAGTTAGAGATAAGCCTTACTAGAGTTAATTAAAACAAATGAGTAGGCCTTGATAAAGTTAGGAGTTAGTAGTTAACTAATAACTGATTGCTTGTCAACACAGTGTTTAGTTAGCTGGGTTTATAATGAAGAATATAGAAACAGACAAATAGCTTTTAGGAACATAAGACAGTTGTGGGCCTCCTCTGTTCTGAAACCAATTGAAGACAGGGAATGGGAGCTCTACCAAGGTTCATTTGTCATATTTGCATTGAAATATTTGCATTGAAAAGGTAGAAAGGTCAGAATGAGGAAGACTTCATTTACTTCCTCATTTTGGGACCCCTCCCCATGAAGGGACCACCGACCCATTTCAAGGAACAAACTACTTAATATTAATATTAAGCTATTAAGCATGCTTAATATTAAGCATGCTTAATAGCTTTTGAAATGATTAGCTTATGAAGTAAGGAATGGGATGTACCAAATTTATGAATATGTATTTGCATTTTGGGTATTCAATACTTGTATGGATAAAAGGACTCTGTAATCATTTGAAAGGGGCAGTGTGTATTTGGGAGCTATCCCGCACGCTGCCCGGCATCGTAATAAACATACACTTTCTAACTTTAAACTGTTAGATAGTTTTTGCCCGTCACAGTTGGATATCGGTACTAGATCAATATCCATATTTCTTTAATAAATCACTAGGACTTTTGGCAGCCTTGTGTTCCTCAGCTTGTGGTGAATGATCCTTGTCAGTCTTGCTGGCATCATTTGCTCCCTTTCCTCCAGTGATTTTAACAAACTTTTCTAGGAAGGACAACAAAATATTTTCTTTACACTGGCCACCCACAACAGCCATTTTCCTCATAAGTTCTCCCATAAGTCGCACAGAAGAAGCTGCCTCCAGGTGCTCAAGAGTTCCTCCAGAAAGAGCCAGAACCTCCTGAGAGGAGGGAACCATGCTCTTGTCAAAGGCACTTGGGGTCAGACATCAGTGCCCTGAACTCACTGCGCCAAAATAATGTCTCAATCTGGTTAATTAAATTGTTAGAGAGGTGCCTCTGCCCCAATTAAGGTGTTAACGAGACCAAATCCCAAGTGGATTTTATTGAACAGTAAATGTGAGGTAGAGAGAGAGATGGAAGAAAGAGAAAAGGGGGGAGAGCCAGGGAGTGACAGGGACAGAGACCTCCCCTGAGGTGGGGCAAGTGTGACATTGTCCCCTGTGTGCGTGGCCTTCCCAGGGTGGGGGTTTTACACCTGAGCCAGTTTGGGAACGGGGGGTGGTGTTCACCCCCCACCCCGAGCAGGGATTGCCTCACTGTTTCAGGGTGCAATGTAAGACGTAACCCAAAGTATGTTTTCAGTCACCATCTTCATAAACTGTGATAAACAGGTGGGGCAGTGTTCTTTATCTCTTCCATGGCTCAGCCCTGATAACGCCCTCCAGGGGCTATCTTCTGTTAATGGGCCATTGAGTGCCACTGCAGGACTGATAAAATTACATCATCCCATTGTGGCATGCTCCGCCCAGGGGGAGGAACCAAGCATTCCTACCTGGATATAATCTCAGCCTTCCAACACCAGGACCACCTTGCCTACTGGATTCCCAGAGGACAAGAGCTCTGTAACCACCACTGGACCTTCAGAGCAAGACCCATCAGGTGATCCCTTCTGCAGGATCACAGCTTTGACAGAATCACGATCATCCCTCCAACAGGGCTGGAGCCTTCATTTCATCAGACGGCTACCACCACCCTGACCAACGGGGTGTCAGGTTAAATTCTGACTCTGTCAGATTAAGCCAGTGTTTCTGTATCATTGCCTTGATCTTAATTTTCTTATTCAATTGTCATTCTGGCTTAGACTCTCCCCTGGTTTGCCTTCAAACCAGTACAAAATTCAATGTGCTTATCCCTTGTTTTCCTCCCAAAACAGAATTTCCCATTCCCAGGCCTTTGCCAGATGGAGGAAAAGGCTGTGAGGAAGAGGAAGATGCCCCGAGACACCCATGCACGTGAGGAGGAAATCACTGCCCCTTTCATCCTCTCTCCTGCTCCATCTCCCAGCCAAGCATGGCCTCTGGTTGCAGGACAGCCCCACTGCCGACCCCGTCCTGCCGGGGACGCACTGGGGGGATCTCCTTCCCCTTCCCTATGGCACGGAGGCAAATCCCATCCTCTCCTTGTCCTTCCTCCCCCAGACAAGGAGCTGAGGATGGAGACCAGGGAGGACCAATCCCCATGGCAGAACCTCGTGGTAGAGGCTGTTTTCAGCGTCTCCATGGCGCAGGAATCCAACGGGGAGGAAAAGCCCTGGAGATCCCACAGGAGGAGGGGCTGCAAACCCAGCCCAGGGTGCTCTGAGGAGGAAAGACCCACCCTGTGCCAGGAAGGTGGACAGAGCTCGGAGCCAGATCTTGGAGATGGTGGTCCATGAGCAGGTTCACCATGGGGAGAAGCCCTACAAGTGCTTGGAGTGTGGGAAGAGCTTCAGGCAGAGCTCCCACCTGAACTGCCACCAGATGATCCACACCGGGGAATTGCCTACGAGTGTGGGGAGTGTGGGAAGGGCTTCAGCTTCATATCCAAACTCATCACCCACCAACGCATCCACGCTGGGGAGAGACCCTACGAGTGTCCCAAGTGTCAGAAGAGGTTTCCAACCAGCTCCAGTCTCCTTGTACATCAGCGGATTCACACTGAGGAGAGGCCCTTCCGCTGCCCCGACTGCGGGAAGGGCTTCAAGCACAGCTCCACGCTTTTCAGACACCGGCGAATCCACACCAGAGAGAGGCCCTATGAATGTGGGGAATGTGGGATGAGCTTCAGCCAGAGCTTCAGCCTGATCCAGCACCAGAGGATCCACAACAGGGAACTGCCCTATGAGTGTGGGAAATGTGGGAAGAGCTTCCGCCAGAAGTCCCACTTGATCTGCCACCAGAGGATCCACACTGGAGAAAGGCCACACAAGTGTGGGGAATGTGGGAAGGGGTTCAGCCAGAAGTCCCATCTGATTGTCCACCAAATGATCCATAGTGGGGAGAGGCCCTACGAGTGTCCCGCGTGAGAGAAGAGGGTTCCAACCAGCTCCCGTCTCCTCCTGCACCAGCGGATTCACACAGAGGAGAGGCCCTTCTGCTGCCCCGACTGCAGGAAGGGCTTCAAGCACAACTCCACCCTTGTCAAGCACCGGCGCATCCACACCAGGGAGAGGCCCTACAAGTGTCCCCAGTGTGGGAAGAGCTTCTCCAGCAGCTCTCACTTGGCCAGACACCAACGGAGGCACCAGTAAGGAAAGCCCTGTGAGTGCCCCAACTGCAGGAGGAGCTTCGTGCACGGCTCCAGCTTCATCCCCCATGGGAGAACCCATGTTGGGAAGAGCCCTGGTGATCCACGTTCCCTGTGATCCATGCTGGAAAGACATCTGTTCCTTTTCCTGCCCCTCCCAATGACATGATCAAAGAACATGAGGGTCTGGCCATGGCCCTGTCATTACATTCACTCCCACCTCAGGTCATTTCCAGGGGCAGGAAAGGGACTCTCTCTCTCTCTCTCTCTGTCCCCGAGGAGAAGGGTGTCCTTTCCAGGCAGGAGGAAATACATGGCCAGGAAGAGCCAGTCAGTTGTGATGTAGATTTCCCTGTAAATAACTTTTCTTATCCCTTCTGTTATCAGTATTATTTCTGGTCCTGTTTGTTCCCTGTCTCGTTGCTGTTCCCAGTAAATTGTTCTCCTCCCAGCCCGGGATCTTTGCCTTTTGTGCTTTCCATTGGAGGCAGGAGGGCAGCAGCTGAGTCAGGGCAGGCTGAGGTTGGATCTCAGGAAAAGGTTTTTGCCCAGGGGCTGCTGGGGCACTGCCCAGGCGACCCAGGGAAGGGTCACAGCTCCAGGGCTCTCTGAGCTCCAGCAGTGTTTGGACACTGCTGCCAGGCCCAGGCTGGCATTGTTGGGGTTTCATGTGCAGGGCCAGCAGTTGGACTCAAGGATCCTGATGGGTCCCTCCCAGCTCAGCCAGTTCTGTGCTTCTGGGATCCCATGGCCCTGGGGATGGGACTGCCAATGGTTGCCATGGCAACGGGCTCTGGCTCCAGGCACGAGCTGGTGTCCATGGCAACCACCCCTGGCATGGGGTCTCCATGGAGCTGCCCAGGGACAGACCATAGCAACAGGGGCTGGTGATGGTTGCCATGGAAACTGACCATAGCAACAGGGGATCCTGGTGATGGTTGCCATGGAAACTGACCACAGCAACAGGGAGTCCTGGTGATGGTTGCCATGGAAACTGACCACAGCAACAGGGGTTCCTGGTGATGGTTGCCTGCTAAGGATCAGATTTGTCACAGGCACTCAGAGGGGTTCCATGGGGACTTTCCAAGAGTCTCCAGGCTGCTCAAGAGCTGGAATGTCACAGGCAGAGACAGGGGCTCCATGGAAACCTCCCAGGGGTTTCTGGCGATGGTAAAGAGCCGTGTGGTCAGAGGCAGTCACAGCCATCCCATGGTGACATCCCAGGGGACCTTGGGCTGCAAAGGCACCGATCTGTCACAGGCACTCACGGGGGGTCCACGGTAACATCCCAGGAGTCCCCAGGCTGACAAAGAGCCGGGATGTCACGGGCACTCACAGGGGTTCCTGTCGTGGGCAGAGTGGGAGCTTCAGGCAAAAGCTTTATTTCCTTACTGGAGAAACTCCTGCTGAGTCATGAGGTGGAGAAATGACCCCCAACAGCCACCATAGATCCTGAAACCCCTGCAGCACCCCTAGACTTCTAGAATTCCTTCTAATAGAAGAGACTGGCAGCGGCTGGATCCCATCCCGACCCTGCAGATTGGACAGGTGGAATTGAACCTTAATGCAATTTGTCCCAAAAGATAAACGATGGAATACCAGATAATTCTGTATAAATACAGCTATGATTGATTCTGATCATTACTAGAAAAAACGGTCTATTTACAACACAGAATAAAATTTAAAAAATAGTTATTTACTCCTCAATATAGGAGCTATACCAATTATAGACTATTCTGCTCTAGGAAGCAATTTTGAAGTCACCAGGGCCTTGCAGGAGTGGTTTGAGCCCACCGCAGGCAGAGCCTCCTGCTCCAGCAGGAACTGCCTTTCCTGTGCCAGGAGCAGGGCAGGTCCCGCTGCAGGAAAAGCCCCAGGCCAGCCCCAGCACAGGGAAGGCCTCGGGCACAAGGGCAGAGTGCCGTGCTGGGAGCTGTGCCAGGGAGAGCCTGAGGCACCAAAGGCACCTTGGCAGCAGCAGCTGCTTGCAGGGCATGGCCAGAAGCCTCCCTTGGCAAGCTGGCCTGGTGGCCACCACTGCAGTGTCACTGTTGAGTAAGAAATGTCACAGGCTCATCAGAAGGCTGATTGGCATAATGTGCCATATGTTTGGAACTGCTCCTTTATATATGCTGTTCCGATCCAGGTAGATAAAATCCCAGTCGCACATATCAGAGGTTTGTTAGGGAAGACAGTGTGGATCAACTCTGCCTCGAGTACAGACAAACCCATTGGTGGGATTGTCTTTGCTCAGGGACCCGGTTGTACATGGTGAATAATGCAGAAATATGGAAGAACACGATGTGTACCTCAGGGAGATCTGATTGTGGGGTGAGCCTCATATGCAAATATCACTGTTTGTTGGATGTTACTGCCACTGTCTTTACATTAAACCACACCGACATGAGACAAAAGGAAATGTGTAAGTGTCGAAGGTTTGTGCAAGTGATATAGAAGGAAATGTGTGTCAAAGGTTTGAGCAAGAGAGATGGAAGGAAATGTGTCTGAGTAAGTGAAAGATGGAAGTTTTTACTTGATGAAGTTTTTACATGATGTTTGGTAATATGTTGACGATTCGGAGATAAGGGGTGGAATGTCCTAGGGTGACGTTATGGTGCTTGTATCCCCAGTCGTGTGTTCTGTTTATGCTTGATGTTATGTTCTGTGCTTTCGGGACACGCTCTGAAAAGTGAAGGTTTGTTTTGTCTTGTTATCAGCCAGCTCACCTCCCCTCACAGCTTGTGTCTAGGAGAGAGGCTAGGGCTTGCTGGCTTGCTTGCTTGCTTGCTGGCTTGATTGCTTTCGCTTTGCTCTTGCTCCTGCTTTTTGCTTTTGCCCTTGCTTTTGCTTATTAGTTAGTTTAGCTAGGCAATCCAATTTTCTCCCTGGACTGTTTTTTTTTCTTTCCCTTTCCTGAATACCATTTGAACCTGCTCAGGACTGGGACATGGGAGACACCAAGACACACCGAGAGCCAGCATTTTGTGACCTACAGCAGCCATCCCCAGCACCGGAGACCAATAACAGGGCAACCACTCCCAGGAGAGACTTTCTGAATTTGTCACCTCTTCAGAGCATAGAAAGACTTTTTGTCATCTCGTGTTGTTCATTTTTTTGTGCTGGGGAGTGCTTTGCCTGCTCAATAAAAAGGTTGTTTCCACTACTCTGTGGAAATTGTTCCCGAGCCAAGTGAGCAAGGGGCGGTGGGGGTTTGCTTTCTGGGGGCTCCTTCTGAAGGTTTTCTCCCAAATTTGCCCAAAACCAGGGCACATTACTACATCAGCGGGCTGTTCTTCGGTGAGATCCAGCAGGGCCCTGTTCAGCCTGTGCTCAGCAAACTGACTGGCCATGAGCCACTGGTGGATGTACCTCACCATGGCAGGCACCTGGAGAAGGCAGGGGAGACTTGGAAAGCTGCCAGAGGGAGGAATGTCCCCAGCTTCCCCAGAGAAGTGCTTCCCTTGCCACCACACTGCCATGGCCTCAAAGGCTTCCAGTGACCATCAGGCATGGCTTGGGAGGCCAAGCAGTTCCTGGGAGGATGAAATCCTGACCACAGGCTGCTTACTTGCTTTGGATTGCAAAACCCCTCCTCTACGAGCATATCCAGCAGGACAGCACAGGTCTTGGTTTTGAAGATGTGCGAATATGCTCTGAGCCCTGTGCCCATGGTGCTGGTCTCTTCCTCCCGAATCCTCTTGATGAATTTGCAAACCAGCTGTAGGAGAAGGGCATGAAGCCAGGGATGTTCCACGGAATGCTCCAAGCTCGGTGCTCGGCTGAGTGGTGACAGCAGGCCCAGCCCAGCTGGGGATGGCTGCAGGTACCTGCGCTGTTCTGCGGAAGAGACCACGGGCGGGGTCCTGCTCTCGTGTGCGCTGCACGGCTGCACCTGGCAAAGAGCGAGCGCAGCCTGAGCTGAGGGGCTGCGGGAGAGGCCGGAGAACACAGCCCAGCCCTTCGCTCCCCAGGCAGGGACAGCCGTGGGATGCCCCAGGGGATGGAGCACGGCTGTGGGGTGTCTGCCCTGGCCCCTATTCCGTCCTGTCCATGGGCAAGTGCCCAGGGGATGGGATGGGATGGGATGGGATGGGATGGGATGGGATGGGATGGGATGGGATGGGATGGGATGGGATGGGATGTGGCCAGGCTGGCTGCAGCCACCAGCCCAGCAGCCCAGCTCTGCCACTCACCCTCCTGCTGAGGCTTGAACCGCACCACCTCTTCAGTCTCCTGTGCTGGACCAGCTCCAGGGCCTTCTTCCTCTTCCTCCACCCAGGCCAGCTTGGGCACTCTCGGGGGTCTCTGCTCCATGTCAGTGACTGGATTTGTGGCTACTTGCAGGAGAGATGCCTCGGAAAAGCTCCGAGTCAGCAAGGCCTGCAGTCGTGCCTGGAAGGCACCTTCAAGAGAGAAGCCTCAGGAAGGCGACAGGACAGCAAGACCTGCACTCTGGTCTCGAGGGCTCCTGCCACAAGGACGGGAGACTCCTGTTGAGGATTGTGGTCTGGCCTCGAGGGCACCAGTGGCAGGGATGGGAGATGCCTCCAGGGCACAGAGTCCCACGGTCTGCCCTTGAGGACACCTGCAGGAGAGAAGCCTCAGGAAGGCCATGTGTCACCAAGTCCTGTGGTCTGGCCTCGAGGTCAGCTGCAGGAACAACACCTCAGAAAAGCTCCGGGTCAGACACGAACGAGTGCGCTGTGCGAGGGCTCCTCACGGCACCGCTCTGTCCCGTCCTGTCCCGTCGCGTGCTCCGAGCACTGTGGCGTGGTCTTGTCACCGCCAGCTCCTATGTCACCCCATGTCACAAAGGGCCCTTGGACACGCTGTCCCGTTCCATGCCACGGTGACCGTGCTGCACCGTGTCACAAAGGGCCCCTGCACACTCTGCCCCCTGCCCTGGGGCCGCCCCCAGCCCACCCAAAGTGGCTCAGGTTGGAAGGAATCCCTCACCCCAAGTGTCTAAGACAGCCCAACAGGATCTTTAGGAACGGCTCAAACCATCAGCAAACGCTGCCCTGCTCTGCAGGCTCAGGGCAGCAGCAGGAGCCCCCAGGGCTGCCGACGCAGCCGCGCTGGGAAGGGCACGGGGCCTTCACAGAAGCTGGCACAGCCTCCTTGGGACACGTCCCGGCTGGTGGCCAACCTAAACCCGCAGGTGTGACACAGACAAGGAACGTGTGGGCCAGGGCACGAATGCTGCTCTGACCCTTGGGGCCCAGGGAGCGCTGACATCAGCAGGTGTGGCAGGGTCCCTGCCCAAGCAGACCTGCCACCCCCCGAGCCCTGGCAGCACCGGTGCCCGTCTCCTGCCCCAGAGACCTGTGCCCATGGGGGGTTTCTGTGCCAGAGGGAGCCAAAGCCCACGTGCACTGGGGGCTGCAGTCGTGCCTGCAGGGGCTGTTGGCAGGAGCACCTGGAGCAACTGCTGGCAACAGTTGTTCTCTGTCAGAAGCTCTTACTCCGTGCTGAAATTATTTTCTCATTGAAATTATTGCCTTCAGAACAAAACCACCTCAGCGGTGAAGGCACAGAAGAATCTGGCAAGTAAGAATCCTCAATTCAGGAAAGCTTTACTTCCCATTGCTCAACTCAAGTAGTTCCAAAAAGTTGCCAACTTCCCAAATTAATTGGGATGGCCTGAGGAGGTGAAGAGTTGGAATTTTGCTTCCCATCACAAAGCAGCAACTCATTTGCCTTAACCTCATCCACTGAGGGTCACTTTACAGAACATAACACTACACCAAAAAAGGAAAAAAACAAGGGCCATTCTTTGGTTTTCTAAGTAGGGATGATAATATCCTCATTCTCTTAAGGAATAAAAGCTCTCAAGAAATCAAAGTCCACTCAGTGTTAGAAAAGTAGCTCAAAGAAATGAGTAGATGGCAAAAGGGCTAATCCTCCCCCTGGTACAGAGATCTGAGTGGCCAGTAAAGTACAGCTCTCCCCTCTTGTTCCCTGCAGGAGAATCAGGACCATGAAGAGGAAAAGTCACAGATATTCCTTCTGGCCTCCATAACCAAAGCTGTGCCAAAGCACAGATGCTGCCTTCAAACTGACTCAAATTCCAGCCTAGACCTCTCACCTTCCAGACAACTCCTTCTCCAACACCCCCCCAACACCAAGCCCCCCAAACTCCCGCACAGAAGCCCTCAACACCCCGCCAGGAGCCCCAGCTGTCCCCGTCCCTCCGCTGAGCTTTCCCACCCTCCAGCAGACGCCCTGGTTCCCTGCACGTGCCGTGGGATGGCACTCAGGAGGATCTGCTCCAAGGCCTTCCCCTGGAGCACGCTCAGGCTGCCAGGCCTATGGATCCTGGATCATCCTTCCCACCGAGCCTTCCTGTGCACGGCTGCTCCATTTGCACCTTTGTGCTCAGCTCGGACTTCTCCACTTCACCAGGAGTGCTGGGAAAGGATGGAGAGCAGCCTGGCAAGCTCTTTCTGCAGCTCCCTCTTTACCCTGGGGAGGGAGAACATTCCACAGGAAAGCAACTGGTGCCACAAGGAGCGGGTGGCCTCAGGCACCTTTGGGGATGGAACAAGGCCTTGGTTTGACATAAGTAAGCATAAGCCATTCACATGAGTAAACAAGTAATTAGCACAGACATACCTAAGTACTTCGCATCAGTTAGCATAACAAAAACCTGATGGCCTAACTTGAGATGAGAGTGACCTGACAAAAAGCTTTAGACACAGTCTACCAGAAGAACTAAGGGCAAGTGTGGAATCAGCCCTGTGCAGGGAAGCCCTGAGGAAGACTTTGTGCTGCTTTGGGGCATCGAGACCGCTCCTGGCCAGGGCCTGGACATCAGCTTCAAGTATGGGAATCTGACACAATGTATTTCTAACCCGCTGCCTATGGAATCACCTCAGCAGTGTAAAGATGGATGGTGATTTTAATACAACTCCTACATCAACCCACTGAAATTAATATGTGGCTGAGAAACACTTTAGTGGGGTGCAGACCCCTGCCCTCCTGCCAGGTCAATAAAAGGGCTTTTGGCTGACAATGCATTTGTCAGCTGATTTGTTTGAATGAGGGAGACCCCTCAGGACTGCTGCATCCTGAGGGAACAGCGTTGGCCTTGGCCTGTAGGAACCTGCACAAGCTTAAAATCAGCTGCCTCAGCTTCCAGGACCTCTCTTGACCAGCATCCTGACGTGGATGCAGGACTGCTGTGAGGCACTGCTGGGACCCAGCGGGACAGGACCAGCTGTCTCGTGTCCACGTAGCATGCCTTACACAGCCAGGGCCATCCCGAAACCAGACAAACACTCACGTGTCAGCACAGGGGAGCAAGGGGCACTGGGCTGCTCTCAGGGTATCTCAAAGTTCAAGAATCCACCACAGCACTGTTAAATTTTTGGGGGGACCAAGGACTTTGAGTATCAAAAGGGAAACTCCCATTTGTAGGGAGGGAAGTAAAATGCCTAGGACATGTGATTTTTCAAGGGAGCCAGCGGCTGAACCCTGAGAGAATTGCAGGGATAGCCTCACTCCCACGGGCAAAAACTAAGAGAGAATTCAGAAGGTTTTTAGGCCTGTTGGGATATTGCAGGCTATGGATTGAAAGATACACGCAGGTCATCAGGTTCTTGTATGAAAAGTTAGTAGAAGAAGAGATTAGGTGGGAAGAAGACAACAAGCAAATTTTGAAGCTTTAAAGCAAAAATTAGTCAGTGCAGCAGCACTGAGTCTTCCTGCCTTAGACAAACCCTTCTATCTGTTTGTGGATATAGAAAAAGGGGCAGCACATGGAGGGTTAGCCCAGGACCGGGGAGGATCCAGGAAACCAGTGGCCTATTTATCAAAACTGCAAGACCCTGTCAGCTGGGGGTGGCCAACCTGCATTCAGGCGGTGGCAGCGAGCGCCCCACTCATAGAAGAAAGCAAAAAATTAACCTTTGGGGCAAAATTGAAAATATATACCACTCACTCAGTACAGAGTATCCTCGGCTAGAAGGCTGAGAAATGGCTCACAGATTCCCAAGTACTAAAATATGAAGCCATCTTAATAGATAATGGTTTAGAGCTAGTCGTGAGTAGCCAACTCAACCCTGCCCAGTTTTAGATGGAAAACCAGGTGAGGAATTAATATATAATTGCCTAGAAGTTATAAACTATCAAACTAAAGTAAGAGAGGACCTAACAGATCAACCACTCCAAGGTGGAAAACGATTGTACATCGATGGATTTTCACGGGTAATCCAGGGCACAGGGTATTGGGGTAGGCTATAGCAGATGAAGAGTTAGTGGCCCTAGAAAAAGGAAAGTTACCTTCCAACTGGTCAGCCCAAGCATGTGAGATGTATGCTCTAAAGTGAGCTCTGGAAATATTCACACAGAAAAGAGAAACAATATATACAGACTCAAAATATGCTTTTAGAGTACTGCATACCTTTGGAAATATTTGGAAAAAGAGTGGGCTATTTAATTCAAGGGGAAAGGAACTAAAAACTTTTTTTAGAAGTGTTAGAAACTTTACAATTACCAGAAGAAGTGGCAGCAGTATATGCTAAAGGACCTTAAAAAGGGGTGACTCAAGAAGCACGAGGGAACCATTTAGCAGATTTAGATGCTAAGAATGCAGCCGAATCAGGGACAGGAAAGCTTATGATAGCATTGACCCCTATGAGAGAAATGGAAGAAGTCTGCGTATTCAGTGAGACAAAAGAGAAAGAATTCCTCAAAACAGGAGCCAGGAAAGATAACAAAGGGAAGTGGAGATTAGCAGATGGGAGGCAAATGTTGAATAAACCCCTTGCCAGGAAAATGCTCGAAGGCATACATGGGACAACACACTGGGGTTACACAAGCGCTAAGTGATCAATTTCTAAGGGACTGGGGCTACATAGGAATTTTTGGGATAGCTAAGCAGGTAATTGAAAGGTGTGTGATATGCCAACAAGTAAATGAGAAGGTCATGAGGAAAACACCAGGGGAGGGCGAGAACTAGCCTTACAGCCCTTTCAAAACATCCAAGTAGACTTTACCGAGCTTCCCCAGGTACAACGGTGGAAGTATTTACTAGTGATAGTAGGTGACCTGACTCATTGGGTAGAGGCGGTACCCACGGTTAAAGCCAATGCCAATGTTGTGAGTAAAACACTTCTAGAATCAATCATTCCCCAACATGGGATGGTGAACAGGATTGATTCAGACCAAGTGTAAGAGGCCGTCTGAAGCCCCCACTTTTGCCTACCAATTGCCACGAGGAGAAACCCCTTCCCCACTACAGTACCGGCTTGGAGAGAGCGGCAGTGCAGGTGCAGTTGCTGCACCGTTACGTTAGCTGTTCCGAACAAGGCCTGGCAAGGATTTGGCAAGGAATCGGCAAGGACCCGGCATGAACACAGCAAGGAACGGCCTGGTGTATCTTTGCCCACTCTCCTCCTGAAGCCGAATGAACTTTTGGGGTGACCCTAGTGGTCTCTCACTGAAGACCTCTCATCTGCCCCGTTACCACTCTGACAGATGGACGGAGATCGAAAACCCTCCTTCTAAGGACTGAGACTGAGACCCCTGCCACAGGGAGTGGGGAAACCACTAATGACATGACCTGTTCTTCTTCAGTAATTCCAATGGACTTATTCTTCATTGTGTTTATCCTGCTTCGGTGGTTTCAGTGGGCTCACTTGTTCCCCTGCAGCAATTGCAACAGACTTTCATTGTCCTGCATGTTCTCACCTTTTTTCCTCCATGGAGTATAACTGAACCCCTGAGTTGACCAGAACTTCGAAGACTTCCCTGACACAACCAGACGGATCCCCATCGTCCGGACCAGTGTGGATCTCGCCTGTGTTGGTAGCTATTCCCATCCCCCTCTTTTCTCTCTCTCTCTCTCTACTTTTATCTCCTTTCAGATCCCCACTATCGCATTTACTGTTTAGGCCCCTAATAAAGGTGCATTTGTTGTGATTAACTGATAGTCCCTTGTTGTTTGCCTTTTTGCACATTTGGGATTGGTGAAAAGAACCATCACGACACCCCGCACAAGCGGATCGTGACACCAAGGAACTCATTTCATCTCTAAAATATTGCAAAATATTGTTCAAACCCTGGGAGTAAATGGGAATTACACACTCCATGGCATCCAGAGTTCTGGTCACACTGAGAGGATGAATCAAACTCTTGAAAGAGCTCTGGATAAGCTAATGATTGAAACCCAAATGTCATGGATGAAATGTCTCCCTTTGTCCTTATTAAGACTTAGAACTCAACCCCAGTCAGATCTGGGGGTGTCACCCTATGAAATGACATTTGGGTTACCCTTTCTGACCTCACCCCAGAGGGTTGCCACCTATGAGGAAGGGGAAGCCAATGCCAAGAAATATGTTATGTCTATAGCAGAAACCTTAGAAGGGCTAAGACATAAAGGGGCAATTCCTCAAACTACCACCCGGGATTTCAGAATCCATAATATTTATTCTGAGGATTTGATCAAGTAATGATCAAGTCATGGAGAGATCAACATTTAACTCCTCAGTGGGAAGGTCCCTTTCAGGTACTGCTCACCACCGAATCAGCCAAGTGAACTGCAGAGTGGGGATGGACTTATGCCCACAGATGGACTCATGCCAACAGAGTTAAAAGCCCAGTAGGAAAAACACAATGAGTGGACTGTAACATCCAGGCCAGGGGAAATGAGATTGACTGTCAGGCAGAGACTGAAAGACAACCAGAAAAACACCAAGACGCCCAAAGTCAAGCTTCCACCAGCCAGCTTGAGAACTGTCTTCCTGTTTTGATGGGTGAGAATTACCAGCACCTGTTGAGGGGAAGCACACAAGGGACTGTAAGAGGTAATGGGGCAGCTTCTTTAAGAAAATAAGACAAAGGAAGGAGGGCAAGAACCCTTTGTTCACTTCCAAGAAGATGGCATAGCCCTGCTGTGGGTAGCAACCCCGTAGGCATGGTAAGGTAGGGACAAAAGGCCATATCGGACCACTGTCATTCCCCAACTGTCTTTGAATACAACAGGGACCAGAGGGCGAGACCGAGCTGGCCTCTGGACCCCTAAGATACACTGACTATGGGTAACAACCACATAGGCATGACAAATGGGAGTCAAAGCCGTCCTGGACCTCTGTTAGGCCCTTTTGTCCATTCCAAATAAGTGTGTCTAAGGAAAACCTCAGATTTTTCTCCTGTTCCCACTGTCCTTGCCCACATCAACAGATGCTAGTATGACTCATTCAAGAGAGAGAGAATTTTTTTTACTTAATTGTTCCAGCAAAATGACTTGTAAAAACAGAAAACGGGGGTTTGTTACAGATGGGTAATCCTATGGTTGACTCTCACAATTAAGGGGTGAATATTAAGTATATGTTAAGAGAAGTTGTGTAGGTGGATAGTTATCTTTCCCTTCCCCTTGCATTGCTATCATGGGATGCCCTCAGTAGTCAGGACATTTGGGAGGGTCGGCTTGTTGCTATGGCAGCACCTGACCTCCAATCAAACTGTAAGAAAGTGATCTCCACCACTGGACAGCGAAGGAGGAGTGGATTGACAAGACTTTGGGAGGGGCTGGAGGTATAAAAGACAGAACATCCATTTTGTAGATGAGCACATGGTGACTGAATCCTTTGCTCCTGGCGCTGTATTCTTTACTTTATTCACTCTTCTGATGTATTTTGATAAGTTCTTATTAAACCAGTTAAATTTTTGAAAGTGAAAATTGTTTCTCACATGGGGTTGGGAAATGTGGGGTAAGGTTGTCCACACTGGGTCAGACCTCAAGGTAAAACTTCCTCTGACCTGGCCAGACCTCCTTAGGAGTGGCCCTACATCAATATCAATCACAGAATGCTGCAATCAGCTCTTCTCAAAAGAGAACAGTAATAAAGACACTCTTTAAAATAGGAATGCATATTTCTTGGGAGCTTTTTGAAATATTTCTCCATAACCTAAAAGGAAACCTTCGTAATGAACTGCAGTAGAGAAGAGGGAAATCAATGCACAGCCATGGTTTGCCAGGACTTGTTTGATCCTAATGAGCCCTGTGGTGCATTTGGAACTGAGCCCTGGAACCTCAGGGCCTGAGCGGAGATTGCACAAACCTGTCCAGGAGTCAAAGTCAGAAGAAAACCCCAAAGTTTCTCGAGCCATTAATGGTTGCCACTGAGGTCCATCCTCAATGGAGGCTCCTCATGGACTCCTTGGAGGAGAGAACTGGAGGACAGGATGGCACAAAAACCTCTCAGAGACTCAGAGTGAAAAGGACAATCCAAAGTGCCTTAAAATCCTTGAGTATCTCAAAGCATCAATGAGCCCCACTGAGTGTCTGCACAAAGCTCTCAAGGGACTCGTTAAAGCTGATAATTGGGGCCATGATTGCACAAACCTCTCACAGAGTCTGGATCAAAAGGGAAACACCAAGTACCTTAAAAGAACTGAAGTACCTTGAAGCATTAATGAGCCCCACTGAGTCTTGTTCCTGACAAAGCCTCTCCAGGGACTAATTACAGCAGATAATTGGAGACCATGATTGCACAAAGCTCTCAAAGACTCCAAGGCAAACGTCAAAGCCAAAGTGCTCTGAAAAACCTGCAGTCCCTGGGAGCATGAAGGAGCCCCCAGGGCCATTCTTGAGCAAGGCTCCCCAGGGACTCCTTCCAGCAGATCCTTGAGGCCACTGGGATGTGGGCTAGGGGGGGATGCTGAGGGCAGGACAAGGGACTGACAGTGCCCAGCCTGGCTGGGGCTGTGCCAGGAGGCCCCAGTGCCTCAGGACAAGGTGTCTCCTGACAGCCCTTGGTGGCACAGACCCTGCTGTGCCCCAGGGCACCAGGACTTGGCTTCTCTTTGTCCCCACCTGTCATCAGTGCCTCCAGTTCTCTGCTCTGCCTGGGGCCTGGGGACACTTTCTCAGTCGTGTCCCTCAGTGGGACCCATTAAAAGTCAAAGAAACTTTGGAGTTGGATTCTGACTTGGAGTTCTGGAGAGGTTTCTGCAGCTCCCTCTCAGGACCTGATGTTCAGGGCCTGAGCACAAAGCCCCAGAGGGTCATTAAAGTCCTTGTGCTGTGTCTGTGCTGCTGAGCTGGGCCGGGCTCCTGGCACAGAGGGTGATCCTGGCAACCAAGGAGAGCTTCAAAAGCACATTTCTCTGGATGAGCAGCTCTTCTCCCAGCCCAGCAGGGCTGGGGCACTGCCTGCAGCCAGCCCGGGCACAGCACAGAGGCACAGAGAGCTTCCATCAGTCAGGGCTGGGAAGGTGCTGAGAAGTGCCTGGGGCAGAATCACTGGCAGCCCTTGGCACAGGAACCTCTGGCTGCAGGACAATGCAGCTGCAGCTCCTGGAGTGATCTCCTACAGCTGGAACATCCCAATGCCCACAGATCCTGTGAGTACAACTCTTGAGTATTTCTGGTGCAGGGGAGGTGAAATGCTCATGAAGCTCTGATATGCTGAGGGGTTCTGATCAGTCATAGAATATTTGCAAGACATGGATTTTGATAAAAATGTGGAAATTTCCTAAGAATTTTTATTCAGTTTCGTACTTTTGGAGAATGGCAGGGAGGGAGGAATAGATATTAACAGTTGATTATGAATTTTGACAAGCACCTGAGACATCCAAACTATTACCTTTAGTGATCAATAGGTTCACAGAAGATCCCTAATGTGCTTTCAGCCACTCTGCCCATGGACAGCACCAGCATCACCTCTGCTGGAGCCATCAGGCTCAGTCTGAGCTGTCCTTTCTCCAAGCTGCAAACAGAACCTGCCCCCAGCCAGTGCCCTGCAAACAGGCAGGGTTCTGTCAGGCCAAGGAGAGTGCACAGAGATTTGGGGTCTGTGAGTGCTGGCAGGGAGAGATCAGGCACAGGGAAACACCTGCAGGAGGAAAATCCCCAGGAAGCAGAGAGAAGATCAGGGAAAGAGAGACAACAAAACCCAGAAATGCTGTGGCAGGGAGGGTTTAGAGATGTCCAGAGGATCCCCTCCAGTGCAGCCCCTCCCTCTGAACAAGCCCCCTCCCTCCTGTCCCCCCAGCCAAGCCTCTGCCCTCAGGGCTGGGGCTCCAAGGCGTGCAGCCCCTCCTGTGCAGGCAGAGCTGCAGCAGAGCCGTGGGGCAGCTCTGCAGCCCCGGGCCCAGTTCCCTCTGCAGAGCACAGGGCTGGGAGCAGCTGCCCGGCACTGGGGGCTCTGGGAGGGGGCACAGCTGGCTCAGGGTGACACAGCTGTCCCCAGTGCCCGGCTCTGGGCAATGCTGTCACTGCAGCCAGGGAAGGAGCTGCATCTCCCTTCATCCAGTGCCATCAGAAGGACACTTGGAAGATTCCTTGAGATTCCAGTCCAAGCAGGGAGCTTCAATCCAGGGTGCAAACCTGTCCTAGAGTATCTCTGAGTTATAAGGTTGATGGGGAAAGGCAGAGGTGTTCTGACACTGAAAATGCTGTTCACTTGGTGAAATGAGCAAGGTGAGTCCTTGGCTACAAATGTGGAGCTGGGCTGTGGTGGATCCATCTGTCTCAGTAGCACCATAGCGTTTTTAAAAGAAACATGAGAGTGTGAACATCCTTCATTTGAAAAAGTGAAAGCCCAGAGAAACTCCAAAGAGAATGAAATGACAGACCATCTCCCCTCAGTCTCCACTCATAATCTTCCCTAAGGGAATTCTGTTCCACCAGAGGGAGGCAGGAATGTTGAGTGTTTCTGATATCCAAGAATAGCAGGAGAGACATGGTGGGAGCTTAAAATGAAAATCTGTAAACTCTTAAATACAGAAGTGCGTCTGTGTGTGTTCCAGAGGAGGGTGTATTGGAAATGGCTTTGGTTTTGGTTACAGGTATCTCCTCTAACTCTTCACTGTCCTTTTATCCATGAACAGGTCCCCATGGTCAGCCACAGCCAATGTCCAACAGCAGCTCCATCAGCCACTTCCTCCTGCTGGCACTGGCAGACACGCGGCAGCTGCAGCTCCTGCACTTCTGCCTCTTCCTGGGCATCTCCCTGGCTGCCCTCCTGGGCAACGGCCTCATCATCAGCCCCGTAGCCTGCAGCCACCACCTGCACACGCCCATGTTCTTCTTCCTGCTCAACCTGGCCCTCATCGACCTGGGCTCCATCTGCACCACTGTCCCCAAAGCCATGCACAATTCCCTCTGGGACACCAGCACCATCTCCTACACAGGATGTGCTGCACAGGTGTTTCTGCTTATCTTCTTCATGGGAGCAGAGCTTTTCCTCCTGACCGTCATGTGCTACGACCGCTACGTGTCCATCTGCAAACCCCTGCACTACGGGACCCTCCTGGGCAGCAGAGCTTGTGCCCACATGGCAGCAGCTGCCTGGGCCAGTGCCTTTCTCAATGCACTGCTGCACATGGCCAATACATTTTCCCTGCCCCTGTGCCATGGCAATGCCCTGGGCCAGTTCTTCTGTGAAATCCCACAGATCCTCAAACTATAATGCTCCAAATCCCACCTCAGGGAACTGGGGCTTCTTGTGTTTTCCATTTGTTTAGGACTTGGATGTTTTGTGTTCATGGTTTTCTCCTATGTGCAGATCTTCAGGGCCGTGCTGAGGATCCCCTCTGAGCAGGGACGGCACAAAGCCTTTTCCACCTGCCTCCCTCACCTGGCCGTGCTCTCCCTGTTCCTCAGCACTGGCACTTTTGCCTTCCTGAAGCCCCCCTCCATGTCCTCCCCATCCCTGGATCTGGCCCTGTCAGTTCTGTACTCGGTGGTGCCTCCAGCCCTGAACCCCCTCATCTACAGCCTGAGGAACCAGGAGCTCAAGGCTGCACTGTGGAGACTGATGACTGGATGGTTTCAGAAACATTAAACTCCTGGCCAATTTCGACAAATCCCTTTTAATAAAAGTCATCTTTGATACTTCTTGTTGGTTTCATTTTGGAGTTTCTTTTTATTTGTTTTTGTTTTTCCATGTTGTCCACAAAGAAAAGCCATTCCTTGTGCCATTTGTCATTTCTTTTCCCTCCACCTTCTCTGTGGCCACAGACTGTGCCAGTCAGGGGCTGCACTCTCGGTGGCTTTCAAGAAACTCAAGGATGTCCCAGCAAAGTTTTCTGCAGAGATGCCCTTTTGTTGCCTTCTCTGGAGCTGCAGCAGCAATGTCTGTGTGCAGAGCTGGGGGCAGATCAGTGCTGGCACAGCAGCTGTGCCCAGCAGCAGCAGCACTTGGTGTTGCCAGTGCTGCTCCCGTGGCCCTGCCCCGCTGCCCTGGTGGCCCTGGTGTTGCTGCAGGGCCTGAGTGCTCTCGGGGCCGGGCACAGTCCTGGGGGTGGCAGTGCCGGGGCTGCAGCAGGGACAGCCCATGGGCACTGCTGGGGCAGCGCTGACGCCTCAGGCCAGGGCCTGGGGGCTCCAGGCTCCTTGCCCAGGCTCTCTCAAGAACACGGCCAGGCCAATGCTCAGCACAGAAAACCCCCGTGAGCAGCCCCAGGCTGGCCGTGGGCAGGCTGGGGGCAGACAGCATGGCTGGTGCTCTGCAAGGGCCCTGGGGCAGACGGGAAGGAGCAGCAGAGCAGGGGCTGATCCAACCCCAGTGCGCTGGACAGCCCAGGGCAGCGTCCCAGAGCGTCCTCATGGAGCTGCCAACAACATCCCCCCTCTGCAGCCCTGGCCTCTCCCCCAGCTCACACAGGTGCCGCATCCTTGCAGGCACAGCCACGGCAGCGCTGGCTCAGGAGCCCCTGTTTGCATTGCACACAGCAGGCGGGAGCATCCCCATGCTGCTGCTGTGGGGACATGAACCTGAGGGAGCACAAATGCCATCAGCCCCTGGGGCCAGGAAGGGCTGGGGGACACCAGGGAAACCACTCAGCTTTGTCCTGGCCTCTGCAGCCAGCCACAAAGTTTGTTCCCATCAGCTGGGAGTTTCCTGTCCCACTGCAGACGCTGCTGCTCAGAGACAGGGCTGCCTGGCAGCCACTCCCAGACTGCCCTGAGCATTTCCTTGGCTTCTCCTTTGCTTTCTTTACTCTTCCCTGGTCCAGATTTTTTCCACTTGCCTGTTTGCCCTCTCCTCTCTGGCCCCACGCCCCGTTGCAGTTCCTGACTTGGCACCATGGGAACGGCCCTTGGGGAGCAGGATCATCCCACAAGTGCTGCAGGAATTGTCTGCAGGCTCCTGCAGTGCCTCGTGCTGCTCCCTTGCCAGAGGCACCCCAGGCCAGGGGGGCACATCTGGGCTGCTGTCTCTGGCTGTGGGGCTGCCTGTTCTGGGCAGTGAGGAGGGGCTGCAGAGGCTCTGCAGGACTGACAGGATGGGCTTTGGGGCTGTGAGGAGAAGCTGAGGGACCTGGGCTGCTGGAGCTTCTGAAGAGGAGGCCCAGGGCTCCTCCTGCAACTGCTCCAAGGGTGGTTTCAGAGAATCCCAGAATCAGCAAGGCTGGAAAAGACCTTGGAGATCATCAAGTCCAACCTGCGCCCTGACACCGCCTTGTCTCCCTGAGCCTCCTCTTCTCTAGGATAAACAACCCCAGCTCCCTCCACTGCTCCTCAGAGGACTTGTGCTCCTGACCCCTCACCAGCCTTGTTGCCCTTCTGTGGACACGCTCCAGCCCCTCCAGCTCCTTCCTAAACTGGGGGGCAAAAACAGGACACGGCACTGGAGGCGCTGCCCAACGAGTGCCGAGCACAGGGGAAGAATCACTGCCCTGGTCCTGCTGGCCACACCATTCCTGATCCAGGCCAGGAGCCATTGGCCTTCTTGGCCACCTGGGCACACGGCTGGCTCATGTCCAGCCTGCTGTCCATCAGTCCCTGCAGGTCCCTTTCTGCCTGGCTGCTGTCCAGCCACTCTGTCCCCAGCCTGTAGCTCTGCAGGGGTTGTTGTGGCCAGAGTGCAGGACCTGGCACTTGGACTTGTTAAACCTCACCTTGTTGGATTTGTTTCCTGGATCCAGCCTGTCCAGGTCCCTCTGCAGAGCCCTCCTGCCTTCCAGCAGATCTACACTCACACCCAGCTTGGTGTCACCACGGTTCCATGAGGCCCCAGAGTGTCCCAATGGTCTCCATGATTCCATGAGGCCTCCCAGTGTCACAATGTCCCTCTGGTGTCACAAAGTGCCTTGGATCCTTGGGCCCCGCAGTGTCACAATGGCACCGTGGTGCCCCAGGGCCCTGCAGTGTCACAATGGATCCTTGGTTCCATGAGGTCTGGCAGGGCAGCAGTGCTCTCCTTGGTTCCCGCTGTCTCCCACACCTCCCACTGTCAGGCTATAGAAGGACACCTGGCCGATGAAGGGGAGTGGGAGTGGGTACCTACTCGAGGAGGTAATAATAAAAATCCCTCCTAACCCCCTCTCCCAAGCCAGGTGCCACTTCAGATTCTGTATGATCCCCTGGATCTGGAGAGTCAGCCAGATGGTTTAGAAGAAAATTATCTGCCCAGTGAGCCTCCCAGTTATGATTCATCTGTGAGACAGATCAGCACCTCTAACATCAAAAAGGAAACAAGGGTAATTGTGGTGGGTGACTCCCTCCTGAGGGGAACAGAGGGCCCCATATGTCGACCAGTCCTGCCCCACAGAGAGGTCTGCTGCCTCTCTGGGGCCCGGGTACGGGATATCACTGACACACTGCCTGGGCTGATTCAGCCCTCTAATTATTGCCCACTGCTGATACCCCAGGCTGGCAGTGATGAGATTGAAAAGAGGAGTGTCAGGGCAATTAAAAGGGACTTTAGGGCATTGGGTCAGGTGGTTAATAGGACAGGGGCACAGACAGTCTTTTCCTCAGTTCCTTTGGAGTCTGAGAAAAATGCTGAAAGCAATAGGAGAGCTCACATTATCAACGAGTGGCCCAAGGGTTGGTGTTGCCAGCAGAATATTTCAGATTCTTTAATCATGGGGCAACTTTTACAGCAGCTCGCCTGCTTGGACCAGACAGGCTCCATCTTTCTATGAAGGGCAGAAGAATTTTAGCTCATGAACTGTCAGAACTTGTTGAGAGGGCTTTAAACTAGGTCTGAAGGGGAAGGGGATGCAGCTGGTTTGTCTGGAAGCAGGCTCGTGGCTGGTAAGCCTGAGTTAGGGGTGAAATCAGCAGCCCAGCTGAGGTGCATGTACACCAATGCACACAGCATGGGTAACAAACATGAAGAGCTGGAGGCCAAGGTGCAGCACCAGAGCTATGATGTAATTGCCATCACAGAAACAGGGTGGGATGACTCACATGGCTGGAGCACTGCACTGGATGGCTGCAAGCTCTTCAGGAGAGACAGGAAAGGGAGAAGAGGTGGAGGGGTGGCCCTTTACATTGGGGAAGGGTTTTGATGCTGTGGGTGTTGAAACTAATGATGACGGAGTTGAATGTCTATGGGTGAGATTTACGGGGAAGGCTCACAAAGCTGACATCCTACTGGGAGTCTGTTATCATCCACCCAACCAGGAAGAAGAGGTGGACAACTCACTCTATAAGCAGCTAGAGAATGTTTCTGGATCATCAGCCCTATTTGTTGTAGGTGACTTCAATCTGCTGGACATCTGCTGGGAACTCAATACAGCTGAAAAGAGGAAGTCCAGGAAATTTTTAGGGTTTGTGGAGGACAATTTTTTGTCGCAGCTGGTGAGTGAGCCCACCAGGTGAGGGACTATATTGGATCTGGTTTTTGTAAATAGAGATGGGCTGGTGGGAGATGTGGTGGTTAGTGGTCACTTCGGGCACAGTGATCATGAAATTACAGAATTCTCAATATTTGATGAAATCAGGAGGAACACTAATGAGACTTTTACATTGGACTTTGGAGGGCAGACTTTGTCCTATTTAGGAGACTTATTCAGAGAGTTCCTTGGGAAGCAGCCCTTAAAAACAAGGGAGTTCAGGAAAAGTGGGTCTGCTTCAAAACAGAGATCTCGAGGGCGCAGGAACAAACTGTCCCTGTGTTCCAAAAGATGAGTCGACTAGGCAAACATCTAGCCTGGATGGGCAAGAAGGTTTTGAAGGAACTTAGGAATAAAAAGAGGATGTATCATCTTTGGAAGGAGGGTCACGTCTCTCAGGAAATATTTAAGGGGCTTTCTAGGGCAGGTAGGAAAGAAATTAGGGAAGCCAAACCTCAGATTGAACTTAAAATAGCAGCTTTTTTAAAGGATAATAAAAAATGTTTTCACAAATATGTCAATGGTAAAAGGAAGGGTAAGACCAATCTTTGTTCTTTATTAGATGTGGAAGGGAATTTAATAGCTGCAGATCAGGAGAAGGCAGAGGTGCTTAATGCCATTTTTTGCCTCAGTTTTTAGTGAGAAGACGATTTGCCTTCAGGACAACTGTCCTCCTCGGCTGGTAGATGGTGTCAGGGAGCAGAGTGGGACACTGTTCTCCAAGAAGAGGCAGTCAGAGACCTGCTGAGCTGCTTGGATGTTCATAAATCCATGGGACGAGATGGGATCCACCCCAGGGTGATGAGGGATCTGGCAGATGAGCTTGCCAAGCTGCTCTCCATCATTTACCAGCAGTCCTGGCTCACTGGTGAGGTCCCAGATGACTGGAAGCTGCCCAATGTGACGCCCATTAACAGCAAGGGTGGCAAGGAGGATCCTGGTAATTCCAGGCCAGTCAGCCTGAGCTCAGTACCCGGTAAGGTCATGGAACAGTTTACACTGAGTGCCATCACACAGCACTTTCAGGATGGCCACGGTGTCAGACCCAGCCAGCAGGGGTTCAGGAGGGCTAGGTGTGTTTGATCAACCTGGTCTCCTTCTATGACCAGGTGACCCTCCTGGTGGATGCAGGAAAGGCTGTGGATGTGTCTGTTTGGACTCCAGCAAGGCCTTTGGCACTGTCTCCCACAGCACACTCCTGGAAAAGCTGCAGCCCACGGCTGGGACAGGAGCACTCTGTGCTGGGTTCAGAACTGGCTGGATGGCCGGCCCAGAGAGTGGTGGTGAGCGGTGCTGCATCCAGCTGGGGACAGTCACCAGTGCTGTCCCTCAGGGCTCTGTGCTGGGCCAGCTCTGTTCAATGTTTTTATTGACCACATGGATGAGGGGATTGAGGCTTTCATTAGTAAATCTGCAGATGACATTAAGCTGGGAGCGTGTGTCCATCTGTTGGAAGGTAGGAGAGCTCTGCAGGGACACCTGGAACAGTTGGAGGGATGGGCAGAGTCCAATAAGATGAAGTTTAATCAGTCCTAGTGCCAAGTCCTGCATTTTGGCCACAATAACCCCCTGCACTGCTCTAGGCTGGGGACAGCGTGGCTGGACAGTGCCCAGGCAGAAAGGGACCTGGGGGCACTGGTCGACAGCAGGCTGGACATGATCCAGCAGTGTGCCCAGGTGGCCAAGAAGGCCAATGGCTCCTGGCCTGGATCAGGAAAGGTGTGGCCAGCAGGAGCAGGGAGGTCATTCTTCCCCTCTACTTGGCACTGCTGTACTTGGCATTCCTCCCCTGTACTGGCACCATTCCTCAAGTGCTGTTTTCAGTTCTGGGCCCTCCCATTTAGGAAGGTCATGGAGGGGCTGGAGCGTGTCCAGAGGAGGGCAACAAGGTGGGTGAGGGGTCTGGAACACAAATCCTGTGAGGAATGACTAAGGAAGCTGGGGTTGTTTATCCTGGAGAAGACTCAGGGGTGACATTATAATCACTCTACAGATTCCTGAAAGGTGGTTGCAGTCAGGTGGGGGTTGGTCTCTTCTCACAGCAAGTGACTGAACAAGAGGACAGCGTCTTAAGCTGCACCAAGGGAAATTTAGGTTGGATATTAGGAAAAAAGTTTTTTTGTGGAAAGGGTGATAAAGTACTGGAATTGTCTGTCCAGGCAGGTGGTGGAGTCACCATCCTGGGATGTGTTTAAAAAAAGACTGGATGTGCACTCAGTGCCATGGTTTAGCTGAGGTGGTGTTAGGGCATGGGTTGGACTTGATGATCTCGAAGGTCTCTCCCAACCCAGAAATTCTGTGATTCTGTGATTGTGTGACATCACAGACCAGGTTGTGACATCATACAGTAGGCTGTGATATCACTGGTTTATTATGTGACATCACAGAGCAGGCTGTGACATCACAGAGGAGGTTGTGACATCACAGAGGAGGTTGTGATGTCACAAAGTCGGCTGTGACATTACAGGCTGGCTGTGTGACATCACAGAACAGTCTGTGAGACCACAGACAAGACTCTGCCATCATAGAAAAGGGCTCTGTGACATCACAGAGCAGCTGTGTGATGTCACAGAGAAGGCTGAGACAATACAGAGTGGGTTGTGCCATCACAGAGATGACTGTGAAATCACAGAGCAGGCTGTGACATCACAGCGAGGCTGCATAACTTCACAAAGGTGGCTGTGACATCATAGAGCTGGCTGTGACATCACAGGGTGTCTGTGACATCACAGGCTGGGCTGTGACATCACAGGGCAGATTTTGTGACATCACAGAGCAGACTGGGTCCTCAAAGAGCAGGCTGTGACATCACAGGGCACCCGTATGAAATCTCAGGTGGCCTGATACATCTCAGAGTGGGCTGTGTGACATCACAGGGGCTGTGTGACATCACAAAGAGCTGTGTGAGGTCACTGGGGAGGTCACTCCACCCCAGCCCCCCCTCCCAGTTCCCCCAGAGAAGTCCAACGCTGCTCGTGCACAGCGGGGTCCCCTGTCCCCCCGGGTCCCCCCGCCCCCGGCGCCGCAGCCTCCCCCAGAGGATGTTCCACGAGATCGACCCCAGAGCCTGACACGGGGACGGGGGCTGGGGCTGTGGGGGGTGGGACAGGGGGACAGGGACCCCCTGGCAGTGTCCCTGTGTCCCCCAGGGCCAGAGCCTGGGCCAGGGCTCCTTCAGCCTGTTACCAACGAGGGCTTGAGAGCGCTGAAAAAATCCCCAGCAAGGGATCAGCTAAAACCAGATTTAATATTAAGCGACAGCACCACAGAATTCCTCAGCAAGAGTCACTCTGCTCCTGACTGGACACTGCAGGCACACCAAGGAAACCAAACAACAACAAAACCAAACAAAATCCAGGCAATGAAACCAGAAATGAGCTGAGACCTGGGGCTTTCATTCCTATGGAAAAGAACTGTCCTTCTCATCCAGGTGCCCATGGCCAGAATTGGGGTTCCACCTCCAACACTGCCTGTTGTGACAGCCTGAAGTAGATTGTTGGCTGGAAACATTTCATGTGTGGGGAGGAAGAGGCAGGTCCAGCCTTGCCCTGCCCTGGAACCCCAGCCCTGTCCTGCCCTGGAACCCCAATCCCCCCAGAGCCTCTATCCCAGCCCAGCAGTGTCTGCCAGTCCCTGGCACAGCACAGGCAATGCTCCACAGCCACCTCTGGAGCCCCCAGCCCAGCTCCTGAGCGACCAAATGACCCCAAGTCCCACCTGGGGGAAGGACCCAGGAGCACCAAGGGGTATTTAAGGCTGAGCACAAGGCAAGCACACATCTTGACCCTACCTCCTCTTGGAATTTCTATCTGAACATCACTGGAATCCAGGAGTTGGCAGCTCTTTGTTTGCTTCTTTAAATCGTATTTTTCTCTCTTTCTGTGTCTACTTCTCTTTCTGTCGTCTTGCAAAATTTGATTAACTTAAAACTGAACAGGCTTAGAGTTTGTGGAGTGAATGGGCCAAGTTAATGCTTTGAGAAGCATTTTTTGTTGATTGAATGTTTTATAAGACATTTTGCCAAAGTTTCTCTGATTTTTTAAAGTTCCCCAAAAATGCTGTTTTGTTCTTTTGAGCTCCTGAGAATCTCTTGTTGGTATTTCTCCAGTGCATCCAACTCAGAGGACACAAACAATTGTAATTCCTCTTAAATGTCTCCTTGAGGGAGTTGTTTGGGGGATGGGAGTCAGGGCTTGTGTGTCCTGCTTGGCACAGCCCAGGCAGGGCTTTCACAGCCCCATTCCACACTCCATTTCCCAGCTGGAGCCGCTGGTGCCTCTGAGTTCTGCTGCCCCAGCCCCAGGGACGCTCTCCTTGTCTGCCCATTCCCCCACGGTCTCTGGGCAGGGATGGCCTCAGTGGGAGCTGCTGACATCCTCAGCAACTTGGAGGCTGCTGCTGAATTTTACTGCTCCAGAGGCTTCTTAAGCCTTCAGCTCAGCAATTCAGCAATTCAGTGTCCCAGAGCTCATTAACGTTCAGAACACCTTAACAAGCCAAGCCTCTGGGAATAAGGTAAATGTTCAAATATTTTGTGGTTAATTAGCCCAATTACAGAAGCCTATTCCAAGTGAATACACTACATTTAAAAAGACAGTGACAAAAGATTTTTTGTGTCCTGTTTAGTTTTTTTTCCCCCTGGTAATAACATTGATATGTGCAATCTCCAATTGACATCGAATCCAACTGCTAATGCAGTTGGAATAGATATGAAAATCAAGACCCTTCGTGGCTGACAATCAATCAGACTCTGTCCCTACCCCCACCCCACCATCTCCCCCATCCAAGCCCTGGCACTCAGAGCAGCCTTGTGCAAATCTGAGCTCCCTCCAGCCCAGGCTGCACCTGCAGGTTTCAGCTCCTTGGCTCCAACTCCCACCTGCTTTCCTTGGAGGAAGAGCTGCCCGAGACACAGAGGGATGTTCATTTCTTGTCAGCCAGCAAACCCCAGGGAAGGCACAGCTCCATCAAATGCAAAAGTCATTCCTCTGCTGGATATTAAATCCACTTTTCACAGCAGACAGTCTCAGAGCAATGGAAAACACCTTCTGTGCCCAGCACAGATCCCAAGGCCCCCCAACCCCTCCCTGCCCTGATTCTGCCCAGATTTGCTCTTTGCACACATGAGTCACAGGCTGAAGTCAGGAGCTCCCTCCATGCCCAGAGGGAGGAAAAGAGGGAAAGTGGATGAAGAGCTCTCCTGTGCAGAGCCAAGGTCCAAGTGCCCCTGCAGTGGGAACCACAACTCATCAGGTTTGTGTCCTTTGGGCTCAGGGATGGTGACACTCAGAGGCACAGAAAGGTTTCTGGCCAACAAACACAAATTGAACATTTGAACAGTTTAATAACCATCACAGCTCTTCCCTCAGCTCTCTGTGATGTCCCAGCAGCATCTGACATGTCCCCCATCCCCAAGGGACTTCTGTACAGGAACAGTTTTAGACAAAGACACAAGAAAATGTAATTCTATGATAGATTTGAAAATAGTAAGTTATAATTCATATTTATTTGAACTTCAAAAAATTGGGCCACTCCCTGATGTGCAAAACACTGAAACCAGTCCGTTGAGAGACATTTGAATGTCCAGAAAGCATCTGGAGGGGGAAATCTGGGTGCAACGGGAAGTACATAGATCCACCTGGTCTAGTGCAGAGATGTTCTTAGACATGGCCATTTCAACAGGAGAACTGGAAACACCTGAAGGAAGAGGGAGAGGAAAGAATAAACAGAATATTGGTGACTCAAGGAGATGGGAAGATCAGTATTTCTTCTCCTTCTGCCATCAGTACATCAGAAAATTGCTGTTTCTTAAAAGTACTGAAGTGATGCATATACTAAAAATGTGCTTGTATAATATGAAATGTACAAGTACTAAAACCTGTGCCCCTTTCCAGGCAGACATCAGCTGTGTGCCCACGAACAGGCAGTGCCACTTGTGCCCTGAGGTGCCGAGCTGGGATTGGATCTCTCAGAGAGGAGCTGAGGGAGAGCAGAGCACCTTGCAAGCTGCAGGTCCCTGCCAGCCCCGCAGGGCTCCTGTGCCATCAACATCTGCTCTGCTCCAGCCTGAAACAGGGCCCAGCATGGTGCCGGGACCATGAGAGAGCTGAGGTGTGTGCTGGAATTCAATGCCCTCCCCATGGCGCAGCAGCCCTGCATTTCCCTGCTCCAGCCTTGGTCTCCAGCACAGCCATGGAGGCTCTTTGGGCTCCTGAGTGTTCCTGCTGTGTCCATGCCCCCAAGGGCACAGAGCAGCCTCCTCTCTCGAGCACTTGCCTGTTTTCCATGCCTTGCACAGGCGCTGGCCCTGCCCCACAAGGCCTGGGCTGAGTCCTGCCCTGCACGCTCAGCCAGGCTGGGATGGACACTGATGGTTTCTGTGCCAGGCTCTCTGAGCCCAGCCCAGCTCCCTGCAAGCTCTGCCAGCTGCCCTGAGCTCTGTGCAGCACCAAGGGCCTCTCCCCAGCACAGCCCAGCCGGCTCTGGCCCCACAGCTCTGCTCAGCCCAGGCTGCTCTGGCCACTGGCCCCACGGCCTCAGCCCCTGGCCAGGGCACAGCAGCAGCTGCAGCTCAGCCAGGACTCAGCCCCAGCCATGGGGGAAGGGGCTTGGCCAAGGCCAAAGGAGGCTCCCTGGCTGCCCTGCTCCCCTCGGGCTGAGGTGCTGAGAGCTCTGCAGCCCCTGCTGCCATCCCATCTGCCCAGGCCAGCACAAGAGCCCGGCCTTGGGGCCCTCCAGAGCTGCTCCTGCTCCAGGCCCAGGGCCCATCCCAGAGCTGGGGCAGCCACAAAGCTGTGCCCATTGCTGGTCATTGCTGCTCTGATGGGGATGGGTCCTCAGCCACTTGGAGGTTGCTGATGAATTTTACTACTCCAGAGGCCTATTCTTTCTTGAGCTCTTCAGTTCAGGAATTCAGTGAGAAAGCTCATAAAGATTTGTTTACAACTTCCAAACAAGAACAGCCTATGGGAATAATTGATGTTTTCAATTCTTCTCTGGTTAATTAGACAGATTTCAGTAGTGTATTTAAAGTGAATATACTGTTTTGAAAACTATGCAGAGAGAACTGTTTTGTCCTGTTTTCTTTTCCAGTTTATCCTGTTTATAGATTGATATCAACAATGTCGGATTGATATTGATCCCCAGCACCTCCTAATGGAGTCTGAAAAGATGTGAAAATCAAGACCCTTCATGGCTGACAATCAATCACACTTTGTCCCCAACCCCTCCCCACCATTTCCCTCATCCAACCCCTGGCACTCAGAGCAGCTGAGGAATGGAGTCACACCCAGGGGTGTCCCCAGGGCTCAGGACTGGGGCCAGGTCACTGAAATCTCTTGATTGCTGATCTGGACGAGGCCATCGAGGGCACCCTCAGTCAGTTCCCAGGTGAGCCCAAGCTGGGTGGGAGTGTGGCTGTGCTGGAGGGCAGAAGCTCTGCAGAGGGATCTGGACAGGCTGGAGCCATGGGCCCAGGACAATTGGATGAGGTTCACCAAGGCCAAGGGCCGGGTCCTGCCCTGGGCTCACAACCACCCCAAATCCCTGGCTGTGCCCTGCCACTGATCCCCACAGCCTGTCCTGTTTCCTTCATCCCTGCATTGCCAGGGACTTTCTGGGACAAGGGAGCTCTGCTCTGGGGATGGAGGGAGGTCCAAGTGCCACCACTGGAGTGGGAACCACAACTCATCAGGTTTGTGTCCTTTGGGGGTCAGGACCTGGTGAGACTCAGAGGCACAGAAAGTTTCTCTTCATGGCCAACAGGATGTTGTTAGATCATGCATAAAGAGATGCTGAGTGGTGAAAGCTCAATTAGTTGAATAGGACACAATTTAATAACAATCACGCTGTTCCATTAGCTATGTGCAACATCCCAGCAGTGTCCCATGAGTCCACCATCCACAAGTGATTTCCATACTAAATTTGATTATACACAAACGTGGTTGTGTGATAGATATAAACACAATTAAGTTCTTGGATGAAGATGTTCGTCCTGTAGTGCGGGAAAAACAGATCAAACAGTTCCAGATTTGAAAAGTTATCAGTGGTGGATGGAGAAGGGAGGTCTGGCTGCTTTTGGTGTTGAGGAAATGCTGAAACCAGCCTGACTCATTTCATCTCTCCTGGCCTGGCTGATCTCCCTTCTTTCCCCTTCCACCCATTGGCTTCTGTCTCCCACCAGGCCCCCGGTGAAGAGCCTGGCTCTGTGTTCTCCATCCCCTCCTCGCTGGCACTGCCAGGCTGGGATGAGGAGCCCCTCAGCCTTCCCTGCTCTGGGCTGGACAAGTCCAGCTCCCTCAGCCTCTGCTCACAGCCCAAGGGCTCCAGCCCCACCTTGGAGGCCCTTCCCTAACCCTGCTCCAGCTGCCAGACATCTTTCCTGCCCTAGGGAACCTGTCCCAAGCCACAGGGACCTGGATAATCCACGTCCTTGATGTCCTGGTCACACAGGCCTGGCCCCTTTTCCCCATGTCAGGCTCTGGGGTGGATCCTGTGGAACATCCTTTGGTGGAGGCTGAGACTCCAGGTGGACCGGGGGGATACCGGGAGACAGGGACCCCACTGGGCATGAACAGCATTGGACTTGTTGGGAGAAACTGTGAGGGGGAGCTGGGGCGGAGTGACCAACCCAGTGACCTCACACAGCCCTCCTGGGATGTCACACAGCCCCTCTGTGATGTCACAGACTGCTCTGAGATGTCACAGCCATCTCTGAGAGGTCACAGAGGCAGTTTATGTCATAGCTGCTCGATGACCTCATATAAACCACTCTGTGATGTCATTGACCATTCTGTCATAGATCACTCATGGGATGTCATAGCCCACTCTGTGACCTCATGTTACCAGATGATAAATTGTCTCCACCAGGTGAGCTGACACCTGGAGCTTGTTCTCCAAAACCCCAGGCCTATGGAAACCACACAATGCCCATTGTGTCAGAAGGGGAACTGGAAGTTCACCAGCCTCAGTGTCCTGCCAGCTCAGCCAGGCCCATGGGAACATTGGGGTCCACGACCACCAGGGACCACCAGAGAGACCCCCAGCACAGAAGAACACATGGGTAAAGGGGAGGGGAAATATGTTAATGATTCTGGGGAAATGATTATCAGATGTGTGTTTGGTCCAGGACAATCAATGAATATGTGTGCAAAATACAGAATATGAACAGAAACTTCCCTGTCCTCAGCATGCTCGGCTTTGGGAGGAGCTATCCCCCGTGCACCCGGCTGAATAAAGAATGCTGCTTCTTAATGCTGCATTGGTGTGAAGGAGTTTTCTGTTTTACCGAATTTTTGGTAACACTCCTCTGCCAAGGAAAGCTCTGTCTCCTGCTGCTCACAAACAGAGAAGGGCTGGTGGCAGATGTGGGGGTCGGAGGCTGCCTGGGGCACAGTGACCATGAAATAATCAAGTTTTCAATGTTCTGTGAAAGAAGGAGGGGCAGCAACAAAACTTCCACACTGGAATTAGGAAGGGCAGACTTTGGCCTATTTAGGATGCAGATTTGGGGAGTACTGAATCAGGTACTGATTTTTTAATGGGAAACAGCCCTTAAAAACAAAGGGGTCCAGGGTGGATGGACACATTTCACACAAGTAATCTTAAGGGGGAAGGAGCAGCCTGTCCCAGTGTGGCCAAAGATGCGCTGGTGAGGAAAATGACTGCCCTGGCTGCCCATTGAGCTTTTGTGTGAACTCAAGGGAAAAAAGGACCAGCAACTCAGGAAGTGTTTAAGGATGTTGTTATGCCATGCAGAAAGAGAAGTTGAGAGGTGAAATCTCAATTAGAGCTTATCATGGCAGCATCTGTAAAAAGAATAAAACATGTTCTTATAAAAGATTTATAACAAAAGGTAGGATAAGGAGAACCTCTACTCTTTACTGGATGCAGTGGAGAATATAGTAACTAAAGATAAGGAAAAGGCCAAGCTACTTAACACCTTGTTTGCACCAATTTTCAATATTAGGACAGGTTGTCCTCAGGACAAGAGTTCTCCTGAGCTGGTAGATGGGCACAGAGAGCAGAACAGCCCTTAATCCAGGAGGAAGCAGCTGGTGACCTGCTGGGCCACTCAGATGCTCACAGGTGTATGGGATCAGATGGGATCCATCCTAGGGGGTGAGGGAGCTGGTGGATGAGCTCCCCAAGCTGCTCTCCATCATTTACCATCAGTCCTGGCTCACCAGGGAGGTCCCAGAGCACTGGAGGTGCCAGTGTAAGCCCATCCCCAAGAAGGGCTGGGAGGAGGATCTGGGGAACTCCAGGCCTGTCAGCCTGACCTCGGTGCCTGGCAAGGTTCTGGAACAGATCACCCTGAGTGCCATCACAGGGCACCCACAGGATGGCCGAGGGGTCAGAGCCAGCCAGTGTGGATTTCAATGTCTGCATGGATGATCTGCATGAGGGGATTGAGTCCAGCATCAGCAAATTTGCAGATGACACCAAGCTGGCTGTGAGTATGGATCTGCTGGACGGCTCTGCACAGGGCCCTGGATAGGCTGGATCCAGGGCCCAAATCCAACAAGGTGAGGTTTAACAAGTCCATGTGCCGGGTCCTGCACTTTGGCCACAACAACCCCTGCAGCGCTACAGGCTGGGGACAGAGTGGCTGGACAGCAGCCAGGCAGAAAGGGACCTGCAGGGACTGATGGACAGCAGGCTGGACATGAGCCAGCCGTGTGCCCAGGTGGCCAAGAAGGCCAATGGCCCCTGGCCTGGATCAGGAATGGAGTGGCCAGCAGGAGCAGGGCAGTGATTCTTCCCCTGTGCTCAGCACTGGTTGGGCAGCACCTCGAGTGCTGTGTCCAGTTCTGTACCCCCCCCCAATTTCGGAAGGACGTGGAGGGGCTGGAGCGTGTCCAGAGAAGGGCAACAAGGCAGGGGAGGGGTCTGGGGAACAAGTCCTGTGAGGAGCGGCTGAGGGAGCTGGGGTTGTTGATCCTGGAGAAGAGGAGGCTCAGGGGACACAAGGCAGCGTCAGGGCACAGGTTGGACTTGATGATCTCCAAGGTCTTTTCCAGCCTTGCTGATTCTGGGATTCTGTGAAACCCCCCTTGGAGCAGTTGCAGGAGGAGCCCTGGGCCTCCTCTTCAGAAGCTCCAGCAGCCCAGGTCCCTCAGTTTCTCCTCACAGCCCCAAAGCCCATCCTGTCAGTCCTGCAGAGCCTCTGCAGCCCCTCCTCACTGCCCAGAACAGGCAGCCCCACAGCCAGACACAGCAGCCCAGATGTGCCCCCCTGGCCTGGGCTGCCTCTGGCAAGGGAGCAGCACGAGGCACTGCAGGAGCCGGCAGACAATTCCTGCAGCACTTGTGGGATGATCCCGCTCCCCAAGGGACGTTCCCATGGTGCCAAGTCAGGAACTGGGATGGGGAGTGGGGCCAGAGAGGAAAGGGCAACCAGGGATGGGCTGTTTGCAGGGGAGGGAACAGGAGTGGGCAATGGGAAGAAATATGTACAAGGGAAGGAAAAAGAAAGCAAAGGAGAAGCCAAGGAAATGCTCAGGGCAGTTTGGGGGTGGCTGCCAGGCAGCCCTGGCTCTGAGCAACAGCGTCTGCAGTGGGACAGGAAACTCCCAGCTGATGGGAACAAACTTTCTGGCTGACTGCAGAGGCCAGGACAAAGCTGAGTGGTTTCCCTGGCGTCCCCCAGCCCTTCCTGGCCCCAGGGGCTGATGGCATTTGTGCTCCCTCAGGTTCATGTCCCCACAGCAGCAGCATGGGGGTGCTCCCGCCTGCTGTGTGCAATGCAAACAGGGGCTCCTGAGCCAGTGCTGCCGTGGCTGTGCCTGCAAGGATGCGGCTCCTGTGTGAGCTGGGGGAGAGGCCAGGGCTGCAGAGGGGGGATGTTGTTGGCAGCTCCATGAGGACGCTCTGGGACACTGCCTTGGGCTGTCCAGCGCACTGGGGATGGATCAGCCCCTGCTCTGCTGCTCCTTCCCGTCTCCCCCAGGGCCCTTGCAGAGCACCAGCCATGCTGTCTGCCCCCAGCCTGCCCATGGCCAGCCTGGGGCTGCTCACGGGGGTTTTCTGTGCTGAGCATTGGCCTGGCCGTGTTCTTGAGAGAGCCTGGGCAAGGACCCTGGAGCCCCCAGGCCCTGGCCTGAGGCGTCAGCGCTGCCCCAGCAGTGCCCATGGGCTGTCCCTGCTGCAGCCCCGGCACTGCCACCCCCAGGACTGTGCCCGGCCCCGAGAGCACTCAGGCCCTGCAGCAACACCAGGGCCACCAGGGCAGCGGGGCAGGGCCACGGGAGCAGCACTGGCAACACCAAGTGCTGCTGCTGCTGGGCACAGCTGCTGTGCCAGCATTGATCTGCCCCAGCTCTGCACACAGACATTGCTGCTGCAGCTCCAGAGAAGGCAACAAAAGGGCATCTCTGCAGAAAACTCTGCTGGGACATCCTTGAGTTCCTTTAAAGCCACCAAGAGCGCAGCCCCTCACTGACACAGTCTGTGGCCACAGGGAAGGTGGAGAAAAACAAAATGAGAAATGGCAAAAAACAATGTCATTTCCTTGTGGACAAATTAAGAAAGGAAAACAAAGAAAAAGTATTTCCAAAATGAAACCAACAAGAAGTATCAAGGATGAGTTTTATTTCAAGTGATTTGCAGAAATTGACCAGCAGTTTAATGTTTCTGAAATTGTCCAGTCATCAGTCTCCACACTGCAGCCTTGAGCTCCTGGTTCCTCAGGCTGTAGATGAGGGGGTTCAGGGCTGGAGGCACCACCGAGTACAGAACTGACACTGACAGATCCAGGGATGGGGAGGAGATTGAAGGGGGCTTCAGGTAGGAAATAGCTCCAGTGCTGAGGAACAGAGAGACCACGGCCAGGTGAGGGAGGCAGGTGGAAAAGGCTTTCTGCCGTCCCTGCTCAGAGGGGATCCTCAGCACAGCCCTGAAGATCTGCACATAGGAGAAAACAATGAACACAAAACAGCCAAACACCAAACACATACTAGCCACGATGAGCCCAAGTTCCCTAAGGTAGGATTTGGAGTAGGAGAGCTTGAGGATCTGTGGGATTTCACAGAAGAACTGGCCCAGGGCATTGCCATGGCACAGGGGCAGGGAAAATGTATTGGCCGTGTGCAGCAGTGCATTGAGAAAGGCACTGGCCCAGGCAGCTGCTGCCATGTGGGCACAAGCTCTGCTGCCCAGGAGGGTCCCGTAGTGCAGGGGTTTGCAGATGGACACATAGCGGTCATAGCACATGACGGTCAGGAGGGAAAGCTCTGTTCCAAGGAAGAAGAAAATCAGAAAGAGCTGTGCAGCACATCCTGTGTAGGAGATGGTGCTGGTGTCCCAGAGGGAATTGTGCATGGCTTTGGGGACAGTGGTGCAGATGGAGCCCAGGTCGCTGAGGGCCAGGTTGAGCAGGAAGAAGAACATGGGCGTGTGCAGGTGGTGGCCGCAGGCTACGGCGCTGATGATGAGGCCGTTGCCCAGGAGGGCAGCCAGGGAGATGCCCAGGAAGAGGCAGAAGTGCAGGAGCTGCAGCTGCCGCGTGTCTGCCAGTGCCAGCAGGAGGAAGTGGCTGATGGAGCTGCTGTTGGACATTGGCTGTGGCTGCACATGGGGACCTGTTCATGGAGAAAGGACAGAGAAGAGTTAGAGGAGATACCTGAAACCAAAACCAAAGCCATTTCCCATACACCCTCCTCTGTAACACACAGGGACACTCTTCTGTGTTTAAGAGTTTAGAGGTTTTCATTTTAAGCTCCCACCATGTCTCTCCTGCTATTCTTGGATATCAGAAACACTCAACATTCCTGCCTCCCTCTGGTAGAACAGAGTTCTCTGAGGGAAGATTATGAGTGGAGACTGAAGGGAGATGGTCTGTCACTTCATTCTCTTTGGAGTTTCTCTGGGCTTTCACTTTTTCAAATGAAGGATGTTCACACTCTCATGTTTCTTTTAAAAACGCTATGTTGCTACTGAGACAGATGGATCCACCACAGCCCTGCTCCATATTTGTAGCCAAGAACTCATGTTGCTCATTTCACCAACCCAGCAGCATTTTCAGTGTCAGAACACCTCTGCCATTCCCCATCAATCTTATAACTCGGAGATGCTCTAGGACAGGTTTGCATCCTGGATTGGAGCTCCCAGCCTGGACTGAAATCTCAGGGAGACTTCCAAGTGTCCTTCTGATGGCCCTGGATGCAGGGAGATGCAGCTCCTTCCCTGGCTGCACTGACAGCATTGCCCAGAGCCGGGCACTGGGGACAGCTGTGTCACCCTGAGCCAGCTGTGCCCCCTCCCAGAGCCCCCAGTGCCGGGAAGCTGCTCCCAGCCTTGTGCTCTGCAGAGGGAACTGGGCCCGGGGCTGCAGAGCTGCCCCACGGCTCTGCTGCAGCTCTGCCTGCACAGGAGGGGCTGCACGCCTTGGAGCCCCGGCCCTGAGGGCAGAGGCTTGGCTGGGGGGACAGGAGGGAGGGGGCTTGTTCAGAGGGAGGGGCTGCACTGGAGGGGATCCTCTGGACATCTCTAAACTCTCCCTGCCACAGCATTTCTGGATTTTGTTTTCTCTCCTTCCCTGATCTTCTCTCTGCTTCCTGGGGATTTTCCTCATGCAGGTGTTTCCCTGTGCCTGAGCTCTCCCTGCCAGCAATCACAGACCCCAAATCTCTGTGCACTCTCCTTGGCCTGACAGAACCCTGCCTGTTTGCAGGGCACTGGCTGAGGGCAGGTTCTGTTTGCAGCTTGGAGAAAGGACAGCTCAGACTGAGCCTGATGGCTCCAGCAGAGGTGATGCTGCTGCTGTCCATAGGCAGAGTGGCTGAAAGCACATTAGGGATGTCCTGTGCACCTATTGATCCCTAAAAGTAACAGTTTGGATGTCTCAGGTGCTTGTCAAAATTCCTAATCAACCATTAATATTTATCCCCCCTCCCTGCCATTCTCCAATAGCAGGAAACTGAATAAAAATTCTTAGGAAATGTCCTAATTTTTATCAAAATCCTTGTTTTAGAAAAATTCTATGACAGATCAGAAGCCCTCAGCATATCAGAGCTTCATGAGCATTTCACCTCCCCTGCACCAGAAATACTCAGAGTTGTACTCACAGGGTCTGTGGGCATTGGGATGTTCCAGCTGTAGGAGATCACTCCAGGAGCTGCAGCTGCATTGTCCTGCAGCCAGAGGTTCCTGTGCCAAGGGCTGCCAGTGATTCTGCCCCAGGCACTTCTCAGCACCTTCCCAGCCCTGACTGATGGAAGCTCTCTGTGCCTCAGTGCTGTGCCCGGGCTGGCTGCAGGCAGTGCCCCAGCCCTGCTGGGCTGGGAGAAGAGCTGCTCATCCAGAGAAATGTGCTTTTGAAGCTCTCCTTGGTTGCCAGGATCACCCTCTGTGCCAGGAGCCCGGCCCAGCTCAGCAGCACAGACACAGCACAAGGACTTTAATGACCCTCTGGGGCTTTGTGCTCAGGCCCTGAACATCAGGCCCTGAGAGGGAGCTGCAGAAACCTCTCCAGAGCTCCAAGTCAGAATCCAACTCCAAAGTTTCTTTGACTTTTAATGGGTCCCACTGAGGGACACGACTGAGAAAGTGTCCCCAGGCCCCAGGCAGAGCAGAGAACTGGAGGCACTGATGACAGGTGAGGATCAAGAGAAGCCAAGTCTTGGTGCCCTGGGGCACAGCAGGGTCTGTGCCACCAAGGGCTGTCAGGAGACACCTTGTCCTGAGGCACTGGGGCCTCCTGGCACAGCCCCAGCCAGGCTGGGCACTCTCACCCCCTTGTCCTGCCCTCAGCATCCCCCCCTTGCCCACATCCCAGTGGCCCCAGGGATCTGCTGGAAGGAGTCCCTGGGGAGCCCTGCTCAGGAATGGCCCTGGGGGCTCCCTTATGCTCCCAGGGACTGCAGGTTTTTCAAAGCACTTTGGCTTTGGCTTTTGCCTTGGAGTCTCTGAGAGCTTTGTGCAGTCATGGCCTTCAATTATCTGCTGTAATTAGTCCCTGGAGAGGCTTTGTCAGGAACTACACTCAGTGGGGCTCATTATTGCTTCAAGGTACTTCAATTCTTTTCAGGTACTTGGTGTTTCCCTTTTGCTACAGATTCTTTGAGAATGATTGTGCAGTCACAGCCTGAAATTATCTGTTTTAATTAGCCCCCTGAGAGCTTTGCACTGACACTCAGTGGGGCTCATTGGTGCTTTGAGATACTCAAGGAGTTTAAGGTTCTTTGGATTGTCCTTTTTTACTCTGAGTCTATTACAGTTTTTTGTGCAATCCTGTCCTGCAATTCTCTCCTTCAAGGAGTCCATGAGGAGCCTGTGTTGAGGATGGATCTCAGTGGCACCGTATAATGGCTCGAGAAACTTTGGGTTTTTTCTCTCACTTTGACTCCTGGACAGGTTTGTGCAATCTCCTCTCAGGCCCTGAGGTTTCAGGGCTGAGCTCCAAATGCACCACGGGGCTCATTAGGATGAAGCAAGTCCTGAGAAGCCATGGCTGTGCTTTGATTTCTCTCTGCTCTAGCGCAGTTCATCTGGAAGGTTTCCTTTTACAGTTATGGAGAAATATTTCAAAGAACTCCTAAGAAATATGTATTCCCATTTTAAAGCGTGTCTTTATTACTGTTCTCTTTAGAGAAGAGCTGATTGCAGCATTCTGTGATTGATATTGATGTAGGGCCACTCCTAAGGAAGTCTGGCCAGGTCTGAGAAGTTTTACCTTGAGGTCTGACCCAGTGTGGACAACCTTGCCCCACATTCCCCAACCACCCCATATGACAAACAATTTTCACTTTCAAAAATTTAAATGGTTTATGAAGACCTTGTCAAAATTCAACAGAAGAGTGAATAAAGAATAAATACAGTTTCCAGAGTAAAGGATTCAGTCACCATGTGCTCATCTACAAAATGGATGTTCTGTCTTTTATACCTCCAGCCCCTCCCAAAGTCTTGTCAATCCACTCCTCCTTCGCTGTCCAGTGGTGGAGATCACTTTCTTACAGCTTGATTGGAGCTCAGGCGCTGCCATAGCAACAAGCCGACCCTCCCAAATGCCCTGACTACTGAGGGCATCCCATGATAACAATGCAAGGGGGAAGGGAAAGATAACTATCCACCTACACAACTTCTCTTAACATCTACTTAATATTCACCCCTTAACTGTGAGAGTCAACCATAGGATTACTCATCTTTAACAAACCCCCGTTTTCTGTTTTTTACAAGTCATATTGCTGGAACAATTAAGTAAAAAAAAATTCTCTCTCTCTTGAATGAGTCATACTAGCATCTGTTGATGTGGGCAAGGACAGTGGGAACAGGAGGAAAATCTCAGGTTTTCCTTAGACACACTTATTTGGAATGGACAGAAGGGCCTAACAGAGGTCCAGGATGGCTTTGACTCCCATCTATCATGCCTATGTGGTTGCTACCCATAGTCATTGTATCTTAGGGGTCCAGAGGCCAGCTTGGTCTCGCCCTCCAGTCCCTGTTGTATTCAAAGACAGTTGGGAAATGACAGTGGTCCGATATGGCCTTTTGTCACTACCTTACCATGCCTACAGGGTTGCTACCCACAGCAGGGCTATGCCATCTTCTTGGAAGTGAACAAAGGGGTCTTGCCCTCCTTCCTTTGTCTTATTTTCTTAAAGAAGCTGCCCCATTACCTTTTACGGTCCCTTGTGTACTTCCCCTCAACAGGTGCTGGTAATTCTCACCCATTAAAACAGGAAGACAGTACTCAAACTGGTTGGTGGGAGCTTGACTCTACTTTTTGGGTTTGTTGACTTTCTGGTTGCCTCTCGGTCTCTAATTGAGTCAGTCTCATTTCCCCTGGCCTGGATGTTACAGTCCACTCATTGGGTTTTTCCTACAGGGCCTGTAACTCTGTGGGCATCAGTCCATCTGTTGGCATGAGTCCATCCCCACTCTGCAGTTCACACGGCCGATTTGGTGGTGAGCAGTACCTGAAAGGGACCTACCCATTGAGGAGTTAAAGGCTGATCTCTCCATGACTTGATCATTACTTGATCAAATCCTCAGAATTCAAGTTATGGACTCTGAAATCCAGGGTGGCTGTTTGAGGAATAGCCCCTTTATGTCTTAGCCCTTCTAAGGTTTCTGCTATAGACATTACATATTTCTTGGCATTGGCTTCCCCTTCCTCATAGGTGGCAACCCTCTGGGGTGAGGTCAGAAAGGGTAACCCAAATGTCATTTCATAGGGTGAGCCCCCCAGATCTGACTGGGGTTGAGTTCTAATTCTTAATAAGGCTAAAGGGAGACATTTTATCTATGACATCTGGGTTTCCGTCATCAGCTTATCTAGAGCTCTTTTAAGAGTTTGATTCATCCTCTCAATGTGACCAGAACTCTTTGGATGCCATGGAGTGTGTAATTCCCATTTACTCCCAGGGTTTGAACAAATATTTGCAGTATTTTAGAGGTGAAATGCTTGGTCTGAATCAATGCTGTTCACCATCCCATATTGGGGAATGCTTGATTCTAGAAGTGTTTTACTCACAACATTGGCATTGGCTTTAACCGTGGGTACCGCCTCTACCCAATGACTCAGGTCACCTACTATCACTAGCAAAAACTTCCACCGTTGTACCTGGGGAAGCTCGGTAAAGTCTACTTGGATGTTTTGAAAGGGCTGTAAGGCTAGTTCTCACCCTCCCCTGGTGTTTTCCTCATGACCTTCTCATTTACTTGTTGACATACCACAAACATTTCAATTACCTGCTTAGCTATCCCAAAAATTCCTATGCTGGCCCAGTCCCTTAGAAATTGATCACTTAGCACTTGTGTACCCCAGTGTGTTGTTCCATGTTTGCCTTCTAGCATTTTCCTGGCAAGGGGTTTATTCAACATTTGCCTCCCATCTGCTAATCTCCACTTCCCTTTGTTATCTTTCTTGGCTCCTGTTTTAAGGAATTCTTTCTCTTCTGTCTCACTGAATATGGGGACTTCTTCCATTTCTCTCATAGGGGTTAATGCTATCATTAGTTTTCCTGCCCCTGATTCGGCTGAATTCTTAGCATCTAAATCTGCTAAATGGTTCCCTCGTGCTTCTTGAGTCACCCCTTTTTTATGTCCTTTAACATATACTGCTGCCACTTCTTCTGGTTATTGTAAAGTTTCTAACACTTCTAAAAGAAGTTTTTAGTTCCTTTCCCCTTGAATTTAATAGCCCACTCTCTTCCCAAATTTTTCCAAAGGTATGCACTACTCCAAAAGCATATTTTGAGTCTGTATATATTGTTTCTCTTTTCTGTGTGAATATTTCCAGAGCTCACTTTAGGGCATACAACTCACATGCTTGGGCTGACCAGTTGGAAGGTGACTTTCCCTTTTCTAGGGCCACTAACTCTTCATCTACTATAGCCTACCCCAATACCCTGTGCCCTGGATTACCTGTGAAAATCCATCGATGTACAATCGTTTTCCACCTTGGAGTGGTTGATCTGTTAGGTCCTCTCTTACTTTAGTTGGATAGTTTATAACTTCTAGGCAATTATATATTAATTCCTCACCTGGTTTTCCATCTAAAGCTGGGCAGGGTTGAGTTGGTTACTCACGACTAGCTCTAAACCATTATCTATTAAGATGGCTTCATACTTCAGCACTCGGGAATCAGTAAGCCATTTCTCAGCCTTCTAGCCGAGGATACTCTTTACTGAGTGAGTGGTATATATTTTCAATTTTCCCCTAAAGGTTAATTTTTTGCTTTCTTCTACGAGTGGGGCGCTCGCTGCCACCGCCTGAATGCAGGTTGGCCACCCCCAGCTGACAGGGTCTTGCAGTTTTGATAAATAGGCCACTGGTTTCCTGGATCCTCCCCGGTTCTGGGCTAACCCTCCATGTGCTGCCCCTTTTTCTATATCCACAAACAGATAGAAGGGTTTGTCTAAGGCAGGAAGACTCAGTGCTGCTGCACTGACTAATTTTTGCTTTAAAGCTTCAAAATTTGCTTGTCGTCTTCTTCCCACCTAATCTCTTCTTCTGCTAACTTTTCAAACAAGAACCTGATTGCCTGCGTGTATCCTTCAATCCATAGCCTGTGATATCCCAACAGGCCTAAAAACCTTCTGACTTCTCTCTTAATTTTTGGTCATGGGAGTGAGGCTATCCCTGCAATTCTCTCAGGGTTCAGCCGCTGGCTCCCTTGACAAATCACATGTCCTAGGCATTTTACTTCCCTCCCTACAAATTGGAGTTTCCCTTATGATACTCAAAGTCCTTGGTCCCCCCAGAAATTTACCAGTGCTGTGGTGGATTCTCGAACTTTGAGATAACTTGAGAGGAGCCCAGTGCTCCTTGCTCCCCTGTGCTGACACGTGAGTGTTTGTCTGGTTTTGGGATGGCCCTGGCTGTGTGAGGGGTGCTACGTGGACACGAGACAGCCGGTCCTGTCCCGCTGGGTCCCAGCAGTGCCTCACAGCAGTCCTGCACCCATGGCAGGATGCTGGCCAAGAGAGGTCCTGGAAGCTGAGGCAGCTGATTTTAAGCTTGTACAGGTGCCTACAGGCCAAGGCCAACGGTGTTCCCTCAGGATACAGCAGTCCTGAGGGGTCTCCCTCATTCAAAGAAATCAGCAGACAAATGCATTGTCAGCCAAAAGCCCTTTTATTGACCTGGCAGGAGGGCCGGGGTCTGCACCCCACTAAAGTGTTCCTCTGCCACATATAAATTTCAGTGGGTTGATGTAGGAGTTGTATCAAAACCACCATCCATCTTTACACTGCTGAGGTGATTCCATAGGCAGGCGGTTGGAAATACATTGTGTCAGATTCCCATACTTGAAGCTGATGTCCAGGCCCTGGCCAGGAGCGGTCTTGATGCCCCAAAGCAGCACAAAGTCTTCCTCACGGCTTCCCTGCACAGGGCTGATTCCACACTTGCCCTTAGTTCTTCTGGTAGACTGTGTCTAAAGCTTTTTGTCAGGTCACTCTCATGTCAAGTTAGGCCTGCCAGGTTTTTGTTATGCTAACTGGTGCTAAGTACTTAGGCATGTCTGTGCTAATTACTTGTTTACTCATGTGAATTGCTTGTGCTTACTTATGTCAAACCTAGCCTTGTTCCATCCCCAAGGTGCCTGAGGCCACCGCTCCTTGTGGCACCAGTTGCTTTCCTGTGGATGTTCTACCTCCCGAGGGTAAAGAGGGAGCTGCAGAAAGAGCTTGCCAGGCTGCTCTCCATCCTTTCCCAGCACTCCTGGTGAAGTGGAGAAGTCCGAGCTGAGCGCAAAGGTGCAAATGGAACAGCCGTGCACAGGAAGGCTCGGTGGGAAGGATGATCCAGGATCCATAGGCCTGGCAGCCTGAGCGTGCTCCAGGGGAAGGCCTTGGAGCAGATCCTCCTGAGTGCCATCCCACGGCATCTGCAGGGAACCAGGGCGTCTGCTGGAGGGTGGGAAAGCTCTGTGGAGGGACGGGGACAGCTGGGGCTCCTGGCGGGGTGTTGAGGGCTTCTGTGCAGGAGTTTGGGGGGCTTGGTGCTGGTGGGGTGTTGGAGAAGGAGTTGTCTTGAAGGTGAGAGGTCTAGGCTGGAATTTGAGTCAGTTTGAAGGCAGCATCTGTGCTTTGGCACAGCTTTGGTTAGGAAGGCCAGAAGGAATATCTGTGACTTTTCCTCTTCATGGTCCTGATTCTCCTGCAGGGAACAAGAGGGCAGAGCTGTACTTTACTGGCCACTCAGATCTCTGTACCAGTGGGAGGATTCGCCCTTTTACCATCTACTCAATTCTTTGAGCTACTTTTCTAACACTGAGTGGACTTTGATTTCTTGAGAGCTTTTATTCCTTAAGAGAATGAGGATATTATCATCCGTTCATAGAAAACCAAAGAATGGCCCTTGTTTTTTTCCTTTTTTTGTGTAGTGTTATGTTCTGTAAAGTGACCCTCAGTGGATGAGGTTAAGGCAAATGAGTTGCTGCTTTGAGATGGGAAGCAAAATTCCAACTCTTCACCTCCTCAGGCCATCCCAATTCATTTGGGAAGTTTGCAACTTCTTGGAACTACTTGAGTTGAGCAATGGGAAGTAAAGCTTTCCTGAATTGAGGATTCTTACTTGCCAGATTCTTCTGTGCCTTGGCCGCTAAGGTGTTTTTGTGCTGAAGGCAATAACTTCAATGAGAAAATAATTTCACCATGGAGTAAGAGCTTCTGACAGAGACCCAAGTGTTGCCAGCGTTGCTCCAGGTGCTCCTGCCAACAGCCCCTGCAGGCACGACTGCAGCCCCCAATGCACGTGGGCTTTGTCTCCCTCTGGCACAGAAGCCCCCCACGGGCACAGGTCTCTGGGGCAGGAGACGGGCACCGGTGCTGCCAGGGCTCGGGGGGTGGCAGGTCTGCTTGGGCAGGGACCCTGCCACACCTGCTGATGTCAGCGCTCCCCGGGCCCCAGGGGTCAGAGCAGCATTCGTGCCCTGGCCCACACGTTCCTTGTCTGTGTCACACCCGCGGGTTTAGGATGGCCACCATGTGGGACGTGTCCCAAGGAGGCCGTGCCAGCTTCTGTGAAGGCCCCGTGCCCTTCCCAGCACGGCTGCATTGGCAGCCCTGGGGTCTCCTTCTGCTGCCCTGAGCCCGCAGAGCAGGGCAGCGTTTGCTGATGGTTTGAGCTGTTCCTAAAGATCCTGTCGGGCTGTCTTAGACACTTGGGTTGAGGGATTCCTTCCAACCTGAGCCACTTTGGGTGGGCTGGGGGCGGCCCCAGGGAAGGGGGCAGTGTGTGCAGGGGCCCTTTGTGACACGGGGCAGCACGGTCACCGTGGCATGGAACGGGACAGCGTGTCCAAGGGCCCTTTGTGACACAGGGTGACATAGGAGCTGGCGGTGACAAGACCACGCCACAGTGCTCGGAGCACGCAATAGGACAGGAGCCCCCTCACAGCGCACTCGTTCCTGTCTGACCCGGAGCTTTTCTGAGGCGTTATTCCTGCAGCTGACCTCGAGGCCAGACCACAGGACTTGGTGACCCGTGGCCTTCCCGAGGCTTCTCTCCTGCAGGTGTCCTCAAGGGCAGACCGTGGGACTCTGTGCCCCAGAGGCATCTCCCATCCCTGCCACCGGTGCCCTCGAGGCCAGACCACAATCCTTGACAGGAGTCTCCTGTCCTTGTGGTAGGAGCCCTCGAGACCAGAGTGCAGGACTTGCTGTCCTGTAGCCTTCCTGAGGCTTCTCTCTTGAAGGTGCCTTCCAGGCACGACTGCAGGCCTTGCTGACTCGGAGCTTTTCCGAGGCATCTCTCCTGCAAGTAGCCACAAATCCAGTCACTGACATGGAGCAGAGACCCACAAGAGTGCCCAGCTGGCCTGGGTGCAGGAGAGGAAGAAGGCGCTGGAGCTGGCCCTGCACAGGAGACCTGTGCTGCCCTGCTGGATATGCTCGTAGAGGAGGGGTTTTGCAATCCAAAGCAAGTAAGCAGCCTGTGGCCAGGGTTTGATCCTCCCAGGAACTGCTTGGCCTCCCAAGCTATGCCTACTGGTCACTGGAAGCCTTTGAGGCCATGGCAGTGTGGTGGCAAGGAAAGCACTTCTCTGGGGAAGCTGGGGACATTCCTCCTTCTGGCAGCTTTCCAAGTCTCCCCGTGCCTTCTCCAGGTGCCTGCCATGGTGAGGTACATCCACCAGTGGCTCATGGCCAGTCAGTTTGCTGAGCACAGGCTGAACAGGGCCCTGCTGGATTTCACCAATGAACAGCCTGCTGATGTAGTAATGTGTCCTGGTTTGGGGCAAATTTGGGAGAAAACTTTCAGAAGGAGCCCCCAGAAAGAAAACCCCCCACGGGTCCTCCCCCACCTGGTTCAGGAAGAATTTCCTCAGAGAGTAGTGGAAACAACCTGTTTATTGAGCAGGCAGAGCACTCCCCAGCACAAAAAAATGAACAACACCAGTTGACAAAATCTTTCTACGCTCTGAAGAGGTGACAAATTCAGAAAGTCTCTCCTGGGAGTGGTTGCCCAGTTATCGGTCTCTGGCACTGGGCATGGCTGCTGCAGGTCACAAAATGCTGGCTCTCGGTGTGTCTTGGTGTTTCCCAGGTCCCAGTCCTGAGCAAGTTCAAATGGTATTCAGGAAAGGGAAAGAAAAAAAACAGTCCAGGGAAAAAATTGGATTGCCTAGCTAAACTAACTAATAAGCAAAAGCAAGGGCAAAAGCAAAAAGCAGGAGCAAGAGCAAAGTGAAAGCAATCAAGCCAGCAAGCCCTAGCCTCTCCTAGACACACACTGTGAGGGGAGGTGAGCCGGCTCATAACAAGACAAAACAAACCTTCACTTTTCTGAGCCAGTCCTGAAGGCACAGAACATAACATCAAGCCTAAACAGAACACACGATTGGGGATGCAAGCACCCTAACGTCACCCTAGGACATTCCACACCTTATCTCCATATCGTCAACATAACTACCAAACATCATGTAAAAACTTCATCAAGTAAAAACTTCCATCTTTCACTTACTCAGACACATTTCCTTCCATCTCTCTTGCTCAAACTTTTGACATACATTTCCCTCTATATCACTCGCTCTATATCACTTCGACACTTACACATTTCCTTCTCTCTCATGTTGGTGTGGTTTAATGTAAAGACAGTGGCAGTAACATCCAGCAAACAGTGATATTTGCATATGAGGCTCACCCCACAATCAGATCTCCCTGAGGTACACATTGTGTTCTTCCATATTTCTGCATTATTCACCATGTACAACCTGGTCCCTGAGCAAAGACAATCCCACAAATGGTTTGTCTGTACTCGAGGCAGAGTTGATCCACACTGTCTTCCCTAAAAAACCTCTGATATGTGCCACTGGGACTTTATCTCCGTCTACTATACTCAGGGACTCAGACTGGGCAGGACCTGCTCCATTGGTGGAACCTCGGGTGTTAACTAACCAGGTGGCCTTTGCTAAATGCTGCTCCCAGTTCTTGAAAGATCCCCCACCCAATGCTTTCAAGGTGGTTTTTAACAGTCCATTGTACCTCTCCACTTTGCCTGCAGCTGGTGCATGGTAGGGGATATGGTGCACCCACTCAATGCCATGTTCCCTAGCCCAGGTGTTGATAAGGCTGTTCTTCAAATGAGTCCCGTTGTCTGACTCAATCCTATCAGGGGTACCATGCCTCCAAAGGACCTGCTTTTCAAGTCCCAGGATGGTGTTACGGGCCGTAGCACGAGACACAGGGGAGGTCTCCAATCATCCCGTGGTGGCTTCTAGCATGGTGAGCACGTAGCGCTCGCCTTGGTGTGTCTGGGGCAGTGTGATGTAGTCAATCTGCCAGGCCCCCCCATACCTATACTTGGACCACTGTCCACCATACCACAGGGGCTTCACTCACTTGGCCTGCTTGATCTCAGCACACGTCTCACAGTCATGGATAACCTGAGAAATACTGTCCATGGTTAGAGCCACCCCTTGATCTCGTGTCCACTTGTAGGTGGCATCTCTACCCTGATGGCCTGAGGCATCATGGGCCCATTGTGCTAGGAGCAACTCTCCCTTGTGTTGCCAATCCAAGTCTATCTTTGACACCTCTATCTTTGCAGCCTGATCTACCTGCTGATTGTTTTGCTGCTCTTCATTAGCTCTACTCTTAGGGACGAGGGCATCTATGTGGCGAACCTTCACAGGTAGTTTCTCTACCCGGATAGCAATGTCTTTCCACTCATCAGCAGCCCAAATTGGTTTTCCTCTATGCTGCCAGTTAGCCTCTTTCCATCTCTCTAGCCATCCCCACAGAGCATTGGCTACCATCCATGAATCAGTGTCGAGGTAGAGCTTTGGCCACTTCTCCCTTTCTGCAATGTCTAGGGCCAGTTGAACAGCTTTGAGTTCAGCAAGTTGACTTGATCCACCTTCTCCTTCAGTGGCCTCTGTGACCCATCATGTGGGGCTCCATACGGCTGCTTTCCACTTCTGATTCATCTCTACAATGTGACAGGAACCGTCAGTGAAAAGAGCGTAGCGTGTTTCCTCTGCTGGCAGTTGGTTGCATGGTGGAGCTTCTTCAGCCTGTGTCACTGGTTCTTGTTTTTCATCTGTGACACCAAAACTTTCACCTTGGGGCCAATTTGTAATTGCTTCCAAAATCCCCGGGCGATTCAGTTAACCAATATGGGCGTGCTGCGTGATGAGAGCAATCCACTTGCTCCATGTAGCACTGGTGGCATGGTGGGTGGAGGGAACCTTTCCTCTGAACATCCACCCCAGCACCGGTAGTCGGGGTGCCAGGAGGAGTTGTGCTTCCTTACCAATCACCTCTGAGGCGGCTTGGACTCCTTCATAGGCAGCCAAGATTTCATGCTCTGTTGGGGTGTAGTTGGCTTCAGACCCTCTGTAACTTTGACTCCAGAATCCTAATGGTCGACCTCGAGTCTCATCAGGCACCTTCTGCCAAAGACTCCAGGACAGACCATGGTTCCTGGCTGCAGAGTAGAGCGCGTTCTTCACATCTGGTTCAAGGGCTACTGCATGAGCAATTTCCTGCTTAATCTGGGTGAAAGCTTGTTGCTGCTCAGGGCCCCAATGGAACTCATTCTTCTTGCGGGTGACCATGTAAAGAGGGCTCACGATCTGACTGTACTCAGGAATGTGCATTCTCCAAAAGCCTATGGTGCCTAAGAAAACTTGTGTTTCCTTCTTATTGGTTGGTGGGGACATAGCTGTGATCTTGTTGATGACAACCGTAGGAATCTGACGCCATCCATCTTGCCACTTCACTCCCAAGAACTGGATCTCTCAAGCAGGTCCCTTAACTTTACTCTTCTTGATGGTGAAACCAGCTTCCAGGAGGATTCGGATGATTTTCTCCCCTTTCTCAAACACTTCTGCTGCTGTGTTCCCCCACACAGTGATGTCATTGATGTACTGCAGGTATTCCGGAGCTTCACCCTTTTCCAGTGCAGTCTGGATCAGTCCATGGCAGATGATAGGACTGTGCTTCCACCCCTGGGGCAGTCGGTTCCAGGTGTACTGCACTCCACTCCACATAAAGGCAAACTAAGGCCTGCATTCTGCTGCCAGAGGAATGGAGAAAAATGTGTTAGCAATGTCAGCAGTGGCGTACCACTTTGCTGCCTTGGACTCCAGCTCGTACTGGAGTTCCAGCATGTCTGGCACAGCAGCGCTCAGTGGTGGAGTCACTTCATTCAATGCACAGTAGTCCACTGTCAATCTCCATTCTCCATCAGACTTGCACACAGGCCAAATGGGGCTGTGGAAGGGTGAGTGGGTTTTGCTGACCACTTCTTGGCTCTCCAGCTCTCGAATCATCTTATGGATGGGAACCACAGCATCTCGAGTTGTTCTGTACTGTTGACGATGCACTGTTGAAGTGGCAATTGGTACCTTTGCTCTTCTCCCTTCAGAAGTCCTACTGTATTTGGACTTTCGGACAGTCCAGACAAGGTGTTCAATTGCTGGATGCCCTCTGTCACTGCAGCTGCTATCCCAAATGCCCACCTGAGTCCTTTTGGGTCTTTAAAATACCCCCTTTGGAGGTAATCTATGCCCAAAATGCATGGGGCCTCTGGGCCAGTCACAATAGGGTGTTTTTTTCCACTCATTTCCAGTCAGGCTCACCTCAGCTTCCACCAAGGTAAAGTCCTGTGATCCCCCTGTCATGCTTACAATGGAGACAGATTCTGCCCCCACATGTCTCGATGGGACTAATGTGCATTGTGCACCAGTATCGACCAAAGCCTTCTATTTTTGTGGTTCTGATGTGCCAGGCCAATGAATCCACACAGTCCAGAAAACACGGTTTTCTGTTGCCTCTACCTGGCTAGAGGCAGGGCCCCTCTAAGCTTGGTTATCCTTCTTTCCTTGGGCATATGTCTTAGAGCTTCCTTCAAGGAGATCGGACATCATCATCATCATCATCATTATACCTGGCAGCTTGGCTACGGGCAACTGGAGCCGCTTTCCTTTTGGTGGAACTTCCTCTCTGAGTCTTGCCTTCCTTCAATTCACACACCCATAATGCCAGAACAGCAGTAGATTTTCTGTCCCATCTCCTCATGTTTTCTCCGCAATCACTTAGGAAGAACCACAGCTCAGCTCGTGGGGTGTACCTTCTCTCCCCATCTGGGGAACGTCTGCGTTGGATACCAGGGCCTCTAATTTGTACTGCCGAGATTTGAAGAAGGTCCTCTTTAATCTCCTCCCTGTATTTCTTGTGATTCTCCTCTATCTTGTCTTCTAATTTCTGCAGACGTGTTTCCACTGCTGCAATTCTGGCATCTGTTCGGCCATACACAGCATCTGCATATGCCCAGAGCTTCTTCGCCATATTGAGCACGGTCTCATCCTTCTCATCCCGCTTCATTATTGCTAAAGCAGAAGCGCATTCATGTGGCCCCAGCCGTACAAGTTTTCGCCACATCACAGATGTACATGGTACCATGTCTGGATTCCTAGTTGTTGTGTCATCTGAGAAGATAATCTCTGCCACTGCCATTTCTCTCAGGCGTTGCATCCCTTGTTCTATAGTCTTCCACTGGGTCTGCTGCATATGAAGATCATCTGCACACAGGTATCTTTGTGCTACACTTTCCAGGAGCCGTGCCCAGAGGCTGTGAGGTTTAGCCCCCCTTCATCATTCCATGGTCGATGACAGGATCATGTGACAGGGATCCCAAATGCCTCGCTTCAGTGCCGTCCAGAATTGTAGCTTCACCTGCAGCATCCCAAAGATGGACCAACCAACTAATTATAGACTCATCAGGTTGTCAAATGTAATCCTTTCTTAGGCCACGGAGGTCCTTTAGGGAAAAGGACTCAATATTGGCTTCTGATCTTGTACCAGTTTCTTTGACTCCTGATTTTGTGTCAGGAGGCGTTGAGGGTCCTTCTCCTGCATCATAATCATCATCGTCATCCACTGGTCGATCGGTCTTGTCTGTGCACTTTCCACTTCTCGTGCTGGTAGCAACAGCCACTGATTGAGGCTTACAGTCTGGTTTAGCTGCTGGCCTCGAGCCTGGGCTGTTGGCTGCAGCCTGAGTGACTGGGATCGCTGCTGATTTATCTCCCTGCCCCCCTTCCTCTGTCTGCTGCCCTACAGGACCTAGCAGAGTGCGATAAGCATGTGCCAGGGCCCAGCTCACTGCAATGATCTTTTTCTCCTTAGGGGTATCATGGCACTTCTCTTTCAGGTACTTTGCCACCTCAGATGGGTTCTGAATTTGTTCACATGGAAAGTCCCAGACTATAGGGTCAGAAAACTCCTTTAAGATTTGGCCCATTTCCCACACCACTCAGGATTTCTCACACCTGGGTCTACTCCTGGGTCAGGGGTCTCATCAGCCCTTCTAGAAATCTCAGCCCTCATTCTAGAGAAGCTGCAGACTGTATAGAGAAAGCTTACCAAATTAAATACCAGAAAGATGGTCTCTTTAACATTCAGGGGAAACTGAACATTCTCCAATAGGGATGTAACAGATTCAGAGGAGAAGAAGGAAAGCAAAGGCTGAAAAGCCTCATCTCCTGCTTCTCCTCTAACAAACTGGGTGCACAACCATAACCATGAACCAAACATTCCTGGAACAGACTCCAGCACCTTTATAAACCTCCTGCAAGCCATTACAACTAAGCCCAGCCCAATGGATATTCTGGTCAGTGCCCTTCTACTGCAAAAACTACGTATTAGGGACAATACCGGAGCTATTTCGGGATAAGAAAATAAACCTAAGGACCATAGAGGTATTAAGACCTCAAAAAACCCTAGGGACCAGAAACACATGCAGGCCTGCACCTCAAGAGACATTATGAATTCAAAAAGCATAGCCAGTAACTCTCTATACCAGCCCAGAGTAATTGCAACCAAAATATGATTAGAACAGGGTTTTTTCCACTCTCTCGAGCCACGAGTTGGGTGCCAAAATATTTGCCCTAGTTAAGAGCAAATTTGGGAGAAGACCTCTGGAAGGAGCCCCCAGAAAGCAAATCTGCCACAGCCCCTCCCCCACCTGGTTCAGGAAGAATTTCCTGGGAGAGAAGTGGAAAAAAAAACATGTTTATTTAAAAAGCAAAACACTCCCCAACACAAAAAACAACACCAGATGACAAAACTCTTTCACCGTTCTGAAGAGATGACAAATTCAGAAAGTCTCTCTGGGAGTGGTCGCCCGGTTCTCGGTCTCCAGTGCTGGGGATGGCTGCTGCAGGTCACAAAATGCTGGCTCTCGGTATTTCTTGGTGTTTCCCAGGTTCCAGTCCAGAGCAGGTTGGGATGGTATTCAGAAAAGGGAAAAGAAAAAAAAACCAGTCCAGGGAAAAAATTGGATTGCCTAGCTAAACTAACTAATAAGCAAAAGCAAAAAACAGGAGCGAGAGCAAAGCAAAGCAAGCAAGCCAGCAAGCCAGCAATCCAGCAAGCCAGCTTCCCCTAGACACAGACCATGGCGGGGAGTTGAGCCGGCTGATAACAAGACAAAACAAACCTTCACTTTCAGAGTCAGTCCTGAAGGCACAGAACATAATATCAAACATAAACAGAACACACGACTGGGGATACAAGCACCATAATGTCACCCTAGGACACTAACCGAGGGAGTTCCACTAAAGTGAAGATAGTCTCAACCTCCCATGACTGAGCAGCTGGGTATGATCTGTCAGATCCCCTTGAAGATACCTCTACCGTGTATGCCCAGGAAAGAAATAATAACCAGGGTTAGAGGGGCCCTGCCTCTAGCCAGGAACAGGCACAGGAAAACCGGATCTTCTGGACAGTGTGGATCCAATGGCCTGGCATATCAGAGCCACAAAAATGCGACGCCTTAGTTGACACTGGTGCACAGTGTACCCTGATACCATTGGGACATGTGAGGGCAGAACCTGTTTCCATTGCTGGGGTGACGGGGGGATCACAGCAATTGGCCCTGTTGGGAGCCGAGGTGGGCCTGACTGGGAAGGAGTGGCAGAAACATCCTATTGTGACCGGCCCAGAGGCCCTGGGTATTCTGGGCATAGACTTCCTCCAGAACGGCAATTACAAAGAACCAAAGGGACTCAGGTGGGCTTTTGGCATAGCTGCTGTAGAGGCAGAGGACATTAAGCAGTTGAACACCTTGCCTGGACTGTCAAAGCATCCATCTGCAGTAGGACTCCTAAGGGTGGAAGAGCAACAAGTACCAATTGCCACCTCGACAGTGCACTGCTGGCAGTATCGGACGAATCAAGGTGCCGTGATCCCCATCCACAGAACGATCCATTAGGTGGAGAGCCAAGGGATGGTCAGCAAAACCCACTCACCCTTCAACAGTCCCATTTGACCTGTGCACAAGTCTCAATGGAGATTGGCTGTGGACTATCGTGCCTTGAATGAAGTGACTCCACCGCTGAACGCTGCTGTACTGGACATGCTGGAACTCCAGTACGAGCTGGAGTCCAAGGCAGCAAAGTGGTACGCCACTGTTGACATTGCTAACACGTTTTCCTCCACTCCTCTGGCAGCAGAATGCAGGCCTTAGTTTGCCTTTACGTGGAGTGGAGTGCAGTACACCTGGAACCGACTGCCCCAGGGGTGGAAGCACAGTCCTATCATCTGCCATGGACTGATCCAGGCTGCACTGGAAAAGGGTGAAGCTCCAGAACACCTGCAGTACCTCAATGGCATCATTGTGTGGGGGAACACGGCAATGGAAGTATTTGAGAAAGGAGAGAGGATCATCCAGTTTCTGCTGGAAGCCGGCTTCGCCATCAAGGAGAGCAAAGTCAAGGGACTTGCCCGAGAGATCCAGTTCCTGGGGGTAAAGTGGCAAGACGGATTGTGTCAGATTCCCACTGAGGTCACCAAAAGGATCACCAACCAGCAAGAAGGAAACATGAGCTTTCCTAGGTGCCATAGGTTTTTGGAGAATGCACATTCCCGAGTACAGCCAGATTGTGAGCCCTCCCTACCTGGTCACCTGCAAGAAGAACGATAATTCCTCTGGGGTCCTGAGCAGCAACAAGCTTTCGCCCCGATCAAGCAGGAGATTGCTCAGGCAGTAGCCCTTGGCCCAGTCAGGATGGGACCAGAGATGAAGAATGTGCTCTACTCTGCAGCTGGGAACAATGGCTTGTCCTGGAGCCTTTGGCAGAAGGTGCCTGGGGAGACTCGAGGCCAACCACTGGGATTCTGCAGCTGAAATTACAGAGGGTCTGAAGCCAAATACACTCCCACAGAGAAGGAAATCTTGGCTGCCTATGAAGGAGTTCAAGCTGCCTCCGAGGTGATTGCCACAGAAGCACCACTCCTCCTGGCACCCTGACTGACGCCACTGGGGTGGATGTTTAAAGGAAAGGTTCCCACTACCCTCCACGACACTGCTGCCACATGGAGCAAATGGATTACTCTCATCATGCAGCACACCCGGATTGGAAACCTGAATTGCCCTGGGATTTTGGAGATAATTACAAACTGGCTGCTGGTGAGAACTTTGGTCTCACTGACGGAGAGCAGCAGGAACAAGTGACAAGGGCTAAAGAAGCTCCACCATGCAACCAACTACCAGCAGAGGAAACTCAATACTCTGTTTTCACTGACAGTTCCTGTGGCATCGTAGGGATGAACTGGAAGTGGAAAGCAGCCGTATGGAGCCCCACACGACACGTAACACAAGCTACCGAAGGAGAAGGTGGATCAAGTCAACTTGCTGAAGTCAAGGCCGTTCAGCTGGCCCTGGACATTGCTGAGAGAGAGAAGTGACCAAAGCTCGACCTTTATATGGATTCTTGGATGGTAGCTAATGCTCTGTGGGGCTGGCAGGAAAGGTGGAAAAAGGCCAACTGGCAGCATAGAGGAAAACGTGTCTGGGCTACTGATGAGTGGAAAGACATTGCCTCTTGGGTAGAAAATGTGTGTGTGAAAGTCTGTCATGTAGATGCCCATGTCCCCAAGAGTCGGGCTAATGAGGAACACTGAAACAACGAGCAGGTAGATCAGGCTGCAATGATAGAGGTGTCAAAGATAGACTTGAATTGGCAACATAATGGGGAATTGTTCCAAGCTCAATGGGCCCATGAAGCCTCAGGCCATCAGGGCAGAGATGCCACTTTTAAGTGGGCATGAGACCGAGGGGTGGATTTAACCATGGACAGTATTTCTCAGGTTATCCATGACTGTGAGACGTGTGCTGAGATCAAGCAGGCCAAGCGGGTGAAGCCCCTGTGGTATGGTGGGCAGTGGTCCAAGTACAGGTATGGGGAGGCCTGGCAGATTGACTACATCACACTGCCCCAGACACTCCAAGGCAAGCGCTACGTGCTCACAGTGGTAGAAGCCACCACGGGATGGTTGGAGACCTCCCCTGTGCCTCATGCCACTGCCCGGAACACCATCCTGGGCCTTGAAAAGTAAATCCTGTGCAGGCATGGTACCCCTGAGAGGATTGGGTCTGACAACGGGACTCATTTCAAGAACAGCCTTATCAACACCTGGGCTAGGGAACATGGCATTGAGTGGGTGTACCATATCCCCTACCATGCACCAGCTGCAGGCAAAGTGGAGAGGTACAATGGAATGTTTAAAACCTCCTTGAAAGCATTGGGTGGGGGATCTTTCAAGAACTGGGAGCAGCATTTAGCAAAGGCCACCTGGTTAGTTAACACCCGAGGTTCCACCAATGGAGCAGGTCCTGCCCAGTCTGAGTCCCTGAGTATAGTAGACGGAGATAAAGTCCCAGTGGCACATATCAGAGGTTTGTTAGGGAAGACAGTGTGGATCAATTCTGCCTCGAGTACAGACAAACCATTTGTGGGATTGTCTTTGCTCAGGGACCAGGTTGTACATGGTGAATAATGCAGAAATATGGAAGAACACAATGTGTACCTCAGGGAGATCTGATTGTGGGGTGAGCCTCATATGCAAATATCACTGTTTGCTGGATGTTACTGCCACTGTCTTTACATTAAACCACACCAACATGAGACAGAAGGAAATATTTAAGTGTCAAAGGTTTGAGCAAGAGAGATAGAAGGAAATGTGTAAGTGTCGAAGATTTGAGCAAGTGAGATGGAAGGATGAGTAAGTGAAAGATGGAAGTTTTAACTTGATGAAGTTTTTACATGAATTTTGGTAGTATGTTGACGATTTGGAGATAAGGTGTGGAATGTCCTATGGTGACGTTATGGTGCTTGTATCCCCAATCGTGTGTTCTGTTTGTGCCTGATATTACGTTCTGTGTCTTCAGGACTGACTCTGAAAGTGAAGGTTTGTTTTGTCTTGTTATCAGCCAGCTCACCTCCCCCATGGTTTGTGTCTAGGAGAGGCTAGGTTTCCTTGCTTGCTTGCTGGCTTGCTTGCTTTCGCTTTGCCCTTGCTTTTGCTTTTGCTTATTAGTTAGTTGTTTTTTTTGTATTGGGGAGTGTTCTGCTTGTTGAATAACAGGGTTTTTTTCCACTTCTCTCCAAGGAAATTCTTTCCGAACCAGGTAGGGGAGGGGCCATGGGGGGGGGGATTACTTTCTGGGGGCTCCTCCTGGAGGATTTCTCCCAAATTTGCCCTAAACTAGGACACCTTGGCATGTCAAGGGCTGCTTCTCACCTGCCCTGAAGCACTGGGGCTCTGGGCTTTCCTTCCTATGGGAGAGAACTCTCCTTCTCCTCCAGGGACCCAGGGCCAAAACCAGGATTCCTTCTCCAAATGTCTTTATATGCAAAGATTGTTCCCAGATGAAATCTGCCAGGAGAGACAGGTCTGGCTGCCTTGGCCACCCAGGGCCACCTCTCATCTGCCTTTAAGACACTGGGACCATGTACTTTTCTTTCTTATGGGAAAAGAACATCCATCTCAACTAGGCACCCATGGCCAAAACTGGGGATCTGCCTCCAGAATTCCCTATATCCAAGGATAGCTCCCAGACAAAAGCTGCCAGGGGAGACAAGTCTGTCTGGCCTTGGCTTCCTGAGGGCTGGCACTCATGTGCCTCTGAAACACTGGGGCTCTGTGCTTTCCTTGCTAATGAAAAGAACGCCTCTTCCTTTCCAGGTGCCCACGGCCAAAATTGAGATTCCACTTCCAAAATGCCCTGTGTCCAAGGATAGCCCCTAGAGGAAAGGTGCCAGGAGAGACAGGTCTGGCTGGCTTGGCCTAAGGGTGGCCACCTTTCATCTTCTTCCAGAACACTTGGATTTTGTGCTTTTCTTTCCTATAGGAAAAAGCCATCCATCCTGACCAGGCGCCCATGGCCAAAACTGGGATTCCGCCTCCAAAATTCCGTACATCCAAGGATTGCTCCCCAGTGAAAGCAGCCAGGACTTAAAGGTTTGGCTGCCCTTGGCCTCTAGGGAGCTGCCTCTCACCTGCCTCAAAACACTGGGGCTCGATGCTTTCCTTCCTATGGAAAAGAGCCGTCCTTCTTCTCAAGGTGTCCGTGGTCGAAATTGAGATTCCTCCTCCCAGATTTCATATATACAAGGATCCCTTCATGACAAAAGGTGCCAGGACAAACAGGTCTGTCTGGCTTGGCCACCGAGGAGCCACCTCTCTCCTCTTCTGCCTTTGAAACACTTGGGCTCTGTGCTTTCCTTCCTTTGGAAAAGAACCGTCCTTCTTATCTATGCAGAAATACCCAAAATTGGGGTTGCACCTCCAAAATTCCCTATATCCAAGGGTTGCTCCCAGGCAAAATCTGCCAGTACCGTCAAGTCTGGCTGGCCTTGGCCTCTGGTGGCTGCCCCTGCCACACTGGGGCTTGGTTCTTCCCTTCCCATGGAGATCACTGTGACACAGTGGGGACCTCATGGAAGCAAGGGGATCATTGTGGCACCACTGGAGCCCATGGAACCAAGGGGCCATGGTGACACAGCGGGGCTTCATGGACCCAGAGACCATTATGACTCTGTGGGGCCTGATGGAACCATGGAGACCATTCTGACCCTTCATGGCCTCGTGTCACCAAGGGGGCATTGTGACACCTCAGGGCCTCATGGAAGCAAGGGACCATTGAGACACTGTGGGGCCCCATGGAACCGAGGGAACATGGAAAAGGTCTGGCTGGCTTGGCCTCCCAGGGGCCACCTGACAGATCAGGCTGACCTTGGAATGTTGAGGACTGCCTCTCATCAGCTCCTGGAGCACTGGGGCTTGGTGCTTTCCTTGCTAAGGGAATAAACTTTCCCTCTTTTCAGATGCCCATTGCCAAAATTGGTAAGCTCCCTAAAAAATTACCTCCATGCAAAGGTATCTCTCAGAAAAAAACCTGCTAGCTCTGGCTGGCTTTGGCCTCCAGTGGTCACCTCTCATCTGCCCCTGGAACAGAGGGCTCTGTTCCTTCCTTCCTATGGATAAAAAACAGCCTTCTTGCCAAAGACCATGGCAAAAATTAGAACTTGGCTTCCCAAATCCCGTATATCCAAGGATTGCTCCCAGACAAAAGTAGCCAGGACAGACAGGTCAGGCTGGCCCTTGCTCTGGTGATTTTCTTAGACTATGAGCTGAATGTTTTCATTTGAAAACACCCTGGAGAGGGCCTGGAGATCTCCTAAGTTGGGATTTTGAGCCCTCGGGCACATGACCACTACATATGGACAAAGGAGCTCTGTGCTCTGTGCTGTTGTGGTGGTTTTGCATCACGGAGGAGATGTCCTGAGAAAAGCTGCTAGCAGTTTCCCCCGTGTCTGACAAAAAACCAATCAGTAATTAGCTTTGAGAGCTGACAATCTGTTAAACCACCAAGGAAACTGCACACGCCTCTGTGAAGACACAAGTTAAAGATGGAGAAGCCTGGCTGGGTCTGTTTCCCTTCTGGCCAGCAAAGAGGTGACCAGGCCGGCCCAGCCCCGTCTCAGCCAGGCCAGGCCGGGCGGCTCCTGCCGTGGGGCCGGGCCCCTTCCCAGGGAGCCGCCAGGCCCCATCGGCTGCCGGGCAGGGCAGGGGAGGCCGCGGGGCCGAGGCCGGGCCGGGCCGTGGCTGCGGTTGCTGACATCTGGCCGCTACCGAGCCCTGCCCCGCCGCCAGCCCGGGCCCAGCCAGGATCCGCCGGGCCCCAGGAGCAGCCCCGGGCCGGGCCGGCTCGGCCAAGGTTCTGCCGCCCTTGGGGTTCGCCCACAACCAGCGGGCAGGGGAGGAGAAGCCATGGGCCCCGGCCGTGCTGCTGCTGTGCTCTGGCCTGGCTGCTGAGATCCTGGCCCTGCCCCAGCGCGGCCCAGCCTGACACAGCCCCAGCACAGCCGCTGCAGAAACCTCCATGGTAAAACAGCTCCGGCCGCAAGTACCGAGCCCGGCCGGGGTCACGGAACCATCTGCAGGCCCCGGCTAAGATATTGACTCTTCCAGTGCTTCCATCCTCCCTCGAGTGAGAGAAAAGGACAAAGTGCAGGCACACACAGGAGCAACATGAAGACACCGAGGTCAGTGAAGAGGAAGTTGGGTCCCAGATGGAAGGGATGGAAGGAGACACCTTGATCTTGGGGCTGAAATCCTCTGGTAACGCTATGGAGAAGGATGTAATTGATACATCAGACAATAACGCATTAAAAAGTATGGGGAGATGATTTGTTTAGCAAAGGCCTCCGTGCTAATTTAAGGAAATGTTGAAGTAGCTGTGATCCCATAAGAAGTTTGAACAATGAAAGACAGCAGAGTGATGAGAACCTATGCCCCCAGGGAGAGAAGAAGACCTCTGTTTCCAGAGATGAAGATGATTTCAGAAATAAAAGAAGAGAACCTTTGCTCTTATACAGCTCATCTTTAAACTAATACCCCATAAGCTGGCATGGCTGATAAACACAGCTCAGGGAAAAGCTGTGAAAAAATGGGAGGGATTTCACAATTACAGATTTTTCCTAGGCAGCTGCTATTCATGGAAATGAAAAGCCATGAGATAACTGTTGTCTTGTGGAGAAGTCTCCATAACATTTACAAGAGGAACTTCTCTTTCTAAGTCAACCAAAGAAAGACTATTCTAGAGCTGGAAAACTGGCTGAAATTTAAGGTTTTGTCTCTTTTCATTGTCAGGTTGTATGGAGAGAGGAAGTGTTCTGAAAGTTTTGTTCTGATCCTTATTACTCTTTATTTTAGTTACTATTAATAAACTTTTCTTTATACCCTTTTAAAGTTTTGAGCCCACTTTGCCTTTCTCCTAATATTATCTAAGAAATTAGTAAGTATATTCTAGTGAGTGCCCTGGTAATTAGCCAACACAGAACCCACCACAGTAATTAACGCATCGGCCGAGAAATCTCAAATTGGCGAACCAAAGCCAATACAAATCTTCCTGATGAACTGCCTCAGACAAGAAGGAAATCAAGGCACAGCCATGGCTTCTCAGGATTTGTTTGATCCTCATGAGCCCCGTGGTGCATTTGGAGCTGATCCCTGGAACCTCAGTGCCCGAGAGGAGATTGCACAAACCTTTCCAGGAGTCAAAGGCAGAAGAAAACCCCAAAGTGTCTCAAAGCATAAATGGGACCCAGTGAGGTCCATCCCCAACACAGGCTCCTCATGGACTCCTTGGAGGAGAGAATTGGAGGCCAGGATGGCACAAAAACCTCTCAGAGACTCAAATTGCACAAAAACCTCTCAGTATGGAAAGGAAAATCTAAAGTACCTTTAAAAACTTGAGTATCTCAAAGCATTAATGAGCCCCACTGAGTGTCAGTGCAAAGCTCTCAAGGGACTCGTTAAAGCAGATAATTGGGGCCATGATTGCACAAAGCTCTCACAGAGTCTGGATCAAAAGGGAAACACCAAGTACCTGAAAAGAACTGAAGTACCTTGAAGCATTAATGAGCCCCACTGAGTGTTGTTCCTGACAAAGTCTCTCCAGGGACTAATTACAGCAGATAATTGGAGGCCATGACTGCACAAAGCTCTCAGAGACTCCAAGGCAAAAGCCAAAGCCAAAGTGCTTTGAAAAACCTGCAGTCCCTGGGAGCATGAAGGAGCCCCCAGGGCCATTCCTGAGCAAGGCTCCCCAGGGACTCTTTCCAGCAGATCCTTGAGGCCACTGGGATGTGGGCTAGGGGGGGATGCTGAGGGCAGGACAAGGGGGTGAGAGTGCCCAGCCTGGCTGGGGCTGTGCCAGGAGGCCCCAGTGCCTCAGGACAAGGTGTCTCCTGACAGCCCTTGATGGCACAGACCCTGCTGTGCCCCAGGGCACCAGGACTTGGCTTCTCTTTGTCCCCACCTGTCATCAGTGCCTCCAGTTCTCTGCTCTGCCTGGGGCCTGGGGACACTTTCTCAGTCGTGTCCCTCAGTGGGACCCATTAAAAGTCAAAGAAACTTTGGAGTTGGATTCTGACTTGGAGTTCTGGAGAGGTTTCTGCAGCTCCCTCTCAGGGCCTGATGTTCAGGGCCTGAGCACAAAGCCCCAGAGGGTCATTAAAGTCCTTGTGCTGTGTCTGTGCTGCTGAGCTGGGCCGGGCTCCTGGCACAGAGGGTGATCCTGGTAACCAAGGAGAGCTTCAAAAGCACATTTCTCTGGATGAGCAGCTCTTCTCCCAGCCCAGCAGGGCTGGGGCACTGCCTGCAGCCAGCCCGGGCACAGCACAGAGGCACAGAGAGCTTCCATCAGTCAGGGCTGGGAAGGTGCTGAGAAGTGCCTGGGGCAGAATCACTGGCAGCCCTTGGCACAGGAACCTCTGGCTGCAGGACAATGCAGCTGCAGCTCCTGGAGTGATCTCCTACAGCTGGAACATCCCAATGCCCACAGACCCTGTGAGTACAACTCTGAGTATTTCTGGTACAGGGGAGGTGAAATGCTCATGAAGCTCTGATATGCTGAGGGGTTCTGATCAGTCATAGAATATTTCCAAGACAAGGATTCTGATAAAAATGAGGAAATTTCCTAAGAATTTTTATTCAGTTTCGTACTGTTGGAGAATGGCAGGGGGGGAGGAATAGATAGTAACAGTTGATTATGAATTTTGACAAGCACCTGAGACATCCAAACTATTACCTTTAGTGATCAATAGGGCCACAGTAGATCCCTAATGTGCTTTCAGCCACTCTGCCCATGGACAGCATCAGCATCACCTCTGCTGGAGCCATCAGGCTCAGTCTGAGCTGTCCTTTCTCCAAGCTGCAAACAGAACCTGCCCCCAGCCAGTGCCCTGCAAACAGGCAGGGTTCTGTCAGAGTGCACAGAGATTTGGGGTCTGTGAGTGCTGGCAGGGAGAGCTCAGGCACAGGGAAACACCTGCAGGAGGAAAATCCCCAGGAAGCAGAGAGAAGATCAGGCAAGGAGAGAAAGCAAAACCCAGAAATGCTGTGGCAGGGAGAGTTTAGAGATGTCCAGAGGATCCCCTCCAGTGCAGCCCCTCCCTCTGAACAAGCCCCCTCCCTCCTGTCCCCCCAGCCAAGCCTCTGCCCTCAGGGCCGGGGCTCCAAGGCGTGCAGCCCCTCCTGTGCAGGCAGAGCTGCAGCAGAGCCGTGGGGCAGCTCTGCAGCCCCGGGCCCAGTTCCCTCTGCAGAGCACAGGGGTGGGAGCAGCTGCCCGGCACTGGGGGCTCTGGGAGGGGGCACAGCTGGCTCAGGGTGACACAGCTGTCCCCAGTGCCCAGCTCTGGGCAATGCTGTCAGTGCAGCCAGGGAAGGAGCTGCATCTCCCTGCATCCAGTGCCATCAGAAGGACACTTGGAAGTCTCCCTGAGATTTCAGCCCACGCTGGGAGCTCCAATCCAGGGTGCAAACCTGTCCTAGAGCATCTCTGAGTTATAAGGTTGATGGGGAAAGGCAGAGGTGTTGTGACACTGAAAATGCTGCTGGGTTGATGAAATGAGCAACGTGAGTCCTTGGCTACAAATGTGGAGCTGGGCTGTGCTGGATCCATCTGCTCTCAGTAGTACCCGGTAACATTTTAGGGGAAGCATGGAAAGGTGATCACCCACCACCTGAGAAAGGTTAAAGCCCAGAGAAACTCTGTACAGGTCACAATGACAGACCATCTCCACGTACTCTCCTCTCATCACTTTGACTCACAGAACTTGCTCTGTTCTCCCTGAGAGCAGCAGAAATTCTGAGGGTTTCTGATATCCAAGAATACCAGCAGAAATACAGGCAAGCTTCTAAAGAAAACCCCAGAACTCAAAAATACTAAAGACAGTGTCTGTGTGTTCCAGAGGAGGGTGTATGGGCAATGGCTTTGATTTTGTTTACAGGTATCTCCTCTAACTCTTCTCTGTCTTTTCTCCATGAACAGGTCCCCATGTGCAGCCACAGCCAATGTCCAACAGCAGCTCCATCAGCCACTTCCTCCTGCTGGCACTGGCAGACACGCGGCAGCTGCAGCTCCTGCACTTCTGCCTCTTCCTGGGCATCTCCCTGGCTGCCCTCCTGGGCAACGGCCTCATCATCAGCGCCGTAGCCTGCGGCCACCACCTGCACACACCCATGTTCTTCTTCCTGCTCAACCTGGCCCTCAGCGACCTGGGCTCCATCTGCACCACTGTCCCCAAAGCCATGCACAATTCCCTCTGGGACACCACCACCATCTCCTGCACAGGATGTGCTGCACAGCTCTTTTTCTTTCTGTTCTTCATGTCAGCAGAATATTCTCTCCTGACCATCATGTGCTACGACCGCTACGTGTCCATCTGCAAACCCCTGCACTACGGGACCCTCCTGGGCAGCAGAGCTTGTGCCCACATGGCAGCAGCTGCCTGGGCCAGTGCCTTTCTCAATGCTCTGCTGCACACGGCCAATACATTTTCCCTGCCCCTGTGCCATGGCAATGCCCTGGGCCAGTTCTTCTGTGAAATCCCCCAGATCCTCAAGCTCTCCTGCTCCAAATCCCACCTCAGGGAACTTGGGCTCATTGCTGTTAGTGCCTTTTTGGTATTTGGTTGTCTTGTGTTCATGGTTTTCTCCTATGTGCAGATCGTCAGGGCCGTGCTGAGGATCCCCTCTAAGCAGGGACGGCACAAAGCCTTTTCCACCTGCCTCCCTCACCTGGCCGTGCTCTCCTTGTTCCTCAGCACTATTATGTTTGCTCACCTGAAGCCCCCCTCCATCTCCTCCCCATCCCTGGATCTGGCCCAGTCACATCTGTACTCGGTGGTGCCTCCAGCCCTGAACCCCCTCATCTACAGCCTGAGGAACCAGGAGCTCAGGGCTGCAGTGTGGACATTGATGACTGGACAATTTCAGAAACATTAAACTGCTGGCCAATTTCTGCAAATCACTTGTAATAAAAGTAATCTTTGATACTTCTTGATGGTTTCATTTTGGAGGTTTTTTTTATTTTTTTTTTTAATATTGTCCACAAATAAATGTCACTGTTTGTGCCATTTCTCATTTTATTTCTCTCTACCTTCCCTGTTGCCACAGACTGTGTCAATGAGGGGCTGCGCTCTCCGTGGCTTTAAAGGAACTCAAGGATGTCCCAGCAGAGTTTTCTGCAGAGATGCCCTTTTGTTGCCTTCTCTGGAGCTGCAGCAGCAATGTCTGTGTGCAGAGCTGGGGGCAGATCAGTGCTGGCACAGCAGCTGTGCCCAGCAGCAGCAGCACTTGGTGTTGCCAGTGCTGCTCCCGTGGCCCTGCCCCGCTGCCCTGGTGGCCCTGGTGTTGCTGCAGGGCCTGAGTGCTCTCGGGGCCGGGCACAGTCCTGGGGGTGGCAGTGCCGGGGCTGCAGCAGGGACAGCCCATGGGCACTGCTGGGGCAGCGCTGACGCCTCAGGCCAGGGCCTGGGGGCTCCAGGCTCCTTGCCCAGGCTCTCTCAAGAACACGGCCAGGCCAATGCTCAGCACAGAAAACCCCCGTGAGCAGCCCCAGGCTGGCCGTGGGCAGGCTGGGGGCAAACAGCATGGCTGGTGCTCTGCAAGGGCCCTGGGGGAGACGGGAAGGAGCAGCAGAGCAGGGGCTGATCCAACCCCAGTGCGCTGGACAGCCCAGGGCAGCGTACCAGAGTATCCTCATGGAGCAGCCAACAACATCCCCCCTCTGCAGCCCTGGCCTCTCCCCCAGCTCACACAGGTGCCGCATCCTTGCAGGCACAGCCACGGCAGCGCTGGCTCAGGAGCCCCTGTTTGCATTGCACACAGCAGGCGGGAGCACCCCCATGCTGCTGCTGTGGGGACATGAACCTGAGGGAGCACAAATGCCATCAGCCCCTGGGGCCAGGACGGGCTGGGGGACACCAGGGAAACCACTCAGCTTTGTCCTGGCCTCTGCAGTCAGCCAGAAAGTTTGTTCCCATCAGCTGGGAGTTTCCTGTCCCACTGCAGACGCTGTTGCTCAGAGCCAGGGCTGCCTGGCAGCCACCCCCAAACTGCCCTGAGCATTTCCTTGGCTTCACCTTTGCTTTCTTTACTCTTCCTGCTGCAAATTTCTTCCCATTGCCCATCCCTGTTCCCTCCCCTGCAAACAGCCCATCCCTGTTTGCCCTTTCCTCTCTGGCCCCACTCCCCATTCCAGTTCCTGACTTGGCACCATGGGAACGGCCCTTGGGGAGCAGGATCATCCCACAAATGCTGCAGGAATTGTCTGCAGGCTCCTGCAGTGCCTGGTGCTGCTCCCTTGCCAGAGGCAGCCCAGGCCAGGGGGGCACATCTGGGCTGCTGTGTCTGGCTGTGGGGCTGCCTGTTCTGGGCAGTGAGGAGGGGCTGCAGAGGCTCTGCAGGACTGACAGGATGGGCTTTGGGGCTGTGAGGAGAAGCTGAGGGACCTGGGCTGCTGGAGCTTCTGAAGAGGAGGCCCAGGGCTCCTCCTGCAACTGCTCCAAGGGTGGTTTCAGAGAATCACAGAATCAGCAAGGCTGGAAAAGACCTTGGAGATCATCAGGTCCAACCTGTGCCCTGACACCGCCTTGTCTCCCCTGAGCCTCCTCTTCCTCAGGATAAACAACCCCAGCTCCCTCAGCCGCTCCTCACAGGACTTGTGCTCCAGACCCCTCACCAGCCTTGTTGCCCTTCTCTGGACACGCTCCAGCCGCACAATGTCTTTCACTGCCCTGCTCCTGCTGGCCACACCATTCCGGATCCAGGCCAGGAGCCATTGGCCTTCTTGGCCACCTGGGCACACTGCTGGCTCATGTCCAGCCTGCTGTCCATCAGTCCCTGCAGGTCCCTTTCTGCCTGGGCACTGTCCAGCCACACCGTCCCCAGCCTAGAGCTGTGCAGGGGGTTATTGTGGCCAAAATGCAGGACTTGGCACATGGATTTATTAAATTTAAACTTATTGAACTCTGCCATCTATCCAGCTGTTCCAGGTGTCCCTGCAGAGCCCTCCTACCTTCCAACAGATGGACACACGCTCCCAGCTCAGTGTCATCTGCAGATTTACTAATGAAAGCCTCAATCCCCTCATCCATGTGGTCAATAAAAATATTGAACAGAGCTGGCCCAGCACAGAGCCCTGAGGGACAGCACTGGTGACTGTCCCCAGCTGGATGCAGCACCGCTCACCACCACTCTCTGGGCCGGCCATCCAGCCAGTTCTGAACCCAGCACAGAGTGCTCCTGTCCCAGCCGTGGGCTGCAGCTTTTCCAGGAGTGTGCTGTGGGAGACAGTGTCAAAGGCCTTGCTGGAGTCCAAATAGACAAATCCACAGCCTTTCCTGCATCCCCCAGGAGGGTCACCTGGTCATAGAAGGAGACCAGGTTGATCAAACATGACCTAGCCCTCCTAAACCCCTGCTGGCTGGGTCTGACACCCTGGCCATCCTGGAAGTGCTGTGTGATGGCACTCAGTGCGAACTGTTCCATGACCTTACCGGGTACTGAGCTCAGGCTGACTGGCCTGGAATTACCAGGATCCTCCTTCCCACCCTTTTTCTGAATGGGTGTCACATTGGGCTGCTTCCAGTCATCTGGAACCTCACCAGTGAGCCAGGACTGCTGGTAAATGATGGACAGCGGCTTCACAAGCTCATCTGCCAGCTCCCTCATCACCCTGGGGTGGATCCCATCTGGTCCCATGGATTTATGAACATCCAAGCAGCTCAGCAGGTCTCTGACTGCCTCCTCTCTGATAATGGGTGCACCATTCTGCTCCCTGACACCATCTACCAGCCCAGGAGGAAAGTTGTCCTGAAGGCAAATCGTCTTCTCACTAAAACCTGAGGCAAAGATGCCATTAAGCACCTCTGCCTTCTCCTCATCTGCAGTTATTAAATTCCCTTCCACATCTAATAAAGAACAAAGATTGGTCTTACCCAGCTTTTTACCATTGATATATTTGTAAAATCTTCTTTTATTATCCTTTAAAGAAGATGCCATTTTAAGTTCAAACTGAGCTTTGTCTTCCTAATTTTTTTTCCTATATACCCTAGCAAGCCCCTTAAATACCTCCTGAGAGACCTGACCCTCCTTCCAAAGATGATACATCCTCTTTTTATTCCTAAGTTCCTTCAAATCCTCCTTGCCCAACCAGGCTAGATGTTTGCCTTGTCGACTCGTCTTTTGGCACACAGGGACTATCTGTTCCTGTGTCCTCGGGATCTCTGTTTTGAAACTCGCCCACCTTTGCTAAACTCCTTTGTTTTTAAGGGCTGCTTCCCAAAAAACTCTCTGAATACGTCTCCTAAGTAGGCCAAAGTCTGCCCTCCGAAGTCCAATGTAAAAGTCTCATTAGTGTTCCTCCTGACTTCACCAAATATTGAGAATTCTATAATTTCATGATCACTGTGCCCCAAGTGGCCTCTAACCACCACATCTCCCACCAGCCCATCTCTATTGACAAACAACAGATCTAACATAGTCCCTCTCCTGGTGGGCTCACTCACCAGCTGCGACAAAAAATTGTCCTCCACAAACTCTAAAAATTTCCTAGACTGCCTCTTTTCAGCTGTATTGAGTTCCCAGGAGATGTCCAGCAGGTTGAAGTCACCTAAAAGAGCAAGGGCTGATGATCTAGAAACATTCTCTAGCTGCTTGAAAAATAACCTGTCCAGCACTTCTTCCCGGTTGGGTGGATGATAACAGACTCCCAGTAGGATGTCAGCCTTGTTGGCCTTCCCCCTAAGTCTCACCCATAGACATTCGACTCATCATCATAAGTTTCAACATCCGTAGCATCAAAAGCCTCCCTAATGTAAAGGGCCACCCATCCACCTCTTCTCCCTTTCCTGTCTCTCCTGAAGAGCTTGCAGCCATCCAGTGCAGTGCTCCAGCCATGTGAGTCGTCCCACCCTGTTTCTGTGATGGCAATTACATCACAGCTCTGCTGCTGCACCATGGCCTCCAGCTCTTCTTGTTTGTTACCCATGCTGTGTGCAATGCTGTACATGCACCTCAGCTGGGCTGCTGATTTCACCCCTAACTCAGGCTTACCACCCACGAGCCTGCTTCCAGACAACCCAGCTGCATCTCCCTCCCCCTTCAGACCTAGTTTAAAGCCCTCTCAACAAGTTCTGCCAGTTCATGAGCTAAAATTCTTCTGCCCTTCTCAGGAAGATGGAGCCTGTCTGCTCCAAGCAGGCCAGCTGCTGTAGAAGTTGCCCCATGATTAAAGAATCCCAAATTTTGTTGATTACACCAACCCTTGAGCCACTCGTTGATAATGTGAGCTCTCCTATTGCTTTCACCATTTTTCTCAGACTCCAAAGGGACTGAGGAAAAGACTGTCTGTGCCCCTGTCCTATTAACCACCTGACCCAATGCCCTAAAGTCCCTTTTAATTGCCCTGACACTCCTGTTTTCAATCTCATCACTGCCAGCCTGGGGTATCAGCAGTGGGCAATAATCAGAGGGCTGAATCAGCCCAGGCAGTGTGTCAGTGATATCCCGTACCCGGGCCCCATGAGGCAGCAGACCTCTCTGTGGGGTGGGTCTGGTCGACATATGGGGGGGCCCTCTGTTCCCCTCAGGAGGGACTCACCCACCACGATTACCCTTCTTACCTTTTTGATGTTAGAGGTGCTGATCTGTCTCACAGATTAATCATAATTGGGAGGCTCACTGGGCAGATAATTTTCTTCTAAACCATCTGGCTGACTCTCCAGATCCAGGGAATCATACAGAATCTGAAGTGGCACCTGGCTTGGGAGAGGGGGTTGAGAGGGATTTTTATTATTACCTCCTCGAGTAGGTACCCACTCCCACTCCCCTTCATCGGCCAGGTGTCCTTCTATAGCCTGACAGTGGGAGGTGTGGGAGACAGCAGGAACCAAGGAGAGCATTGCTGCCCTGCCAGACCTCATGGAACCAAGGATCCATTGTGACACTGCAGGGCCCTGGGGCACCACGGTGCCATTGTGACACTGCAGGGCCCAAGGATCCAAGGGACTTTGTGACACCAGAGGGACATTGTGACACTGGGAGGCCTCATGGAATCATGGAGACCATTGGGACACTCTGGGGCCTCATGGAACCGTGGTGACACCAAGTTGTCTGGGGTTGTTGATCTTCTGGAAAGCATGAAGGCTCTGCACAGGGACCTGGACAGGCTGGATCCACGGCCCAAATCCAAGAAGGTGAGGTTTAACAAGTCCAAGTGCCGGGTCCGGCACCTTGGCCACAGCAACCCCTGCAGCGCTACAGGTTGGGGACAGAGTGGCTGGACAGCAGCCAGGCAGAAAGGGACCTGCAGGGACTGATGGACAGCAGGCTGGACATGAGCCAGCAGTGTGCCCAGGTGGCCAAGAAGGCCAATGGCTCCTGGCCTGGATCAGGAATGGTGTGGCCAGCAGGAACAGGGCAGTGATTCTTCCCCTGTGCTGGGCACTGGTTGGGCAGCACCTCGAGTGCTGTGTCCAGTTCTGGGCCCCCCAATTTAGGAAGGACCTGGAAGGGCTGGGGCGTGTCCAGAGAAGGGCAACAAGGCTGGTGAGGGGTCAGGAGCACAAGTCCTGTGAGGAGCGGCTGAGGGAGCTGGGGTTGTTTATCCTGAGGAAGAGGAGGCTCAGGGGAGACAAGGCGGTGTCAGGGCACAGGTTGGACCTGATGATCTCCAAGGTCTTTTCCAGCCTTGCTGATTCTGTGATTCTCTGAAACCACCCTTGGAGCAGTTGCAGGAGGAGCCCTGGGCCTCCTCTTCAGAAGCTCCACAGCCCAGGTCCATCAGCTTCTCCTCACAGCCCCAAAGCCCATCCTGTCAGTCCTGCAGAGCCTCTGCAGCTCCTCCTCACTGCCCAGAACAGGCAGCCCCACAGCCAGAAACAGCAGCCCAGATGTGCCCCCCCGGCCTTGGGTGCCTCTGGCAAGGGAGCAGCACGAGGCACTGCAGGAGCCTGCAGGCAATTCCTGCAGCACTTGTGGGATGATCCTGCTCCCCAAGGGACAACCCAAACTTTCTGGCTGGCTGCAAAGGCCAGAACAAAGCTGAGTGGTTTCCCTGGCGTCCCCCAGCCCTTCCTGGCCCCAGGGCTGATGGCATTTGTGCTCCCTCAGGTTCATGTCCCCACAGCAGCAGCATGGGGGTGCTCCCGCCTGCTGTGTGCAATGCAAACAGGGGCTCCTGAGCCAGCGCTGCCGTGGCTGTGCCTGCAAGGATGGGGCACCTGTGTGAGCTGGGGGAGAGGCCAGGGCTGCAGAGGGGGGATGTTGTTGGCAGCTCCATCAGGACGCTCTGGGACGCTGCCCTGGGCTGTCCAGCGCACTGGGGAGGGATCAGCCCCTGCTCTGCTGCTCCTTCCCGTCTCCCCCAGGGCCCTTGCAGAGCACCAGCCATGCTGTTTGCCCCCAGCCTGCCCACGGCCAGCCTGGGGCTGCTCATGGGGGGTTTCTGTGCTGAGCATTGGCCTGGCCGTGTTCTTGAGAGAGCCTGGGCAAGGAGCCTGGAGCCCCCAGGCCCTGGCCTGAGGCGTCAGCGCTGCCCCAACAGTGCCCATGGGCTGTCCCTGCTGCAGCCCCGGCACTGCCACCCCCAGGACTGTGCCCGGCCCCGAGAGCACTCAGGCCCTGCAGCAACACCAGGGCCACCAGGGCAGCGGGGCAGGGCCACGGGAGCAGCACTGGCAACACCAAGTGCTGCTGCTGCTGGGCACAGCTGCTGTGCCAGCACTGATCTGCCCCCAGCTCTGCACACAGACATTGCTGCTGCAGCTCCAGAGAAGGCAACAAAAGGGCATCTCTGCAGAAAACTCTGCTGGGAGATCCTTGAGTTCCTTTAAAGCCACGGAGAGCGCAGCCCCTCATTGACACAGTCTGTGGGCACAGGGAAGGTGGAGAGAAACAAAATGAAAAATGGCACAAAAATGACATTTATTGTGGACAATATGAAAAAAAGCAAAACAAAGGAAAAAAATCCCCAGAACTAAACCAACAAGAAGTATCAAAGATGACTTATATTTCAATTGATTTTCAGAAATTGCCCAGAAGTTTAATGTTCCTGAAACCATCCAGTCATCAGTCTCCACAGTGCAGCCTTGAGCTCCTGGTTCCTCAGGCTGTAGATGAGGGGGTTCAGGGCTGGAGGCACCACCGAGTACAGAACTGACAGGGCCAGATCCAGGGATCTGGAGGAGATGGAGGGGGGCTTCAGGTAGGAAATAGCTCCAGTGCTGATAAACAGGGAGACCACGGCCAGGTGAGGGAGGCAGGTGGAAAAGGCTTTGTGCCGTCCCTGCTCAGAGGGGATTCTCAGCACAGCCCTGAAGATCTGCACATAGGAGAAAACAATGAACACAAAACAGCCAAACACCAAACACATACTAGCCACAATGAGCCCAAGTTCCCTAAGGTAGGATTTGGAGCAGGAGAGCTTGAGGATGTGTGGGATTTCACAGAAGAACTGGCCCAGGGCATTGCCATGGCACAGGGGCAGGGAAAATGTATTGGCCGTGTGCAGCAGTGAATAGAGAAAGCCACTGGCCCAGGCAGCTGCTGCCATGTGGGCACAAGCTCTGCTGCCCAGGAGGGTCCCGTAGTGCAGGGGTTTGCAGATGGACACGTAGCGGTCATAGCACATGATGGTCAGGAGGGCAAGGTCTGATGAGATAAAGAACATAAAGAAAAAGAGCTGAGCAGCACATCCCTTGTAGGAGATGGTGCTGGTGTCCCAGAGGGAATTGTGCATGGCTTTGGGCACAGTGGTGCAGATGGAGCCCAGGTCGCTGAGGGCCAGGTTGAGCAGGAAGAAGAACATGGGCGTGTGCAGGTGGTGGCCGCAGGCTACGGCGCTGATGATGAGGCCGTTGCCCAGGAGGGCAGCCAGGGAGATGCCCAGGAAGAGGCAGAAGTGCAGGAGCTGCAGCTGCCGCGTGTCTGCCAGTGCCAGCAGGAGGAAGTGGCTGATGGAGCTGCTGTTGGACATTGGCTGTGGCTGCACATGGGGACCTGTTCATGGAGAAAGGACAGTGACAAGTCAGGAGAGGTTGGCAGTAGCTGGTTTAGGAATTGTTTTCCTACCCACACATCATTCCTGGCTCTCTGAGGTCAGAAATCCCCAGTATTCCTGCTGCACTCAGCGTTTGCCACTGAGAAATGTGAGAGGCAAAGGATTCCCTGTGGCTGAGGGCAGGTGAGGGGCTGGATGGGCTTGTTCCCAACTGCCCTGGCTTTGCACCTTTGGCTGCAATCAGAGCACAGTCACACTCCCGGGTCACCCTGGGATAAACCAGACCCTGCCCAGAGCAGAGGGATCCCTGAATGTCTCACCCTCTCCAAAGGTCTCTGGGCAAGCCCTCAGCACCCCCTTGTGCCAAGGACACTCACGGCTCCCTTGGCCAACCCAGCAGCATTTCCTCAGCTGTGGCAGCTCTGCACTTCCCCGTGGGACATTCCGGGAACTCCCAGAGGCTCTGGCACAGCTCTGCACCCAGGAGGGCAGCTCAGAGCTGGGAAGGGCACAGCAAGGAGATCCCCGGCTGTGCCCATGATGGGATCTCATGGAGGGGCTCAGCTCATTCCCCTTTCCCATGGACTGCTTTGCCCACAGCCCCACAGGTCCCAGGGAAGCTTGGACACCCCATTCCCATGGGCAGCCCTGCCTGGCAGGAATGCCAAGGGCAGTGCCTGACTCAGCTGCTGCAAATGCCAGAGCCTCCCTGAGAGCACCAGAAAACACTGACAATATCAGGGGAGTGCAGAAACAGGAGAAGATGTTGTGGTGCTGTGCCTGAGAGGGCAGGGCAGAGACAGCCGGGCACTCAGGACAGTGTTCCCGTGCCCAGCTGTGCCCGGCACCTCCCACACACCAACAGTGCCCTCCTGCCCCAGCACTGCTCTGTTCAGCCCCCTCTGCTTCCCTGAGCATCTCCCTGGGACTGGACATTCCCTCCTGAGAGGTGCCTTGTCCCTGCCAGCGCTCACAGAGCCCATCCCACCCTGTGTGCCCTCGGCCCGGCCCTACAGAAACCTGCCTGTGTGCAGGGCCCTGGCTGGGGCAGGGTCTGTGTGCAGCTGGGCGAGGGCAGCTCAGGAGAGCCCTGCTGGGCCCTGCAAAGGTGATGCTGCTGCTGTCCAGGGCTGAGGAGTGGCTGAAGGCCCTTTGGGAGGCTGCCAGCAGAGAGACTGACCACCCAAAGTCACAGTTCTGGAGTCTCTGTAAATGTTCACTCATTCCTTTGATGATCCTGTGTGTCCCTTTCAACTCTGAATGTTCTGTGATCCTGGGATCACAATTCCTGTCATGCTTCTCTCATCCCTCTGTTGTCTACAATCAAAAGAGAAAAAAAATCCTTTGCAACAGTGTTAGAACAGTAAAGACCAGACCTTTATTGGAAGCTTCCAGGTGTCCCAGTGGGGATGGGTCATACCTGGCCCCTGATTATAACAATTTATTATGGTTGATTATTTAGGATATTTAACAGGAACATCCAATAGGAGATTCAGTTGCCCCAGTTACACACCCCTGGCTCAACCCATTGGAGTAGGTCCAAGGATTTCTTTGCCCCAGTTTTTGTTATCACTGCGCACATTCAAAAACCAAAATGTTCTTGTACGTGCTCTTCCTGATAATAAGACTATGCAGTATTTCAGGAATGTATTTAGACAGTCAGCTTATTGTTCTAAAATCTAAGAGAAAGGTAAGGAACCATACTAGAGATAATTAAGGATTGTAAATATATGAAGTATAAAATAGTTGTTAAACAGAGTTAATTAAGAATTTAATAGAGTTAGATAAGGATTTTAGATTTATACTTATGTTATACTAATTTACAGAACTACAAATATAAGAAAAATATATGAAAAGCAAAAATCTTTTTGTCATCACTCCAACTTTCCCACCCTGCTCCAAGCAGGAAATGGAAGACACTCTCTGAAAAGCTCCTGAGCTTTACAGCAATCCCAGGTTTACCTTCTTTGGGAAGTGTCCTGCGGAGCTGTGCCCAGGCTGCTCTGGAGCAGGGAGCAGCCCTGCCCCAGCCAGCAGCTCTCAGCAGCAGCACCTGCCCTGCTCAGGGTGGATCCTTCCCCCCACAGCTTCTCTCCAGCGCTGGGAGCAGCTCCCCGGGCCGGCTGAGAGCTGTCCCTGGCAGGCAGCAGAGTCCCTGGCCCAGCACAGCGCCCTGGGCTGCAGGACCCTGCTCTGCAGGACAGCCCTGGGCACCCCTGGCTGCTCTGCACAAGAGATGATCAGAGAATGTACTCACAGGGTCTGTGGGCATTGGGATGTTCCGGCTGTAGGAGATCACTCCAGGAGCTGCAGCTGCATTGTCCTGCAGCCAGAGGTTCCTGTGCCAAGGGCTGCCAGGGATTCTGCCCCAGGCACTTCTCAGCACCTTCCCAGCCCTGACTGATGGAAGCTCTCTGTGCCTCTGTGCTGAGCCCGGGCTGGCTGCAGGCAGTGCCCCAGCCCTGCTGGGCTGGGAGAAGAGCTGCTCATCCAGAGAAATGTGCTTTTGAAGCTCTCCTTGGTTGCCAGGATCACCCTCTGTGCCAGGAGCCCGGCCCAGCTCAGCAGCAAAGACACAGCACAAGGACTTTAATGACCCTCTGGGGCTTTGTGCTCAGGCCCTGAACATCAGGCCCTGAGAGGGAGCTGCAGAAACCTCTCCAGAACTCCAAGTCAGAATCCAACTCCAAAGTTTCTTTGACTTTTAATGGGTCCCACTGAGGGACACGACTGAGAAAGTGTCCCCAGGCCCCAGGCAGAGCAGAGAACTGGAGGCACTGATGACAGGTGGGGACAAAGAGAAGCCAAGTCCTGGTGCCCTGGGGCACAGCAGGCTCTGTGCCACCAAGGGCTGTTAGGAGACACCTTGTCCTGAGGCACTGGGGCCTCCTGGCACAGCCCCAGCCAGGCTGGGCACTGTCAGCCCCTTGTCCTGCCCTCAGCATCCCCCCCTAGCCCACATCCCAGTGGCCTCAAGGATCTGCTGGAAGGAGTCCCTGGGGAGCCTTGCTCAGGAATGGCCCTGGGGGCTCCTTCATGCTCCCAGGGACTGCAGGTTTTTCAAAGCACTTTGGCTTTGGCTTTTGCCTTGGAGTCTCTGAGAGCTTTGAGCAATCATGGCCTCCAATTGTCTGCTGTAATTAGTCCCTGGAGAGGCTTTGTCAGGAACAACACTCAGTGGGGCTCATTAATACTTTGAGATACTCAAGGAGTTTAAGGTACTTTGGATTTTCCTTTCCACACTGAGTCTCTGAGAGGTGTTTGTGCCATCCTGGCCTCCTGTTCTCTGCTCCAAGGAGTCCATGAGGAGCCTGCGTTGGGGATGGACCTCAGTGGCACACATTAATGCTTTGAGACACTTTGGGTTTTTTCTCTGACTTTGACTCCTGGAAAGATTTGTGCAATCTCCTCTCAGGCCCTGAGGTTCCAGGGCTCAGCTCCAAATGCTCCACAGGGCTCATTAGGATAAGCACGTCTTACCAAATCATGGCTCTGCCTTTATTTCCCTCTGCTCTAATGTAGTTCCTTTGGAATGTTTCCTTTTACAGTTATGGAGAAATATTTCAAAGTGCTTCTAAGAAATATGTATTCCTATTTAAAGAGTGTCTTTATTACTGTTCTCTTTTGAGAAGAGCTGATTGCTGCATTCTGTGATTGATATTGATGTAGGGCCGCTCCTAAGGAGGTCTGGCCAGGTCAGAGAAGTTTTACCTTGAGGTCTGACCCAGTGTGGACAACCTTGCCCCACATTCCCCAACCCCATGTGAGAAACAATTTTCACTTTCAAAAATTTAACTGGTTTATTAAGACCTTGTCAAAATTCAACAGAAGAGTGAATAAAGAATAAATGCAGTTTCCGGAGCAAAGGATTCAGTCACCATGTGCTCATCTACAAAATGGATGTTCTGTCTTTTATATCTCCAGCCCCTCCCAAAGTCTTGTCAATCCACTCCTCCTTCGCTGTCCAGTGGTGGAGATCACTTTCTTACAGCTTGATTGGAGCTCAGGCTCTGCCATAGCAACAAGCCGACCCTCCCAAATGCCCTGACTACTGAGGACATCCCATGATAACAATGCAAGGGGGAAGGGAAAGATAACTATACACCTACACAACTTCTCTTAACATATACTTAATATTCACCCCTTAATTGTGAGAGTCAACCATAGGATTACCCATCTATAACAAACCCCCCTTTTCTTTTTCTATATGTCATTTTGCTTGAACAATTAATTTCAAATTTTTTCTCTCTCTTGAATGAGTCATACTAGCATCTGTTGATGTGGGCAAGGACTGTGGGAACAGGAGAAAAATCTTAGGTTTTCCTTAGACACACTTATTTGGAATGGACAGAAGGGCCTAACAGAGGTCCAGGATGGCTTTGACTCCCATCTATCATGCCTATGTGGTTGTTACCCACAGTCATTGTACCTTAGGGGTCCAGAGGCCAGCTCGGTCTCGCCCTCCAGTCCCTGTTGTATTCAAAGACAGTTGGGGAATGACAGTGGTCCGATATGGCCTTTTGTCCCTACCTTACCATGCCTACGGGGTTGCTACCCACAGCAGGGCTATGCCATCTTCTTGGTAGCAAACAAAGGGGTCTTGCCCTCCTTCCTTTGTCTTATTTTCTTAAAGAAGCTGCCCCATTACCTCTTACAGTCCCTTGTGTACTTCCCCTCAACAGGTGCTGGTAATTCTCACCCATTAAAGCAGGAAGACAGTTCTCAAACTGGTTGGTGGAAGCTTGACTTTGGGCGTCTTGGTGTTTTTCTGGTTGTCTTTCAGTCTCTGCCTGAGAGTCAATCTCATTTCACCTGGTCTGGATGTTATATGTAGTGCATTCTTTGTGTTTTTCCTGCTGGGCCTTTAACTCTGTTGGCATGAGTCCATCTATTGGCATGAGTCCATCCCCACTCTGCAGTTCACACGGCCGATTCGGTGGTGTGCAGTTCCTGAACGGGACCTTCCCATTGAGGAGTTAAATGCTGATCTCTCCATGACTTGATCATTACTTGATCAAATCCTCAGAATTAATGTTATTGAGTCTGAAATCCAGGGTGGCTGTTTGAGGAATTGCCCCTTTATGTCTTAGCCCTTCTAGGGTTTCTGCTATAGACATAACATATTTCTTGGCATTGGCTTCCCCTTCCTCATAGGTGGCAACCCTCTGGGGTGAGGTCAAAAAGGGTAACCCAAACGTCATCATAGGGTGACACCCCCAGATCTGACTGGGGTTGGGTTCTAAGTCTTAATAAGGACAAAGGGAGACATTTTATCCATGACATTCGGGTTTCCATCATCAGCTTATCTAGACCTCTTTTAAGAGTTTGATTCATCCTCTCAATGTGACCAGAACTCTGTGGATGCCATGGAGTGTGTAATTCCCATTTACTCCCAGGGTTTGAACAACTTTTTGCAATATTTTAGAGGTGAAATGAGCTCCTTGGTGTCACGATCCGCTTGTGCGGGGTGTCGTGATGGTTCTTTTCACCAATCCCAAAATTGCAAAAAGGCAAACAACAAGGGACTATCAGTTAATCACAACAAATGCACCTTTATTAGGGGCCAAAACAGTAAATGCGATAGTGGGGATCAGAAAGGAGATAAAAGGATAGAGAGAGAGAGAGAGAGAAAAGAGGGGGATGGGAATAGCTACCAACACAGGCGAAATCCTCACTGGTCCGGACAATGGGGATCCGTCTGGTCGTGTCGGGGAAGTCTTCAAAATTCTGGTCAACTCAGGGGTCCAGTTATAGTCCACGGAGGAAAAAAGGGGGGAACATGCAGGACAATGAGAGTCTATTGTAATTGCTGCAGGGGAACAAGTGAGTCCACTGAAACCAGCGAAGCAGGACAAACACAATGAAGAATAAGTCCATTGGAATTACTGAAGAAGAACAGGTCATGTCATTAGTGGTTTCTCCCCTCCCTGTGGTAGGGGTCTCAGTCTCAGTCCTTGGGAGGAGTGTTTTCGATCTCCGTCCGTTTGTCACAGTGGTAATGGGGTAGATGAGAGGTCTTCAGTGACAGACCACTAGGGTCACCCCAAAAGTTCATTCAGCTTCAAAAGGAGAGTGGGCAAATATGCAGTAGGCCGTTCCTTGCGGGGTTCATGCCATGTCCTCGCCAATTCCTTGCCAAGTCCTTGCCGATTCCTTGCCAAGTTCTTGCCAGGCCTTGTTCGGAACAGCTAACGTAATGGTGCAGCAACTGCACCTGCACTGCCGCTCTCTCCAAGCCGGAACTGTAGGGGGGGAAGGGGTTTCTCCTCGTGGCAATCGGTAGGCAAAAGTGGGTGTCACCAGAGGACACAAGGAAAAATGACGCACCACAGCTTTGGTCACCATGAAGAGACTAATTTATTTTTTCTGACTCCAACCATTTATAGTTCTCAAAAGGTGCCAGTGGATTGGAAGGTGAACGTGCCACCTCTCCAACAACACTGGACAAACTACCAGTCTATCAAATTTCTCCGCCTCTAAGAAAGAATGCAAAACAATAGGTTGCTTACAGAAAGTGGCGTGAGAAAGTTCTCTACAAGAATGTAAATTCAGAAGGCTTTAGAAAATCCTAAGAAATCAGGGCGACAAGTGGGGGCTTCAGACGGCCTTACACTTGGTCTGAATCAATGCTGTTCACCATCCCATATTGGGGAATGATTGATTCTAGAAGTGTTTTACTCACAACATTGGCATTGGCTTTAACCGTGGGTACCGCCTCTACCCAATGAGTCAGGTTACCTACTATCACAAGTAAAAACTTCCACCGTTCTACCTGGGGAAGCTCGGTAAAGTCTACTTGGATGTTTTGAAAGGGCTGTAAGGCTAGTTCTCGCCCTCCCCTGGTGTTTTCCTCATGACCTTCTCATTTATTGGTTGGCATATCACACACCTTTCAATTACCTGTTTAGCTATCCCAAAAATTCCTATGCAGGCCCAGTCCCTTAGAAATTGATCACTTAGTGCTTGTGTACCCCAGTGTGTTGTTCCATGTATGCCTTCGAGCATTTTCCTGGCAAGGGGTTTATTCAACATTTGCCTCCCATCTGCTAATCTCCACTTCCCTTTGTTTTCTTTCTTGGCTCCTGTTTTAAGGAATTCTTTCTCTTCTTTCCTACCGAATACGGGGACTTCTTGCATTTCTCTAATGGGGGTTAATGCTAACATTAATTTTCCTGTCCCTGATTCGGCTGCATTTGTAGCATCTAAATCTGCTAAATGGTTCCCTCGTGCTTCTTGAGTCACTCCTTTTTTATGTCCTTTAACATATACTGCTGCCACTTCTTCTGGTAATTGTAAGGTCTCTAACACTTCTAAAACAAGTTTTTAGTTCCTTTCCCCTTGAATTTAATAGCCCACTCTCTTCCCAAATTTTTTTACAAAGGTATGCACTACTCCAAAAGCATATTTTGAGTCTGTATATATTGTTTCTCTTTTCTGTGTGAATATTTCCAGAGCTCACTTTAGGGCATACAACGCACATGCTTGGGCTGACCTGTTGGAAGGTAACTTTCCTTTTTCTAGGGCCACTAACTCTTCATCTGCTATAGCCTACCCCAATACCCTGTGCCCTGGATTACCCGTGAAAATCCATCGATGTACAATCGTTTTCCACCTTGGAGTGGTTGATCTGTTAGGTCCTCTCTTACTTTAGTTTGATAGTTTATAACTTCTAGGCAATTATATAATAATTCCTCACATGGTTTTCCATCTAAAACTGGGCAGGGTTGAGTTGGTTACTCACGACTAGCTCTAAACCATTATCTATTAAGATGGCTTCATACTTTAGAACTTGGGAATCTGTGAGCCATTTCTCAGCCTTCTAGCCGAGGATACTCTTTACTGAGTGAGTGGTATATATTTTCAATTTTCCCCCAAAGGTTAATTTTTTGCTTTCTTCTACAAGTGGGGCGCTCGCTGCCACCACCTGAATGCAGGTTGGCCGCCCTCAGCTGACAGGGTCTTGCAGTTTTGATAAATAGGCCACTGGTTTCCTGGATCCTCCCCGGTCCTGGGCTAACACTCCATGTGCTGCCCCTTTTTCTATATCCACAAACAGATAGAAGGGTTTGTCTAAGGCAGGAAGACTCAGTGCTGTTGCACTGACTGATTTTTGCTTTAAAGCTTCAAAATTTGCTTGTCATCTTCTTCCCACCTAATCTCTTCTTCTACTAACTTTTCATACAAGAACCTGATGGCCTGCGTGTATCCTTCAATCCATAGCCTGCAATATCCCAACAGGCCTAAAAACCTTCTGACTTCCCTCTTAGTTTTTGGTCATGGGAGTGAGGCTATCCCTGCAATTCTCTCAGGGTTCAGCCGCCAGCTCCCTTGACAAATCACATGTCCCAGGCACTTTACTTCCCTCCCTACAAATTGGAGATTTCCTTTTGATACTCAAAGTCCTTGGTCCACCCAAAAATTTACCAGTGCTGTGGTGGATTCTTGAACTTTGAGATACCCTGAGAGGAGCCCAGTGCTCCTTGCTCCCCTGTGCTGACACGTGAGTGTTTGTCTGGTTTCGGGATGGCCCTGGCTGTGTGAGGGGTGCTACGTGGACACGAGACAGCCGGTCCTGTCCTGCTGGGTCCCAGCAGTGCCTCACAGCAGTCCTGCACCCATGGCAGGATGCTGGCCAAGAGAGGTCCTGGAAACTGAGGCAGCTGATTTTAAGCTTGTGCAGGTGCCTACAGGCCAAGGCCAATGGTGTTCCCTCAGGATACAGCAGTCCTGAGGGGTCTCCCTCATTCAAAGAAATTGGCAGACCAATGCATTGTCAGCCAAAAGCCCTTTTATTGACCTGGCAGGAGGGCAGGGGTCAGCACCCCTCTAAAGTGTTTCTCTGCCACATATAAATTTCAGTGGGTTGATGTAGGAGTTGTATCAAAATCACCATCCATCTTTACACTGCTGAGGTGATTCCATAGGCAGGCGGTTGGAAATACATTGTGTCAGATTCCCATACTTGAAGCTGATGTCCAGGCCCTGGCCAGGAGCGGTCTCGATGCCCCAAAGCAGCACAAAGTCTTCCTCAGGGCTTCCCTGCACAGGGCTGATTCCACACTTGCCCTTAGTTCTTCTGGTAGACTATGTCTAAAGCTTTTTGTCAGGTCACTCTCATGTCAAGTTAGGCCTGCCAGGTTTTTCTTATGCTAACTGGTGCTAAGTACTTAGGCATGTCTGTGCTAATTACTTGTTTACTCATGTGAATTGCTTGTGCTTACTTATGTCAAACCAAGGCCTTGTTCCATCCCCAAAGGTGCCTGAGGCCACCCGCTCCTTGTGGCACCAGTTGCTTTCCTGTGGAATGTTCTACCTCCCCAAGGGTAAAGAGGGAGCTGCAGAAAGAGCTTGCCAGGCTGCTCTCCATCCTTTCCCAGCACTCCTGGTGAAGTGGAGAAGTCCGAGCTGAGCGCAAAGGTGCAAATGGAACAGCCGTGCACAGGAAGGCTCGGTAGGAAGGATGATCCAGGATCCATAGGCCTGGCAGCCTGAGCGTGCTCCAGGGGAAGGCCTTGGAGCAGATCCTCCTGAGTGCCATCCCACGGCATCTGCAGGGAACCAGGGCGTCTGCTGGAGGGTGGGAAAGTTCTGTGGAGGGACGGGGACAGCTGGGGCTCCTGGCGGGGTGTCGAGGGCTTCTGTGCGAGAGTTTGGGGGGCTGGTGTTGGTGGGGTGTTGGAGAAGGAGTTGTCTGGAAGGTGAGAGGTCTAGGCTGGAATTTGAGTCATTTTCAAGGCAGCATCTGTGCTTTGGCACAGCTTTGGTTAGGGAGGGCAGAAGGAATATCTGTGACTTTTCCTCTTCATGGTCCTGATTGTCCTGCAGGGAACAAAAGGGCAGAGCTGTACTTTACTGGCCACTCAGATCTCTGTACCAGGGGGAGGATTAGCCCTTTTGCCATCTACTCAATTCTTTGAGCTACTTTTCTACCACTGAGTGGAATTTGATTTCTTGAGAGCTTTTATTTCTTAAGAGAATGAGGATGTTATCATCCGTTCATAAAAAACCAAAGTATGGCCCTTTTTTTTTCCCTTTTTTTTTTTGTAGTGTTATGTTCTGTAATGTGACCCTCAGTGGATGAGGTTAAGGCAAATGAGTTGCTGCTTTGAGATTGGAAACAAAATTCCAACTCTTCACCTCCTCAGGCCATCCCAATTAGTTTGGGAAGTTTGCAACTTCTTGGAACTACTTGAGCAATGGGAAGTAAAACTCTCCTGAACTGAGGATTCTTACTTGCGAGACTCTTCTGTGCCTTGGCCTCTAAGGTGTTTTTGTGCTGAAGGCAATAATTTCAATGAGAAAATAATTTCAGCATGGAGTAAGAACTTCTGACAGAGACCAAGTGTTGCCAGCGTTGCTCCAGGTGCTCCTGCCAACAGCCCCTGCAGGCAGGAGCGCAGCCCCCAGTGCATGTGGGCTTTGGCTCCCTCTGGCACAGAAGCCCCCCACATGCACAGGTCTCTGGGGCAGGAGACGGGCACCGGTGCTGCCAGGGCTCGGGGGGTGGCAGGTCTGCTTGGGCAGGGACTCTGCCACACCTGCTGATGTCAGCGCTCCCCAGGCCCCAGGGGTCAGAGCAGCATTCCTGCCCTGGCCCACACGTTCCTTGTCTGTGTCACACCCGCGGGTTTAGGATGGCCACCAGCCGGGACGTGTCCCAAGGAGGCCATGCCAGTTTCTGTGAAGGCCCCGTGCCCTTCCCAGCACGGCTGCGTCGGCAGCCCTGGGGGCTCCTTCTGCTGCCCTGAGCCCGCAGAGCAGGGCAGCGTTTGCTGAGGGTTTGAGCTGTTCCTAAAGATCCTGTCGGGCTGTCTTAGACACTTGGGGTCAGGGATTCCTTCCAACCTGAGCTATTTTGGGTGGGCTGGGGGCGGCCCCAGGGCAGGGGGCAGTGTGTGCAGGGGCCCTTTGTGACACGGTGCAGCACGGTCACCGTGGCATGGAACGGGACAGCGTGTCCAAGGGCCCTTTGTGACACGGGGTGACATAGGAGCTGGCGGTGACAAGACCATGCCACAGTGCTCGGAGTACGCGACGGGACAGGACGGGACAGAGCGGTGCCGTGAGGAGCCCCCGCACAGCGCACTCGTTCGTGTCTGACCCAGAGCTTTTCCGAGGCGTTATTCCTGCAGCTGACCTCGAGGCCAGACCACAGGACTTGGTGACCCGTGGCCTTCCCGAGGCTTCTCTTCTGCAGGTGTCCTCGAGGGCAGACCGTGGGACTTGGTGCCCTGGAGGCATCTCCCATCCCTGCCACTGGTGCCCTCGAGGCCAGACCACAATCCTTGACAGGAGTCTCCTGTCCTTGTGGCAGGAGCCCTCGAGACCAGAGTGCAGGACTTGCTGTCCGGTAGCCTTCCTGAGGCTTCTCTCTTGAAGGTGCCTTCCAGGCACGACTGCAGGCCTTGCTGACTCGGAGCTTTTCCGAGGCATCTCTCCTGCAAGTAGCCACAAATCCAGTCACTGACATGGAGCAGAGACCCCCGAGTGTGCCCAAGCTGGCCTGGGTGGAGGAAGAGGAAGAAGGCGCTGGAGCTGGTCCTGCACAGGAGACCTGTGCTGCCCTGCTGGATATGCTCGTAGAGGAGGGGTTTTCCAATCCAAAGCAAGTAAGCAACCTGTGGCCAGGGTTTGATCCTCCCAGGAATTGCTTGGCCTCCCAAGCCATGCCTACTGGTCACTAGAAGCCTTTGAGGCCATGGCAGTGTGGTGGCAAGGGAAGCACTTCTCTGGGGAAGCTGGGGACATTCCTCCCTCTGGCAGCTTTCCAAGTCTCCCCTGCCTTCTCCAGGTGCCCGCCATGGTGAGGTACATCCACCAGTGGCTCATGGCCAGTCAGTTTGCTGAGCACAGGCTGGACAGGGCCCTGCTGGATCTCACCAAAGAACAGTCTGCTGATGTAGTAATGTGTCCTGGTTTGGGGCAAATTTGGGAGAAAACCTTCAGAAGGAGCCCCCAGAAAGCAAACCCCCACGGGCCCTCCCCCACCTGGTTCGGGAAGAATTTCCTCAGAGAGTAGTGGAAACAACCTGTTTATTGAGCAGGTAAAGCACTCCCCAGCAAAAAAAATGAACAACACCAGATGACAAAAAGTCTTTCACCACACTGAAGAGGTGACAAATTCAGAAAGTCTCTGCTGGGAGTGGTTGCCCAGTTATAATCTCTGGCGCTGGGGATGGCTGCTGCAGGTCACAAAATGCTGGCTCTTGGTGTTTCTTGGTGTTTCCCAGGTCCCAATCCTGAGCAGGTTCAAATGGTATTCAGGAAAGGGAAAGAAAAAAAAACAGTCCAGGGAAAAAATTGGATTGCCTAGCTAAACTAACTAATAAGCAAAAGCAAGGGCAAAAGCAAGAAGCAAAAGCAAGAGCAAAGTGAAAGCAAGCAAGCCAGCAAGCAAGCAAGAAAGCCAGCAAGCCCTAGCCTCTCTCCTAGACACAAACTGTGAAGGGAGGTGAGCTGGCTGATAACAAGACGAAACAAACCTTCACTTTTCTGAGCCAGTCCTGAAGGCACAAAACATAACATCAAGCATAAACAGAACACACGACTGGGGATGCAAGCACCATAATGTCACCCTAGGACATTCCACTCCTTATCTTCGAATCGTCAACATAACTACCAAACGTCATGTAAAAACTTCATCAAGTAAAAACTTCCATCTTTCACTTACTCAGACACATTTCCTTCCATCTCACTTGCTCAAACTTTTGACACACATTTCCTTCCATCTCACTTGCTCAAACCTTCAGCATTTACACATTTCCATCTGTGTCATGTCTGTCTGGTTTAATGTAAAGACAGTGGCAGTAACATCCAGCAAACAGTGATGTTTGCATATGAGACTCACCCCACAATCAGATCTTCCTGAGGTACACATCATGTACTTCCATATTTCTGCATTATTCACCATGTACAACCTGGTCCCTGAGCAAAGACAGTCCCACCAATGGGTTTGTCTGTACTCGAGGCAGAATTGATCCACACTGTCTTCCCTAACAAACCTCTGATATGTGCCACTGGGTCTTTATCTCCATCTGCTATATTCAGGGACTCAGACTGGGCAGGACCTCTCCATTGGTGGAACCTCGGGTGTTAACTAACCAGGTGGCCTTTGCTAAATGCTGCTCCCAGTTTTTGAAAGATCCCCCACCCAATGCTTTCAGGGTGGTTTTTAACAGTCCATTGTACCTCTCCACTTTGCCTGCAGCTGGTGCATGGTAGGGGATATGGTGCACCCACTCCATGCCATGTTCCCTAGCCCAGGTGTTAATAAGGCTGTTCTTGAAATGAGTCCCATTGTCAGACTCAGTCCTCTCAGGGGTACCATGCCTCCAAAGGACCTGCTTTCCAGGGCCCAGGATGGTGTTACGGGCCGTAGCACGAGACACACGGTAGGTCTCCAACCATCCCGTGGTGGCTTCTACCATTGTGAGCACGTAGCGCTTGCCTTGGCGTGTCTGGGGCAGTGTGATGTAGTCAATCTGCCAGGCCCCCCCATACCTGTACTTGGACCATGGCCCACCATACCACAGGGGCTTCACTCGCTTGGCCTGCTTGATGGCAGCACACGTCTCACAGTCATGGATAACCTGAGAAATACTGTCCATGGTTAAAGCCACCCCTTGGTCTCGTGCCCACTTGTGGGTGGCATCTCTGCTCTGATGATCTGAGGCATCATGGGCCCATTGAGCTAGGAACAACTCCCCCTTATGTTGCCAATCCAAGTCTATCTTTGACACCTCTATCATTGCAGCCTGATCTACCTGCTCGTTGTTTCGGTGTTCCTTATTAGCCCGACTCTTGGGGACATGGGCATCTACATGACAGACTTTCACAGACACATTTTCTACCCAAGAGGCAATGTCTTTCCACACATCAGTAGCCCAGATTGGTTTTCCTCTATGCTGCCAGTTGGCCTCTTTCCACCTTTCCAGCCAGCCCCACAGAGCATTGGCTACCATCCAAGAATCCATATAAAGGTCGAGCTTTGGTCACTTCTCTCCCTCTCAGCAATGTCCAGGGCCAGCTGAACGGCCTTGACTTCAGCAAGTTGACTTGATCCACATTCTCCTTCGGTAGCTTGTGGTACGTGTTGTGTGGGGCTCCATACGGCTGCTTTCCACTTCCAGTTCATCCCTAGGATGCCACAGGAACCGTCAGTGAAAACAGAGTATTGAGTTTCCTCTGCTGGTAGTTGGTTGCATGGTGCACCTTCTTTAGCCCTTGTCACTTGTTCCTGCTGCTCTCCGTCAATGAGACCAAAGTTGTCACCAGCAGCCAGTTTGTAATTATCTCCAAAATCCCAGGGCAATTCAGGTTTCCAATCCGGGTGTGCTGCATGATGAGAGTAATCCATTTGCTCCATGTGGCAGCAGTGTCGTGGAGGGTAGTGGGAACCTTTCCTTTAAACATCCACCCCAGTGCTGTCAGTCAGGGTGACAGGAGGAGTGGTGCTTCTGTGGCAATCACCTCGGAGGCAGCTTGAACTCCTTCATAGGCAGCCAAGATTTCCTTCTCTGTGGGAGTGCATTTGGCTTCAGACCCTCTGTAATTTCAGCTGCAGAATCCCAGTGGTCGGCCTTGAGTCTCCCCAGGCACCTTCTGCCAAAGGCTCTAGGACAGAGAATTGTTCCCAGCTGCAGAGTAGAGCACATTCTTCATCTCTGGTCCAATCCTGACTGGGCCAAGGGCTAATGCTTGAGCAATCTCCTGCTTGAGCTGGGCGAAAGCTTGTTGCTGCTCAGGGCCCCAGAGGAATTATCGTTCTTCTTGCCGGTGACCAGGTAAAGAGGGCTCACAATCTGGCTGTACTCGGGAATGTGCATTCTCCAAAAACCTATGGCACCTAGGAAAGCTCGTGTTTCCTTCTTGCTGGTTGGTGGAGACATCGCAGTGATCCTTTTGGTGACCTCAGTGGGAATCTGACACAATCCGTCTTGCAACTTTACCCCCAGGAACTGGATCTCTCGGGCAAGTCCCTTGACTTTCTCTCCTTGATGGCGAAGCCAGCTTCCAGCAGAATCTGGATGATCCTCTCTCCTTTCTCAAATACTTCCATTGCCGTGTTCCCCCACAAGGTGATGTTATTGATGTACTGCAGGTGTTCTGGAGCTTCACCCTTTTCCAGTGCAGCCTGGATCAGTCCATGGCAGATGATAGGACCGTGCTTCCACCCCTGGGGCAGTCGGTTCCAGGTGTACTGCACGCCCCTCCAGGTGAAAGCAAACTGAGACCTGCATTCTGCTGCCAGTGGAGTGGAGAAAAACGTGTTAGCAATGTCAACAGTGGCGTACCACTTTGCTGCCTTGGACTCCAGCTCGTACTGGAGTTCCAGCATGTCCGGTACAGCAGCGTTCAGCGGTAGATTCACTTCATTCAAGGCACAATAGTCCACAGTCAATCTCCATTGAGATTTGTGCACAGGTCAAATGGGACTGTTGAAGGGTGAGTGGGTTTTGCTGACCATCCCTTGGCTCTCCACCTAACGGATCATTCTGTGGATGGGGATCACGGCACCTCGATTCGTCCGATACTGCCAGCAGTGCACTGTCGAGGTGGCAATTGGTACTTGTTGCTCTTCCACCCTCAAGAGTCCTACTGCAGATGGATGCTTTGACAGTCCAGGCAAGGTGTTCAACTGCTTAATGTTCTCTGCCTCTACAGCAGCTATGCCAAAAGCCCACCTGAGTCCCTTTGGTTCTTTGTAGTAGTCGTTCTGGAGGAAGTCTATGCCCAGAATTCACGGGGTCTCTGGGCTGGTCACAATAGGATGTTTCTGCCACTCCTTCCCAGTCAGGCTCACCTCGGCTCCCAACAGGGCCAATTGCTGTGATCCCCCCGTCACCCCAGCAATGGAAACAGGTTCTGCCCTCACATGTCCCGATGGTATCAGGGTACACTGCGCACCAGTGTCAACTAAGGCGTCGCATTTTTGTGGCTCTGATATGCCAGGCCATTGGATCCACACTGTCCAGAAGATCCGGTTTTCCTGTGCCTGTTCCTGGCTAGAGGCAGGGCCCCTCTAACCCTGGTTATTATTTCTTTCCTGGGCATACACGGTAGAGGTACCTTCAAGGGGATCTGACAGATCATACCCAGCTGCTCGGTCATGGGAGGTTGAGACTATCTTCACTTTAGTGGAACTCCCTCGGTTAGTGTCCTAGGGTGACATTATGGTGCTTTTATCCCCAGTCGTGTGTTCTGTTTATGTTTGATATTATGTTCTGTGCCTTCAGGACTGACTCTGAAAGTGAAGGTTTGTTTTGTCTTGTTATCAGCCGGCTCAACTCCCCGCCATGGTCTGTGTCTAGGGGAGGCTGGCTTGGTGGCTTGCTGGCTTGCTGGCTTGCTTGCTTTGCTTTGCTCTCACTCCTGTTTTTTGCTTTTGCTTATTAGTTAGTTTAGCTGGGCAATCCAATTTTTACCCTGGACTGTTTTTTTTTTCCTTTCCCTTTCCTGAATACCATCCCAACCTGCTCTGGACTGGAACCTGGGAAACACCAAGAAACACCAAGAGCCAGCATTTTGTGACCTGCAGCAGCCATCCCCAGCACTGGAGACCGAGAACTGGGCGACCACTCCCAGAGAGAATTTCTGAATTTGTCATCTCTTCAGAACGGTGAAAGAGTTTTGTCATCTGGTGTTGTTTTTTGCATTGGGGAGTGTTTTGCTTGTTAAGTAAACAGGTTTTTTTTTCCACTTCTCTCCCAGGAAATTCTTCCTGAACCAGGTGGGGGAGGGGCTGTGGCAGATTTACTTTCTGGGGGCTCCTTCCAGAGGTCTTCTCCCAAATATGCTCTAAACTAGGGCAAATATTTTGGCACCCAACCCGTGGCTCGAGAGAGTGGAAAAAACCCTGTTCTAATCATATTTTGGTTGCAATTACTCTGGGCTGGTATAGAGAGTTACTGGCTATGCTTTTTGAATTCATAATGTCTCTTGAGGTGCAGGCCTGCATGTGTTTCTGGTCCCTAGGGTTTTTTGAGGTCTTAATACCTCTATGGTCCCTAGGTTTATTTTCTTATCCCGAAATAGCTCCGGTATTGTCCCTAATACGTAGTTTTTGCAGTAGAAGGGCACTGACCAGAATATCCATTGGGCTGGGCTTAGTTGTAATGGCTTGCAGGAGGTTTATAAAGGTGCTGGAGTCTGTTCCAGGAATGTTTGGTTCATGGTTATGGTTGTGCACCCAGTTTGTTAGAGGAGAAGCAGGAGATGAGGCTTTTCAGCCTTTGCTTTCCTTCTTCTCCTCTGAATCTGTTACATCCCTATTAGAGAATGTTCAGTTTCCCCTGAATGTTAAAGAGACCATCTTTCTGGTATTTAATTTGGTAAGCTTTCTCTATACAGTCTGCAGCTTCTCTAGAATGAGGGCTGAGATTTCTAGAAGGGGTGATGAGACCCCTGACCCAGGAGTAGACACAGGCGTGAGAAATCCTGAGTGGTGTGGGGAATGGACCAAATCTTAAAGGAGTTTTCTGACCCTATAGTCTGGGACTTTCCATGTGAAGAAATTCAAAACCCAGCTGAGGTGGCAAAGTACCTGAAAGAGAAGTGCCATGATACCTCTAAGGAGAAGAAGATCATTGCAGTGAGCTGGGCCCTGGCATATGCTTATTGCACCCTGCTAGGTCCTGTAGGGCAGCAGACAGAGGAAGGGGGGCAGGGAGATAAATCAGCAGCGATCCCAGTCACTCAGGCTGCAGCCAACAGCCCAGGCTCGAGGCCAGCAGCTAAACCAGACTGTAAGCCTCAATCAGTGGCTGTTGCTACCAGCACGAGAAGTGGAAAGTGCACAGACAAGACTGATCGACCAGTGGATGACGATGATGATTATGATGCAGGAGAAGGACCCTCAACGCCTCCTGACACAAAATCAGGAGTCAAAGAAACTGGTACAAGATCAGAAGCCAATATTGAGTCCTTTTCCCTAAAGAACCTCCGTGGCCTAAGAAAGAATTACACTCGACAACCTGATGAGTCTATAATTAGTTGGTTGGTCCATCTTTGGGATGCTGCAGGTGAAGCTACAATTCTGGACGGCACTGAAGCGAGGCATCTGGGATCCCTGTCACTTGATCCTGTCATCGACCAAGGAATGATGAAGGGAGCTAACCCTCACAGCCTCTGGGCATGGCTCCTGGAAAGTGTAGCACAAAGATACCTGTGTGCAGATGATCTTCATATGCAGCAGACCCAGTGGAAGACTATAGAACAAGGGATGCAACGCCTGAGAGAAATGGCAGTGGCAGAGATTATCTTCTCAGATGACATAACAACTAGGAATCCAGACATGGTACCATGTACATCTGTGATGTGGTGAAAACTTGTACGGCTGGGGCCACATGAATACGCTTCTGCTTTAGCAATAATGAAGCGGGATGAGAAGGATGAGACCATGCTCAATATGGCGAAGAAGCTCCAGGCATATGCAGATGCTGTGCATGGCCGAACAGATGCCAGAATTGCAGCAGTGGAAACACGTCTGCAGAAATTAGAAGACAAGATAGAGGAGAATCACTAGAAACTCAGGGAGGAGATTAAAGAGGACCTTCTCCAAATGTCGGCAGTACAAATTAGAGGCCCTGGTATCCAACACAGGCATTCCCCAGATGGGGAGAGAAGGTACACCCCACGAGCTGAGCTGTGGTTCTTCCTGAGTGATTGCAGAGAAAACATGAGGAGATGGGACAGAAAATCTACTGCTGCTCTGGCACAACGGGTGCGTGAATTGAAGGAAGGCAAGACTCAGAGAGGAAGTTCCACCAAAAGGAAAGCAGCTCCAGTTGCCCATAGCCAAGCTTCCAGGTATGATGATGATGATGATGATGATGATGATGATGACATGTCTGATCCCCCTGAAGGAAGCTCTAAGACATATGCCCAATGAAAGAAGGATAAACAGGCTTAGAGGGGCCCTGCCTCTAGCCAGGTAGAGGCGAGGGAAAACTGTTTTTTCTGGACTGTGTGGATTCATTGGCCTGGCACATCAGAACCACAAAAATAGAAGGCTTTGGTCGATACTGGTGCACAATGCACATTAGTCCCATTGAGACACGTGGGGGCAGAACCTGTCTCCATCGCTGGCGTGACAGGGGGATCACAGGACTTTACCTTAGTGGAAGCTGAGGTGAGCCTGACTGGAAATGAGTGGAAAAAACACCCTATTGGGACTGGCCCAGAGGCCCCATGCATTTTGGGCATAGATTACCTCCAAAGGTGGTATTTTAAAGACCCAAAAGGACTGAGGTGGGCATTTGGGATAGCAGCTGCAGTGACAGAGGGCGTCCAGCAATTGAACACCTTGCCTGGAAGGTGTCCAAGAATCCAACTACAGTAGGACTTCTGAAGGGAGAAGAGCAAAGGTACCAATTGCCACTTCAACAGTGCATCGCCGACAGTACAGAACAACTCGAGATGCTGTGGTTCCCATCCATAAGATGATTCAAGAGCTGGACAACCAAGGGGTGGTCAGCAAAACCCACTCACCCTTCAACAGCCCCATTTGGCCTGTGCGTTAATCTGAAGGAGAATGGAGATTGACAGTGGACTGCCATGCATTGAATGAAGTGACTCCACCACTGAGCGCTGCTGTGCTGGACATGCTGGAACTCCAGTACGAGCTGGAGTCCAAGGCAGCAAAGTGGTACGCCACTGTTGACATTGCTAACACATTTTTCTCCATTCCTCTGGCAGCAGAATGCAGGCCTCAGTTTGCTTTCACCTAGAGGGGCGTGCAGTACACCTGGAACCGACTGCCCCAAGGGTGGAAGCACAGTCCTATCATCTGCCATGGACTGATCCAGACTGCACTGGAAAAGGGTGAAGCTCCAGAACACCTGCAGTACATCAATGACATCACTGTGTGGGGGAACACAGCAGCAGAAGTGTTTGAGAAAGGAGAGAAAATCATCCAAATACTGATGGAAGCTGGCTTCGCCATCAAGAAGAGTAAGGTTAATGGACCTGCTCAAGAAATCCAGTTCTTGGGAGTGAAGTGGGAAGATGGACAGTGTCAGATTCCTACGGATGTCATCAACAAGATCACAGCTATGTCCCTACCAACCAATAAGAAGGAAACACAAGTTTTCTTAGGCACCATAGGCTTTTGGAGAATGCACATTCCTGAGTACAGTCAGATCGTGAGCCCTCTTTACATGGTCACCCGCAAGATGAACGAGTTCCATTGGGGCCCTGAGCAGCAACAAGCTTTTTCTGAGATTAAGCAGAAAATTGCTCATGCAGTAGCCCTTGGCCAAGTCAGGATGGGACCAGAGGTGAAGAACATGCTCTACTCTGCAGCTGGGAATGATGGTCTGTCCTGGAGCCTTTGGCAGTAGGTGCCTGATGAGACTCGAGGCCGACCATTAGGATTTTGGAGTCGGAGCTACAGAGGGTCTGAAGCCAACTACACCCCAACAGAGAATGAAATCTTGGCTGCCTATGAAGGAGTCCAAGCCGCCTCAGAGGTGATTGGTACAGAAGCACAACTCCTCCTGCACCCCGACTACCGGTGCTGGGGTGGATGTTCAGAGGAAAGGTTCCCTCCACCCACCATGCCACCCGTGCTACATGGAGCAAGTGGATTGCTCTCATCACGCAGCATGCCCATATTGGTAAGCTGAATCACCCTGGGATTTTGGAAGCAATTACAAATTGGCCCCAAGGTGAAAGTTTTGGTGTCACAGATGAAGAACAAGAACCAGTGACATGGGCTGAAGAAGCTCCACCATACAACCAACTGCCAGCAGAGGAAACACGCTACGCTCTTTTCACTGACGGTTCCTGTCACATCGTAGGGATGAATTGGAAGTGGAAAGCATCTCTATGGAGCCCCACATGATGGGTCGCAGAGGCCACTGAAAGAGAGGGTGGATCAAGTCAACTTGCTGAACTCAAAGCCGTTCAACTGGCCCTAGACATTGCAGAAAGGGGAAGTGGCCAAAGCTCGACCTTTATACGGACTCATGGATGGTAGCCAATGCTCTGTGGGGCTGGCTGGAGAGATGGAAAGCGGCTAACTGGCAGCATAGAGGAAAACCAATTTGGGCTGCTGAAGAATGGAAAGACATTGCTACCTGGGTAGAGAAACTACCTGTGAAGGTTCGCCACATAGATGCCCATGTCCCCAAAAGTAGAGCTAATGAAGAGCAGCAAAACAATCAGCAGGTAGATCAGGCTGCAAAGATAGGGGTGTCAAAGATAGACCTGGATTGGGAACACAAGGGAGAGTTGCTCCTAGCACAATGGGCCCATGATGCCTCAGGCCATCAGGGTAGAGATGCCACTTTTAATTTGGCACGAGACCGAGGGGTGGCTCTAACCATGGACAGTATTTCTCAGGTTATCCATGACTGTGAGACGTGTGCTGAGATCAAGCAGGCCAAGCGAGTGAAGGCCCTGTGGCATGGTGGGCAGTGGTCCAAGTACAGGTATGGGGGGGCCTGGCAGATTGACTACATCACACTGCCCCAGACACACCAAGGCAAGCGCTACGTGCTCACAATGGCAGAAGCCACCACGGGATGGTTGGAGACCTCCCCTGTGTCTCATGCTACAGCCCGTAACATCATCCTGGGCCTTGAAAAGCAGGTCCTTTGGAGGCATGGTACCCCTGAGAGGATTGAGTCTGATAACGGGACTCATTTCAAGAGCAGTCTTATTAACACATGGGCTAGGGAACATGGCATTGAGTGGGTGCACCATATCCCCTACCATGCACCAGCTGCAGGCAAAGTGGAGAGGTACAATGGACTGTTAAAAACCACCTTGAAAGCATTGGGTGGGGGATCTTTCAAGAACTGGGAGCAGCATTTAGCAAAGGCCACCTGGTTAGTTAACACCCGAGGTTCCACCAATGGAGCAGGTCCTGCCCAGTCTGAGTCCCTGAATATAGCAGATGGAGATAAAGTCCCAGTGGCACATATCAGAGGTTTGTAAGGGAAGACAGTGTGGATCAATTCTGCCTCGAGTACAGACAAACCCATTGGTGGGATTGTCTTTGCTCAGGGACCAGGTTGTACACGGTGAATAATGCAGAAATATGGAAGAACTCAATGTGTACCTCAGGGAGATCTGATTGTGAGGTGAGTCTCATACGCAAATATCATTGTTTGCTGGATGTTACTGCCACTGTCTTTACATTAGACCACACAGACATGAGACAGAAGGAAATGTGTAAGTGTTGAAGGTCTGAGTAAGTGACATGGAAAGATGCGTAAGTGAAAGATGGAAGTTTTAACTTGATGAAGTTTTTACATCATGTTTGGTAGTTATGTTGACGATTTGGAGATAAGGTGTGGTATGTCCTAGGGTGACGTTATGGTGCTTGCATCCCCAATCGTGTGTTCTGTTTATGCCTGATGTTATGTTTTGTGCCTTCAGGACTGACTCTGAAAGTGAAGGTTTGTTTTGTCTTGTTATCAGCCAGCTCACCTCCCCCCATGGTCTGTGTCTAGGAGAGGCTAGGTTTCCTTGCTTGCTTGCTGGCTTGCTTGCTTTCGCGTTGCCCTTGCTTTTGCTTTTGCTTATAAGTTAGTCGGGTTTTTTTTTTTTTTTTTTGTATTGGGGAGTGTTTTGCTTGTTGAAAAAACTGGGTTTTTTTCCACTTATCTCCAAGGAAATTCTTCCCAAACCAGGAAGGGGACGGGCTGTGGGGGGGTTTGTTTCTGGGGGCTCCTCTTGGAGTGTTTCTCCCAAATTTGCCCTAAACTAGGACACCTTGGAATGTCAAGGGCTGCTTCTCACCTGCCCTGAAGCACTGGGGCTTGTGGCTTTCCTTCCGGTGGGAGAGAACTGTCCTTCTCCTCCAGGAACCCAGGGCCAAAAACGGGATTCCTTCTCCAAATTTCTTTATATGCAAAGATTGTTCCCAGATGAAATCTGCCAGGAAAGACAGGTCTGGCTGCCTTGGCCACCCAGGGGCCACCTCTCATCTGCCTTTGAGACACTGGGACCATGTACTTTTCTTTCTTATGGGAAAAAAACATCCATCTCGACCAGGCACCCATGGCCAAAATGGGGCATCTGCCTCCAGAATTCCCTATATCCAAGGATAGCTCCCAGACAAAAGCTGCCAGGGGAGACAAGTCCGGCTGGCCTTGGTTTCCTGAGGGCTGGCACTCATGTGCCTCTGAAACACTGGGGCTCTGTGCTTTCCTTGCTAATGAAAAGAACTCCTCTTCCTGTCCAGGCGCCACGGCCAAAATTGAGATTCCACTTCCAAAATGCCCTGTGTCCAAGGATAGCCCCTAGAGGAAAGGTGCCAGGAGAGACAGGTCTGGCTGGCTTGGCCTAAGGGTGGCCACCTTTCATCTTCTTCCAGAACACTTGCATTTTGTGCTTTTCTTTCCTATAGGAAAAAACCATCCATCCTGACCAGGCACCCATGGCCAAAACTGGGATTCCACCTCCAAAACTCCGTACATCCAAGGATCACTCCCCAGTGAAAGCAGCCAGGACTTAAAGGTCTGGATGCCCTTGGCCTCTAGGGAGCTGCTTCTCACCTGCCTTGAAACACTGGGGCTCAATGCTTTCCTTCCTGTGGAAAAAAGCCGTCCTTCTTCTCAAGGTGTCCATGGTCAAAATTGAGATTCCTCCTCCCAAATTCCATATATCCAACGATCCTTTCATGACAAAAGCTGCCAGGACAAGCAGGTCTGGCCGGCTTGGCCTCCCAGGAGCCACCTCTCTCCTCTTCTGCCTTTGAAACACTTGGGCTCTGTGCTTTCCTTCCTATGGAAAAGAACCGTCCTTCTTATCTATGCAGAAATGGCCAAAATTGGGGTTCCACCTCCAAAATTCCCTATACCCAAGGGTTGCTTTCAGAAAAAAGCTACCAGTACAGAGAGGTCTGGCTGCCTTAGGCCTCTGTTGGCCATCTACCCTTGAAACAACGGTGTTCCATGCTTTCCTTCCTATGGAAAAGAACTGTCCTCCACCCGCAGGTGTCCATGTCTGAAACTGGGATTCCACCTCTAAAATTCCCTATATCCAAGGGTTGCTCCCAGGCAAAATCTGCCAGTACCATCCATTCTGGCTGGCCTTGGCCTCTGGTGGCTGCCCCTGCCACACTGGGGCTCGGTTCTTTCCTTCCCATGGAGATCATTGTGACACTGTGGGGACCTCATGGAAGCAAGGGGATCATTGTGGCACCACTGGAGCCCATGGAACCAAGGGGCCATGGTGACACAGCGGGGCTTCATGGACCCAGAGACCATTATGACTCAGTGGGGCCTGATGGAACCATGGAGGCCATTCTGACCCTTCAGGGACTCGTGTCACCAAGGGGGCATTGTGACACCTCAGGGTCTCATGTAAGCAAGGGACCATTGAGACACTGTGGGGCCCCATGGAACCGAGGGAACATGGAACAGGTCGGGCTGGCTTGGCCTCCCAGGGGCCACCTGACAGGTCTGGCTGATGTTGGAATGTTAAGGGCTGCCTCTCATCAGCTCCTGGAGCACTGGGGCTCTGTGCTTTCCTTGCCATGGAAAAGGACTGTCCCTCTTTTCACATGCCCATTGCTAAAATTGGTAAGCTCCCTAAAAAATGTCCTCTATGCAAAGGTATCTCTCAGAAAAAAAACTGCCAGCTCTGGCTGGCCTTGGCCTCCAGTGGTCACCTCTCATCTGCCCCTGAAACAGAGGGCTCTCTTCCTTCCTTCCTATGGATAAAAAACAGCCTTCTTGCCAAAGTCCATGGTGTTGCAGTGTGTCTCCTCCCTCCCAAAGGTAAAGTCCTCTCTCCTGTCCCCCCGTCCCCAGTCCCAGGAGCCCTGGCCGTGAGACAAGGTGTTGAATGATTGGTAGATTCAAAAGATACTCCCTGCCCCCTGTGGCCGTTGGTCAACTCAGGCATCTCTTCTCCCCCTGGGACCCCTCCCCCTCACCTGGTTGGTGGCTACCTGTCCCTGCCCCTCCCCCTACCCCGGGTTAAAAGGACACTCCAGCCACGTGGCAAGCCCCTTCTGTTGGAGCTGTGACGGGATTCAGAACTTTGTAGCTGGAATAAACACTCTGGATCGAACCCTCTGGCAGAAGTGACTCCTTCCTTCACCATCGCCTAAAGTCTCTCCACTGAGGAATGCCGTCTGCTGGGGCTTCTGGCAAGCTTGCAGCCGCCTGCAGCCTCTGGGTGAGCCGAACGGTGTCGCTGGGGTAAAACCACCCCAGCTGCCACCTTTTGGACTCAGCAGCAGGACAAGTCCGGGCAGGTCTCCATCGGAATATTGGGAACCCCAATATGGGTCATCCATTTTTAGCTAACTAAAACTGATGGTGTTAGTCACACAATGCCCAGGGCTCATCCTGTAAGCCAGCTCTGGCTGAGGTCTGCCACTCAGGCCTAGGCACATCAGAAGCTGAAGTGACCATGACTGGGAATGGCAAAAACACCCCACTGGGACTGGCCCAGAGGCCCCGGGACTCCCTGGCGTGGATCACCTCAGGAGACAGTATTCCAGGGAGCCCAAAGGACTTTTGGGAGAGCTGCTGTGGAGACAGAGGGAATTCCATAGCTGAATCCCTTGTCGGGGCTCGCAGAGGACTCTTCTGCTGTGGGGCTGCTGAGGGTGGAGGAACAGCAGGGACCGATGGCCACCCCAAAACAGGGCCCCACTGGCAACACAGCATCGACCGGGGCTGCGGGACCCCATCCCTGGGGTGAGTCAGGAACTGCAGAGCTGGGAGTGCTCAGCCAGACCCGCTGACCTTTCAGCAGCCCCACGTGGCCAGAGTGTGAGCCCAGTGGGGAGTGGCCACTGGCAGGGCCTGTGGGGGCCTGAACCAAGTCCCAGCCCCACGGAGAGCGGCTGTGCCGGACATGCTGGAACTCCAGGAGCAGCTGGAGTCCGAGGCAGCCAAGTGGTGCCACCATCAACGTTCCTTTCTTGCCCCTCAGAAAGGACACTGGGAAGCTGGGGAAGTGTCAATGAAAGGAGTAGGTATGGTGGAAGCTGTGGAACAGCACTAACACAAGAAACCCAAACTCTTCTGAGAAAGGAGGGCAGAAATCCCTGGTGTCCAGCATCCTGCCAGAGAAACCCATTCCCAGAATTACCAACATAAAACCATCCTCAATTCTCTGGACTGTGCTGTACCTGACCCACTAAAACCTTCCCACCAGGGTGAAGCTCTGAAGTGGGACTGATGGAGGAAACCTGAACCCTGAGCCATGCCAGGGTCAGTGCCAGGAGCATCCCCTGGCGCTGTTTAACACCGGCTCTGCAGGAACTGGGGATGCAAACAGGACGAACCTGAGCATCTCCCACCAGCAGATACCTCAGAGCTTACACAGCAACACGGCCGTGACTCTCCCAGACTGGATTTAGGAATGGCACACCTGCTGCAGCCATTGGATCCAGGCCTGCCCAGATCCCTTTGGGACTCCTGCTTTTGGTGTCTCTGCCTCCTCTCCCTGCCCCAGGGAGGCTCCTCTCTCCCCTCTCCTTGCCCTGACAAGACAGTCACACAAATAAAGACATGGGATTGCTGGGGGCTGAGGGGCTGTAGAAGGAGCCTTCTCCAGGTCTGGCCTGTTTCCAAAACCCACACAGTCTCCTGCAACAAGGAACCTCCTTGTTCACCCTCTCCAAGGGTGTCAAGCTCAGGAAGGGATTCCTGACACCCTGTTCAGCTGGGAGAGCTCCCGTGTCTCCATACCAGGGGATAAAACCAAACACAGGAACCCTGGGGGGACTGAGACTGTGGCATGGGGACATCTGTATTTATTTCCCAGTGACAAACAAAAATGTGGAATGGTGCCAGAGCTTGTTTTGATCTACATCAGCCTTTGATACACGTCCCTCCTCCTGACAGCGACTCCTCTGCAGCTGCTCTGGGAGATCTCTGGGGCTCAGTCCAGTAAGAGGAGATTTCAGTGGGGCTGAGGTGCTTGAGGGGGCCCATTTCAATGCTCTGCTGAAGTCCAAGGACGTTTCCCCAGGGAGCAACGCTCCTTTCTGGCACTCACTGCCCCATGAGGGACATTATTCAGTTGCTGCCATTGGGTGAGTTCCAGCCACAGGGAGAGGGAGGAGGAGATGATCCCACCCATGGCTGCTTCTGGGTCCAGACACTGGGTGAGATAAAGCTGAGACAGAGCTTCAGCATCTCCCCCAAAATCACAGAATCACAGAAGGGCTTGGCTTGGAAGAGACCTTCAAGTTCATCTCGTTCCATGCCCCCTTCCACTATCCCAGGCTGCTCCAAGCCCTGTCCAACCTGGCCTTGGACACTGCCAGGGATCCAGGGGCAGCCACAGCTTCTCTGGGCAAGCTCTGATCTCTGCCCAGGTGAGCAGGGACAGGACCCAAGGGAATGGCTGGAGCTGGGCCAGGGCAGGGCTGGGCTGGAGATCAGCAAAAGCTTCTTCCCCCAGAGGGGGCTCAGGCACTGCCCAGGCTCCCCAGGGAATGGGCACAGCCCGGAGGCTGCCGGAGCTCCAGGAGCCTTTGGACCCCACTCCCAGGGCTGCACAGGCTGCGATTGTTGGGGTGTCTGTGCAGGGCAGGGGGCTGGACTTGATGATCCCAATGGGTCCCTCCCAGCTCAGCCCCTTCTGCAATTCTCACCCGTTGGATCAGCCTTTGTGTCCCTTCGAGGTGCTGGCAGAGCTGCTGGGGACAGGGCAGGAGTGGTGCAGCCCCAGCGTTCCCCTGTCTGTGACACCCCAGCGGTGACAGCCCCAGCGTTCCCCTGTCTGTGACACCCCAGAGTGACAGCCCCAGACTGCATTAGGAGGTGCTGGGGGTCAATATCAACTGAACATTGCTGATATCCATCTCTAAACAGGAAAAACTGGAAAAGAAAACAGGACAAATCAGTTCTCTCTGCAAAGTTTTCAAAACAGTACATTCACTTTAAATACACTACTGAAACCTGTCTAATTCATCACAGAAGAATTGAAAACTTCAATTATTCCCAAGGGCTTTTCTTGTCTTGGGCGTTTTGAACAAATGTTTATGAGCTTTTCTCACCGAATTCCTGAACTGAAGAGCTCAAGAAAGAAGAGCCCTGTGGAGAAGTAAAATTCATCAGCAGCCTCCAAGTGGCTGAGGATCCATCCCCATCAGAGCAGCAGTGACCAGCAATGGGCACAGCTTTGTGGCTGCCCCAGCTCTGGGATGGGCCCTGGGCCTGGAGCAGGAGCAGCTCTGGAGGGCCCCAAGGCCGGGCTCTTGTGCTGGCCTGGGCAGATGGGATGGCAGCAGGGGCTGCAGAGCTCTCAGCACCTCAGCCCGGGGGGAGCAGGGCAGCCAGGGAGCCTCCTTTGGCCTTGACCAAGCCCCTTCCCCCATGGCTGGGGCTGAGTCCTGGCTGAGCTGCAGCTGCTGCTGTGCCCTGGCCAGGGGCTGAGGCCGTGGGGCCAGTGGCCAGAGCAGCCTGGGCTGAGCAGAGCTGTGGGGCCAGAGCCGGCTGGGCTGTGCTGGGGAGAGGCCCTTGGTGCTGCACAGAGCTCAGGGCAGCTGGCAGAGCTTGCAGGGAGCTGGGCTGGGCTCAGAGAGCCTGGCACAGAAACCATCAGTGTCCATCCCAGCCTGGCTGAGCGTGCAGGGCAGGACTCAGCCCAGGCCTTGTGGGGCAGGGCCAGCGCCTGTGCAAGGCATGGAAAACAGGCAAGTGCCCGAGAGAGGAGGCTGCTCTGTGCCCTTGGGGGCATGGACACAGCAGGAACACTCCGGAGCCCAAAGAGCCTCCACGGCTGTGCTGGAGACCAAGGCTGGAGCAGGGAAATGCAGGGCTGCTGCGCCATGGGGAGGGCATTGAATTCCAGCACACACCTCAGCTCTCTGATGGTCCCGGCACCATGCTGGGCCCTGTTTCAGGCTGGAGCAGAGCAGATGTTGATGGCACAGGAGCCCTGCGGGGCTGGCAGGGACCTGCAGCTTGCAAGGTGCTCTGCTCTCCCTCAGCTCCTCTCTGAGAGATCCAATCCCAGCTCGGCACCTCAGGGCACAAGTGGCACTGCCTGGTCATGAGCACACAGCTGATGTCTGCCTGGAAAGGGGCACGGGTTTTAATATTTGTACATTTCATGATATGCAAGCACATTTTTACTATCTGGGTCACTTAAGTACTTTTAAGAAATGTCGAAGTTCTCCCACCAAAAACAGGAATGTTCCTGTTTGGATATCCCTTGGGGATGGGGGACATGTCAGATGCTGCTGGGACATCACAGAGAGCTGAGGGAAGAGCTGCGATGGTTATTAAACTGTTCAAATGTTCAACTTGTGTTTGTTGGCAAGAAACCTTTCTGTGCCTCTGAGTGTCACCATCCCTGAGCCCAAAGGACACAAACCTGATGAGTTGTGGTTCCCACTGCAGGGGCACTTGGACCTTGGCACTGCACAGGAGAGCTCTTCATCCACTTTCCCTCTTTTCCTCCCTCTGGGCATGGAGGGAGCTCCTGACTTCAGCCTGTGACTCGTGTGTGCAAAGAGCAAATCTGGGCAGAATCGGGGCAGGGAGGGTTTGGGGGGCCTTGGGATCTGTGCTGGGCACAGAAGGTGTTTTCCATTGCTCTGAGACTGTCTGCTGTGCAAAGTGGATTTAATATCCAGCAGAGGAATGACTTTTGCATTTGATGGACCTGTGCGTTCCCTTGGGTTTGTTGGCTGACAAGAAATGAACATCCTTCTGTGTCTGGAGCAGCTCCTTCTCCAAGGAAAGCAGGGGGGAGTTGGAGCCATGGAGCTGAAACCTGCAGGTGCAGCCTGGGCTGGAGGGAGCTCAGATTTGCACAAGGCTGCTCTGAGTGCCAGGGCTTGGATGGGGGAAATGGTGGGGTGGGGGTAGGGACAGAGTCTGACTGATTGTCAGCCATGAAGCATCTTGATTTTCATATCTATTCCAACTGCATGAGGAGGTACTTGGATTCACTGTCAATTGGAGATTGCACATATCAATGTATTAACAGGGAAAAAAAACCTAAACACGATCTGAATAATGGTTTCTCACTGTCTTTGTAAATATAATACATTCACTTCAACTACACTACCGGAATCTGCCTAATTAACCACAAATTATTTGAACACTTACATTATTCCCAGAGGTTTGGCTTGTTAATCTGTTCTGAATGTTAATGAGCTCTGGGACACTGAATTCCTGAACTGAAGAGCTGGAGGCTGAGCAAGCCTCTGGAGCAGTAAAATTCAGCAGCAGCCTCCAAGTTGCTGAGGATGTCAGCAGCCCCCACTGAGGCCATCCCTGCCCAGAGACCGTGGGGGAATGGGCAGACAAGGAGAGCGTCCCTGGGGCTGGGGCAGCAGAACTCAGAGGCACCAGCGGCTCCAGCTGGGAAATGGAGTGTGGAATGTGGCTGTGAAAGCCCTGCCTGGGCTGTGCCAAGCAGGACACACAAGCCCTGACTCCCATCCCCCAAACAACTCTCTCAAGGAGACATTTAAGAGGAATTGCAATTGTTTGTGTCCTCTGAGTTGGATGCACTGGAGAAATACCAACAAGAGATTCTCATGAGCTCCAAACAACAAAACAGCCTTTACTGGCAACTTTAGAAAACCAGAGAAACTTTGGTAAAAGGTTTAGCATGACATTCAATCAATAAAAACACTTCCCAAAGCATTACCTTGGCCCATTCAACTTCACAGACTATTAGCTCATTCAATTTTAAGTTAATCAACATTTGCACGAGGACCGAAATAGAAGAAAGAGACACAGACAGAGAGAGACAGACAAAAAATATACAGAGAAGCACCCACAGAGCTAACAACTCCTGGATTCCAGCAGTGTTCAGATAGAAATTCCAAGAGGAGGTAGGGTCAAGATGTGTGCTTGCCTTGTGGTCAGCCTTAAATACCCCTTGGTGTTCCGGGGCCCTTCCCCAGGTGGGACTTGGGGTCATTTGGTCACCCAGGAGCTGGGCTGGGGGCTCCAGAGGTGGCTGTGGAGCATTGCCTGTGCTGTGCCAGGGACTGGCAGACACTGCTGGGCTGGGATAGAGGCTCTGGGGGGATTGGGGTTCCAGGGCAGGGCAGGGCTGGGGTTCCAGGGCAGGGCAAGGCTGGACCTGCCCCTTCCTCCCCACACAGGAAATGTTTCCAGCCAACAATCTCCTCCAGTCTGTCACAACAGGCAATGTAGGAGGTGAAATCCCAGTTCTTGCCATGAGCACCTGGACAAGAAGGACAGTTCTTTTCCATAGGAATGAAAGCCCCAGGTCTTGCCTCATTTCTGATTTGATTGCCGGGATTCTGTTTGGTTTTGTTGTAGCTTTGTTTCCTTTTCTCTACCTGAAGTGTCCAGTCAGGAGCAGAGTGACTTTTGCCAAGGAACTTTGTGGTGCTGTCGCTTAATATTAAATCTGGTTTTTGCTGATCCCTTGCTGGGGATTATTTCAGCGCTCTCAAGGCCTCGTTGGTAACAGGGTGAAGGAGCCCTGGCCCAGGCTCTGGCCCTGGGGGACACGGGGACACTGCCGGAGTCCCTGTCCCCCTGTCCCACCCACCACAGCCCCAGCCCCCGTCCCCGTGTCAGGCTCTGGGGTCGATCTCATGGAACATCCTCTGGGGGAGGCTGCGGTGCCAGGGGCAGGGGGACCCGGGGGGACAGGGGACCCCGCTGTGCACAAGCAGTGTTGGACTTCTCTGGGGGAACTGGGAGGGGGGGCTGGGGTGGAATGACCTCCCCAGTGACCTCACACAGCCCCTGTGATGTCACACAGCTCCTTGTGATGTCACAGAGCCAACTCTGAGATGTCACCCTGTGATGTCATACAGCTGCTCTGTGATGTCACAGAAGACTGTGAGATGTCACAATGTCACCCTGCAATGTCACTATTTGTTCTTTGGTGTCACAGCCTGCTCTATGACATTACACAGCCACCCGGTGATGTCACAACCCACTCTTTGTTGTCACAGAGCCACCCTCTATGATGGCAGGATCTGCTCGATTGCCTTATACCCTTCTCTATGATGTCACAGCCTGCCCTGGGATGTCACAACCCCCTAAGTGATGCCACAAAACCCTCCCTGTGATGTCATGCTGCCACTCTGTAATGTCACAGCACACACTTTGACCTCACTGCCTGCTCTATGATGTCGTACAGCCATGCCATGATGTCACAGCCTGCTCTGTGATGTCACACAGTCCCCTCTGTCATGCCATAGCTGCTTGATGACCTCACACAACACACTCTGTGATGTCATAGCCCAATCTGTGACCTCACACAACCCACGCTGTGCAGTCACACAGCCCCTCTCTGACATCACAGCTGCTCTGTGCCTCCGTGACACAGCCACAGAGGTGCTGCTGTGACACAGCCCCCTCTGGGACACCCCACAGCCCCTGCCAGTGCTGAGCCCCTGTGAGCTCTGTCTGTGCCCTGCTCGTGTCCCTGGGATGCCCTGGCAGTGCCCCAGCCCTGCTGGGCTGTGCACAGGAGCTGCTCCTGGCCAGAGCTGTCTCTCTGCAGCGCTGCCCTTGCCAGGAGCTGCCTCTGGGCCAGGAGCCCAGCCCAGCTCAGCAGCACAGACACAGCACCAGGACTTTAATGACCTCTGGGGCTTTGGTGCTGTTTGCATCAGACCCAGTCCCTTGAAGTGTGCTCAAAGAACTTCTCAAGAACTCAAAAAGTCGGATTCAAAGTCCAAATTTCTTTAACTGTTAATGGGTTCCACTCAAGGACACAATTCATATCAAAGTGTCCCCAGGCCCCAGGCAGAGCAGAGAACTGGAGGCACTGATGACAGGTGGGGACAAACAAGGCAAAGGTGTCTCTGGTGCTGAGCAAACCTGAATGTGTCTCAGGAATGCAAAGGGCCAAGGCTGAGCCCCAGCCCCTGGCAAGGCAGATCCTGTCCCTGCCTCCTTGCTCAGGGCTCTTCCCGGGATGGGCACTGCCATGTGGGGATGTGCCATGCCAAGGGCAGGACCATGGGGCGGCCACTGCCAGGCTGCTGAGCAGGGACAAGGAGGCCATGAGGCCCCAGGGCTGCAAGGGTCACTTGTCCCCTCGTGGCCTCAGGCCCAGGGCCAGCAGCCATGGCCAAAGGGCTGCACAGGTTGGCTCTGTCAGGGCCTTGCAGCTGCTGCACATCCCTGTGCCCTCTGCAGCCCAGGCTGTCCTGCGGTGTCCCTGCCCTGGCCTCTGTCCCTGCAGGCTGTCGTCATCCCCCGGCTGCCCCACCTCGCTGGCCCCTTCCTTTGCTGACAGCTCTGCCTCCTGCCTGCCCCTGCCTGGCCACACAAAGCCTTGGGCTGCTCCAGGCTCCTTCTGGGGACGTGTTGCACCACAGCCCTGACCTGGGAGGGAAATTCCTCTCCTCTTGTGTCCAGTCTAGGTGGGATGGCCCTGGCAGAAAGGTCTCCTTGGATTCCAGCAGATCAAGGCTCTGACCGTGGCTCTGTTCCTCTCTCTTCCAGCCCTTCAAGCCCTGAGTCAAATCAACAGCCCCTCCTGCAGAAGCATATTTGTTCAGGTGATGTTGGAGGGAAGAGCTGCAGAACTACTTTCATCTGCTGGCTCAGAAGAACCAGTGTCTCTTTAAGACCTGCAGATCCCTTGGAAGGTGAGACCACCTGGAGACCAGAGGAGACCAGCTGGAGCTCCAGGCACAGCTGATGACTGGCACAGCTGAGCCTGTGGGAAGCTCCCATAGCTCCTGCCTTCTCCCTCCCTGTTGACAGGTCCCTCACTGCAGCCCTCAGACCCTGCCCATCCCCTTTCTTCCCTCCCAGCTCATCCCTTTGCTTCGCCTTCTATTAATGAACAGTTTGGCTTCTTCGCTCTGCCTGCATCTCTGTGGAGCTGAAGCGATGCAAATCCGGGGCCCTGGGACACACAGGCCCCTCCTGCCGTTCTCTTCCACGCCGTGTTTTGTGCACACACTCAGAGGAACGAGGGCAGATCAGGCTGGGAAGGACCCTGTGCTGAAGGTCCAGTTCCACAACACTGTGGAGTTACAGATCTTGCTGAGCACCCTGGAGCCCCTGGATTTTGGAAGAGCCAAGCTGAGGATGCTCTGAACCCAGCTGTGAGGGATTCCATGGCAAGCATCCAACGGAGGGCAAAGGAGTTTGGAATGCTGCAAGTTTTCAAGAATAGCTTCCTGAAAGCACAGCAGTGCTCCATCCCTGCACAGGATCAGGAAGAGGGCAGAACCAGAGACCATCTGGACTTAACAGAGAGCTTTGGTGTGCCTAAGAGCAGCTGAAGCAGCAGTGCTGTGCCCGAGACTCAGACATGTGACTGTGCCAGTGCCCGGAGCGCTGTCAGACAGTGCTGGGATCCCGGGTGTGGTTCTGGTCCCCACAACCGAGGAATGGCAGCCCCAGCCTCAGACCCAGTCAGAAAGCCAACCAAGGGAGACCAGAGGGAGCGCACCCTTCCAGTTTCTCTTGGGCATGGCCGCAAAACAACCCCTGCTGCTTCTTCCTCCGCCGGTGTTTGGGCTGTGCTGGTGGCAGAGCCAGCCAGGTTGTGCTCTGCGTTCCAAAGCCTGTTGAGACCAGGCATGAAAAGTGCTGCATGCACAGTGGAGAGTCCTGGAAGGTGCTGGCAAGAGCGTCCTGCGGGAACAGGGCTCTGGGCTCTGGGCTCTGGCTGGAACAGCCTGGTTTTGCTGCAGTGACCGCAGGCAGGAGTTGAGGCAGGTGAAGAGGCAGCGGGCAGCTTGTGTTTGTAGAGGGCCTGGGGCTGCCCCTCTGAACCTCCACCTGGAAACACACTTGGGAGAATATGAGCTACAGCCGTAGTGCCTGTCCTGAAAGGACCTGAAGTCATTCAGCCTTGCCAGCTTTTCTTAAGAGTGTGTTGGTGTTCCCCAGGACAGTTACACATGTGGGGAAATGCCTTTGGAGGAAAGGGGCTTGCTTCTCAAGGAAAGTGCTTCCCAGGGAGCTCACAGCGAGGCAGGTGCAAGGGTCCCCCTTTGGCTCTCTGTGGTCCTTTCACTGCCTGAGGCCCGTTGCACTTGGCAGAGGGGCAGGGCAAGGGAGAAGGCTGTGAAGAGCGGGTTTGGCATCCGCCTGGACCTGTGGAGACCAACCCAAGCACCTGCAGCAGGGTGTGTTCCCCCCTTTGGACAGAGGCGTGAGCAGGAGCATCTCTGTCCAGCCGTGAGCCCCAGAGCTCTCTCTGAGAGCTGTGAATTAAAAGGCCTTTACACACACACTTTTCACCTCTTCCCTGTCTGCTGTGTTTCAACTCTTGCCAATGTGCATGTGGCTCTTGCTTGGTGGAAGCTGCTGTGGCCCAGAGCCAGCACAGAGCTGGGCTGGGTGGGCCAGGCAGCGTGGAGAGTCTTGGCTGATCTTGGTGTGTCCCTGGCCTCAGAAAAGGCTGGGAAGGTTTGCCTCCCAAGGCGTCCTGCTCATTGGCTCTCCCTGTGCACCCTGGAGAGAACAAGGCAGGCATTTCTGGCAGCTGGGCATCAGCAGGCCTTAAAATGGGGGTGTGTTGTGGAGCGAGCCCAGCTGAGATACCCTGAGAGGAGCCCAGTGCTCCTTGCTCCCCTGTGCTGACACGTGAGTGTTTGTCTGGTTTTGGGATGGCCCTGGCTGTGTGAGGGGTGCTACGTGGACACGAGACAGCCGGTCCTGTCCCGCTGGGTCCCAGCAGTGCCTCACAGCAGTCCTCCATCCACGTCAGGATGCCGGCCAAGAGAGGTCCTGGAAGCTGAGGCAGCTGATTTTAAGCTTGTGCAGGTGCCTACAGGCCAAGGCCAATGGTGTTCCCTCAGGATACAGCACTCCTGAGGGGTCTCCCTCATTCAAACAAATCAGCAGACAAATGCATTGTCAGCCAAAAGCCCTTTTATTGACCTGGCAGGAGGGCAGGGGTCAGCACCCCACTAAAGTATTTCTCAGCCACATATAAATTTCAGTGGGTTGATGTGGGAGTTGTATCAAAATCACCATCCATCTTTACACTGCTGAGGTCATTCCATAGGCAGGCGGTTAGAAATACATTGTGTCAGATTCCCATACTTGAAGCTGATGTCCAGGCCCTGGCCAGGAGCGGTCTCGATGCCCCAAAGCAGCACAAAGTCTTCCTCAGGGCTTCCCTGCACAGGGCTGATTCCACACTTGCCCTTAGTTCTTCTGGTAGACTGTGTCTAAAGCTTTTTGTCAGGTCACTCTCATGTCAAGTTAGGCCTGCCAGGTTTTTGTTATGCTAACTGCTGCTAAGTACTAAGGCATGTCTGTGCTAATTACTTGTTTACTCATGTGAATATCTTGTGCTTACTTATGTCAAACCAAGGCCTTGTTCCATCCCCAAAGGTGCCTGAGGCCACCCGCTCCTTGTGGCACCAGTTGCTTTCCTGTGGGATGTTCTCCCTCCCCGAGGGTAAAGAGGGAGCTGCAGAAAGAGCTTGCCAGGCTGCTCTCCATCCTTTCCCAGCACTCCTGGTGAAGTGGAGAAGTCTGAGCTGAGCGCAAAGGTGCAAATGGAGCAGCCGTGCACAGGAAGGCTCGGTGGGAAGGATGATCCAGGATCCATAGGCCTGGCAGCCTGAGCGTGCTCCAGGGGAAGGCCTTGGAGCAGATCCTCCTGAGTGCCATCCCACGGCACCTGCAGGGAACCAGGGCGTCTGCTGGAGGGTGGGAAAGCTGGGACTGGGCAGCAGGCTGGGCTCCACTGGGATCAGCAGCAGCTGGAAATATCTCTGGGCATCTCCATTTTCTGCTGCTGCTCAGAAGAAACAATGAAGTGAGTCGAAAAGTTCTGGCTTCTCTTTCTCCTGGTGGATTTTTTCATTTGATTTGACACTCCAGAGGCAATTTCTGTGATGGCCTCTGTCAGTTGATTCTATTTCAGCAGCAGCAGCAGCAGCAACAGGGCTGTGTTTGAGCACTGCAGATGTGGCCTGTGTGGCTTTAATTCTCCGTGACTTAGTGCTCAGGGACTTGAGAGCATTTCAAAATCTGCCAATCATGATGCCAGTGACAAAAAGTCTGAGTTTCCTGTGACAAAAGTACTCTGGGTAGCACTGACAGAAAAAGCAGAGAGCCAGACCAACGCTTAGTATCCCTCCATTTCCAGCTGCACAGGGAAAGGTAGAAGAATTTAGAGATGCTGACAATGAAAATGAAGTCTTCAAAAAGGCCACTGTATTGTTCAAGCACGTTGGAAGTGGGATCACCCTGAAACAGAGGAAACTGAAATGAGCAAAGGGCTCCTGTGTGGGACCAGCAGGTCTGACTGCACTGGGGCACAGCGAGCCCTGTTTTCCCTATGGGCTCCCCAGTGTTCAGGCTGAGAGCAGTGTCGAAGATGAGGCAGCAGCACAAACCTGACCTCAGCGAAAAAAGGCTGAGCAAAGTCCAGCCAACAAGGAGAAGTATTTTGGGGGGGATTCCTAATAAAAAAACATAGGAATGACACACTGAAATCTTTCCCGTCTTGTCAATATCTTCTTTCAATAGTCCATGATTCCCAGAGTGAAGAAACGTCCAACAGCAGCTCCATCAGCCACTTCCTCCTGCTGGCACTGGCAGGCAAGTGGCAGCTGCAGCTCCTGCACTTCTGCCTCTTCCTGGGCATCTCCCTGGCTGCCCTCCTGGGCAACGGCCTCATCATCAGCGCCGTAGCCTGCAGCCACCACCTGCACACGCCCATGTTCTTCTTCCTGCTCAACCTGGCCCTCAGCGACCTGGGCTCCATCTGCACCACTGTCCCCAAAGCCATGCACAATTCCCTCTGGGACACCACCACCATCTCCTACTCAGGATGTGCTGCACAGCTCTTTTTCTTTCTGTTCTTCATCTCAGCAGAGCTTTCCCTCCTGACCATCATGTGCTACGACCGCTACGTGTCCATCTGCAAACCCCTGCACCACGGGACCCTCCTGGGCAGCAGAGCTTGTGCCCACATGGCAGCAGCTGCCTGGGCCAGTGGCTTTCTCTATTCACTGCTGCACACGGCCAATACATTTTCCCTGCCCCTGTGCCATGGCAATGCCCTGGGCCAGTTCTTCTGTGAAATCCCCCAGATCCTCAAGATCACACTGCAAACTCAGGGAAGCTGGGCTTATTGTACTAAGTGCTCTTCTATATTTAGGCTGTTTTGTGTTCATTGTTTTCTCCTATGTGCAGATCTTCAGGGCTGTGCTGAGGATCCCCTCTGAGCAGGGACGGCACAAAGCCTTTTCCACCTGCCTCCCTCACCTGGCCGTGGTCTCCCTGTTTCTTAGCACTGGCACTCTTGCCTACCTTAAGCCCCCTCCATGTCCTCCCCATCCCTGGATCTGGCCCTGTCAGTTCTGTACTCGGTGGTGCCTCCAGCCCTGAATCCCCTCATCTACAGCCTGAGGAACCAGGAGCTCAAGGCTGCAGTGTGGACACTGATGACTGGATGGTTTCGGGAACATTAAACTGCTGGCCAATTTCTGCAAAACACTTCTAATAAATGTCGTCTTTGATACTTCTTGTTGTTTTCCTTTTGGAGGTTCTTTTTCTTTGTTTTACATATTAATGTTGTCCACAAAGAAACGTCAAGAGCCCCTGTTTGCATTGCACACCGCAGGCGGGAGCACCCCCATGCTGCTGCTGTGGGGACATGAACCTGAGGGAGCACAAATGCCATCAGCCCCTGGGGCCAGGAAGGGCTGGGGGACGCCAGGGAAACCACTCAGCTTTGTCCTGGCCTCTGCAGTCAGCCAAAAAGTTTGTTCCCATCAGCTGGGAGTTTCCTGTCCCACTGCAGATGTTGTTTCTCAGAGCCAGGGCTGCCTGGCAGCCACCCCCAAACTGTCCTGAGCATTTCCTTGCCTTCACCTTTGCTTTCTTTACTCTTCCTCCTACAAATTTATTTCTCTTCCTCACCCCTCTTCCCTCCCCTGCACACAGCCCATCCCTGTTTGCCCTTTCCTGTCTGGCCCCACTCCCCATTCCAGTTCCTGACTTGGCACCATGGGAACGTCCTCTTGGGGAGCAAGATCATCCCACAAGTGCTGCAGGAATTATCTGCAGGCTCCTGCAGTGCCTCGTGCTGCTCCCTTGCCAGAGGCAGCCCAGGCCAGGGGGGCACATCTGGGCTGCTGTGTCTGGCTGTGGGGCTGCCTGTTCTGGGCAGTGAGGAGGGGCTGCAGAGGCTCTGCAGGACTGACAGGATGGGCTTTGGGGCTGTGAGGAGAAGCTGAGGGACCTGGGCTGCTGGAGCTTCTGAAGAGGAGGCCCAGGGCTCCTCCTGCAACTGCTCCAAGGGTGGTTTCACAGAATCCCAGAATCAGCAAGGCTGGAAAAGACCTTGGAGATCATCAAGTCCAACCTGTGCCCTGACACCGCCTTCTCTCCCCTGAGCCTCCTCTTCTCCAGGATAAACAACCCCAGCTCCCTCAGCCGCTCCTCACAGGACTTGTGCTCCAGACCCCTCACCAGCCTTGTTGCCCTTCTCTGGACACCCTCCAGCCCCTCCATGTCCTTCCTAAATTGGGGGGCCCAGAACTGGACACAGCACTCGAGGTGCTGCCCAACTAATGCTGAGCACAGGGGAAGAATCCCTGCCCTGCTCCTGCTGGCCACACCATTCCTGATCCAGGCCAGGAGCCATGGGCCTTCTTGGCCACCTGGGCACACTGCTGGCTCATGTCCAGCCTGCTGTCCATCAGTCCCTGCAGGTCCCTTTCTGCCGGGCTGCTGTCCAGCCACTCTGTCCCCAGCCTGTAGCGCTGCAGGGGTTGTTGTGGCCAAAGTGCAGGACCTGGCACTTGGACTTGCTAAGCCTCACCTTGTTGGATTTGGGCGCTGGATCCAGCCTGTCCAGGTCCCTCTGCAGAGCCCTCCTGCCTTCCAGCAGATCAACACTCCCCGCCAACTTGGTGCCACCACGGTTCCATGAGGCCCCAGAGTGTCCCAGTGCTCTCCATGATTCCATGAGGCCTCCCAGTGTCACAATGTCCCTCTGGTGTCACAAAATCCCTTGGATCCTTGGTCCCTGCAGTGTCACAATTGCACCGTGGTGCCCCAGGGCCCTGCAGTGTCACAATGGATCCTTGGTTCCATGAGGTCTGGCAGGGCAGCAATGCTCTCCTTGGTTCCCGCTGTCTCCCACTCCTCCCACTGTCAGGCTATAGAAGGACACCTGGCCGATGAAGGGGAGTGGGAGTGGGTACCTACTCGAGGAGGTAATAATAAAAATCCCTCTCAACCCCCTCTCCCAAGCCAGGTGCCACTTCAGATTCGGTATGATCCCCTGGATCTGGAGAGTCAGCCAGATGGTTTAGAAGAAAATTATCTGCCCAGTGAGCCTCCCAATTATGATTCATCTGTGAGACAGATCAGCACCTATAACATCAAAAAGGAAAGAAGGGTAATCGTGGTGGGTGACTCCCTTCTGAGGGGAACAGAGGGCCCCATATGTCGACCAGTCCCACCCCAGAGAGGTCTGCTGCCTCCCTGGGGCCCGGGTACGGGATATCACTGACACACTGCCTGGGCTGATTCAGCCCTCTGATTATTGCCCACTGCTGATACCCCAGGCTGGCAGTGATGAGATTGAGAAGAGGAGTGTCAGGGCAATTAAAAGGGACTTTAGGGCATTGGGTCAGGTGGTTAATAGGACAGGGGCACAGACAGTCTTTTCCTCAGTCCCTTCGGAGTCTGAGAAAAATGCTGAAAGCAATAGGAGAGGTCACATTACCAATGAGTGGCTCAAGGGATGGTGTCATCGACAAAATTTTGGATTCTTTAATCATGGGGCAACTTTTACAGCACCTGGCCTGCTTGGACCAGACGGGCTCCATCTTTCTGTGAAGGGCAGAAGAATTTTAGCTAATGAACGGGCAGAACTTGTTGAGAGGGCTTTAAACTAGGTCTGAAGGGGGAGGGAGATGTAGCTGGTTTGTCTGGAAGCAGGCTCATGGATGGTAAGCCTGAGTTAGTGGTGAAATCAGCAGCCCAGCTGAGGTGCATGTACACCAATGCACACAGCATGGGTAACAAACAAGAAGAGCTGGAGGCCATGGTGCAGCAGCAGAGCTATGATGTCATTGCCATCACAGAAACAGGGTGAGACAACTCACATGGCTGGAGCACTGCACTGGATGGCTGCAAGCTCTTCAGGAGAGACAGGACAGGGAGAAGAGGTGGATGGGTGGCCCTTTATATTAGGGAGGCTTTTGATGCTACGGATGTTGAAACTAATGATGATGAGTCGAATGTCTATGGGTGAGACTTAGGGGGAAGGCCAACAAGGCTGACATCCTACTGGGAGTCTGTTATCATCCACCCAGCCAGGAAGAAGTGGTAGACAGGTTATTTTTCAAGCAGCTAGAGAATGTTTCTGGATCATCAGCCCTTGTTCTTGTAGGCAACTTCAACCTGCTGGACATCTCCTGGGGACTCAATACAGCTGAAAAGAGGCAGTCCAGGAAATTTTTAGAGTGTATGGACAACAACTTTTTGCTGCATCTGGTGAGTGAGCCCACCAGGAGAGGGACTATGTTAGATCTGTTGTTTGTGAATAGAGATGGGCTGGTGGGAGATGTGATGGCTGGAAGCCGCTTTGGGCACACTGATCATGAAATTATTGAATTCTCAATATTTTGGTGAAGTCAGAAGGAACACTAATATGACATTTACATTGGACTTTGGAGGGCAGACTTTGGCCTGCTCAGGAGACTTAATCAGAGAATTCCTTGGGAAGCAGCCCTTGAAAACAAAGGAGTTCAGGAAAAGGGGTGTGCTTCAGAGATCTCGAGGGCACAAGAACAGACTGTCCCTGTGTGCCCAAAGATGAATCGACAAGTCAAACATCTAGCCTGGATGGGAAATGAGGTTTTGAAGGAACTTAGGAATAAAAGGACGATGTATCATCTTTGGAAGGAGGGTCAGGTCTCTCAGGAAGAATTTATGGGGCTTGCAAGGGCATGTAGGAAAGAAATTAGGGAAGCCAAACCTCAGTTTGAACTTAAAATGGCAGCTTTTGTAAAGGATAATAAAAAATATTTTTACAAATATATCAATGGTAAAAGGAAGGATAAGACCAACCATTGTTCTTGATTAGATGTGGAAGTGAATTTAATCACTGCAGATGAGGAGAAGGCAGAGGTGCTTAATGCCATTTTTTGCCTCAGTTTTTAGTGAGAAGACGATTTGCCTTCAGGACAACTGTCCTCCTGGGCTGGTTGATGGTGTCAGGGAGCAGAATGGTGCACCCATTATCCAAGAGGAGGCCATCAGAGACCTGCTGAGCTGCTTGGATGTTCATAAATCTCTGGGACCAGATGGGATCCAGCCCAGGGTGATGAGGGAGCTGGCAGATGAGCTTGTGAAGCCGCTCTCCACCATTTACCAGCATCCCTGGCTCACTGGTGAGGTCCCAGATGACTGGAAGCTGCCCAATGTGACACCCATTCACAGCAAGGGTGGGAAGGAGGATCCTGGTAACTACAGGCCAGTCAGCCTGACCTCAGTACCTGGTAAGGTCATGGAACAGTTCATACTGAGTGCCATCACACAGCACTTCCAGGATGGCCAGGGTGTCAGACCCAGCCAGCAGGGGTTTAGGAGGGCTAGGTCGTGTTTGACCAACCTGGTCTCCTTTCATGACCAGGTGACCCTCCTGGTTGATGCAGGAAAGGCTGTGGATGTGTCCATTTGGACTCCATCCAGGCCTTTGGCACTGTCTCCCACAGCACACTCCTGGAAAAGCTGCAGCCCACGGCTGGGACAGGAGCACTCTGTGCTGGGTTCAGAACTGGCTGGATGGCCGGCCCAGAGAGTGGTGGTGAGCGGTGCTGCATCCAGCTGGGGACAGTCACCAGTGCTGTCCCTCAGGGCTCTGTGCTGGCCCAGCTCTGTTCAATACTTTTATTGACCACATGGATGAGAGAGGATTGAGTCCTTCATTAGAAAATCTACAGATGACACTGAGCTGGGAGCTTAGTTTCCTACTCCTACCATCTGTTGGAAGGCAGAAGATCTCTGCAGGGAGACCTGAAAACAGTTGGATGGATGGGTGGATTCAGATAAGATGAAGTTCAATAGGTCCAAGTACCCAGTCCTGCATTTTGGCCAAATAACCCCCTGCAATGCTATAGTCTGGTGGCGGCGTGGCTGGACAGTGCCCAGGCAGAAAGGGACCTGGGGGTACTGGCCAACAGCAGGCTGGACATGAGCCAGCAGTGTGCCCAGGTGGCCAAGAAGGCCAATGGCTCCTGGGCTGGATCAGGAATGGTGTGGCCAGCAGGAGCAGGGCAGTGATTCTTCCCCTGTACTTGGCAGTGGTGTACTTGGCATTCTTCCCCTGTACTGGCACCGTTCCTCGAGTGCTGTGTCCAGTTCTGGCCCCTCTGTTTGGGAAGGACGTTGAGATGCTTGAGAGAAGAGCGACAAGGCTGGTGAGGGGCTTGGAACACAAATCCTGTAAGGAACAACTGAGGGAGCTGGGGTTGCTTAGCCTGGAGACAAGGAGACTCAGAGGTGACCTTATCGCTCTCTACAACTTCCTGAAAGGTGGTTGTAGTCAGGTGGGGGTTGGTTTCTTTCTCCAGGCAGCAAATGTCAGAACGTGAGGACACAGTCTCAAGCTGTGTCAGGGGAAATATAGGTTGGATACTAGGAGGAAGTTTTTCACAGAAGGAGTGGTAAAATATCGGAATGGCCTGCCTGGGGAGGTGGTGGAGTCATCATCCCTGGGAATGTTCACAAAAAAACTGGATATGGCACTTGGTGCCATGGGTCAGTTAAGGTGTTTAGGGCATGGGTTAGACTTGATGATCTTGCAGGTCTCTTCCAACCCAGTCATTCTGTGATTCTGTGAAAGCAGCCCACACCTGAAGTCAACATCTGTGCAGACCAAAAGGCAACGCTGTCATCCTTCCTCAGCCCGCTCTCCCTGACCAGGCTGCCTTGCTGTTGGCATGGGTGGTGGGGCAGCAGGGTCATAACATGCACATGTGTCACAATGTCCTCGGGGCACGATGTCACCGCGGGTCACAAAGGCCTGGTGGGCATAGCCGCCTTTCTGCCAGAGGCCTGGTGGTTTCCATGCAGATGCCCCTGGACACAAAGGCCTTGTTAATGCCTTTGCCCCTTGACTTTGCCTACCCTTGTTCCTCTCTCAATGATCTGCTGCTCTCTCTTGTCCCACCTTTGTTCCTCCCCTCAACATCCCCAAGGAAGCTCTGTGCAAAAGTGCCAAAGTGCTTTTCCCACCCAGCCCACCCTGGGTCCCAGCACTCGGCCCCAAGTTCCTGGAGAAAGTTCATCAGGAAGGGAAAAGATCCATTTGGACTAAATCTTGTGGCTAGTGTGGAAGACTATAAAAAGTGTGTTTTTAAAAAAGATTAATAACAATGTAGGGCCAAGGAAAATGTCCATTCTCTATTGCAGGGATTGGGGGCTGGGTGGGGAGGAAGGGATTCTGGTCAGGAATATGCCAGGGGCATCCTGGTTGTCTGTGTCAGCAATAGTGTGGGCAGCAGGACCGGGCTCTGGTTGTCCCTCTCTGCTGGGCACTGGGGAGGCCACACCTCATATCCTGTGCCCAGCTTTGAGTCCCTTTACCCTGTGGCTACATGTAATGCAAATTACCAACTCCTTCAACAGTAATTCAGTTATCTCTTGTGTCTTTGTCATAAATATGTGGCATATTGCAGATTAGACGTAAGGGTGAAATTAATTGATAGGTTTTCTCATTTATGGTTCAGAAATACTGCAATTATATAACATTTCATGTACTGAGTTCATTGTATGTGTTTTACATGTTGGATGGATATAATTTGGTTTATCTTCTGATAGGATATGCAGGATTATTATAAACAGGAAACAGAATAAAGAAAAAACTAACAAAACTACAATTGGATGCAGCATTCCAGTTGCTCTGTGTGGCCATCCCAAAATAGTTTCCCACCAGCAATGTTCTCTATCTTTCTTCCCTCTTTCCAGGACATGCTGTATCTTCTCTGCCTGACGATGGGTGGTAATGCGGGTTCCTTGTCTGGTGTGCTGTTGTCCATTTCAGCATGGACTCAGACCATTGCAACAGTTTCTTGCCAATGCCAGATTCACTCCAGCAGTGACAGGCAATGAAACTTGACACGGTGTGCAGTTGGACTGTAGCCATTGGTGAGTTGTGAGGGAGCTGAATTGTTAAAGCTGCAGCCCATCATTTTGCTAAAACTACAGCTACAGCTATTAGAGCGATCAGATGTCTCTCAGGTGGTGTTTTCTGTAAACATAGAATCACACAGAGTTCTCATACAGATACATCCATTTCCAACATATGCAAGTACAGTTGCTGGGGTTTCAACACAATATTGACATTTTCTTATATGTCAAGGCAAATGTCTTAGTTGTCAATAGTATTATTTTCACAAATAAATCCTTGCTGTTCCTGTCCAGTTAGGCATCAACATCCACAGCTGGCCATTTGCTCCCATTTGGGGCTCACACTGGTATGTTCTAACAGGCAGAGGACAGTTCCATTGGGATTTAATCAGCACTATAACTGGGTATAAGGCTTAGAGTATTGTTAAAAGAAAAGCTGTGGCTTTACCCTCAATGGGATAATAAGTGTCACTAACAAGATGTCACCAAGATTGGAAACCCCTTGAAAGAGACTGTCATAATCCCAAATTACCTTTAGTTTATCAGTGGTAAAGATGCCGTTATCGCCTTCCCTTTTAATTGCTATTACAGCAGATTGCAACCACATCTGTGGAAGACATGTGGTGCATGATGAAGAATTGAACTAAAGCTATATTTATTATGATTTATGCTAATCAATTGGCATAAATAAAGAAGTGAGGGTCTTCAGTGTGCGGGTCAAGCTGTGTGTATGTGTATTTTGGGTTCTCCTTTGAGAACGATCAGCAGTCCAGGAGATAGTCTACAAAAGTCAATAACAGGGAATTTATTTAACAATAAATGTGCGGCAGACACATAGGGATAGGAGACAGGAGAGTGAGAAGGAAAGAGGGGAAAGATGGAGGATGGGGTGGGGAAGGAAAGAGTGGGGGTGCACGGGTGTGGGGAAGATCAGGAGTGGGGTGGGGAAGAGATCAAACAGAGGACAGCACACGACTCTTGGCTCCAGCAGTGTCCCATCCGTCCTTGGTCACCCTGCGCTTCTCTGCGCTGGAGTCACGGTGGTTCTTGTGGAGGTGGGGAAACAAGATCATTCATCTGGGGTTATCTTTCTCCGGTCCATATTGCGGGTATCCAGGGAACCGTTTTCCTCTTTGCCATGTGAAGAGAGAATGGGTTTGCCTTCATTTACCTCCAATGCTGAGTCCCAAGGAGCGTTTCTAAGCTCCTAAACCGCCCTCCCTGGGGCAGGATGGGGATGCACCCCCATAATGCCGCTTAGCAGGTGGGTTGTGCTGTGCTCTTTCGTCCGCGCGGGCGCACGGTGGGGTGTTTCTCAGCTGCGGTGTGAAGCAGGGGCTTTAAAAGAGGCCTCTGGGGAGTGCGGTGACCCGGAGCACGCAAGCAGGGGCATGGCACGGCTTTGAGGGCATGGCATGGCAGTTTGTGTAGCAGTTTGCACGCAGTTTGCGCAGGCAGGGTTGCAGGTTTCCAGGTGGCCCCTGTTGGAAAGGTTTGCTGTGTATTGCTTTCGGTGTTTTTGTTGTTTGGTTTCAGGGTTTCTGTTAGTAATGGGCTTCACACAACCAAAAACGCTAGTTAGTGCAAATCTGTGTAACCAAATGGAACCCTCCAGGAAGGATGTGTCTGTACAGACTCATTCTTGTGTGGACTGTTTGAGCTTAGCAGTGGTTTCAGAGGCATTGCAGAGGAAATCTGCCTGCGGTGTGAACAGGTGAATGATCTCCCCACACTGGTGGCCGAGCGTAGAGAGGAAGTTGAAAGACTAAGGAGTATCAGGGAAAGTGAAAGGGAAATAGATTGGTGGAGTTCAGCCCTTCCATCTTAACGGGAGGCCCACCAAGGGTCAGAGGACTCCCATGACTCCCACTGTCAGGCAATAGAATTGGTGGATAAAGGGGACTGGAAATGGGTTCCTGCTTGGGGAAGTATTAATAAAAACTCCTCCCAGCCCCATTCCTTATTCAAGTGCCACTTCAGAACAGGCATGAGCTCCTGGATCTAGAGAGTCAGGAAGACTTAGAAGAAATTTATCTGCCTCCCAATTATGACTCATCTGTAAGACAGATCACTACTTGTAACACCAAAAAGAGAAGAAGAGTAGTCATAGTGGGTGACTCCCTCCTGAGGGGAACAGAGGGCCCCATATGTCGACCAGACCCACCCCACAGAGAGGTCTGCTGCCTCCCTGGGGCCCGGGTACGGGATATCACTGACACACTGCCTGGGCTGATTCAGCCCTCTGATTATTGCCCACTGCTGATACCCCAGGCTGGCAGCGATGAGATTGAGAAGAGGAGTGTCAGGGCAATTAAAAGGGACTTTAGGGCATTGGGTCAGGTGGTTAGTAGGACAGGGGCACAGACAGTCTTTTCCTCAGTCCCTCTGGAGTCTGAGAAAAACGGTGAAAGCAAAAGGAGAGCTCACATTATCAAGGGTTGGTGTCATTGGCCAAATTTGGGATTCTTTAATCATGGGGAAACATTTATGGCATCTGGCCTGCTTGGACCAGACGTGCTCCATCTTTCTGTGAAGGGCAGAAGAATTTTAGCTCATGAATGGGCAGAATTTGTTGAGAGGGCTTTAAACTAGGTCTGAAGGGGAAGGGGATGCAGCTGGTTTGTCTGGAAGCAGGCTCGTGGGTGGTAAACCTGAGTTAGGGGTGAAATCAGCAGCCCAGCTGAGGTGGGCTGAAAAAAGACAGTCCAGGAAATTTTTAGAGTTTGTGGAGGACAATTTTTTGTTGCAGCTGATGGGTGAGCCCACCAGGGGAGGGACGATGTTGGATCTGTTGTTTGTAAATAGAGATGGGCTGGTGGGAGATGTGGTGGTTGAAGGTCATTTGGGGCACAGTGATCATGAAATTATTGAATTCTCAATATTTGGTGAAGTCAGGTGGAACACTAATAAGACTTTTACATTGGACTTCGGAGGGCAGACTTTGGCCTACTTAGGAGACTTATTCAGAGAGTTCCTTGGGAAGCAGCCCTTGAAAACAAAGGAGTTCAGGAAAGGTGGGAAGCTTCAAAACAGAGATCTCGAGGGCACAAGAACAGACTGTCCCTGTGTGCCGAAAGACGAGTCGACAAGGCAAACGTCCAGTCTGGATGGGGAAGGAGGTTTTGAAGGAACTTAGGAATAAAAGGACGATGTATCATCTTTGGAAGGAGGGTCAGGTCTCTCAGGAAGTATTTACGGGGCTTGCTAGGGCATGTAGGAAAGAAATTAGGGAAGCCAAACCTCAGTTTGAACTTAAAATGGCAGCTTTTGTAAAGGATAATAAAAAATATTTTTACAAATATATCAATGGTAAAAGGAAGGATAAGACCAACCATTGTTCTTGATTAGATGTGGAAGTGAATTTAATCACTGCAGATGAGGAGAAGGCAGAGGTGCTTAATGCCATTTTTTGCCTCAGTTTTTAGTGAGAAGACGATTTGCCTTCAGGACAACTGTCCTCCTGGGCTGGTAGATGGTGTCAGGGAGCAGAATGGTGCACCCATTATCCAAGAGGAGGCCATCAGAGACCTGCTGAGCTGCTTGGATGTTCATAAATCTCTGGGACCAGATGGGATCCAGCCCAGGATGATGAGGGAGCTGGCAGATGAGCTTGTGAAGCCGCTCTCCACCATTTACCAGCAGCCCTGGCTCACTGGTGAGGTCCCAGATGACTGGAAGCTGCCCAGTGTGACACCCATTCACAGCAAGGGTGGGAAGGAGGATCCTGGTAACTACAGGCCAGTCAGCCTGACCTCAGTACCCGGTAAGGTCATGGAACAGTTCACACTGAGTGCCATCACACAGCACTTCCAGGATGGCCAGGGTGTCAGACCCAGCCAGCAGGGGTTTAGGAGGGCTAGGTCGTGTTTGACCAACCTGGTCTCCTTTCATGACCAGGTGACCCTCCTGGTGGATGCAGGACAGGCTGTGGATGTGTCTATTTGGACTCCAGCAAGGCCTTTGACACTGTCTCCCACAGCACACTCCTGGAAAAGCTGCAGCCCACGGCTGGGACAGGAGCACTCTGTGCTGGGTTCAGAACTGGCTGGATGGCCGGCCCAGAGAGTGGTGGTGAGCGGTGCTGCATCCAGCTGGGGACAGTCACCAGTGCTGTCCCTCAGGGCTCTGTGCTGGGCCAGCTCTGTTCAATATTTTTATTGACCACATGGATGAGGGGATTGAGGCTTTCATTAGTAAATCTGCAGATGACAATGAGCTGGGAGCGTGTGTCCATCTGTTGGAAGGTAGGAGGGCTCTGCAAGGACACCTGGAATGGTTGGATGGATGGGCAGAGGCCAAAAGGATGAAGATTAACAAGTCCAAGTGCCCAGACCTGCATTTTGTCTACTGTAACCCCCTGCACAGCTCTAGGCTGGGGATGGTGTGGCTGGACAGTGCCCAGGCAGAAAGAGACCTGGGGGCACTGGTCGACAGCAGGCGGGACACGAGCCAGCAGTGTGCCCAGGTGGCCAAGAAGGCCAATGGCTCCTGGGCTGGATCAGGAATGGTGCAACCAGCAGGAGCAGGGCAGTGATTCTTCCCCTCTACTCCGCACTGGTGTACTTGGCATTCTTCCCCTGTAGTGGCGCTGTACCATGAGTGCTGTGTCCAGTTCTGGCCCCTCTGTTTGGGAAGGATGTTGAGATACTCGAGAGAAGAGCGACAAGGCTGGTGAGGGGCTTGGAACACAAATCCTGTGAGGAACAACTTAGGGAGCTGGGGTTTCTTAGCCTGGAGACAAGGAGACTCAGAGGTGACCTTATCGCTCTCTACAACTTCCTGAAAGGTGGTTGCAGTCAGGTGGGGTTGGTTTCTTTCTCCAGGCAACAAATGTCAGAACATGAGGACACAGTCTCAAGCTGTGTCAGGGGAAATATAGGTTGGATACTAGGAGGAAGTTTTTCACAGAAAGAGTGATAAAATATCGGAATGGCCTGCCTGGGGAGGTGGGGGAGTCATCATCCCTGGGAATGTTCACAAAAAGACTGGATATGGCACTTGGTGCCATGGGTCAGTTAAGGTGTTTAGGGCATGGGTTAGACTTGATGATCTTGCAGGTCTCTTCCAACCCAGTCATTCTGTGATTCTGTGAAAGCAGCCCACACCTGAAGTCAACATCTGTGCAGACCAAAAGGCAACGCTGTCATCCTTCCTCAGCCCGCTCTCCCTGACCAGGCTGCCTTGCTGTTGGCATGGGTGGTGGGGCAGCAGGGTCATGACATGCGCATGCGTCACAATGTCCTCGGGGCACGATGTCACCGCGGGTCACAAAGGCCTGGTGGGCATGGCCGCCTTTCTGCCAGAGGCCTGGTGGTTTCCATGCAGATGCCCCTGGACACAAAGGCCTTGTTAATGCCTTTGCCCCTTGACTTTGCCTACCCTTGTTCCTCTCTCAATGATCTGCTGCTCTCTCTTGTCCCACCTTTGTTCCTCCCCTCAACATCCCCAAGGATGCTCTGTGCAAAAGTGCCAAAGTGCTTTTCCCACCCAGCCCACCCTGGGTCCCAGCACTCGGCCCCAAGTTCCTGGAGAAAGTTCATCAGGAAGGGAAAAGCTCCATTTGGACTAAATCTTGTGGCTAGTGTGGAAGACTATAAAAAGTGTGTTTTTAAAAAAGATTAATAACAATGTAGGGCCAAGGAAAATGTCCATTCTCTATTGCAGGGATTGGGGGCTGGGTGGGGAGGGAGGGATTCTGGTCAGGAATATGCCAGGGGCATCCTGGTTGTCTGTGTCAGCAATAGTGTGGGCAGCAGGACTGGGCTCTGATTGTCCCTCTCTGCTGGGCACTGGGGAGGCCACACCTCATATCCCGTGCCCAGCTTTGAGTCCCTTTAACCTGTGGCTACATTTAATACAAATTACCAATTCTTTGAATGGTAATTCAGTTATCTCTTGCATCTTTGTCAAAAATATGTGGCGTATTGCAGATTAGAGGTAAGGGTACAGTTAATTGAAAAGTTTTCTCATTTATGGTTCAGAAATACTGCAATTATATTACATTTCATGTACTGAGTTCATTGTATGTGGTTTACATGTTGGATGGATATAATTTGGTTTATCTTCTGACAGGATATGCAGGATTATTATAAACAGGAAACAGAATATAGCCAAAACAAACAAAACTACAACATTAAATTCAAAATTCCAGTTGCTCTGTGTGGCCATCCCAAAATAGTTTCCCACCAGCAATGTTCTCTATCTTTCTTCCCTCTTTCCAGGACATGCTGTATCTTCTCTGCCTGACGATGGGTGGTAATGCGGGTTCCTTGTCTGTTGTGCTGTTGTCCATTTCAGCATGGACTCAGACCATTGCAACAGTTTCTTGCCAATGCCAGATTCACTCCAGCAGTGACAGGCAATGAAACTTGACACGGTGTGCAGTTGGACTGTAGCCATTGGTGAGTTGTGAGGGAGCTGAATTGTTAAAGCTGCACCCCATCATTTTGCTAAAACTACAGCTACAGCTATTAGAGCGATCAGATGTCTCTCAGGTGGTGTTTTCTGTAAACATAGAATCACACAGAGTTCTCATACGGATACATCCATTTCCAACATATGCAAGCACAGTTGCTGGGGTTTCAACACAATATTGACATTTTCTTAAAGGTCAAGGCAAATGTCTGAGTTGTCAATAGTATTATTTTCACAAATAAATCCTTGCTGTTCCTGTCCAGTCAGGCATCAACATCCACAGCTGGCCATTTGCTCCCATTTGGGGCTCACACTTGTATGTTCTAACAGACAGAGGACAGTTCCATTGGGATTTAATCAGCACTATAACTGGGTATAAGGCATAGAGTATTGTTAAAAGAAAAGCTGTGGCTTTGTGGCTTTACCCTCAATGGTATAATAAGTGTCACTAACAAGATGTCACCAAGATTGGAAACCCTTTGAAAGAGACTGTCATAATCCCAAATTACCTTTAGTTTATCAGTGGTCAAGGTGCCCTCATCACCTTCCCTTTTAATTGCTATTACAGCAGATTGCAACCACATCTGTGGAAATTTTTAGAAGAAATCCCGGTTTTGGCCATGGCCCATGGAGGAGAAGGACAGTTCTCTCCCATAGGAAGGAAAGCCCAGAGCCCCAGTGCTTCAGGGCAGTTGAGAAGCAGCCCTCAACATGCCAAGGTCTGCTGGACCTGTCAGGTGGTCCCCAGGAGGCCCAGCCAGGCAGACCTGTTCCATGTTCCCTTGGTTTCATGCGACCCCACAGTGTCACAATGGTCTCCTTGGTTCCATGAGGCCCTGGAGTGTCACAATGTTCCCCTTGCTTCTGCAGTGTCACAATGGCCCTGTGCTTCCATGGGGCCTTGCAATGTCACAATGGCTTCGTGGTTCCACAAAGCCCTGATGTGTCACGATGGCTCCTCGGCTCCATGTGTCCTCGCTGTGTCCCAACGGCTCCTCTGTGACACTGCGGGCTCCACAAGGTCACCATGGTCCCTTGGTTCCTTGGGGCCCCCGTGTTCACAATGGTCTCCTTGATTCCATGGGGCAGCACAGTGTCACAACTGACCCATGGCTCCATGAGGTTCTGTAGTGTCACCATGGTCACTGTCAGAGGCTGGATGAGATTGGTGTCCCGAGATGCCTTGGGATGCTCGGAATGCCCGTGTGGGGCCAGGAGCGGGTCAGGCCTTGGTTTGTGGTGGGACAGAGCCCCGCCCCCAGCCCTGGCCTGGCACAGCTGTCAATCACATGGAAGGGGCGGTGTTAACCCAACTCTGATTGGCTGAGCTGTCAGTCAATCACACAGCAGGCAGGGCTACCCCAGCTCTGATTGGCCCAGTTGTCAGTCAATCACACACCAGCAGCTGGTGCCTAACCTGACTCTGATTGGACAAGCAACTGGCAGTCCCACCCCAGGGGCGGGCCCATGGAGGCCCAGGGGTTTAAAAGCCGGAGCACGAGGCCAGCCCATGGTCTGGATCCTGCCTTCTCCTGGGGTTCCTCTGTTAATGGTGCTGGAACCTGAGCAGGTGGTGCCTCTGTGTGTGTCTTTCTATAGATCTTCCGTCTTTCTGTTCTCTATTTCTTCTTCTTCTACTCCTACTTACCTGGAACATTTTTGGGTAACTTAGCATCTTAAGGCTTAAAGGTTTTTAGGTTTAATGGGCTAAGTTAATGAAGTTAATGCTGTGATAAGAGTTTTATGTAGAACAGGATGTTGTGTTAAACCCTTTGTCAAAGTTCCTAGATTGTCTATATTTTGTCAGTAAAATTTTGTGTCATTTTGCTCTCTCAGCTCTGTTGGTTAGAGCATGGTGCTGGTATCACCGAGGCTGTGTTCAGTCCCTGTGTGGGCCATTCACTTCAGAGCTGGACTTGATGTTCTTGTGGGTCCCTTCCTACCAAGAATATTCTCTGCATCTGGCCATGGTGAGAATATCTGGTTGGTGTTTCTCCTGTACAACAAACTCGAATAAAGGAACCTTTGGTGACCCCCAGCATTTCAGTGTTCTGGGGTGTTACAGCCCTGCAGGCTCACAATGGCCTCTTGTTTCCATGAGGCCCCACAGTGTCACACTGGCCCCTTGGCTCCATGAGGATCTGGAGTGTCACACAGGTTTGTGACATTTGTCCTTGCTGCCCCTCACATCCCCCTGCCCCACAAACAGCCCCGAGCCAGCCGTGAGGGACAGGCCCTGCTGTGCCAGGCTGGGCTCAGGGCTTGGCCTTTCTGCTTCCTGCAGCCAAGCCAGGCCTTGCTCAGCATCGCAGTTCCCTGCTCTGAGCCTTGGGCTCCCTGCAACCCTGGCCTCAAGGATCTGCTCTCTGCACTCCCTGGGGAGCCTCTGGCACTCCCTGCCCTCGCTGGGGCCCAGGGATGCTCCCAGGGACTTGGAGTTTTGCTTCTGCCTCCTTGAGCAGCTTCTTCATCCTTCTCCCAGTGCCTGAGGGTCCTGGACCCAGCCCCAAATCCACCGTGGGGCTGATGAAAATACAGAAAGCCCTCAGGAGCTCTTTGTCTTCCTTCCATGGTCTTCAAGGCTCCAGGGCTTGTGCAGTGACTGGAGTCGGTTTGGAGTTCTGTGCAGGAGTGTGAAATACAAAGTTGTGTTTTGTGTCAGGTAAATAAAGGCAGCCTGTGCAGTTGTGGTTATGAAATGTATGGAACACGGCCATGGGACAGTTATAAAGATGAGTTCTAATACACAACCCAGGAAAGCATGGAAGAAGGCTTTTGAACCAATCTTTTATTTGCAAATAACAATTACAAGTCTTAAACTGTTTTGTAATAAGTGTATTTGAATTCTAACTTTGGAATGCTGTTTTTGAGAAGATCTTTTTACTTGTAATTAAGTCTTAAGCTGATTTGCAATAAGAACCTTTGAATTCTAACTTTGGAATGTTGCTTAGTATTAAGGGTGTTAAACTGTAGCTTTGGAATATATAAAGGATTTAAACAGAAAGGGAAGTGATCCTATCCCAAGCTCCTGGAAAAGGAAGATGGACATCAAGGTTGCTGATTAATGATTTCAAAAGGGGAAGCTGGACATCACTACCATAGATTAATGATCCTAGAAAATAGAAGCTGGACCCCACCTCAGGAAGATGGACCCCACCATGTGGGACACACATCCCGGGATATTGAAACCTGGAATAGATCACAACAGAGTATGGAAATTGGAAAGGAACCAGACATCACCATCACAGATTTACGATCCTAAAGTACAGAATTGTGATGTCAAAAGGTAGAAATAGAAACTGCTGAAAGCTCACGTCAAATTGGGAAATAGAAGCTGCTGGGGAAAGCTGATGAATATGCATGAACATGATCAATAAACACCAGCAAGCCCAACAACCGGTGCGCAGTTGGAGGGGAAAACCCCCACCACTGCACCCAGCGCTGTCTCTGCTCATGCGTTACCATATTAATTAACAAATTTAATTGCTGCTTGATGTATTGGCTGAGTCAGGCTTCTCATTTCTAACAGAATGGAGAAGAATGAGCCCCTTTTGGGCTGACCCTGTTTGGACAACCTGCTCCTCACCTCCAGCGTCACCATGTCTGACACCGCCCACCTGGGACTGACACGCCAAAATACCCAAAAATGCTCCTGTGATTTATTCTCTTATTTCTATTCTGTAATACATTATTTTATGTTAACAAATGTGAAAAACACCAATCACTTGGTTTTTAAAATTTAAAAAGTTTAATAATAATGAAATGGTTATAAAAATAGTAATACAATTAGAGCAATAAAAATTTAGAGTTAGGGCGATTACAAGACAATAAAAAGCAAAGACTTACGGACGTCCGGATGCTCTCAGGCACTTAAGCCCGATAAGCACGTTTTGTGAACACAGGAATAACCTTAAAAACCATACACTGTTGCATATTCATACATACTTCATGGTTATGCATACATTCTATTTAAAACAAGCAACTCTATTATTTTTCAACTGCTGCCTTTAATCCCCACGGCATCTTTGAGTCTGAGCAAGGCCTGAAGAAATCAGCTTCTTCTGATGAGAAAACCATAAATTCCTCTTCTCTGGCAGATTTAGGTGTTCTATGACTGTTAGCTCGAAGCCAGTGTCTCATTCCTTTAAAAAACCCCCACATAGAGAGTTTCTGTTTTAACTACTAAAGCTTCCTTTAACTACAAAACTACATTTACTGTACTATTAAAATGTTAATACAGCACAACTAATCAATGTAACACAATACATATAGTAACTATCTGCATAGAGCCATATAATATCCATTTTTCACATATTTATTTATTTCTAGATGTATTACATTTATTTCTAATAATAGCATTGGTTTTTCTTACCTAGTATTAATATTTACATTACAAATCTATACACTTTTAGTAGCCAGGAAAACGAATGTTCTTTGTATCTCAGTAACACAATTCCCTTCATTAATGAGTTAAGATGTATTGGCTATTCATTTCTTCCTGTTTATGGCAATTAGCAATATTTCCAGTCATTTTGTCATCTTTTTTATCATCTTTTTCTCACACAGGGTTGAGGAGGGGCCACTTTGGGATCCTTGGAGACATTTCTGGGGCACATTTGGGGCAGTTCTGTGCCTGGGGAGGGAATTCAGAGAGAACTTGAGGGTCTGGAGGACACTTGGGGGAGCCGGGTGGGCACTTGGAGGGGCACTTAGGGGTTCTGAGGGACAGCTCGGGGTCCGGGGGAGCCCTTGGGGGTCCAGGGGGGCCCTTGGAGGTCAGGGAGGGGAATTTGGGGCCCCGCGGGGCCCGGGCGGGCACTTGGGGGGCTCCAGCGGGGCTCTCCGGGGCGCGGGGGGTGATGGGAGTTGTAGGCGCGGGTAGAATACGGTTGAACGGGGCCGCGGAGCATCACGGGAGTTCCAGGCGCAGCTGCGATGGGGCGCGGGGCACGACGGGAGATGAAGTCACGGCTGCAATAGTGCGGGACGTGCGCCGCGGAGCATGATGGGAGCTGTAGTCCCGGCAGTGGCTGGGACGCGGCGTTTGGGGGTCCGGGAAGGCCCTTGGGGGACACTTTTGCGTCCGAGCCGCGACTTGAGGCCCTCGGGGCGAACGTAAACGGTTCGGGAGAACTTGGGGGGAGCTCGGGGAGCTCTACCCGGGCTCCTTAGGGCGCGGGGTACGGCAGGCGGTTTAGGCGCGTGACTGTGTTCTGAGGGGCTCTGGGGCCGCGGGGGATGAGAGGAGATGAATTCCCAGCAGTGGCTGTGCCGGGCATCCGTGGGGTCGGGAGCGCTCCGGGGATCCGGGGGCGCCTTTGGGGGGTCCCGAATGGGCGCTGAGGGGCACTTGGGGATCCTGGAGGGTCTGGGGGACACTTACGGGACAGATGGGGGCGGGTACCGAGGGGGTTCTGTGGAGCGCGAGCCATGACGGGCGTTGTAGTTCCGGCTCCAATGGGGCTGAATCGGGCCGCGGGGCATGACGGGAGTTGTAGGCACTAGCGAAAGTATGGCGCCGACTCCAGGCACCGCCCCAAGGCCACAATCCCTGTTGCTGATTGGCTGCGGGCGGTGATGGGCGGGAACTCCGGCAAATGGGAGGCGGGAACAGCCCATCCAACCCCTCCAGTCCAGCGCAGTGCATCCCCAGTACAGCCCAGTACAGCCCCAGTGCTCCTCCAGTCCCTCCCAGTACAGCCCAGTGCAACCCCAGCACAGCCCAGTACAACCCCAGTGCTCCTCCAGTCCCTCCCAGTACAGCCCAGTGCATCCCCAGTACAGCCCAGTACAACCCCAGTACACCCCAGTCCCTTCCAGTACACCTGAGTTCATTCCCTGTCCCTCCCAGTTTCCCCCAGTGTCATCCATAGTCCCCTCCAGTGTCCCCCAGTCTTCCCCACAGTGTTCCCAGTGTCCCCTGTTTGTCCCAGTATCCCCCAGTATCACTCCCAGTATGTCCCAGCATGTTTCAGTGTGTACCCCCACAGTCCATCCCAGTCCACCCAGATTCCCCTCAGCATTCCTCGTGTTCCCAGGCTGTCCCAGTCCTTCCCAGGGTCACTCCTAGTATCTCCCAGTGTCTCCCACAGCGTTCCCAGTGTCCCCCAGTTATGTCCCAGTCCTCCCCAGTGTTTCCAAGGACAGTTTAATGTCTCAGGGTTGCCGTGGCAGCCAAACCCAGCAGTGGGGTCAGTGCAGTGTCCATGGCCACGGCCCCTTGCAGGGGCCCAGTGCAGCTTGGGCTGATGATCCACCCTCACAGCTGGCCCAGGGCAGGTCTGCAGTGGTTTTGGTGGCACCTTGGGCTGGCACACAGCTGAGGAGTGTGTCTGTTTTCATGGGGAAACTCGGGAGTTTTAGATTGCTTCAAAAATAGACAAAGGGAAAGCCCCTCTTAGGCTGGGTGCAGCCAGCTCTGCAAGCACAGCAGGTCCCAGGTGAGCGAGGACAGACAGGATGGGCTTGGGCAATGTGGAGCAAGGCTGTCCACACTGGGCCAGAGCTCAAGGCACAGCTGCTCTGAGCAGGCCAGAGCTCCTGAGGGGAGAGCCTGGGTCAGTATCAATCCCAGAATGCTGCAATCCCCTCTGCTCTAAAGAGAAATGTAATAAAATACACCCTTTGAAAGAGGACAGTGTATTTCTTACAAGCTCTTTGAAATCTTTCTCCATAACTGCCCTAGGAGAAACTTTAATGGCCCTCTCAGGGCTCTGGTGTTGTTTACATCAGACTCAGTCCCTGAGAGTGTCTTCAAAAAACTTCTCAAGAACTCAAATTTAAACTCCAAAGTTTCTTGAAGTTTTAATGGGTCCCACTGAGGGACACGACTGAGAAAGTGTCCCCAGGTTCCAGTTAGAGCAGAACCTGGAGGCACTGATGACAGGTGGGGACAAACAAGGCAAAGGTGTCTCTGGCGCTGAGCAAACCTGGATGTGTTTCAGGAATGCAAAGGGCCAAGGCTGAGCCCCAGCCCCTGGCAAGGCAGATCCTGTCCCTCCCTCCTTGCTCAGGGCTCTTCCCGGGATGGGCACTGCCATGTGGGGATGTGCCATGCCAAGGGCAGGACCATGGAGCGGCCCCTGCCAGGCTGCTGAGCAGGGACAAGGAGGCCATGAGGCCCCAGGGCTGCAAGGGTCACTTGTCCCCTCGTGGCCTCAGGCCCTGGGCCAGCAGCCATGGCCAAAGGGCTGCACAGGTTGGCTCTGTCAGGGCCTTGCAGCTGCTGCACATCCCTGTGCCCTCTGCAGCCCAGGCTGTCCTGCGGTGTCCCTGCCCTGGCCTCTGTCCCTGCAGGCTGTCGTCATCCCCCGGCTGCCCCACCTCGCTGGCCCCTTCCTTTGCTGACAGCTCTGCCTCCTGCCTGCCCCTGCCTGGCCACACAAAGCCTTGGCCTTGAGACCCAAAGGGTTCATTCCATTTTTACCGTGCCTGTGAACTTCCAGCACAGGAACAAGGCATGCAGGGGCTGCTTTCCCAGCAAGGATGGCTGGAAGACAAGAAGAAGACATCTGGCTCAAGGGTGCAGTGACAGAGAAAACAAGGACTGAACCTGGGAACTTGGGGTGGGTTTTATGGAAACAGGTAAATTGTAATTGGCATTTAGCGACTGTGTATGAACAACACACTGGTAGAATTACATGTCCACGTCAGGTTAGGAGTTATCCCATGTTAGACCTCAGGCCTGAATAAACGATACCCTCTGAAATAGCAAATGAGTGTTAAGGAGCCTCATTCTGATATTTCAGAGATTTGGTGGCAGCGGGGCCTCACAGAACCAAGGAGTCAGCTGTGACACTGAGCAATCTCATGGAACAAAGGGGCCATGGTGACACAGCAGAACCCCATGGAACCAAAATCCATTGTGGCACCTTGGGGCCACACTGAACCAATGGTCCATTGTGATACTGTGGATCCAAGGAGACCATTGTGACACTGAGGAACCTCTTGGAACCAAGGGAACATTCTGACACAGCAAGGCCTCGTGGAGCCATGGGTCCATGGTGACACTGTGAATCCAAGGAGACCATTGTGACTGAGGAACCTCATGGAACCAAGAGTCCGTATTTCAACTGTGGGGTCCTGTGGAACCAAGGGGAGCACAGTGACATTGTGGGGCCTCATGGAACAATGGAGACTCTTCTGACACTTTGGACCCACTGGAACCAAGGGGCCATTACAGCATGGCAGGGCCTCGTGGAATCAAGGGGACTACAGTGAACACTGTGGGTGTCCATGGGATGAAGGGGCCATTCTGACACCGTGGAACCAAGGATGCCATTGTGACACTATGGGGCATCATGGAACCACAGGTCCACTGTGACACAGCAGGGCCTCATGGAACCTTGGAGGCCATTTTGACAGTTTGAGGCCTTGTGACACCAAGGAGGCATTGTGGCACTCCAGAGCCCTGTGCAGCCAAGGGGACCATAGTGACTCTGTGGGGCTCAGTGAAACCAATGGTCTGTTGTGACACTGCAAGGCCTTATGGCATCATGGAGACCATTGTGACACTACAGGCCCCATGGATCCAAGGCGCCATTGTGACACTACAGGCCCCATGGATCCAAGGAGCCATTGTGACACTACAGGCCCCATGGATCCAAGGGGCCATTGTGACACTAAAAGGCCTCACTGAACCAAGGGGCCATTGTGACACTATGGAGTCTTGTCAGGCCAAGGGGCACTTGTCACACTGTGTGGCACCATGGAACCAAGGGGTCCTGACACTTCAGGGCCCCATGGAACTAAGGATCCATGGAACAGTGCAGGACTCCATGGAACCAAAGGTACACTGTGACATTGCAGGGCCTCATGGAACCCTGGAGGCCATGGTGACATTTTGAGGCCTCGTTGAATCAAGGGGCTCTGCAGGGCCTCGTGGAACCAAGGAGACCCTTCTGACACTGGGAGTCCCCATGGAACCAAGGGTCCATTGTGATCCTGTGGCACCAAGGAGACTCCTGTGACACTGCAAGGCCTCATGGAAGCAAGGGTTTGGCCTCCCAGGGGCTACCTGACAGGTCCAGCTGATCTTGGAATGTTGAGGGCTGCCTCTCATCAGTACCTGGAGAACTGGAGCTCTGTGCTTTCCTTCCTATGGAAAAGAACCATCCGTCTTTCCAGGTGCCCACAGCCAAAACTGATACTCCTCCTGAAAAATTCCCTATGTGCAAGGGTTCTCCCAGACAAAAGCTGGCAGGACAGACACCTCTGGTTGGCCTGGTCCTCTGGTGGTCACCTCTCATCTCAAGGAAGTCCTGAGGAGAGTATTTGAGCAGGTTTGACTGCTGGAACATCAGTGAGTCTCTCATCCTCTAAAAAACTCAGATGCTCTTCTGATCATATGTGTCTTTTCTTTCTCATTGTATCTTATGCATGAAATACTATTTTCAGCTAGGAAATAGTGTTCTTCTCACTCTGCCAGGGTTTGCTGACACAAAACAGCTCGTCTACATATGGATCCAGGTCACCTGTATAAGCAAACACAATAAAGAATCCAGCAGGAATGATTTGTCTCTGCTCCCATCTGTCACATCTCCTCTGGAGCTGGAGGTGCAGCCCCAGCACTGGGGAGGGCTCAGGGGCTCACCAGCTCAGCTCCCACACAGAAAACTTGCAGACTCTGGACTGCTCTCCTTGGCCCCTGCATGCTCAGCCAGGCTGGGATGGACACTGATGGTTTCTGTGCCAGGCTCTCTGAGCCCAGCCCAGCTCCCTGCAAGCTCTGCCAGCTGCCCTGAGCTCTGTGCAGCACCAAGGGCCTCTCCCCAGCACAGCCCAGCCGGCTCTGGCCCCACAGCTCTGCTCAGCCCAGGCTGCTCTGGCCACTGGCCCCATGGCCTCAGCCCCTGGCCAGGGCACAGCAGCAGCTGCAGCTCAGCCAGGACTCAGCCCCAGCCAGGCTGCTAGGCTGGGATGAGGAGCCCCTCAGCCTTCCCTGCTCTGGGCTGGACAATCCCAGCTCCCTCAGCCTCTGCTCACAGCCCAAGGGCTCCAGCCCCACCTTGGAGGCCCTTCCCTAACCCTGCTCCAGCTGCCAGACATCTTTCCTGCCCCGGGGAACCCAACCCAGGCCACAGGGACCTGGATAATCCATGTCCTTGATGTCCTGGTCACACAGCCCTGGCCCCTTTTCCCCATGTCAGGCTCTGGGGGGGATCCTGTGGAACATCCTTTGGTGGAGGCTGTGGCTCCAGGTGGATCCCGGGGGGATACCGGGGGACAGGGACCCCGCTGGGCATGAACAGCACTGGACTTGTTGGGAGAAACTGTGAGGGGGAGCTGGGGCGGAGTGACCAACCCAGTGACTTCACACAGCCCTCCTGGGATGTCACACAGCCCCTCTGTGATGCCACAGCCTGCTCTGTGAGGTCACAGAGACAGTCCATGATGCTGTAGTTGCTGAATGACCTTACATCATTCTGTGACCTCATGTTCCAGATGATAAATTGTCTCCACCAGGTGAGCTGACACCTGGAGCTTGTTCTCCAAAACCTCAGGCCTATGGAAACCACACAGTGCCCATTGTGTCAGAAAGGGAACTGGAAGTTCACCAGCCTCAGTGTCCTGCCAGCTCAGCCAGGCCCACTGGAACATTGGGGTCCACAACCACCAGGGACCACCAGAGAGACCCCCAGGACAGAAGAGAGCATGGGTAAAGGGGAGGGGAAATATGTTAATGATTCTGGGGAAATGATTATCAGATGTGTGTTTAGTCCAGGACAATCAGTGAATATGTGTGCAAAATACAGAATATGAACAGAAACTTTCCTGCACTCAGCATGCTCGGCTTTGGGAGGAGCTATCCCCCATGCACCCGGCTGAATAAAGAATGTTGCTTCTTAATGCTGCATTGGTGTGAAGGAGTTTTCTGTTTTACCGAATTTTTGGTAACACTCCACTGCCAAGGAAAGCTCTGTCTCCTGCTGCTCACAAACAGAGAAGGGCTGGTGGCAGATGTGGGGGTCGTTGGCTGCCTGGGGCACAGTGACCATGAAATAATCAAGTTTTCAGTGTTCTGTGAAAGAAGGAGGGGCAGCAACAAAACTTCCACACTGGAATTAGGAAGGGCAGACTTTGGCCTATTTAGGATGCTGATTTGAGGAGTACTGAATCAGATACTGATTTTTTAAATGGGAAACAGCCCTTAAAAAGAAAGGGGTCCAGGGAGGATGGACACATTTCAAGAAAGTAATCTTAAAGGGGGAAGGAGAAGCCTGTCCCAGTGTGGCCAAAGATGAGCTGGTGAGGAAAATGACTGCCCTGGCTGCCCATGGAGCTTTTGTGGGAAGTCAGGGGAAAATAGGACCGGCAACTCAGGAAGTGTTTAAGGATGTTGTTAGGTCATGCAGAAAGACAAGTTGACAGGTGAAAGCTCAATTAGAACTCAACCTGGTAGCTTCTGTAAAAAGAATAAAAAATGTTTTTATAAAAAAATTTATAGCAAAAGGAGGAGGAAGGAGAAGTTCTACTTTTTATTGGATGCAGTGGAGAATATAGCAACTAAAGATAAGGAAAAGGCCGAGCAACTTAACATCTTGTTTGACTCAATTTTCAATATAACGACAGGTTGTCCTCAGGACAAGAGTTCTCCTGGGCTGACAGGTGGGCACAGGGAGCAGAACAGCCCCTAATCCAGGAGGAAGCAGCTGGTGACCTGCTGGGCCACTCAGATGCTCACAGGTGGATGGGATCAGATGGGATCCATCCTAGGGGGATGAGGGAGCTGGTGGATGAGCTCCTCAAGCTGCTCTCCATCATTTACCATCAGTCCTGGCTCACCAGGGAGGTCCCAGAGCACTGGAGGTGCCAGTGTGAGCCCATCCCCAAGAATGGCTGGGAGGAGGATCTGGGGAACTCCAGGCCTGTCAGCCTGACCTCGGTGCCCGGCAAGGTTCTGGAACAGATCACCCTGAGTGCCATCACAGGGCACCCACAGGATGGCCGAGGGGTCAGAGCCAGCCAGCGTGGATATCAATGTCTGCATGGATGATCTGCATGACGGGATGGAGTCCAGCATCAGGAAATTTACAGATGACACCAAGCTGGGTGTGAGTGTGGATGTGCTGGAGGGGAGGAGGGCTCTGCAGAGGGGCCTGGACAGGCTGGATCCAGGGGCCAAATCCAACAAGGTGAGGTTTAACAAGTCTATGTGCCAGGTCCTGCACTCTGGCCACAACATGGAGGGGCTGGATCATGTCCAGAGAAGGGCAACAAGTCTGGTGAGGAGCTGAAACTTTGGCAAAAGGTTTAATAAGACATTCAATGAACAAAAAACACTTTGCAAAGCTGTATATTGGTCCATTCAACTTCACAAACTCTAAGCCATCTGAGTTTTAAGTTACTCAAAATGTTCAAGAGGACAGAAATAAAAGAATAAGAGACAGAAATAGAGAATGATGAAAAAGATTTAGAGAAGCACACACAGAGCTACCAACTCCTGGATTCCAGCACTGTTCAGGTGGAAATTCCAAGAGGAGGTAGGGTCAAGCTGTGTGCTTGCCTTGTGCTCAGCCATAAATACCCCTTGGTGTTCCTGGGCCCTTCCCCCACGTGGGACTTGGGGTCATTTGGTCACTCAGGAGCTGGGCTGGGGGCTCCAGAGGTGGCTGTGGAGCATTGCCTGTGCTGTGCCAGGGACTGGCAGACACTGCTGGGCTGGGATAGAGGCACTGGGGGGATTGGGGTTCCAGGGCAGGGCAGGGCTGGGGTTCCAGGGCAGGGCAAGGCCGGACCTGCCCCTTCCTCCCCACACATGAAATGTTTCCAGCCAACAATCTCCAGTCTGTCACAACAGGCAGTGTTGGAGGTGAAATCCCAATTCTGGCCATGGGCACCTGGACGAGAAGGACAGTTCTTTTCCATAGGAAGGAAAGCCCAAGGTCTTGGCTCATTTCTGGTTTGATTGCCTGGATTCTGTTTGGTTTTGTTGTTGCTTTGTTTCCTTTTCTGTACCTGAAGTGTCCAGTCAGGAGCAGAGTGACTCTTGCCAAGGAACTTTGTGGTGCTGTCACTTAATATTAAATCTGGTTTTTGCTGATCCCTTGCTGGGGTTTTTTTCAGCGCTCTCAAGCCCTCGTTGGTAACAGGGTGAAGGAGCCCTGGCCCAGGCTCTGGCCCTGGGGGACACGGGGACGCTGCCAGGGGGTCCCTGTCTCCCTGTCCCACTCCCCCACTGCCCCAGCCCCCGTCCCCGTGTCAGGCTCTGGGGTCGATCTCGTGGAACATCCTCTGGGGGAGGCTGCGGCGCTGGGGGCGGGGGGACGCAGGGGGACAGGGGACCCCTCTGTGCACGAGCAGCGTTGGACTTCTCTGGGGGAACTGGGAGGGGGGGCTGGGGTGGAGTGACCTCCCCAGTGACCTCACACAGCCCCTGTGATGTCACACAGCCCCTGTGATGTCACAGAGCCAACTCTGAGATGTCACCCTGTGATGTCATACACCTGCTCTGTGATGTCACAGAAGACTGTGAGATGTCACAATGTCACCCTGCAATGTCACTATTTGTTCTTTGGTGTCACAGCCTGCTCTATGACATTACACAGCCACCCGGTGATGTCACAACCCACTCTTTGTTGTCACAGAGCCACCCTCTATGATGGCAGGATCTGCTCTATTACCTTATACCCTTCTCTATGATGTCACAGCCTGCCCTGGGATGTCACAACCCCCTCAGTGATGCCACAAAACCCTCCCTGTGATGTCATACTGCCACTCTGTAATGTCACAGCACACACTTTGACCTCACTGCCTGCTCTATGATGTCATACAGCCATGCCATGATGTCACAGCCTGCTCTGTGATGTCACACAGTCCCCTCTATCATGCCATAGCTGCTTGATGACCTCACACAACAAACTCTGTGATGTCATAGCCCAATCTGTGACCTCACACAACCCACTCTGTGCAGTCACACAGCCCCTCTCTGACATCACAGCTGCTCTGTGCCTCCGTGACACAGCCACAGAGCTGATGCTGTGACACAGCCCCCTCTGGGACACCCCACAGCCCCTGCCAGTGCTGAGCCCCTGTGAGCTCGGTCTGTGCCCTGCTCGTGTCCCTGGGATGCCCTGGCAGTGCCCCAGCCCTGCTGGGCTGGGAGAAGAGCTGCTCCTGGCCAGAGCTGTCTCTCTGCAGCGCTGCCCTTGCCAGGAGCTGCCTCTGGGCCCGGAGCCCAGCCCAGCTCAGCAGCACAGACACAGCACCAGGACTTTAATGACCTCTGGGGCTTTGGTGCTGTTTGCATCAGACCCAGTCCCTTGAAGTGTGCTCAAAGAACTTCTCAAGAACTCAAAAAGTCGGATTCAAAGTCCAAACTTTCTTTAACTGGTAATGGGTTCCACTCAAGGACACAATTCATATCAAAGTGTCCCCAGGCCCCAGGCAGAGCAGAGAACTGGAGGCACTGATGACAGGTGGGGACAAACAAGGCAAAGGTGTCTCTGGTGCTGAGCAAACCTGGATGTGTCTCAGGAATGCAAAGGGCCAAGGCTGAGCCCCAGCCCCTGGCAAGGCAGATCCTGTCCCTCCCTCCTTGCTCAGGGCTCTTCCCGGGATGGGCACTGCCATGTGGGGATGTGCCATGCCAAGGGCAGGACCATGGGGCGGCCCCTGCCAGGCTGCTGAGCGGGGACAAGGAGGCCATGAGGCCCCAGGGCTGCAAGGGTCACTTGTCCCCTCGTGGCCTCAGGCCCAGGGCCAGCAGCCATGGCCAGAGGGCTGCACAGGTTGGCTCTGTCAGGGCCTTGCAGCTGCTGCACATCCCTGTGCCCTCTGCAGCCCAGGCTGTCCTGCGGTGTCCCTGCCCTGGCCTCTGTCCCTGCAGGCTGTCGTCATCCCCCGGCTGCCCCACCTCGCTGGCCCCTTCCTTTGCTGACAGCTCTGCCTCCTGCCTGCCCCTGCCTGGCCACACAAAGCCTTGGGCTGCTCCAGGCTCCTTCTGGGGACGTGTTGCACCACAGCTCTTACCTGGGAGGGAAATTCCTCTCCTCTTGTGTCCAGTCTAGGTGGGATGGCCCTGGCAGAAAGGTCTCCTTGGATTCCAGCAGATCCAGGCTCTGACCGTGGCTCTGTTCCTCTCTCTTCCAGCCCTTCAAGCCCTGAGTGAAAACAACAGCGCCTCCTGCAGAAGCACATTTGTTCAGGTGATGTTGGAGGGAAGAGCTGCAGAACTACTTTCATCTGCTGGCTCAGAAGAACCAGTGTCTCTTTAAGACCTGCAGATCCCTTGGAAGGTGAGACCACCTGGAGACCAGAGGAGACCAGCTGGAGCTCCAGGCACAGCTGATGACTGGCACAGCTGAGCCTGTGGGAAGCTCCCATAGCTCCTGCCTTCTCCCTCCCTGTTGACAGCTCCCTCCCTGCAGCCCTCAGACCCTGCCCATCCCCTTTCTTCCCTCCCAGCTCATGCCTTTGCTTCGCCTTCTATTAATGAACACTTTGGCTTCTTCGCTCTACCTGCATCTCTGTGGAGCTGAAGCGATGCAAATCCGGGGCCCTGGAACACACAGGCCCCTGCTGCCGTTCTCTTCCACGCCGTGTTTTGTGCACACACTCAGAGGAACGAGGGCAGATCAGGCTGGGAAGGACCCTGTGCTGAAGGTCCAGTTCCACAACACTGTGGAGTTACAGATCTTGCTGAGCACCCTGGAGCCCCTGGATTTTGGAAGAGCCAAGCTGAGGATGCTCTGAACCCAGCTGTGAGGGATTCCATGGCAAGCATCCAACGGAGGGCAAAGGAGCTTGGAATGCTGCAAGTTTTCAAGAATAGCTTCCTGAAAGCACAGCAGTGCTCCATCCCTGCACAGGATCAGGAAGAGGGCAGAACCAGAGACCATCTGGACTTAACAGAGAGCTTTGGTGTGCCTAAGAGCAGCTGAAGCAGCAGCACGGTGCCCGAGACTCAGACATGTGACCGTGCCAGTGCCTGGAGCGCAGTGCTGGGATCCTGGGTGTGGTTCTGGTCCCCACAACCGAGGAATGGCAGCCCCAGCCTCAGACCCAGTCAGAAAGCCAACCAAGGGAGACCAGAGGGAGCGCACCCTTCCAGTTTCTCGTGGGCATGGCCGCAAAACAACCCCTGCTGCTTCTTCCTCCCCCTGTGTTTGGGCTGTGCTGGTGGCAGAGCCAGCCAGGTTGTGCTCTGCGTTCCAAAGCCCGTTGAGAGCTGGCATGAAAAGTGCTGCATGCACAGTGGAGAGTCCTGGAAGGTGCTGGCAAGAGCGTCCTGTGGGAACAGGGCTCTGGGCTCTGGCTGGAACAGCCTGGTTTTGCTGCAGTGACCACAGGCAGGAGTTGAGGCAGGTGAAGAGGCAGCGGGCAGCTTGTGTTTGTAGAGGGCCTGGGGCTGCCCCTCTGAACCTCCACCTGGAAACACACTTGGGAGAATATGAGCTACAGCTGGAATGCCTGTCCTGAAAGGACCTGAAGTCATTCAGCCTTGCCAGCTTTTCTTAAGAGTGTGTTGGTGTTCCCCAGGACAGTTACACATGTGGGGAAATGCCTTTGGAGGAAAGGGGCTTGCTTCTCAAGGAAAGTGCTTCCCAGGGAGCTCACAGCGAGGCAGGTGCAAGGGTCCCCCTTTGGCTCTCTGTGGTCCTTTCACTGCCTGAGGCCCGTTGCACTTGGCAGAGGGGCAGGGCAAGGGAGAAGGCTGTGAAGAGCGGGTTTGGCATCCGCCTGGACCTGTGGAGACCAACCCAAGCACCTGCAGCAGGGTGTGTTCCCCCCTTTGGACAGAGGCGTGAGCAGGAGCATCTCTGTCCAGCCGTGAGCCCCAGAGCTCTCTCTGAGAGCTGTGAATTAAAAGGCCTTTACACACACACTTTTCACCTCTTCCCTGTCTGCTGTGTTTCAACTCTTGGCAATGTGCATGTGGCTCTTGCTTGGTGGAAGCTGCTGTGGCCCAGGGCCAGCACAGAGCTGGGCTGGGTGGGCCAGGCAGCATGGAGAGTCTTGGCTGATCTTGGTGTGTCCCTGGCCTCAGAAAAGGCTGGGAAAGTTTGCCTCCCAAGGCGTCCTGCTCATTGGCTCTCCCTGTGCACCCTGGAGAGAACAAGGTAGGCATTTCTGGCAGCTGGGCATCAGCAGGCCTGAAAGTGGGGGTGTGTTGTGGAGCCAGCCCAGCTGAGATAACCTGAGAGGAGCCCAGTGCTCCTTGCTCCCCTGTGCTGACACGTGAGTGTTTGTCTGGTTTTGGGATGGCCCTGGCTGTGTGAGGGGTGCTACGTGGACACGAGACAGCCGGTCCTGTCCCGCTGGGTCCCAGCAGTGCCTCACAGCACTCCTGCATCCACGTCAGGATGCCGGCCAAGAGAGGTCCTGGAAGCTGAGGCAGCTGATTTTAAGCTTGTGCAGGTGCCTACAGGCCAAGGCCAACGGTGTTCGCTCAGGATACAGCAGTCCTGAGGGGTCTCCCTCATTCAAAGAAATCGGCAGACAAATGCATTGTCAGCCAAAAGCCCTTTTATTGACCTGGCAGGAGGGCATGGGTCAGCACCCCACTAAAGTGTTTCTCTGCCACATATAAATTTCAGTGGGTTGATGTAGGAGTTGTATCAAAATCACCATCCATCTTCACACTGCTGAGGTGATTCCATAGGCAGGAGGTTAGAAATACATTGTGTCAGATTCCCATACTTGAAGCTGATGTCCAGGCCCTGGCCAGGAGCGGTCTCGATGCCCTAAAGCAGCACAAAGTCTTCCTCAGGGCTTCCCTGCACAGGGCTGATTCCACACTTGCCCTTAGTTCTTCTGGTAGACTGTGTCTAAAGCTTTTTGTCAGGTCACTCTCATGTCAAGTTAGGCCTGCCAGGTTTTTCTTATGCTAACTGGTGCTAAGTACTTAGGTATGTCTGTGCTAATTACTTGTTTACTCATGTGAATGGCTTGTGCTTACTTATGTCAAACCAAGGCCTTGTTCCATCCCCAAAGGTGCCTGAGGCCACCCACTCCTTGTGGCACCAGTTGCTTTCCTGTGGGATGTTCTACCCACCCAGGGTAAAGAGGGAGCTGCAGAAAGAGCTTGCCAGGCTGCTCTCCATCCTTTCCCAGCACTCCTGGTGAAGTGGAGAAGTCCGAGCTGAGCACAAAGGTGCAAATGGAGCAGCCGTGCACAGGAAGGCTCGGTGGGAAGGATGATCCAGGATCCATAGGCCTGGCAGCCTGAGCGTGCTCCAGGGGAAGGCCTTGGAGCAGATCCTCCTGAGTGCCATCCCACGGCACCTGCAGGGAACCAGGGCGTCTGCTGGAGGGTGGGAAAGCTCTGCGGAGGGACGGGGACAGCTGGGGCTCCTGGCGGGGTGTTGAGGGCTTCTGTGCGGGAGTTTGGGGGGCTTGGTGCTGGTGGGGTGCTGGAGAAGGAGTTGTCTGGAAGGTGAGAGAACTAGGCTGGAATTTGAGTCAGTTTGAAGGCAGCATCTGTGCTTTGGCACAGCTTTGGTTAGGGAGGCCAGAAGGAATATCTGTGACTTTTCCTCTTCATGGTCCTGATTGTCCTGCAGGGAACAAGAGGGGAGAGCTGTACTTTACTGGCCACTCAGATCTCTGGACCGGGGGGAGGATTAGCCCTTTTGCCATCTACTCATTTCTTTGGGCTACTATTGTACCACTGAGTGGACTCTCATTTCTTGAGAGCTTTTATTCCTTAAGAGAAAAAGGATATTATCATCCCTACATAGAAAACCAAAGAATGGCCCTTGTTTTTGCCCTTGTTTTATGTAGTGTTATGTTCTGTAAAGTGACCCTCAGTGGATGAGGTTAAGGCAAATGAGTTGCTGCTTTGAGATGGGAAGCAAAATTCCAACTCTTCACCTCCTCAGGCCATCCCAATTAATTTGGGAAGTTTGCAACTTTTTGGAACTACTTGAGTTGAGCAATGGGAAGTAAAGCTTTCCTGAATTGAGGATTCTTACTTGCCAGATTCTTCTGTGCCTTGGCCGCTAAGGTGTTTTTGTGCTGAAGGCAATAACTTCAATGAGAAAATAATTTCAGCACAGAGTAAGAGCTTCTGACAGAGACCAAGTGTTGCCAGCAGTTGCTCCAGGTGCTCCTGCCAACAGCCCCTGCAGGCAAGAGCTCAGCCCCCAATGCACGTGGGCTTTGGCTCCCTCTGGCACAGAAGCCCCCCACGGGCACAGGTCTCTGGGGCAGGAGACGGGCACCGGTGCTGCCAGGGCTCGGGGGGTGGCAGGTCTGCTTGGGCAGGGACCCTGCCACACCTGCTGATGTCAGCGCTCCCTGGGCCCCAGGGGTCAGAGCAGTATTCCTGCCCTGGCCCACACGTTCCTTGTCTGTGTCACACCCGCGGGTTTAGGATGGCCACCAGCCAGGACGTGTCCCAAGGAGGCCGTGCCAGCTTCTGTGAAGGCCCCGTGCCCTTCCCAGCGCGGCTGCGTCGGCAGCCCTGGGGGCTTCTTCTGCTGCCCTGAACCCGCAGAGCAGGGCAGCGTTTGCTGATGGTTTGAGCCGTTCCTAAAGATCCTGTTGGGCTGTCTTAGACACTTGGGTTGAGGGATTCCTTCCAACCTGAGCCACTTTGGGTGGGCTGGGGGCAGCCCCAGGGCAGGGGGCAGTGTGTGCAGGGGCCCTTTGTGACACGGGGCAGCACGGTCACCGTGACATGGAACGGGACAGCGTGTCCAAGGGCCCTTTGTGACATGGGGTGACATAGGAGCTGGCGGTGACAAGACCACGCCACAGTGCTCGGAGCACGCGACGGGACAGGACGGGACAGAGCAGTGCCGTGAGGAGCCCCCGCACAGCGCACTCGTTCGTGTCTGACCCGGAGCTTTTCTGAGGCGTTACTCTTGCAGGTGACCTCGTATCCAGACCAGAGGGCTTGGTGACCTCTGGCCTTCCCGAGGCTTCTCTTCTGCAGGTGCCCTCCAGGGCAGACCGTGGCATTTGCTTAGCACGGTTCTTGATGAGGAGTCTCCTGTCCTTGTGGCTGGAGCCCCCAAGACCAGAGTGCAGGACTTGCTGTCCTGTAGCCTTGCCAAGACTTCACTCTGCAGCACTTGCTGACTCGGACCTTTTCCGAGCCACCTTCTCCTGCAAGCAGCCATGAATCCAGGCAGTGACGTAGAGCACAGGCCTGCGAGCGTGCCCAAGCTGGCCTGGGGGAAGGAGGAGAAAGAAGGCCCTGGGACTGCCCCAGCATAGCAGCCTGAAGAGGTGGAGCAGTTCCAGCCACTGCAGAAGGGTGAGTGCCAGAGCTGGGCCGCAGGGCCGGTGCCTGCAGCCAGCTTGGCCCCATCCCATCCCATCCCATCCCATCCCATCCCATCCCATCCCATCCCATCCCATCCCATCCCATCCCATCCCCTGGGCACTTGCCCATGGACAGGACAGAATAGGGGCCAGGGCAGACACCCCACAGCCGTGCTCCATCTCCTGGGACATCCCAGGGCTGTCCCTGCCTGGGGAGCGCAGGGCTGGGCTGTGTTCTCCGGCCTCTCCCGCAGCCCCTCAGCTCAGGCTGCGCTCGCTCTTTGCCAGGTGCAGCCATGCAGCACACACAAGAGCAGGATCCCGCCCATGGCCTCTTCCGCAGAACAGCGCAGGTACCTGCAGCCATCCCCAGCTGGGCTGGGCCTGCTGTCACTGCTCAGCCGAGCACCACGCTTGGAGCATTCCGTGGAACATCCCTGGCTTCCTGCCCTTCTCCTACAGCTGGTTTGCAAATTCATCAAGAGGATTCGGGAGGAAGAGACCAGCACCATGGGCACAGGGCTCAGAGCATATTCACACATCTCCAAAACCAAGGCCTGTGCTGCCCTGCTGGATATGCTCGTAGAGGAGGGGTTTTCCAATCCAAAGCAAGTAAGCAGCCTGTGGCCAGGATTTCATCCTCCCAGGAATTGCTTGGCCTCCCAAGCCATGCCTGCTGCTTACTGGAAGCCTTTGAGGCCATGGCAGTGTGGTGGGAAGGGAAGCACTTCTCTGGGGAAGCTGGGGACATTCCTCCCTCTGGCAGCTTTCCAAGTCTCCCCCTGCCTTCTCCAGGTGCCTGCCATGGTGAGGTACATCCACCAGTGGCTCATGGCCAGTCAGTTTGCTGAGCACAGGCTGGACAGGGCCCTACTGGATTTCACCAATGAACAGCCTGCTTATGTAGTAATGTGTCCTGGTTTTGGGCAAATTTGGGAGAAAACCTTCAGAAGGAGCCCCCAGAAAGCAAACCCCCACAGCCCCTTGCTCACCTGGCTCGGGAAGAATTTCTTCAGAGAGTAGTGGAAACAACCTGTTTATTGAGCAGGCAAAGCACTCCCCAACAAAAAAAAAATGAGCAACACCAGATGACAAAAAGTCTTTCTATGCTCTGAAGAGGTGACAAATTCAGGAAGTCTCTCCTGGGAATGGTTGCCCAGTTATCGCTCTCCGGCACTGGGGGTGGCTGCTGCAGGTCACAAAATGCTGGCTCTCGTTGTTTCTTGGTGTTTCCCAGGTCCCAGTCCTGAGCAGGTTCAAATGGTATTCAGGAAAGGGAAAGAAAAAAAACAGTCCAGGGAAAAAATTGGATTGCCTAGCTAAACTAACTAATAAGCAAAAGCAAGGGCAAAAGCAAAAACCAGGAGCAAGAGCAAAGTGAAAGCAAGCAAGCCAGCAAGCAAGCAAGAAAGCCAGCAAGCCCTAGCCTCTCCTAGACACAGACCATGGGGAGAGGTGAGCCGGCTGATAACAAGACAAAACAAACCTTCACTTTTCGGAGCCAGTCCTGAAGGCACAGAACATAACATCAAGCATAAACAGGACACACGATTGGAGATGCAAGCACCATAACGTCACCCTAGGACATTCCACTCCTTATCTCCATATCGTCAACATACTACCAAACATCATGTAAAAACTTCATCAAGTAAAAACTTCCATCTTTCACTTACTCAGACACATTTCCTTCCATCTCCCTTGCTCATCAAGTAAAAACTTCTGTCTTTCACTTACTCAGACACATTTCCTTCCATCTCCCTTGCTCAAACTTTTGACACACATTTCCTTCTATCTCTCTTGCTCAAACCTTTGACACTTACACATTTCCTTCTGTCTCATGTCGGTGTGGTTTAATGTACAGACAGTGGCAGTAACATCCAACAAACAGTGATATTTGCATATGAGGCTCACCCCACAATCAGATCTCCCTGAGGTACACATTGAGGTCTTCCATATTTCTGCATTATTCACCATGTACAACCTGGTCCCTGAGCAAAGACAATCCCACAAAGGATTTTGTCTGTACTTGCGGCAGAATTGATCCACACTGTGTTCCCTAACAAACCTCTGATGTGTGCCACTGGGACTTTATCTCCATCTACTATATTCAGGGACTCAGACTGGGCAGGACCTGCTCCATTGGTGGAACCTCGGGTGTTAACTAACCAGGTGGCCTTTGCTAAATGCTGCTCCCAGTTTTTGAAAGATCCCCCACCCAATGCTTTCAAGGTGGTTTTTAACAGTCCATTGTACCTCTCCACTTTGCCTGCAGCTGGTGCATGGTAGGGGATATGGCGCACCCACTCAATGCCATGTTCCCTAGCCCAGGTGTTCATAAGACTGCTCTTGAAATGAGTCCCGTTGTCAGACTCAATCCTCTCAGGGGTACCATGCCTCCAAAGGATCTGCTTTTCAAGGCCCAGGATGATGTTACGGGCTGTAGCATGAGACACAGGGGAGGTCTCCAACCATCCCGTGGTGGCTTCTGCCATTGTGAGCATGTAGCGCTTACCTTGGCGTGTCTGGGGCAGTTGATGCAGTCAATTTGCCAGGCCCCCCCATACCTGTACTTGGACCACTGCCCACCATGCCACAGGGGCTTCACTTGCTTGGCCTGCTTGATGGCAGCACACGTCTCACGGTCATGGATAACCTGAGAAACACTGTCCATGGTTAGAGCCACCCCTCAGTCTCGTGCCAAATTAAAAGTGGCATCTCTGCCCTGATGGCCTGAGGAATCATGGGCCCATTGTGCTAGGAGCAACTCCCCCTTGTGTTGCCAATCCAAGTCTATCTTTGACACCTCTATCTTTGCAGCCTGATCTACCTGCTGATTGTTTTGCTGCTCTTCATTAGCTCTACTTTTGGGGACATGGGCATCTATGTGGCAAACCTTCACAGGTAGTTTCTCTACCCAGGTAGCAATGTCTTTCCATTCTTCAGCAGCCCAAATTGGTTTTCCTCTATGCTGCCAGTTAGCCTCTTTCCATTCTTCAGCCAGCCCCACAGAGCATTGGCTACCATCCATGAGTCCGTATAAAGGTCGAGCTTTGGCCACTCCCCTTTCTGCAATGTCTAGGGCCAGTTGAATGGCTTTGAGTTCAGCCAGTTGACTTGATCCACCCTCTCCTTCAGTGGTCTCTGTGGCCCATCGTGTGGGGCTCCATACGGCTGCTTTCCACTTCCGATTCATCCGTACAATATGACAGGAACCGTCAGTGAAAAGAGCGTAGCGTGTTTCCTCTGCTGGCAGTTGGTTGTATGGTGGAGCTTCTTCAGCCCATGTCAGTGCTTCTTGTTCTTCATCTGTGACACCAAAACTTTCACCTTCAGGCCAATTTGTAATTGCTTCCAAAATCCCAGGGTGATTCAGTTTACCAATATGGGCGTGCTGCGTGATGAGAGCAATCCACTTGCTCCATGTAGCACTGGTGGCATGGTGGGTGGAGGGAACCTTTCCTCTGAACATCCACCCCAGCACCGGTAGTCAGGGTGCCAGGAGGAGTTGTGCTTCCTTACCAATCACCTCTGAGGTGGCTTGGAGTCCTTCATAGGCAGCCAAGATTTCATTCTCTGTAGGAGTGTAGTTGGCTTCAGACCCTCTGTAGCTCTGACTCCAAAATCCCAATGGTCGGCCTCGAGTCTCATCAGGCACCTTCTGCCAAAGGCTCCAGGACAAGCCATTGTTCCCAGCTGCAGAGTAGAGCATGTTCTTCACCTCCGGTATCGTCCTGACTGGGCCAAGGGCTACTGCATGAGCGATTTCCTGCTTAATCTAGGCAAAAGCTTGTTGCTGCTCAGGGCCCCAATGGAACTCGTTCTTCTTGCAGGTGACCAGGTAAAGAGGACTCACGATCTGACTGTACTCAGGAATGTGCATTCCCCAAAAGCCTATGACACCTAAGAAAACATGTGTTTCCTTCTTATTGGTTGGTAGGGACATAGCTGTGATCTTGTTGATGATATCCATAAGAATCTGACACTGTCCATCTTGCCATTTCACTCCCAAGAACTGGATCTCTCAAGCAGGTCCCTTAACTTTACTCTTCTTGATGGTGAAACCAGCTTCCAGGAGCATTTGGATGATTTTCTCTCCTTTCTCAAACACTTCTGCTGCTGTGTTCCCCCACACAATAATATCACCAATATACTGTAGATGTTCTGGAGCCTCACCCTTTTCCAGTGCAGTCTGGATCAGTCCATGGCAGATGATAGGACTGTGCTTCCACCCCTGGGGCAGTCAGTTCCAGGTGTACTGCACTCCCCTCCACGTAAAGGCAAACTAAGGCCTGCATTCTGCTGCTAGAGGAATGCAGAAAAATGCATTAGCAATATCAACAGTGGCGTACCACTTTGCTGCCTTGGACTCCAGCTCGTACTGGAGTTCCAGCATGTCTGGCACAGCAGCGCTCAGCGGTGGAGTCACTTCATTCAAGGCACGGTAGTCCACTGTCAATATCCATTGTCCTTCAGATTAACGCACAGGCCAAATGGGGCTGTTAAAGGGTGAGTGGGTTTTGCTGACCACTTCTTGGCTCTCCAGCTCTCGAATCATCTTATGGATGGGAACCACAGCATCTCGAGTTGTTCTGTACTGTCGGCGATGCACTGTTGAAGTGGCAATTGGTACTTTTGCTCTTCTCCCTTCAGAAGTCCTACTGTAGTTGGATTCTCGGACAGTCCAGGCAAGGTGTTCAATTGCTGGACGCCCTCTGTCACAGCAGCTGCTATCCCAAATGCCCACCTGAGTCCTTTTGGGTCTTTAAAATACCCCCTTTGGAGGTAATCTATGCCCAAAATGCATGGGGCCTCTGGGCCAGTCACAATAGTGTGTTTTTTCCACTCATTTCCAGTCAGGCTCACCTCAGCTTCCACCAAGGTAAAGTCCTGTGATCCCCCTGTCACGCCAGCGATGGAGACAGGTTCTGCCCCCACGTGTCTCAATGGGACTAATGTGCATTGTGCACCAGTATCGACCAAAGCCTTCTATTTTTGTGGTTCTGATGTGCCAGGCCAACGAATCCACACTGTCCAGAAAACACAGTTTTCCCACGCCTCTACCTGGCTAGAGGCAGGGCCCCTCTAAGCTTGGTTATCCTTCTTTCCCTGGGCATATGTCTTAGAGCTTCCTTCAAGGGGATCGGACATGTCATCATCATCATCATCATCATCATCATCATCATCATCATACCTGGCAGCTTGGCTATGGGCAACTGGAGCTGCTTTCCTTTTGGTGGAACTTCCTCTCTGAGTCTTGCCTTCCTTCAATTCATGCACCCGTTGTGCCAGAGCAGCAGTAGATTTTCTGTCCCATCTCCTCATGTTTTCTCCACAATCACTCAGGAAGAACCACAGCTCAGCTCGTGGGGTGTACCTTCTCTCCCCATCTGGGGAACGTCTGCGTTGGATACCAGGGCCTCTAATTTGTACTGCCGAGATTTGGAGAAGGTCCTCTTTAATCTCCTCCCTGAGTTTCTTGTGATTCTCCTCTATCTTGTCTTCTAATTTCTGCAGACGTGTTTCCACTGCTGCAATTCTGGCGTCTGTTGGGCCATGCACAGCATCTGCATATGCCCAGAGCTTCTTCACCATATTGAGCACGGTCTCGTCCTTCTCATCCTGCTTCATTATTGCTAAAGCAGAAGCAAGTTCATGTGGCTCAAGCCGTACAAGTTTTCGCCACATCACAGATGTACATGGTACCATGTCTGGATTCCCAGTTGTTATTTCATTGGAGAAGATAATCTCTGCCACTGCCATTTCTCTCAGGCGTTGGATCCCTTGTTCCATAGTCTTCCACTGCTGCATATAAAGATCATCTGCACACAGGTATCTTTGTGCTACACTTTCCAGGAGCCGTGCCCAGAGGCTGTGAGGGTTAGCCGCCTTCATCATTCCTTGGTCGATGACAGGATCACGTGACAGGGATCCCAAATGCCTCGCTTCAGTGCCATCCAGAATTGTAGCTTCACCTGCAGCATCCCAAAGACAGACCAACCAGCTAATTATAGACTCATTAGGTTGTCGAGTGTAATCCTTTCTTAGGCCACAGAGGTCCTTTAGGGAAAAGGACTCAGTATTGGCCTCTGATCTTGTACCAGTTTCTTTGACTCCAGATTTTATGTCAGGAGGCGTTGAGGGTCCTTCTCCTGCATCATAATCATCATTGTCATCCACTGGTCGATCGGTCTTGTCTGTGCACTTTCCACTTCTCGTGCTGGTAGCAACAGCCACTGACTGAGGCTTACAGTCTGGTTTAGCTGCTGGCCTCAAGCCTGGGCTGTTGGCTGCAGCCGGAGTGACTGGGATCGCTGCTGATTTATCTCCCTGCCCCCCTTCCTCTGTCTGCTGCCCTACAGGACCTAGCAGAGTGCGATAAGCATATGCCAGGGCCCAGCTCACTGCAATGATCTTCTTCTCCTTAGAGGTATCATGGCACTTCTCTTTCAGGTACTTTGCCACCTCAGCTGGGTTCTGAATTAGTTCACATGGAAAGTCCCAGACTATAGGGTCAGAAAACTCCTTTAAGATTTGGTCCATTTCCCACACCACTCAGGATTTCTCACGCCTGTGTCTACTCCTGGGTCAGGGGTCTCATCAGCCCTTCTAGAAATCTCAGCCCTCATTCTAGAGAAGCTGCAGACTGTGTAGAGAAAGCTTACCAAATTAAATACCAGAAAGATGGTCTCTTTAACATTCAGGGGAAACTGAACATTCTCTAATAGGGATGTAACAGATTCAGAGGAGAAGAAGGAAAGCAAAGGCTGAAAAGCCTCATCTCCTGCTTCTCCTCTAACAAACTGGGTGCACAACCATAACCATGAACCAAACATTCCTGGAACAGACTCCAGCACCTTTATAAACCTCCTGCAAGCCATTACAACCAAGCCCAGCCCAATGGATATTCTGGTCAGTGCCCCTCTACTGCAAAAACTACGTATTAGGGACAATACCGGAGCTATTTCGGGATAAGAAAATAAACCTAAGGACCATAGAGGTATTAAGACCTCAAAAAACCCTAGGGACCAGAAACACATGCAGGCCTGCACCTCAAGAGACATTATGAATTCAAAAAGCATAGCCAGTAACTCTCTATACCAGCCCAGAGTAATTGCAACCAAAATATGATTAGAACAGCGTTTTTTCCACTCTCTCGAGCCACGAGTTGGGCACCAAAATATTTGTCCTAGATTAGGGCAAATTTGGGAGAAGACCTCTGGAAGGAGCCCCCAGAAAGCAAATCTGCCACAGCCCCTCCCCCACCTGGTTCAGGAAGAATTTCCTGGGAGAGAAGTGGAAAAAAAAACATGTTTATTTAACAAGCAAAACACTCCCCAACACAAAAAACAACACCAGATGACAAAACTCTTTCACCGTTCTGAAGAGATGACAAATTCAGAAAGTCTCTTTGGGAGTGGTCGCCCAGTTCTCGGTCTCCAGTGCTGGGGATGGCTGCTGCAGGTCACAAAATGCTGGCTCTCGGTATTTCTTGGTGTTTCCCAGGTTCCAGTCCAGAGCAGGTTGGGATGGTATTCAGGAAAGGGAAAGGAAAAAAAAAACAGTCCAGGGTAAAATTTGGATTGCCCAGCTAAACTAACTAATAAGCAAAAGCAAAAAGCAGGAGCGAGAGCAAAGCAAAGCAAGCAAGCCAGCAAGCAAGCCAGCAAGCCAGCAAGCCAGCAAGCCAGCCTCCCCTAGACACAGACCATGGCGGGGAGTTGAGCCGGCTGATAACAAGACAAAACAAACCTTCACTTTCAGAGTCAGTCCTGAAGGCACAGAACATAATATCAAACATAAACAGAACACACGACTGGGGATACAAGCACCATAATGTCACCCTAGGACACTAACCGAGGGAGTTCCACTAAAGTGAAGATAGTCTCAACCTCCCATGACCGAGCAGCTGGGTATGATCTGTCAGATCCCCTTGAAGATACCTCTACCGTGTATGCCCAGGAAAGAAATAATAACCAGGGTTAGAGGGGCCCTGCCTCTAGCCAGGAACAGGCACAGGAAAACTGGATCTTCTGGACAGTGTGGATCCAATGGCCTGGCATATCAGAGCCACAAAAATGCGACGCCTTAGTTGACACTGGTGCGCAGTGTACCCTGATACCATCGGGACATGTGGGAGCAGAACCTGTTTCCATTGCTGGGGTGACGGGGGGATCACAGCAATTGGCCCTGTTGGGAGCCGAGGTGAGCCTGACTGGGAAGGAGTGGCAGAAACATCCTATTGTGACCAGCCCAGAGGCCCCTTTTCTTCTGGGCATAGACTTCCTCCAGAACGACTACTACAAAGAACCAAAGGGACTCAGGTGGGCTTTTGGCATAGCTGCTGTAGAGGCAGAGGACATTAAGCAGTTGAACACCTTGCCTGGACTGTCAAAGCATCCATTTGTAGTAGGATTCCTGAGGGTGGAAGAGCAACAAGTACCAATTGCCACCTCGACAGTGCACTGCTGGCAGTATCGGACGAATCGAGGTGCCGTGATCCCCATCCACAAAATGATCCGTTAGGTGGAGAGCCAAGGGATGGTCAGCAAAACCCACTCACCCTTCAACAGTCCCATCTGGCCTGTGCACAAGTCTCAATGGAGATTGACTGTGGACTATTGTGCCTTGAATGAAGTGAATCTACCGCTGAACGCTGCTGTACCAGACATGCTGGAACTCCAGTACGAGCTGGAGTCCAAGGCAGCAAAGTGGTACGCCACTGTTGACATTGCTAACACGTTTTCCTCCACTCCTCTGGCAGCAGAATGCAGGCCTTAGTTTGCCTTTACGTGGAGGGGCGTGCAGTACACCTGGAACCGACTGCCCCAGGGGTGGAAGCACAGTCCTATCATCTGCCATGGACTGATCCAGACTGCACTGGAAAAGGGTGAAGCTCCAGAACACCTGCAGTACCTCAATGGCATCATTGTGTGGGGGAACACGGCAATGGAAGTATTTGAGAAAGGAGAGAGGATCATCCAGTTTCTGCTGGAAGCCGGCTTCGCCATCAAGGAGAGCAAAGTCAAGGGACTTGCCCGAGAGATCCAGTTCCTGGGGGTAAAGTGGCAAGACGGATTGTGTCAGATTCCCACTGAGGTCACCAAAAGGATCACTGCGATGTCTCCACCAACCAGCAAGAAGGAAACAGGAGCTTTCCTAGGTGCCATAGGTTTTTGGAGAATGCACATTCCCGAGTACAGCCAGATTGTGAGCCCTCTTTACCTGGTTACCTGCAAGAAGAACGATAATTCCTCTGGGGCCCTGAGCAGCAACAAGCTTTCGCCCAGCTCAAGCAGGAGATTGCTCAAGCATTAGCCCATGGCCCAGTCAGGATTGGACCAGAGATGAAGAATGTGCTCTACTCTGCAGCTGGGAACAATGGTCTGTCCTGGAGCCTTTGGCAGAAGGTGCCTGGGGAGACTCAAGGCTGACCACTGGGATTCTGCAGCTGAAATTACAGAGGGTCTGAAGCCAAATGCACTCCCACAGAGAAGGAAATCTTGGCTGCCTATGAAGGAGTTCAAGCTACCTCCGAGGTGATTGCCACAGAAGCACAACTCCTCCTGGCACCCTGACTGACGCCACTGGGGTGGATGTTTAAAGGAAAGGTTCCCACTACCCTCCACGACACCGCTGCCACATGGAGCAAATGGATTACTCTCATCATGCAGCACACCCGGATTGGAAACCTGAATTGCCCTGGGATTTTGGAGATAATTACAAACTGGCTGCTGGTGACAACTTTGGTCTCATTGACTGAGAAGAGCAGGAACAAGTGACAAGGGCTAAAGAAGGTGCACCATGCAACCAACTACCAGCAGAGGAAACTCAATACTCTGTTTTCACTGACAGTTCCTGTGGCATCATAGGGATGAACTGGAAGTGGAAAGCAGCCGTATGGAGCCCCACACGACACGTAACACAAGCTACTGAAGGAGAATGTGGATCAAGTCAACTTGCTGAACTCAAGGCCGTTCAGCTGGCCCTGGACATTGCTGAGAGAGAGAAGTGACCAAAGCTCGACCTTTATATGGATTCTTGGATGGTAGCCAATGCTCTGTGGGGCTGGCTGGAAAGGTGGAAAAAGGCCAACTGGCAGCATAGAGGAAAACGTGTCTGGGCTACTGATGAGTGGAAAGACATTGCCTCTTGGGTAGAAAATGTGTCTGTGAAAGTCTGTCATGTAGATGCCCATGTCCCCAAGAGTCGGGCTAACGAGGAACACCGAAACAACGACCAGGTAGATCAGGCTGCAATGATAGAGGTGTCAAAGATAGACTTGGATAAGGGGGAGTTGTTCCTAGCATGATGGGCCCATGATGCCTCAGGCCATCAGGGCAAAGATGCCACCTCTAAGTGGGCATGAGACCGAGGGGTGGATTTAACCATGGACAGTATTTCTCAGGTTATCCATGACTGTCAGATGTGTGCTGAGATCAAGCAGGCCAAGTGGGTGAAGCCCCTATGGTATGGTGGGCGGTGGTCCAAGTACAGGTATGGGGAGGCCTGGTAGATCGACTACATCACACTGCCCCAGACACGCCAAGGAAAGCGCTACGTGCTCACAATGGTAGAAGCCACCACGGGATGGTTGGAGACCTCCCCTGTGCCTCACGCCACTGCCCGGAGCACCATCCTGGGCCTTGAAAAGTAAATCCTGTGCAGACATGGTACCCCTGAGAGGATTGAGTCTGACAAAGAGACTCATTTCAAGAACAGCCTTATCAACACCTGGGCTAGGGAACATGGCATTGAGTGGGTGCACCATATCCCCTACCATGCACCAGCTGCAGGCAAAGTGGAGAGGTACAATGGACTGTTAAAAACCACCTTGAAAGCATTGGGTGGGCGATCTTTCAAAAACTGGGAGCAGCATTTAGCAAAGGCCACCTGGTTAGTTAACACCCGAGGTTCCGCCAATGTAGCAGGTCCTGCCCAGTCTGAGTCCATGTATATAGCAGACGGAGATAAAGTCCCAGTGGCACATATCAGAGGTTTGTTAGGGAAGACAGTGTGGATCAATTCTGCCTCGAGTACAGACAAACCCATTGGTGGGATTGTTTTTGCTCAGGGACCCGGTTGTACATGGTGAATAATGCAGAAATATGGAAGAACACGATGTGTACCTCAGGGTGATCTCATTGTGGGATGAGACTCATATGCAAATATCACTGTTTGCTGGATGTTACTGCCACTGTCTGTACATTAAACCACACCGACATGAGACAGAAGGAAATATTTAAGTATCTAAGGTTTGAGCAAGAGAGATAGAAGGAAATGTGTAAGTGTTGAAGTTTTGAGCAAGTGAGATGGAAGGATGAGTAAGTGAAAGATGGAAGTTTTTACCTGATGAAGTTTTTACATGACGTTTGGTAGTATGTTGATGATTTGGAGATATGGGGTGGAATGTCCTTCGGTGACCACCATCCTTCGGTGATGGTGCTTGCATCCCCAATCGTGTGTTCTGTTTGTACCTGATATTATGTTTTATGCCTTCAGGACTGACTCTGAAAGTGAAGGTTTGTTTTGTCTTGTTATCAGCCAGCTCACCTCCCCCATGGTTTGTGTATAGGAGAGGCTAGGTTTCCTTGCTTGCTTGCTGGCTTGCTTGCTTTTGGTTTTCCCTTGCTTTTGCTTTTGCTTATTAATTAGTTGATTTTTTTATTGGGGAGTGATTTGCTCGTTAAAAAAACAGGGTTTGTTTCCACTTCTCTCCAAGGAAATTCTTTCCAAACCAGGTAGGGGAGGGGCCGTGGGGGGGGTTGCTTTTGGGGTTTCTGGGGGCTCCTCCTGGAGTTTTTCTCCCAAATTTGCCCTAAACTAGGTCACCTTGGCATGTCAAGGGCTGCTTCTCACCTGCCCTGAAGCACTGGGGCTCTGGGCTTTCCTTACTTTGGGAGAGAACTGTCCTTCTCCTCCAGGGACCCAGGGCCAAAACCAGGATTCTTTCTCCAAATCTCTTTATATGCAAAGATTGTTCCCAGATGAAATCTGCCAGGAAAGACAGGTCTGGATGCCTTGGCCACCCAGGGGCCACCTCTCCTCTGCCTTAGAGACACTGGGACCATGTGCTTTTCTTTCTTATGGGAAAAGAACATCCATCTCAACTAGGCACCCATGGCCAAAACTGGGAATCTGCCTCCAGAATTCCCTGTATCCAAGGATAGTTCCCAGACAAAAGCTGCCAGGGGAGACAAGTCCAGCTGGCCTTGGCTTCCTGAGGGCTGGCACTCATGTGCCTCTGAAACACTGGGGCTCTGTGCTTTCCTTGCTAATGAAAAGAACTCTTCTTCCTGTCCAGGTGCCCACGGCCAAAATTGAGATTCCACTTCCAAAATGCCCTGTGTCCAAGGATAGTCCCTAGACAAAAGGTGCCAGGAGAGACAGGCTTGGCCTAAGGGTGGCCACCTCTCATCTTCTTCCAGAACACTTGCATTTTGTGCTTTTCTTTCCTATAGGAAAAAAACATCCATCCTGACCAGGCGCCCATGGCCAAAACTGGGATTCCACCTCCAAAACTCCATACATCCAAGGATTGCTCCCCAGTGAAAGCAGCCAGGACTTAAAGGTTTGGCTGCCCTTGGCCTCTAGGGAGCTGCCTCTCACCTGCCTCAAAACACTGGGGCCCAATGCTTTCCTTCCTATGGAAAAGAGCCGTCCTTGTTCTCAAGGTGTCCATGGTCACAATTGAGATTCCTCCTCCCAAATTTCATATATACAAGGATCCCTTCATGACAAAAGCTGCCAGGACAAACAGGTCTGGCTGGCTTGGCCTCCCAGGAGCCACCTCTCTCCTCTTCTGCCTTTGAAACACTTGGGCTCTGTGTTTTCCTTCCTGTGGAAAAGAACTGTCCTTCTTATCTATGCAGAAATGGCCAAAATTGGGGTTCCACCTCCCAAATTCCCTATATCCAAGAGTTGCTCCCAGCCAAAATCTGCCAGTACCATCCATTCTGGCTGGCCTTGGCCTCTGGTGGCTGCCCCTGCCACACTGGGGCTCGGTTCTTTCCTTCCCATGGAGATCACTGTGACACAGTGGGGACCTCATGGAAGCAAGGGGATCATTGTGGCCCCACTGGAGCCCATGGAACCAAGGGGCCATGGTGACACAGCGGGGCTTCATGGACCCAGAGACCATTATGACTCTGTGGGGCCTGATGGAACCATGGAGGCCATTAGGACCCTTCAGGGCCTCGTGTCACCAAGGGGGCATTGTGACACCTCAGGGCCTCATGGAAGCAAGGGACCATTGGGATACTGTGGGGCCCCATGGAACCGAGGGAACATGGAACAGGTCTGGCTGGCGTGGCCTCCCAGGGGCCACCTGACAGGTCTGGCTGATCTTGGAATGCCAAGAGCTGCCTCTCATCAGCTCCTGGAGCACTGGAGCTCCATGCTTTCCTTCCTAAGGCAAAGAACTGTCCCTCTTTTCAGATGCCCATTGCCAAAATTGGTAAGCTCCCTAAAAAATTTCCTCCATGCAAAGGTATGTCTCAGAAAAACCTGTGCACTCTGGCTGGCCTTGGCCTCCAGTGGTCACCTCTCATCTGCCTCTGAAACAGAGGGGCTCTGTTCCTTCCTTCCTATGGATAAAAAACAGCCTTCTTGCCAAAGACCATGGCAAAAATTAGAATTTGGCCTCCCAAATTGTGTATATCCAAGGATTGCTCCCAGACAAAAGTAGCCAGGACAGACAGGTCAGGCTAGCTCTATGCTCTGGTGATTTTCTTAGACTATGAGCTGAATGTTTTCATTTGAAAACACCCTGGAGAGTGCCCAGAGATCTCCCAAGTTGGGATTTTGAGGCCTTGTGCACATGACCACTACATATGGACAAAGAAGCTCTGTGCTCTGTGCTGTTGTGGTGGTTTTGCATCACGGAAGTGATGTCCTGAGAGAAGCTGCTCGCAGTTTCCTCGGTGTCTGACAAAAAACCAATCAGTAATTAGCTTTGAGAGCTGACAGTCTGTTAAACCACTAAGGAAACTGCACACGCCTCTGTGAAGGCACAAGTTAAAGATGGAGAAGCCTGGCTGGTCTCTTTCCCTTCTGGCCAGCAAAGAGGTGACCAGGCCGGCCCAGCCCCCGTCTCAGCCAGGCCAGGCCGGGCGGCTCCTGCCGTGGGGCCGGGCCCCTTCCCAGGGAGCCGCCAGGCCCCATCGGCTGCCGGGCAGGGCAGGGGAGGCCGCGGGGCCGAGGCCGGGCCGGGCCGTGGCTGCGGTTGCTGACATCTGGCCGCTACCGAGCCCTGCCCCGCCGCCAGCCCGGGCCCAGCCAGGATCCGCCGGGCCCCAGGAGCAGCCCCGGGCCGGGCCGGCTCGGCCAAGGTTCTGCCGCCCTTGGGGTTCGCCCGCAACCAGCGGGCAGGGGAGGAGAAGCCATGGGCCCCGGCCGTGCTGCTGCTGTGCTCTGGCCTGGCTGCTGAGATCCTGGCCCTGCCCCAGCGCGGCCCAGCCTGACACAGCCCCAGCGCAGCCGCTGCAGAAACCTCCATGGTAAAACAGCTCCGGCCGCAAGTACCGAGCCCAGCCGGGGTCACGGAACCATCTGCAGGCCCCGGCTGAGATATTGACTCTTCCAGTGCTTCCATCCTCCCTCGAGTGAGAGAAAAGGACAAAGTGCAGGCACACACAGGAGCAACATGAACACACCGAGGTCAGTGAAGAGGAAGTTGAGTCCCAGGTGGGAGGGATGAGGAGATGCCTTGATCTTGGGGCTGAAATCCTCTGGTAAAGCTATGGAGAAGGATGTAATTGATACATCAGACTCTCTTTTTCCCTATTACACATTGAAAAGAATTGGGAGATGACTTGTTCAGTAAAGGCCTCCATGCTAATGTAAGGAAATGTTGAAGTAGCTGTGATCCCATGAGAAGTTTGAACAATGAAAGACAGCAGAGTGATGAGAACCTATGCCCTCCGGGAGAGAAGAAGACGACCTCTGTTTCCAGAGATGAAGATGGTTTCAGAAATAGATGAAGAGAACCTTTGCTCTTAAACAGCTCATCTGTAAACTAATACCCCGTAAGTTGACATGGCCCATAAACACAGCTGTGGGAAAAGCTGTGAAAAAATGGGAGGGACTTCATGATTCCAGATTTTTCCTGGCAGCTGCTATTCGTGGAACTAAAAAGCCATGAGACAACTGTTTTCTTGTGGAGAAGTCTTCATAACATTTACAAGAGGAGCTTCTCTCCCTAAGTGAAGAAAGACTATTCTAGATGGTGGTAAACTGACTGAAATTTTAGGTTTATTCTCTCTTCATTGTCAGGTTGTATGGAGAGAGGAAGTGTTCTGAAAGTTTTGTTCTGATTCTTATTACTCTTTATTTTAGTTACTGTTAATAAACTTTGCTTTATACCCTTTTAAAGTTTTGAGCCCACTTTGCCTTTCTCCTAATCCTATCTCAGAGCAGGAAATGAGTAAATATATTCTAGTGAGTGCCCTGGTAATTAGCCACTCTCAAATTGGTGAACCAAAACCAATACAGAAACTTCCTGATGAACTGCCTCAGACAAGAGCGAAATTAAGGCACAGTCATGTTTTTTCAAGATTTGTTTGATTCTCATGAGCCCCGTGGTGCGTTTAAAGCTGAGCCCTTGAACCTCAGGGCCCGAGAGGAGATTGCACAAACCTTTCCATGAGTCAAAGTCAGAGGAAAAACCCCAAAGTGTCTCAAAGCATAAATGGGACCCACTGAGGTCCATCCCCAACACAGGCTCCTAATGGACTCCTTGGAGGAGAGAATTGGAGGCCAGGATTGCACAAAAACCTCTCAGAGACTCAAAATGGCACAAAACCCTCTCAGTATGGAAAGGACAATCCAAAGTACCTTACAAAAGTTGAGTATCTCAAAGCATCAATGAGCCCCACTGAGTGTCAGTGCAAAGCTCTCAAGGGACTCGTTAAAGCAGATAATTGGGGCCATGATTGCACAAACCTCTCACAGAGTCTGGATCAAAAGGGAAACACCAAGTACCTTAAAAGAACTGAAGTACCTTGAAGCATTAATGAGCCCCACTGAGTGTTGTTCCTGACAAAGCCTCTCCAGGGACTAATTACAGCAGATAATTGGAGGCCATGATTGCACAAAGCTCTCAGAGACTCCAAGGCAAAAGCCAAAGTGCTTTGAAAAACCTGCAGTCCCTGGGAGCATGAAGGAGCCCCCAGGGCCATTCCTGAGCAAGGCTCCCCAGGGACTCCTTCCAGCAGATCCCTGAGGCCACTGGGATGTGGGCTAGGGGGGGATGCTGAGGGCAGGACAAGGGGCTGACAGTGCCCAGCCTGGCTGGGGCTGTGCCAGGAGGCCCCAGTGCCTCAGGACAAGGTGTCTCCTGACAGCCCTTGGTGGCACAGACCCTGCTGTGCCCCAGGGCACCAGGACTTGGCTTCTCTTGGTCCCCACCTGTCATCAGTGCCTCCAGTTCTCTGCTCTGCCTGGGGCCTGGGGACACTTTCTCAGTCGTGTCCCTCAGTGGGACCCATTAAAAGTCAGAGAAACTTTGGAGTTGGATTCTGACTTGGAGTTCTGGAGAGGTTTCTGCAGCTCCCTCTCAGGGCCTGATGTTCAGGGCCTGAGCACAAAGCCCCAGAGGGTCATTAAAGTCCTTGTGCTGTGTCTGTGCTGCTGAGCTGGGCTGGGCTCCTGGCACAGAGGGTGATCCTGGTAACCAAGGAGAGCTTCAAAAGCACATTTCTCTGGATGAGCAGCTCTTCTCCCAGCCCAGCAGGGCTGGGGCACTGCCTGCAGCCAGCCCGGGCACAGCACAGAGGCACAGAGAGCTTCCATCAGTCAGGGCTGGGAAGGTGCTGAGAAGTGCCTGGGGCAGAATCACTGGCAGCCCTTGGCACAGGAACCTCTGGCTGCAGGACAATGCAGCTGCAGCTCCTGGAGTGATCTCCTACAGCTGGAACATCCCAATGCCCACAGACCCTGTGAGTACAACTCTGAGTATTTCTGGTGCAGGGGAGGTGAAATGCTCTGACATGCTGAGGGGTTCTGATCAGTCATAGAATGTTTCCAAGACAGGCATTTTGATAAAAATGAGGAAATTACCAAAGGCTTTTTATTCTGTTTCCTACTATTGGAGAATGGCAGGGATGGAGGGATAAATTTTAAAGGATTATTATGATGTAATGATTATGAATTCTGACAAGTTCCTGAGACATCTGAACTGTAACTTTAAGTGATCAATAGGGTCACAGGAGATCCCTAATGTGCTTGCAGCCACTCTGCCCATGGACAGCAGCAGCATCACCTCTGCTGGAGGCATCAGGCTCAGTCTGAGCTGTCCTTTCTCCAAGCTGCAAACAGAACCTGCCCCCAGCCAGTGCCCTGCAAATAGGCAGGGTCCTGTCAGGACAAGGAGAGTGCACAGAGATTTGGGGTCTGTGAGTGCTGGCAGGGAGAGCTCAGGCACAGGGAAACACCTGCAGGAGGAAAATCCCCAGGAAACACAGAGAAGATCAGGGAAGGAGTGAAAACAAAACCCAGAAATGCTGTGGCAGAGAGAGTTTAGAGATGTCCAGGGGATCCCCTCCAGTGCAGCCCCTCCCTCTGAACAAGCCCCCTCCCTCCTGTCCCCCCAGCCAAGCCTCTGCCCTCAGGGTTGGGGCTCCAAGGCGTGCAGCCCCTCCTGTGCAGGCAGAGCTGCAGCAGAGCCGTGGGGCAGCTCTGCAGCCCCGGGCCCAGTTCCCTCTGCAGAGCACAGGGCTGGGAGCAGCTGCCCAGCACTGGGGGCTCTGGGAGGGGGCACAGCTGGCTCAGGGTGACACAGCTGTCCCCAGTGCCTGGCTCTGGGCAATGCTGTCAGTGCAGCCAGGGAAGGACCTGCATCTCCCTGCATCCAGTGCCATCAGAAGGACACTTGGAAATCTCCCTGAGATTTCAGTCCAAGCTGGGAGCTCCAATCCAGGATGCAAACCTGTCCCAGAGCATCTCTGAGTTATAAGACTGATGGGGAAAGGCAGAGGTGTTCTGACACTGAAAATGCTGCTGGGTTGGTGAAATGAGCAACGTGAGACCTTGGCTACAAATAAGGAGCTGGGCTGTGGTGGATCCATCTTTCTCAGTAGCACCATAGAGTTTTTAAAATAAACAGGAGAGTGTGAACATCCTTCATTTGAAAAAGTGGAAGCCCAGAGGAACTCCAAAGGGAATGAAGTGACAGATCATCTCCCCTCAGTCTCCACTCATAATCTTCCCTCAGGGAACTCTGTTCTACCAGAGGGAGGCAGGAATGTTGAGTATTTCTGATATCCAAGAATACCAGGAGAGATATGGAGGTAGTTTAAAATGAAAACCTCTAAACTCTTAAACACAGAAGAGTGTCCGTGTGTGTTACAGAGGAAAGTGTATGGGAAATGGCTTTGGTTTTGGTTACAGGTATCTCCTCTAATTCTTCCCGGTCCTTTCTCCATGAACAGGTCCCCATGTGCGGCCACAGCCAATGTCCAACAGCAGCTCCATCAGCCACTTCCTCCTGCTGGCACTGGCAGACATGCGGCAGCTGCAGCTCCTGCACTTCTGCCTCTTCCTGGGCATCTCCCTGGCTGCCCTCCTGGGCAACGGCCTCATCATCAGCGCCGTAGCCTGCGGCCACCACCTGCACACGCCCATGTTCTTCTTCCTGCTCAACCTGGCCCTCAGCGACCTGGGCTCCATCTGCACCACTGTCCCCAAAGCCATGCACAATTCCCTCTGGGACACCAGCACCATCTCCTACACAGGATGTGCTGCTCAGCTCTTTTTCTTTGTGTTCTTCATCTCAGCAGAGTTTTCCCTCCTGACCATCATGTGCTATGACCGCTACGTGTCCATCTGCAAACCCCTGCACTACGGGACCCTCCTGGGCAGCAGAGCTTGTGCCCACATGGCAGCAGCTGCCTGGGCCAGTGCCTTTCTCACTGCTCTGCTGCACACAGCCAATGCATTTTCCCTGCCCCTGTGCCATGGCAATGCCCTGGGCCAGTTCTTCTGTGAAATCCCACACATCCTCAAGCTCTCCTGCTCCAAATCCTACCTCAGGAAACTTGGAGTTTCTGTTGTCACTACCTCCTTAGCATTTGGTTGTTTTGTGTTCATTGTTTTCTCCTATGTGCAGATCTTCAGGGCTGTGCTGAGGATCCCCTCTGAGCAGGGACGGCACAAAGCCTTTTCCACCTGCCTCCCTCACCTGGCCGTGGTCTCCCTGTTCCTCATCACAGCAGCATTTGCTCACCTGAAGCCCCCCTCCATCTCCTCCCCATCCCTGGATCTGGCCCTGTCAGTTCTGTACTCAGTGGTGCCTCCAGCCCTGAACCCCCTCATCTACAGCCTGAGGAACCAGGAGCTCAAGGCTGCAGTGAGGAGACTGATGACTGGATGCCTTCAGAAACATTAAACGGCTGGCCAATTTCTGCAAATCACTTTTAATAAAAGTAATGTTGATACTTCTTGTTGGTTTCATTTTGGAGGTTCTTTTTCTTTATTTTACTATTTCCATATTGTCCTCAAGAAAATGTCTTTGTGCCATTTCTCATTTTGTTTCTCTCCACATTCCCTGTTGCCACAGACTGTGTCAATGAGCGCCTGCGCTCTTGGTGGCTTTAAAGGAACTCAAGGATGTCCCAGCAAAGTTTTCTGCAGAGATGCCCTTTTGTTGCCTTCTCTGGAGCTGCAGCAGCAATGTCTGTGTGCAGAGCTGGGGGCAGATCAGTGCTGGCACAGCAGCTGTGCCCAGCAGCAGCAGCACTTGGTGTTGCCAGTGCTGCTCCCGTGGCCCTGCCCCGCTGCCCTGGTGGCCCTGGTGTTGCTGCAGGGCCTGAGTGCTCTCGGGGCCGGGCACAGTCCTGGGGGTGGCAGTGCCGGGGCTGCAGCAGGGACAGCCCATGGGCACTGCTGGGGCAGCGCTGACGCCTCAGGCCAGGGCCTGGGGGCTCCAGGCTCCTTGCCCAGGCTCTCTCAAGAACACGGCCAGGCCAATGCTCAGCACAGAAAACCCCCGTGAGCAGCCCCAGGCTGGCCGTGGGCAGGCTGGGGGCACACAGCATGGCTGGTGCTCTGCAAGGGCCCTGGGGCAGACGGGAAGGAGCAGCAGAGCAGGGGCTGATCCATCCCCAGTGCGCTGGACAGCCCAGGGCAGCGTCCCAGAGCGTCCTCATGGAGCTGCCAACAACATCCCCCCTCTGCAGCCCTGGTCTCTCCCCCAGCTCACACAGGTGCCGCATCCTTGCAGGCACAGCCACGGCAGCGCTGGCTCAGGAGCCCCTGTTTGCATTGCACACAGCAGGCGGGAGCACCCCCATGCTGCTGCTGTGGGGACATGAACCTGAGGGAGCACAAATGCCATCAGCCCCTGGGGCCAGGAAGGGCTGGGGGACGCCAGGGAAACCACTCAGCTTTGTCCTGGCCGCTGCAGTCAGCCAGAAAGTTTGTTCCCATCAGCTGGGAGTTTCCTGTCCCACTGCAGACGCTGTCGCTCAGAGCCAGGGCTGCCTGGCAGCCTCCCCCAAACTGCCCTGAGCACTTCCTTGGCTTCACCTTTGCTTTCTTTACTCTTCCTGATACAAATTTCTTCCCATTGCCCACCCCTGTTCCCTCCCCTGCAAACAGCCCATCCCTGTTTGCCCTTTCCTCTCTGGCCCCACTCCCCATTCCAGTTCCTCACTTGGCACCATGGGAACATCCCCTGGGGAGCAGGATCATCCCACAGGTGCTGCAGGAATTGTCTGCAGGCTCCTGCAGTGCCTCGTGCTGCTCCCTTGCCAGAGGCAGCCCAGGCCAGGGGGGCACATCTGGGCTGCTGTGTCTGGCTGTGGGGCTGCCTGTTCTGGGCAGTGAGGAGGGGCTGCAGAGGCTCTGCAGGACTGACAGGATGGGCTTTGGGGCTGTGAGGAGGAGCTGAGGGACCTGGGCTGCTGGAGCTTCTGAAGAGGAGGCCCAGGGCTCCCCCTGCAACTGCTCCAAGGGTGGTTTCAGAGAATCCCAGAATCAGCAAGGCTGGAAAAGACCTTGGAGATCATCAAGTCCAACCTGTGCCCTGACACCGCCTTGTGTCCCCTGAGCCTCCTCTTCTCCAGGATAAACAACCCCAGCTCCCTCAGCCACTCCTCACAGGACTTGTGCTCCAGACCCCTCACCAGCCTTTTGCCCTTCTCTGGACACGTTCCAGCCCCTCCAGGTCCTTTCTAAATTGGGGGGGCCGAGAACTGGACACAGCATTCGAGGTGCTGCCCAACCAGTGCTGAGCACAGGGGAAGAATCACTGCCCTGCTCCGTCTGGCCACACCGTTCCTGATCCAGGCCAGGAGCCATTGGCCTTCTTGGCCACCTGGGCACACTGCTGGCTCATGTCCAGCCTGCTGTCCATCAGTCCCTGCAGGTCCCTTTCTGCCTGGCTGCTGTCCAGCCACTCTGTCCCCAGCCTGTAGCTCTGCAGGGGTTGTTGTTTCCAAAGTGCAGGACCTGGCACTTGGACTTGTTAAACCTCACCTTGTTGGATTTGGGCCCTGGATCCAGCCTGCCTAGGTCCCTATGCAGAGCCCTCCTGCCTTCCAGCAGATCAACACCCCCAGACAACTTGGTGTCACCACGGTTCCATGAGGCCCCAGAGTGTCCCAATGGTCTCCATGATTCCATGAGGCCTCCCAGTGTCACAATGTCCCTCTGGTGTCACAAAGTCCCTTGGATCCTTGGGCCCTGCAGTGTCACAATGGCACCGTGGTGCCCCAGGGCCCTGCAGTGTCCCAATGGATCCTTGGTTCCATGAGGTCTGGCAGGGCAGCAATGCTCTCCTTGGTTCCTGCTGTCTCCCACACCTCCCACTGTCAGGCTATAGAAGGACACCTGGCTGATGAAGGGGAGTGGGTACCTACTTGAGGAGGTAATAATAAAAATCCCTCCAAACCCCCTCTCCCAAGCCAGGTGCCACTTCAGATTCTGTATGATCCCTGGATCTGGAGAGTCAGCCAGATGGTTTAGAAGAAAATTATCTGCACAGTGAACCTCCCAATTATGATTCATCTGTGAGACAGATCAGCACCTCTAACATCAAAAAGGAAAGAAGGGTAATTGTGGTGGGTGACTCCCTTCTGAGGGGAACAGAGGGCCCCATATGTCGACCAGAGCCACCCCACAGAGAGGTCTGCTGCCTCCCTGGGGCCCGGGTACGGGATATCACTGACACACTGCCTGGGCTGATTCAGCCCTCTGATTATTGCCCACTGCTGATACCCCAGGCTGGCAGTGATGAGACTGAGAAGAGGAGTGTCAGGGCAATTAAAAGGGACTTTAGGGCATTGGGTCAGGTGGTTAATAGGACATGGGCACAGACAGTCTTTTCCTCAGTCCCTTTGGAGTCTGAGAAAAATGCTGAAAGCAATAGGAGAGCTCACATTATCAACGAGTGGCTCAAGGGTTGGTGTCATCGTCAAAATTTGGGATTCTTTAATCATGGGGAAACTTTTACAGCACCTGGCCTGCTTGGACCAGACGGGCTCCATCTTTATGTGAAGGGCAGAGGAATTTTAGCTCATGAACTGGCAGAACTTGTTGAGAGGGCTTTAAACTAGGTCTGAAGGGGGAGGGGATGCAGCTGGTTTGTCTGGAAGCAGGCTTGTGGGTGGTAAGCCTGAGCTAGGGGTGAAATCAGCAGCCCAGCTGAGGTGCATGTACACCAATGCACACAGCATGGGTAACAAACAAGAAGAGCTGGAGGCCAAGGTGCAGCAGCAGAGCTATGATGTAATTGCCATCACAGAAACAGGGTGGGACGACTCACATGGCTGGAGCGCTGCACTGGATGGCTGCAAGCTCTTCAGGTGAGACAGGAAAGGGAGAAGAGGTGGAGGGGTGGCCCTTTACATTAGGGAGGGTTTTGATGCTACGGATGTTGAAACTTATGATCATGAGTCGAATGTCTATGGGTGAGACTTAGGGGGAAGGCCAACAAGGCTGACATCCTACTGGGAGTCTGTTATCGTCCACCCAGCTGGGAAGAAGTGCTGGACAGGTTATTTTTCAAGCAGCTCGAGAATGTTTCAGGATCATCAGCCCTTGTTCTTGTAGGTGATTTCAATCTGCTGGACATCTGCTGGGAACTCAATACAGCTGAAAAGAGGCAGTTCAGGAAATTTTTAGAGTTTGTGGAGGACAATTTTTTGTCACAGCTGGTGAGTGAGCCCAGCAGGAGAGGGACTATGTTAGATCTGTTGTTTGTAAATAGAGATGGGCTGGTGGGAGATGTGGTGGGTGGAAGTCACTTGGAGCACAGTGATCATGAAATTATAGAATTCTCAATATTTGGTGAAGTCAAGAGGAACACTAATAAGACTCTTACTTTGGACTTCTGGAGGGCAGACTTTGGCCTACTTAGGAGACTTATTCAGAGAGTTCCTTGGGAAGCAGCCCTTAAAAACAAAGGAGTTCAGGAAAGGTGGGCAAGCTTCAAAACAGAGATCTCCAGGGTACAGGAACACACTGTCCCTGTGTGCCGAAAGATGAGTCGACGATGCAAACATCTAGCCTGGATGGGCAAGGAGGTTTTGAAGGAACGTAGGAATAAAAAGAGGATGTATCATCTTTGGAAGGAGAGTCAGGTCTCTCAGGAAGTATTTAAGGGAGTTGCTAGGGTATATAGGAAAAAAATTAGGAAGCCAAAGCTCAGTTTGAACTTAAAATGGCAGCTTTTGTAAAGGATAATGAAAAATGCTTTTACAAATATGTCTATGGTAAAAGGAAGGGTAAGACCAACCTTTGTTCTTGATTAGATGTGGAAGGGAATTTAACAACTGCAGATCAGGAGAAGGCAGAGGTGCTTAACGCCATTTTTTGCCCCAGTTTTTAGTGAGAAGACGATTTGCCTTCAGGACAACTGTCCTTCTGGGCTGGCAGATGGTGTCAGGGAGAAGAATGGTGCACCCATTATCCTAGAGAGGCAGACAGAGAACTGCGGAGGTGCTTGGATGTTCATAAATCCATGGGACCAGATGGGATCCACCCCAGGGTGATAGGGAACTGGTAGATGAGCTTGCCAAGCTGCTCTCCACCATTTACCAGCAGCCCTGGCTCACTGGTGAGGTCCCAGATGACTGGAAGCTGCCCGATGTGACACCCATTCACAGCAAGGGTGGGAAGGAGGATCCTGGTAATTCCAGGCCAGTCAGCCTGACCTCAGTACCCGGTAAGGTCATGGAACAGTTCACACTGAGTGTCATCACACAGCACTTCCAGGATGGCCAGGGTGTCAGACCCAGCCAGCAGGGGTTTAGGAGGGCTAGGTCGTGCTTGACCAAGCTGGTCTCCTTCTATGACCAGGTGGCCCTCCTGGTGGATGCAGGAAAGGCTGTGGATGTGTCTATTTGGACTCCATCCAGGCCTTTGACACTGTCTCCCACAGCACACCCCTGGAAAAGCTGCAGCCCACGGCTGGGCCAGGAGCACTCTGTGCTGGGTTCAGAACTGGCTGGATGGCCGGCCCAGAGAGTGGTGGTGAGCGGTGCTGCATCCAGCTGGGGACAGTCACCAGTGCTGTCCCTCAGGGCTCTGTGCTGGGCGAGCTCTGTTCAATATTTTTATTGATGGCATGGATGAGGGGATTGAGGCTTTCATTAGTAAATCTGCAGATGGCACTAAGCTGGGAGCGTGTGTCCATCTGTTGGAAGGCAGGAGGGCTCTGCAGGAACACCTGGAACAGCTGGATAGATGGCAGAGTTCAATAAGATGAAGTTTAACAAGTCCAAGTGCCCAGACACACATTTTGGCCACAACAACCCCCTGCACAGCTCTAGGCTGGGGATGGTGTGGCTGGACAGTGCCCAGGCAGAAAGGCACCTGGGGGCACTGGTCGACAGCAGGCTGGACATGAGCCAGCAGTGTGCCCAGGTGGCCAAGAAGGCCAATGGCTCCTGGCCTGGATCAGGAATGGTGTGGCCAGCAGGAGCAGGGAGGTCATTCTTCCCCTGTACTTGGCACTGGTGTGCTTGGCATTCTTTCCCTGTAGTGAAACCGTACCTCGAGTGCTGTGTCCAGTTCTGGGCCCTCCCACTTAGGAAGGACATGGAGGAGCAGGAGCGTGTCCAGAGAAGGGCAACAAGGCTGGTGAGGGGTCTGGAACACAAGTCCTGTGAGGAATGACTGAGGGAGATGGAGTTGTTTATCCTGGAGAAGACTCAGAGGTGACCTTATCACTCTCCACACTCCCTGAAAGGTGGTTGCAGTCAGGTGGGGGTCGGTCTCTTTCTCCTCACAACAACTGACAGGACCAGAGGACAGTGTCTTAAGCTGCACCAAGGGAAAATTAGGTTGGATATTAGGAAAAAAGTTTTTTATGGAAAGGGTGATAAAGTACTGGAATTGTCTGTCCAGGGAGGTGGTGGAGTCACCATCATGGGATGTGTTTAAAAAAGACTGGATGTGGCACTCAGTGCCATGGTTTAGCTGAGGTGGTGTTAGGGCATGGGTTGGACATGATGACCTTAAAGGTCTCTTCCAACCCAGCAATTCTGTGATTCTGTGATTGTGTGACATCACAGACCAGGTTGTGACATCATACAGTTGGCTGTGACATCACTGGTTTATTATGTGACATGACATAGCAGGATGTGACATCACAGAGGAGGTTGTGATGTCACAAAGTTGGCTGTGACATTACAGGCTGGCTGGGTGACATCACAGAATGGGCTGTGAGGCCACAGAGAAGACTCTGCCATCATAGAAAAGGGCTCTGTGACATCACAGAGCAGCTGTGTGATGGCACAGAGAAGGCTGAGAAAATACAGAGTGGGTTGTGACATTACAGAGCTGACTGTGAAATCACAGAGCAGGCTGTGACATGACAACGAGACTGCATAACATCACAAAGGTGGCTGTGACCTCATAGTGCTGGCTATGACATCACAGGGTGTCTGTGACATCACAGGCTGGGCTGTGACCTCACAGGGCAGATTTTCTGATATCACAGAGCAGACTGGGACCTCAAAGAGCAGGCTGTGACCTCACAGGGAACCTGTATGAAATCACAGGTGGCCTGATACATCTCAGAGTGGGCTGTGTGACATCACAGGGGCTGTGTGACATCACAGGGGCTGTGTGAGGTCACTGGGGAGGTCATTCCACCCCAGCCCCCCCTCCCAGTTCCCCCCAGAGAAGTCCAACGCTGCTCGTGCACAGCGGGGTCCCCTGTCCCCCCGGGTCCACCCGCCCCCGGCACCGCAGCCTCCCCCAGAGGATGTTCCACGAGATCGACCCCAGAGCCTGACACGGGGATGGGAGCTGGGGCTGTTGGGGGTGGGACAGGGGGACAGGGACCCTCCGGCAGCGTCCCCGTGTCCCCCAGGGCCAGAGCCTGGGCCAGGGCTTCTTCACCCTGTTACCAACGAGGGCTTGAGAGCGCTGAAAAAATCCCCAGCAAGGGATCAGCAAAAACCAGATTTAATATTAAGTGACAGCACCACAAAGTTCCTTGGCAAGAGTCACTCTGCTCCTGGAGCCGTTGTGATGGTTGGTCGCGATGGAAACCTGCCCTGGCCCCTTGCTCAGGGCTGCTGTCACTGCCCAGAGCCAGAGGGGATCCCTTGCTGGGGGCTTGTGCCATGGCCACCTGCCCTGTGCCGCGCTGGCCGGTCAGGCGCCGCGGAACCAGCAGCAAACGCCAGGGCCAGGGCCAAAGGCCAGGTCAGCCCGACAGAAAGGGGCAGTGCTGGGCACTGTTTCCATGGCAGCCCTCACTGGGGGTGACACCTGGGTCACCTGTCCTGGCAGTTGCCATGGAAACACGGCTCATTGGAAATACAAGGGTGGACAAAGGTTTTAGTAGGGCCTGGCACAAGGGGCCAAAGGGGGGTGGTTTTAAACTAAAGGAAGGGAGGTTCAGATAAGAACAGATAAGGAGGAAATGTTTGATGATGAGGGTGGTGATACACCAGGACAGGTTCCCAGGGAGGTGGTCAGTGCCCCATCCCTGGAAACATTCAAGTCCAGCTGGGACAGGGCTCTGAACAACCTGATCTGGTGAAAGATGTCCCTGCTCATGGCGGGGTTTGGATGAGATGAGCACTGCAGAGCTCTTCCCACCCAAACCATTCCAGGACTGCATGGGCAGAAGGGGCTGCTCAGTGCACTCCATCCACTGCCTCGACTCCTCATGGTCTCTGCTGGACCCCACATCCCACAGCCAAACCCAGCCCCTTCTCTGCCTTTCCTCCCCCTGCCCCAGGGGCTGGCACAGCCAGGGGGGCACAGGTGACCTTTGGGCTTTGCAGGGCTCAGGCACAAGGGCCGTGGCAGAGTCAGGGCTGAGGTCACACTCTGTGGGCTGGGGCAGAGCCCAGCCAGAAATGAGCCCTGAGGCAGCAGCTCTGCAGTGCTGGCCACCAGGCCGGCTTGCCAAGGGAGGCTTCTGGCCATGCCCTGCAAGCAGCTGCTGCTGCCAAGGCGCCTTTGGTGCCTCAGGCTCTCCCTGGCACAGCTCCCAGCACGGCACTCTGCCCTTGCGCCCGAGGCCTTCCCTGTGCTGGGGCTGGCCTGGGGCTTTTCCTGCAGCGGGACCTGCCCTGCTCCTGGCACAGTCCACCAAGTCATTCCCTGCATTTCTCCTTTTCAAATTCCTTCCGTCACCTACTCTCAGAGGTCCAGCCTGTTCTGATGCTTATCATGAACTGACTGTGCTCTTGATTTATACCAGCACTGGAGATGTAGAATCACCCAAACTGAACACAGAAACAAACTCCCTCTGTCCCATTTTCATGTTCTAGATCACTTTCCAGGTGTCCATGGAGATGTGGGAATGATTATCACACAACTCTCCATTTCTGGCTGCGGGCTCTGGAGATTCCTTCTCTGCATTCAGTCAGGCTTGTATTCCCTAACAAGTCCTGGTTCCACCTCCTGTTTCCCAAGGCTGGAACAGTCACAATGAAAACCTCACCAATGGCACAGCTCCCCAGCTCACCAGGAAGAGAAAGGACAAGCTGTCAAGCTCTCCAAACCTTGGTCCTGCTCTGCTGCAAGACTCCTGCTGCACACCCACTGTGGAAAGCCAAGAGAAGCTGCAGGTGGTGGCACATCTTGTGACAGGAGCTCAACCTGGTTCCCCAGGAAAGGTTCTTGAAAAGAGCAGACAGGACTGTGGAGAAGATTCCTGGAAAACTGAAACAGCTTTCCAGAAATGAAATGAAAATTGAAAGAAACAGTCCAAGATGTTTTCCTCTATTTATTTCTCTGCTCCCTTTCTCCATCTTGCACTACTTCTCCATCCCATTAATTCCAAATGCGTCTCACCTCTAAGATCAGTGACTTAGCGAGTTCTAGACACTCTAAAGTACCATGAGCCACGCAGTTTGCCTTCCAATTTTTGCTGGAAAGCAACGCTCGAGCCATAAGTGCAGGACCAGGACCAGGGAATCCTCCAGCCAGGGAATGTGCCCCGATAGGGTTTGATACTCAGCGGGGACCTCTGAGATACTTCTGACCTCGTGCAGGAGTCCAGACTCTGGATCTGGGCTGAACGCGGCAAAGTTCCCGTGTTTGGACAGGCTCAGGGGCTGCCCCCGGGGAGCGGGGGGCTGGGCGCAGGGGCAGCGGGCAACGGACAAACGGACACGGGGACAAACGGCCCCGGAGCTTCAGTCGCAGCGGCGGCAGCAGCGGCGGCAGCAGCAGCAGTGAAAGAAGCGACTTTATTTACTTTCTATTGCTTCTCCTCTCCCTCTCCCGCTGTCCCACACCCTCTCCCGCCCTCTCTTTCCCTGTGCCCCCTCCTCTTCCAGTCTCCCTCTCCCCTGCCGGGCTGGGCCATGCCCCCGGCCCGCCCCCGGCCCCGGGCGGGGCTGCCCCGCCCCCGTCCCCGCCCCGGTTCCCGTCCCCGTCCCCGGCCGTCCCGCCGGGGTCTCGCCTCCGCCCGGCTCTGGCCGTGCTGGCGGTGGCGCTTCTGGGCGGGCATCAGTGCCTGGGGCTGGGGCAGCATCGCCTCCCTCTGGCTCCGCCTGGCCCGAGCCTGGCCCCGGCCCCGGCTCCTCCCGGGCCCCGCGGAGGACACACGCGGCGCGGCCGCTGCCGCCGCCTCCGCTGCGGCTTCCCCGGCCCGAGCTCCGCCGCTCGGCAGCGCGGCCGCCGCCCCCGAGCCGCCGCTGTCCCGTTGCCGGGAGCGAACGCCTGGGGAGGGCCGGCCCGGGGCGGTCGGGGGGCGCTCGGGGGCCGCTCCTGGCCCCGGGCCGAGCGCTGACAGCCGCGTCCCGCCCGCAGGGAAGGCGCAGCAGGGCCTGCAGGAGCGGTACCGGCTGGGTTCGCTGCTGGGCAGCGGCGGCTTCGGCAGCGTCTTCGCGGCCACGCGGCTCTCGGACGGCGCCCCGGTGAGCGGCGGGGCCGGCGGCGGGCGGAGGAGGAGGAGGAGGAGGGAGAGGAGGGGGAGGGGAAGGAGGGGGTGGAGGAGGAGGAGGGATAGAAGGAAAAGGAGAAGGGGGAGGAGGAGGGGGGGGAGGAGGAGGAGGAGGAGGAGGAGGTGGATGAGGCTGGGGCAATGCAGGGCAGGGCAGGGCAGGTGGCATGCTCAGCCCGGTGCTGCTCTTGGCTTGCAGGTGGCCATCAAAAGGGTGCCAAGGAACCGCGTCCGGCACTGGGGCGAGCTGGTGAGTGAGCGGGGCCAGCGGCAGAAGCCGGGCCGTGCCGGGCGGGGATGAGCCGAGGCCCGGCAGGGTGGGAGCCACCAGGACGCCTCGAGGGAGAGCGGGCGTGGGGCCAGCGCAGGGCACAGAGCATCCCGGGCTGGGTGAGGGGTTCCCGACCCCTGGCACGGCATCAGCCCCACTGATGGCATCGTGCTCCTCCTGCAGCCCGACGGCACCAGCGCACCCCTGGAGATCGTGCTGCTGGACAAGGTGTCCACTGGCTTCCCCGGTGTCGTCCAGCTGCTGGAGTGGCTTGAGCTCCCCAAATACATCTTGATGGTGCTGGAACGCCCGAAGCGGTCTCAGGACCTGCACCATTTCATTCGGGCACGGGGGTTCCTGTCCGAGGAGGTGGCGCGGGATCTGTTCCGCCAGGTGCTGGAGGCCGTGCAGCACTGCACCAGCTGTGGGGTCCTGCACAGGGACATCAAACCACAGAACATCCTGGTGGACCTGGCCACCGGGCAGGCCAAATTGATTGACTTTGGCTGTGGCACCTACCTGCAAGACACAGCCTACACTCGCTTTGCAGGTGAGCCCACGCAGGGGTGTGCTCTCGGTCCTGGCATCTCATGACCCAACATCTCACAGCCCAAGCTGGGTGTGGCAGTGGGGATTCTCCCTTTTGCTGCCCTTCATGGCACTGAGATTTCAGCTGAGTTGCGATTGAGCAGGGCTGGGTGGGGAGCCAGCTTCCAGCCCTGCTGGCAGCCTTTGCCTACCACTCTGCCCAGGACTGAGGCTGGGGCTGGGGCAGCCAGCCCAACAAAAACACCCGTGGGTGGGGGTAGCAGAGAGGGGGGCCGTAAGCTGTGTCCCAGCCAGTTTGGTGTGCAGGTGAGAAAGGGCTTGGACTGCTCCACTCACCTGGTTTGTTTTGGATTCATGATGTTTTTGGGCAGTGCAGGCAGGGAGGATGAAGGCATGGTTTTCCCAAGCACTGGGTGGGTTTTTCCTCCTTTTTCCTCCAAGTCCTGGGCCTTGCCAGGACTTCTGCTGCCCTCTTCCAACCCCAGTGGCTTCTTTTCCAACCCCGAGTCTGTACACAAGTCCCAGGTGCTGGCGAGAGGGCAGCGGTCACCCCGTGTGCCACTGGGGCAGCCCCCACACACCCAGGGATGCTGGGGCCAGGCTCTGGGAGCAGCAGCATCCCCCTGATGAACCCCATCTGTCTTCCATAGGAACACCGTCATACAGCCCCCCGGAATGGATCCTCTTTGGATTTTACTACGGCAAGCCAGCTACCATCTGGTCCCTGGGCATCCTGCTGCACCAGATGGTCTGCGGGGAGCACCCTTTCAGGAGGGGCCGGAACATCAGCTGGGACCATCAGCTCTCGCTGCCACGACGGCTCTCTCAAGGTGGATCCTCATCTCTGGCCACGGGGGCAATGCCAGTGCTGGGAGACAGCAGCAGCTCGTGAGCATCCCGCTCTGGCAGCTGCTGAGGAGGTGGCACATGTCCTGCCCTCCTGCTCTCCTCCAAAACAGGGAATTGATGGGGAAGTTTAGGCCCAGCTCTGAGCACATCCAGCATGGCCTGGGCACGGGAATAGTGGGGCAAAGCCAACAGGAGCCTTCTCCAGCTGACCGGCGGGTTCTGGTTTCTCTGCCCAGAGTGCCAAGATGTGATCAGGCGGTGTTTATCCATGCTGCACTCGGACAGGCCCTCGTTAGAAGAGCTGTTCTGTGATCCCTGGCTGCAGGATATTGATCGGCCCTAGAAGAAGGGAGAGAGCCACAGGCACACTTTGATGCAAGGCCCTGGTAAGTTGCAGCTCCACACATGCCTTGGCAATGAGAAGCAAAGGAACCCAGACATTTTGTCCTGCCTGTGTCACTGCCCAGGGGTCATCAGATGGGGACACGCAGCCCTTGTGCTGGAGCTGAGCTGCTCTGCCCAGCACTGGTGGCCACCATCTGAGCTGGTTTTGCTTGTCCTGGTTCCCTGACAGCTCTGGGCCCTGGGCAGAACCCAGACAGCCTGGGCTCACCCCCAGGGAAGGAGAAGGATCCCCTGGAGAAGCTGTACCAGGTGGGGCTGCTGCTGCTGGGGACACGGAGGATGACATCAAGGATGACAACCTCTTCCTCCACCTGGCCACCGGCAGCTGAGGATGATGGACTTTGATTCTGGCACCTTCTCCAAAGCCAGGCTCCACAGGAAATTTGCAGGTGAGTCCACACGCAGGGGGATGCTCCCAGATTTGGGCATTGCACAGCCTGGCCAGGAACCAAAGGTTCCCCCTTTGCTGGGGTGGATGCAGCTGATCCTTCAGTCGGCTGCCAGGCTGCTTTTGGCAGGGCTGGGGGATGGGCTGGGGTGGTGATGAAATGGGAGTGGGCTCCTGGCCCTGCCAACAGCCCCAGCACACACCGTGCCCCGGGCTGGGGCTGGGGCAGGGGCAGCCAGCCCGACACAAACAAACCCCCATGGTGGGAGCAGAGGTGGGACTCCAGAACCTGTGCAGGGGCTGCTTTGCTTTGCAGGCAAGGAAGGGCTTGGGCTGCTCCACAGCCCCTGTTTGCTTTGGGATCACCATTATTTTGGGGGGCAGTGCAGGGGGGAAGGGAGAAAGCATGGGCTTCCCTCACCTGTGGGTGGGTTTTTCCCTGGCATGCAGGGGTTGGGCCTTCCTCAAGTCCCTGACAGTAATATGATTTTTGACCTTTTTTCTTACTCCCCTTTTTGTCTGTAATCTATTTTCAATAATTTGTTGTGTGTTTTTCTAGAGGAAGCATTCTAGCTGGGGTCCTGTCTGGATGAGGAAGTGCTTGGGAGCAGCTGTGGTGTGGATGGGCCGTGCCCTTGGAGAAGGATGAGGACATCGTTTGGGACCAGCTTTTCTTCCAGCAGGGGATGGCGTCAGGTGGGTCCCGTCTGCTTGGCATGGTGGGATCAGAGCTTTAGGGAGATGGCAGCGAGCACAGGAGCATCCTGCTCTGGGCAGCTGCTGAAGGCTGGATGTGCCGTGGCCGGCTGCAGGCTGGGCACATGTCCTGCCCTCCTGCTCTGCTCCCACAGGCAGCAGGGATGGGCAGCTCTGGGCACAGCTCTGGGCACGGCCAGCATGGCCTGGGCACCGCGGGCGGCTGGGACAAGGGGACAGGAGCCTTCAGCTGACGGGTGCTTTCTGGTTTCTCTCCTTGCAGCCGGGCTCTGCGGGTGCTGAGGCTGCTCTGGGCTCTGCCAGGGCTCTGCTGGAGCTCAGCACCGGGCCGCAATCAGCCAAAGAAGAAATGGGGTGACCTGCAGCACAGACCTGCTGGAGCATTTCAGCAACACAGCTCAAGTGTGCAGAGTGTACACCTCCCAGGGAAAACATGACACCACCCCAAAATAAACTTGTTCAATAGCTTCTGAAATGAAATCAATCTGGGATGACCCCAAATGACATTTTGCAGCTTGCTCAAGCTGTAGCTCAGTCTTTCTCTGAACAGTTCTCTCCTCCACCTGCCTTTTACTTCCCAACTGCTCCCTCTTTTCCCCCAGTGAGTTCCCAGCCCATGGAAGTCTCCATCACACTGTTGCCTTCCTTGGTGCCCCTCACCACAAGGAAGGCTGAGCCCCAGGCTTAGGGACTCATCCTGTCACGGGCTGAGGAGCAGCAATGTCTCAGAGGTCCAGTGGGATTTTAGTGTCATTCAGAGCTGCTCTCCAGCCCTCAGCTCTCCTCACTGCTGAGTTCCCACTCCCTTTTCCTCATCCTTGCAGCAGGATGAGCTCTGTGAATCCCCTTGAGCCTCCCCACTCTTCCCAGCCCACGCACCCACCTCAGTTAGGCTGAAGCTGCAGCTTCTCTGTCTCTGGCACACCAGTCCAGTCCCCTGTGCGGGGAGCCCCAGCCCCAGAGCACAGCACTCAGCAGTGCACTCCGGGCTGGAGCAGCTCCCTCCCAGCCCCAGCCCAGGGACCCCTCCAGCCCCGGGGCTTGGGGCACTGTCAGCCACCGCTTCTGCTGGCCCAGACAGCAACACCCAAACTGGGGCTGATCCCGAGGGAGCAGCAGCAGGGCCTGGATCTGATCCCTGACTCTGGGGCAGGCCTGGACAAATGACACCCAGCAGCAGCAGCACGTGGAGCTGACTTTCAGCACAGCCCCTGCCACTCTTCCCTCCCGTGTGCAGCGGTGTCACAGCAGCCTGAGGCACCTGGGAGCCCCCAGGGCCAGCAGGGACTTGAGATGGCAGCCCTGGGCTCCTGGAGGTTGTGCAAGGAACGGAGCTGGGGACTCCCTGTCCATGGGGAGCTTCCAGATGGAAAAGGCAGCTGTGCCCAGGCAGCTCCAAGGGCAGAGAAAGGAGGGTCTCGACCCCTGGATCTGTGCCAGTCCCACAGTCCTGGGCAGCAGCCACCGAGCCCTGGGGGAGCAGAGGGCACAGCAAGAGGGACAAAAGCAGGCAAGGTCAGAGACTGGAGAGAGCCAGACCCAGCAGCAGGAACAGCTGCTCCATTGCACTCTTGGAGAAAGCTCTTGGCTGGTTCAAAGCTCTGAAAGGCGTGCAGGGCAGAGAGGAGGCCACACCAAACACTGCTCCTGTTTGCACAGCCTCCCCTCTCCGTGTCCCAGAAGGAATTGGATGGACTGTGTTCTCCTCCCCGAGTCGTCCGGTTCAGCACGAGCAGCTGAGCACCAGGAGCTGAAGGAGCTGAAGCCTCAGGCCTCAAGAGCTGGGCCTGAGGAGACTTTGTGAGCAAATGAATGCTGCTAACATGGACCTGGCTGAATGCAGCAGATGGAATCATGGAATCACAGAATCCTTTCTGTTGGAAAAGACCTCTGAGCTCATCCAGTCCAGCCGGTCACCCAGCAGTGTCGAGCCCAGCACTAAACCACGTCCCTGAAGTGCCAAGGCCTGGACAACAGCCCTGAGTGAGGCCCTGAGCCAAAGGTGGCCTCTGGATGAACCTTCCAACCAAAGGTTATCTTTGTATCTGCTCACTAATGAAATATGCATGGTCATTAGCGCTGTGATAGATGTATCCACTCATTAGTGAAACATGGATTGACCTTTCTGTGTTTAGAAGCCAGACAAGGCCATGAAATCTGACATCTGGCCTTGTCTGGGGCTGAATGGGCAAAGTCACCTCCCTTGGTTCCTCTTGGGCCCTGGCCAGGCTTTGGGAGGAACCCAGGAGGAGGATGAAACCAGATGTTCCCGCACCAGCAGCGCTGTCAGTTTGTTCATTCAGCACTGTCAGAGCTGGGCCCTCTCCCAGCGAGGCTGGAGCCTCACCTGTGGCTGGAGGCACCTGCAGGAATTCCCAGTGTCCAGGAGTGGCTCTGCAGCCCCTGGCTGTGACAGCTTCCCCAGCTGCTGTGTGGATCTGGGGCATGGTAAAGCCTGAGGGTAACTGCTGCTGGATCTTTCTTAATCACTGCTGCAATCTCTGGTGCTGCTGGCTGGGTGCATTGCTGAGCTGCTCCTTTTGTGATTCTTTGCTGCTTTGAGCTACAGTCAATGACACTGAGTCCTTCAGTTGGTGTCTGTGTCTTTGGTGCTGACCCTGCCCACTGGTGAAACAAAACTGGTACAGCCTGGCCAGATCACAACAAAATGTCACTTTTTAAATGTAAATGTGAGGAATCAGCTGTTGTTGATGTCGGCGAACCCAAATGGGAAGAATGATGAAGTCTGACTTAGTTCAGAAGGCTGAATGATTTCTTTATTATAATTATGTTATGATACATTAAGAAACTATATAAAAGAGGATACTAAAAATTACATGCTACTTTCTCTAACCATCATATCTAAACAACTCACAACTTGTGACCCTGTTCTCCAGAGTCCAGACACAGGTGGATCCAATTGGCCATCAGGTCCAAACAATCCACCATAATCCAACCAGGCATTTGCTCTAGGTAAATTATTCTCCAAGCACATTCCACAAGGAAAAAACAAGGAGCAGAAATAGAAATTGTTTTCTCTTTCACTTCTCTCTGTGCACTTTTATAAAAATCCTGAAAGAGAGAGAAATGTGCTTACCACAATGACCCCTCTGTAAATATGTTCTGAAGCTTAGAGGTTTCCTGTAAAGATGTTTGGAAGTTTGTTAGTCCGTAGGCACTCATGTAAATATGTTTTGTAGATTGTTAGTCTATAGGCAAACATGTAAATATGTTCTGTAGATTGTTAGTCTGTAGGCACCCATGTAAATATGTTCTGTAGGTTGTTAGTCTATAGGCTCCCATGGAAACATATTCTGTAGATTGTTGTTGTTAAAGGGATTGTTACAATGAAACATGTTCTGTAAATCCTAGGTTTTGCCGATTTTTGGAAAAAAAATACTGTTTAAAATCTCACTTCTCTTTGCAATTCCTTTGGGCACAGGCAGCGATTGCACAGTTGTGGTTTCCACTTCTTCTGGGTTCCCGGGGCTGGAGGTCCCTGGGGGTGCTGGCACGGCCAGCCCGGGGCTGGGGGTCCCTGTGCACAGGGGTCCCACTGACACCACTGCTGGCACTGGGCACTGCTGCTGTTCCTGGGCTGGGGCAGAGCAGTGTCCCCAGGAGCAGAGCTGTCAGCAGCAGAGAGGGGTCTCTGATAGCAGTGGCCCCTGCAGCAATGCCCCAGAGCAGGCAGGAACCCCTCAGCCACCCTTGCTGCTGGAGCCACGGGCACTCCTGGGCCGAGAGCCGGCATCAGGCCACTATTGCCGCGGGCGGTGAGGGAAGACAAGCACACAATCAATATGATTGATAAGCAAGCTCCAGTTTATTCAAAGATCCAGTCAGTTTATATAGTCTTTTGCGAGTCACATCAGCAACAAGCTCTCACTGGTCAATTCATAAAGGTGCATTGTTTTATGTTCTTCTACGTGTGGTTTCAGCTGTAGCTAAGTTTTTCATCTGCTAGCTTTTTACTTTGCTAAGTACATCTTGTTTTACATCCTGTTCTTGTACAACTCGTATCTCAAGGATATTCTGCCTTTTGCTATCTGTACATGCACAGTGTACTGTTCACAGGCCAGTGCTGTTTCCCAGGCCAGTTTCCCAGGCCAGAGCTCCTCCCAGGCACAGAGCTCAGGTCTGGGGTCTCAAACAGAGGATTGATGGAATAACTGTTCCATCGATCCATGACCCTGTTCCTGCAACCATTCCTCAACAATTCCCCCGTTTTTCTTTTGTACAAGCATTGTTTGATTGGTAACTGATGAAGCAATTTGATGCATGACTCTCTGCAAGCACGCACAAATACATGGCAATAAACATACAAACAGCAAAATCACTAAAACGAGCATAATCAAATATTGAATGATAGAATGAAACCATGGTCCCAGGCCCAAGGATTTTAGCCAGTCATCTAATCCAAATCCATCTGCTTGTTGTAACTGAGTAGTAAGCCTATGCAATTCACTGATTTGCTTATGTATTGACTTTGAATGATCAGACAAATTCATGCAACACATACCTTCAAAATCTTCACAACCATGTCCCTGGGCCAATAGTAAAAAATCAATAGCAGCATGATTTTGTAAAGTAGCGTGCCTAACAGAGTCAACATCCAGCTAAAGATTAGACAATGCAGCAGATGTAGCATTAGTCTGTTTGGCAAGCCAGCAACCTAATCTGTTCAGTGTAGCTTGTGCCTTCGCTGCTGCAGCGCCAGGAACAAAAATAGCTGCAGTTACAATTGCTCCTGGGGACCAAAACTTTATATCATCTCTACAATCACTCTGAAATGCATGGGTCAACCTTGTTTGTCTATGATGTCGGGATACTTTTAATATCATAGACATATTTGGTGTCAATAAAGACAGTCATCCAATAGTACAGGGACCTCCTTTAAGTCTAGAAGGAATACCAGACCAAGCACGATCTCCACAAATGAGAAAATACCCAGTAGGTAGCTGCAGTGGAGATGTAGAGGAAACTAAGACATGTGCTGAAGTGTAATTACAGCAATAAGAGGAATTTCTATATATTGGAAGGCTGGAATTTGCTGAAATCGAATACCTGCTGTTGAGATTCTGTTGCTGTACACTAGTCCAATTAAAAATAATGCATGCATCAGCCTTCACTGTTCCCAAAAGCTCTAACTCCTGTGGCCCAAGAGGAGCAAGAGAAAGGTAAGGAACCCAAGAATCCCAGTTATCCACATTATATTGAGGCTGTGTTACCTTACAGGTTGATATCTTCTGACGGCAAGGCCAATTTTTGACAGGTACTCCTACTAGACAGGTAGAAAATGGATTTCCAGGTGAAGATAAAGACAGACAGATAGTACTCTGGTTTGTCAAATTAGCCAAAGTGACCCATATTTGGTTTTGGTTGTGTAGGAACCCAAGCATCAGCATATAACAAAATTAACAGTAGCAAAATCAAAGGTATCATTCTGTCTAGAAATAGTGTCCTCCTTCTAGGTTATGCTTAGTCCAAAGAACATTAGTCTTTAAAACATCATTTAGTTCCTGACAAATAGGCTCAAGCCGTAGTCATCGTCAGTGGAGCCTTCGTTCATTGGCGGAGGTGTCAGCGGTGACTGTGGAGGTGCTGGCGGTGGCCGTGTTGTAGCTGGACATGTCCACTTGCTAGGAACCCACAAGGGACCTGTAGGTGTGGATACACATATAGGACCTCTACCCATGTAATTTACAGGTGCTGGTCCTGACCACATCCCTGTAGCAGGATGCCTATACATTACAGTTATTGATTTTTCTGCATCATTTTGTTTTGCAAGTGTCCCATGTACAAATGCAGGGGGCATATCATGAACTCCAAATATACAAAGATGATTTAAATTGAACAACACTTTTGCCAATCTCTCCTGTGGATCAGTAATTGTTTTAAATTTTGCAAGGTATTGTTTTAAAGTTTGATTTGCCCTTTCTACAATGGCTTGACCTGTGGGAGAGTGTGGTATACCTGTAACATGCTTAACACCCCATAATTGCAAAAAGCGATTAACTTTCTTCCCTACATATGCAGGTCCATTATCTGTTTTGATAACTCCAGGTACCCCTAAAATAGCAAAACACAGTGTTAAATGTTGGATGACATGAACTGCTTTTTCTCTAGCTTGTGGAGAAGCCCAAATGAAATGACTGTAAGTGTCAATAACTACATCGACATAACGTAAATGCCCAAATTCAGCTACATGAGTCACATCCATTTGCCACAATTCATTAGGGCCTAAACCTCGAGGATTTACCCCCAGGCTGAGACCCGGTCCATTGTGATGACTGCAGTCTGGACATGCTCTGACAATTCCTCGGGCTTCTTCCATTGTAATATCAAAGCAACGCTGTAGCCCTTTTGCATTTGGATGAAACGAGGCATGGGCATTGCGTGCTTTTGTGAAATTGTCCATAGGCACGGTTATTGACACCAGTCTATCAGCACGAGCATTACCTTCCCCTAATCCTTCCACCCACTTATGACTCCTGATGTGAAAAATAGCATATGGAGCAGATCTTTGTCGTATTGCAGACTGCAACTGTGCGAAAAGTGCATTCAAGCGCTGATTTTGCACTTCTCATAACAGAGCATCCTCAATACGCTGCGTTACCCCAACTGCATACAAAGAATCAGACACAACATTTATAGGATCATGCATTCATCGACAAAATGCACACACAATTGCTAAAAGTTCCAATGTCTGTAGAGTATCTGATTCTTGTCCTTTTATTATGACATGATTCCATTGCCCCTGTTCATTCCAGGTAAAGGCAGCTTTTCGAGATTTGCGACCTGCATCTGTAAACACAGTAACAGCATTAATCAATGGTGTTTCCCAATATTTTGGCTGTAATAGCCAATTTTGTGGGGAGACCCAACGTAAAATAGGTGAAGACAATGGTAACAATTGAATTTCAGCATTAGATTCTAAAATGCTAGCTTGTAATTCAGGAGAATGTTGCAAAAACCAGTTTAAATCAGCCTGTTTTATCGGAACAAAAATTCTTTGTGGCTCTTCCCTTGTAATCTGTACCACGCGTTTCCGGCCTTTTCGAATCAAGAGTGCAAGTGCCTCCACGCGTGGTTGAATAGAATTGCTAGGCTGTAAAGGTCCAAACACCCATTCTAACGCCTTTGTATCCTGCTGTTTTCCTCTTTTGTTTTTTAGCTGCTGAGTGAGAGCACCCATAAGGTGTTTTGGATGAGACAGAATAGTAATGTCTATAGGTAAGTCAGGATTTCTACGATCAACAGCTCTTTGGGCCACAGTATCAGCAATATTTGCCACAACTGCACGCTGCCTATCAATCAATTGAATAGGTGCAGTGGGATCTGTACCTTTTAGCAATGGTCTTAATTCATCAAGTTCGTCATTTGAAATACCAACAACTGGACGGAGCCACTGAATGTCACCCATAAATCGCTGCATATCATGCAGAGTGTGCAAATCGAGTTGCAGGGCAACCTTTTGTGGTTGAATGTGCATATCAGAAATTACCCAGCCCAAATATTTCCAGGGTGCAGAACGTTGAATTTTCTCTGGGGCAACACATAAATTGTGATTATGTAGTTCTGTGAAAATAAAGGCCTCTTGCTGAGCTGTAAATGGAGCTTCCTGTGCAAACAAAATATCATCCATGTAATGGTATATCATCATATCAGGACAAGCAGTTCGAATGGGCAGTAAGGCAGCATCCACAAAAAATTGACACAGTGTAGGACTGTTGCGCATCCCTTGAGGAAGGGTCACCCATTCATACCGACTTGCAGGTGCCTCACAATTCAGGGAAGGTAATGTAAGTGCAAATGATTTAGTATCATTTGGATGGATGCTAATTGTAAAGAAACAGTCCTTTAAATCAATGATAAGGAGGTTCCAGCCCTCAGGTAACATGGCTGGATTTGGGAGGCCTGGCTGTAGTGCCCCCATTGCCTCCATTTGAGCATTGACTGCACGTAAATCATGAAGCAAACAAAATTTACCAGATTTCTTTTTGATTACAAATATCGGAGTGTTCCACGGACTAGTAGAAGGTTTAATATGCCTCTGATTCAATTGTTCATTAACTAGAACATGTGCTTGTTGCAGGCTTTCTCTTTTTAGCGGCCACTGCTCGATCCATGCTGGATCATCAGATTTCCAGGTTAGGTGGATCGGGAAAGCCCAAGTAGTGACCGCTACTAAAAACGATCTTTTGTCACCAGGCGAGCTCCTAATTGTATAAGGATATCTCTGCCAATTAATGCTTCAACTTTAGGTGGTAATGGCATAACAGTAACAAACTGCACACAAGTGCGACCATCCAGTAATAAACTAATTTTGTCCTTACTGCGGCAAACTGAAGCAGAACCCTACCCCCTCAACCCCAGCAATCATAGGGGAAAGTGACCAAGAGGTAGGCCAACAGTCCTTGCTGATGACAGTGATGTCTGCTCCAGTATCGAGGAGTGCCATTAGCTGCAGCTTTTGATGACCATTCTCCAAAATAACAGGAGCTTTGGGCCGCTCCTCCATGGGAAGACAAAGAAGTGCCATACCTCCTGTAGGTCCAAATCCTGCCGACACCCTTTGTTGCTGTATGGTGGTCGAGGCAGCTTCTGTCAACTGTAATGTAGGCACTAGCTGAGCGATTTTACTGCCCTTAGAAATAAACAAAGGAGGATAAAATGTCATAGCAACAATAAGAATTTCACCCGTAAAATCAGCATCAATAACACCAGGTAACACAAAAAGACCCTTCAAACCAGCAGATGATCGACCGAAAAGAAGAGCACCACAAGGTTTATCTTTGTGCATTACCGGTCCCTTGACCCCAGCAGGGATTTTTACAGGCTTTTGATCAATCAGGGTAATGTTTATTGTGGTTGCCAGGTCCAGGCTGAGGCTCCCTCTGGTGGCTGGCTGGAGAGAGCTGGCTGGCTGCAGTTGTCTGGAGCATTCCACATGGGAGCCGCCATTGGGATCTTCGCGCCGCGGCCCTTCGCGCTCCGTGTTGCGTTTCTTGATCGCCTACAAACTTGAGTGGAATGGGAGTTCACAGAACATTTGTTACACCATACTGTCTTTTCTCTGCAGTTGCAACAAAAGTGTCCCATTTTCCCACACCGGTAACACTTTATACGAGGTTGTTGTTTAAACTTATTTGTCGGTTGTAATGGAGTCAGGGCAGCAAAGGCGTGTGTTTGGGCTTGCACCAAATCTTCCCCTACATCCCTGAGTGCTTCTACTAACATTGCCTGAGGACCTGCAGGAACCCTCGACATTCTTTCTAGCATTTCCTCCACTGTTGCATCAATGCTCATTGTGTTAAGAATACTTCTAGTAGAGGTATTACAATTTTTTAAAACACCCTGTCGTAATAGGGTTCTCTTCATGAAGTCTTGTACATTAGCCAAATTGATAGCTTCGGTCACCCAATCCACAAAGGAAGTAAAAAGCTCATTTCTGCCTTGCTTAATAGACATAGAAGAAGGAGATACTGGTTTTGTCCTAACCTTGGAGATTGCTTCTCTAGTTAATTGTATGGTAGCTTTTCATACTTTAGCCCCTACTTGTGCCTGCATTTCAATTGTAGTGAATTGCCCAACACTTATTAATTGTTCAACAGTTATCCCAAATAAGGGCTCATTCTGCTGTCGTGGAGTCTTTGCAAAATGATTACATAATTTATGCTAGTGGGCTTGCCACAGCCTTAACTGAGACTGTGTCATAATTTTTCTTATGATACTTTTAATATCTTTTGGAAGAAGTAAACCTGAGCCCCATATGGAATTAAGCATTTGCTTTGCAGGTTCCCCGTGTAGCCCACAGTCATTAACTCATTAACTGTGGCTCTCCATTGTGAAAGCAATTTCCAATCCACAGGATGATAATTGGTTGTTTCTCCCCCTCCTTCATTTGGTGTATAAGCAACAGGAAAAGCTTGGCAATCTATGTCAGAAATAGTAGAACACGTCATAATCTTTATTACTTATTGCTTCTTTTTGGATACTCAACCAATTCATTCTGTGTATTCCTGGAAAATTTTTAGGATGTTCTTGCTTAAAAGGATTACTAGCGGATGTCACTAAAACTCTTTTGTGGCTGTTCTGAACAGTTTCATCCTGCAGCTGCTTTCTTTTAGCCTGTGGAAGTCTTTCACCATTTATTACTGATTGTTCATTCCCGGGGAGGGGATCTGTGGCTGACTGAGCAGCATTAAAGGCAGGATTAAAAGCAGGGGGAGCAGTAGGTTGCTTATCACTCAATCTGCTCTTAATTTCAATAATATTTCTTACTGGAGGAATAGGATTGATATCAACCTCTAAAGAATGCATTCCTGGTTTAACCCCTTCTAAAGTGGCAGTAGCAACAGCAGCAACTTTCTTTTCTGCTTGATACTTCTGCAAACAATTTATGACTGAGCGCCACGACCTCATTAGCTCTCGGGCAGCCTTATCATCATCAATCACCTTAAACTAAAGAATGTTCTCTAATCCACGCCACTCTTTCTCATCAGAGAGATCCCCTGAGGCTTTAAATAAGCCTCGAGCCCGACCATAGGTGTACAAAGCTGGCGGATCTTTATCTAAATCTATGTCAGCTAAATCACGTTTCTGTAAGTAATTGAAGAGCTACTTCGCTTTCCATAATCTGACCCTTAAGTGCAGCCTTTGTACCTTGCAAGCCGGCAGCTCTTCCCCGGACGGCGAGTCTTGTCCTGACTCCCCAGATGGCAAGTCTTGCTCTGACCCAGGCTCGAGAGGACTCCTTATGCCAGCATCGAGTAGACTTCCAGCCCTCTGAACACTGCATATTCGGCGCTGCTCCGGGCTCACCGCCTTAGTCAGAGAGGCACCGGGACCCCTGAGGGTTGCAAGGGTCCCTGTTCTGGGTGCCAAGATTTGCCGTGGGCAGTGAGGGAAGACAAGCACACAATCAATATGATTGATAAGCAAGCTCTGATTTATTCAAAGATCCTGTCAGTTTATACAGTCTTTCACAAGCAATGTTAGCAACAAGCTCTCATTGGTTAATTCATAAAGGTTCATTGTTACATGCTCTCCTACATGCGGTTTCAGCTGCAGCTAAGTGTTTCATCTGCTAGCTTGATATATTTTACTTTGCTAGGTACATCTTGTTTTACATCCTGTTCTTGTACAACTCATATCTCAAGGATATGCTGCTTTTTTGCTATCTGTACATGCACAGTGTACTGTTCCTAGGCTAGGCACAGTGCTGTTTCCCAGACCCAGACACAATGCTGTTCCCAGGCCAGTTTCCCAGGCCAGAGCTCCTCCCGGGCACAGAGCTCAGGTCTGGGGTCTCAAACAGAGGATTGCTGGAACAATTGTTCCATCGATCCATGACCCTGTTCCTGCAGCCATTCCCCAACACCTGGTGAAGCTGTGACAGCTCCTGCTGAAGGTGTGTCCTCCTCTGCTGAAGATGTGACAGCTCCTGTACCCATCTGTGAAAAATGCATATTTTATGATTGGCTTTTCGCAAATATTAAATTGAATACTATATGTATTATGTTATATTCATTAGAAGTGCTGTATTAACATTTTAATAGTATGGTAAATGTAGTTTTGTAGTTAAAATAGAGGCTATATATGTGGGGGTTTTTTTTACTAGCTCAAGCAAGAGATGAGATAATGAAGAAACTCTTCACACAGAGATGACAATGATGGGGGCCCATAAAGAATTACTGCCTCCTTATTGGAAAAGACAAAGATTCTTCCACCTTCTCTCCGTCTTTATGGAACCACCAGGATTAAGGGGAAGAAGTTGACAAAAACCAGAAAAGTTCTTAATTTGCAAGGAATCTATGCATCATGTATGAGATGTATGAATATGCAACAGGCTACTGCTTTTAAAGATTATTCCTTTGTTCACAAGGCATGCTTATTGGGCTTAAGTGCCCGAGAGCATCCGGACGTCCGTAATTCTTTGCTTTTTATTGTCTTGTAATTGTCCTAACTCTAAATTTTCATTACTCTAATTGTATTACTATTTTTATAACCATTTTATTATTATTAAACTTTTAAAATTTTTAAAAAACCAAGTGATTGGCGTTTATAACAATCTACAATATGCTAAAAATTGTAAAACCTAAACTTCTCATCCATGTGACATACTAAACTACACTCTCCAATCCCTAAAATCCCTAAATGCCTGTTGCCCCCGGGGGATGCTATGTTGGTATTCTCCTTCCTGAGCCCCGGGGATGCTCCACTGGTTGCCCTGGTCCTCCCAGTTCCATCGTCCTCGTTCCAGGGTGATGCCCCGCCGCTCTCGGTGCTCACTGTCCCATGGGATGCTCTGGCAGGGTCCTCCCCCCTCTCCCCCAGGGCATTCCTCACCGCCGTCCGTGGCCAGAGGTGGCGCCGGGGCGCTCCCGGGGCTCTGACGCCGCCAACGCCGCCGCTCCCATCGCCGGGCCCGCACTGAGCCCTGTGTGCCAGCACACGCCTTTTATAGTCCGGGCAAGCCCCGCCCTCCCACCGACAGCCAATGGGAGCGCAGTGATGTCATAGTGGTGAGGGGCTGAGTGTCAAGGCCGCTTGTGATGTCACAATGAAGGGGTGGGGCCAGAATGAGAGTGCGATCTGATTGGACGATGCGGAAGGCGTTCCTGCACTGATTGTTCCAGGCGCTGATTGGTTGGATTGACGCTGGGGGAGGGGCAAGGCGGGGAGTGGGCGTGGCTCACATGGGGGGAGTCCCAGCCCCATTCTGGGGATCCCAGGCCCATAGGGAGGGGTCTCTGGGGGTCCCTGTCCCATTTCTGGGGGTTGTAGGTTCATGGAGATGGGTCTGTGGTGGTTCCAGTCCCATGGGGATGGGTCTCTGGGGGTACCAGCACCATTCTGGGGGGTTTTAGGGTAATGGGGAGGTTTCTCTGGAGGTCCTAGCCCCATTTCTGGGGTGGCCAGTCCATAGGGAGGGGTCTTCTGGGGGTCCCTAGACTATGGGGAAGGGTCTGTGTGCTCCCAGTCCCACTTTTGAGAGGGAACTTTGTGATTTGTGTGGGTGGCGAGCGACTCGTGGGGACAGCAAAGATCAGCCACAGAATTTAATAAGACTTTTTGCCAATTTTACTTTGGAAAACACCTTACCTTTGGAGGATGCTCCGGTGGGGGTCCGTGCTCCTCCCGCCTGATCCCGGCACTGTCTTCATCGTTGCCTCGTGGGGATGCTCTGCTGGTGTCCTCCCTCCTCACCCCGAGGCATTCCCGGCCGCTGGCCGCCGTCCATGGCCGGAGGTGGCTCCAGGGTGCTCCAAGTTGCTGAGGATGTCAGCAGCCCCCACTGAGGCCATCCCTGCCCAGAGACCGTGGGGGAATGGGCAGACAAGGAGAGCGTCCCTGGGGCTGGGGCAGCAGAACTCAGAGGCACCAGCGGCTCCAGCTGGGAAATGGAGTGTGGAATGTGGCTGTGAAAGCCCTGCCTGGGCTGTGCCAAGCAGGACACACAAGCCATGACCCCCATCCCCCAAACAACTCTCTCAAGGAGACATTTAAGAGGAATTACAATTGTTTGTGTCCTCTGAGTTGGATGCACTGGAGAAATACCAACAAGAGATTCTCATGAGCTCAAAACAACAAAACAGCCTTTACTGGGAATTTTAGAAAACCAGAGAAACTTTGGTAAAAGGATTAGCGTGACATTCAATGAACAAAAACACTTCCCAAAGCATTACCTTGGCCCATTCAACTTCACAGACTATTAGTTCATTCAATTTTAAGTTAATCAACATTTGCACGAGGACTGAAATAGAAGAAAGAGACACAGAAAGTGAGAAAGACAAAAAAGATACAGAGAAGCACACACAGAGCTACCAACTCCTGGATTTCAGCAGTGTTCAGATAGAAATTCCAAGAGGAGGTAGGGTCAAGACGTGTGCTTGCCTTGTGGTCAGCCTTAATTTTCCCTTGGTGTTCTGGGGCCCTTCCCCAGGTGGGACTTGGGGTCATTTGGTCACTCAGGAGCTGGGCTGGGGGCTCCAGAGGTGGCTGTGGAGCATTGCCTGTGCTGTGCCAGGGACTGGCAGATACTGCTGGGCTGGGATAGAGGCTCTGGGGGGATTGGGCTTCCAGGGCAGGGCTGGGGTTCCAGGGCAGGGCAAGGCTGGACCTGCCCCTTCCGCCCCACACATGAAATGTTTCCAGCCAACAATCTCCTCCAGTCTGTCACAACAGGCAGTGTTGGAGGTGAAATCCCAATTCTGGCCAACCATTTTTTATTCCTTTGGGATATTGTGATTAGTATTCTTGGAAAGAAAACTTGCTGAACAAGTGTGATAACACAGAGAGCGGGAAAACAGAGATTGAAAGGAATGAAGATTTTAAAATTGCGCGGTGCAGAAGAGACCCACAGACAACCACTGTAAACACAGCTGAGAGATTCAGCTTGGAGTAGAGTGGAACTCATTCACTGAAGATCTCTGGTGCACAGGAATGCAAAGACTGAGGAGAAAAGGAGAAAGTCATTCAGTCATTTAGACTCCTGGAAGCCTTGTCTAGAGATCTAAAAAGCTATTACATTACAAACCTAAAACATCCCCAAATGGATTGATAAGTGTGATGTGCACATCTCTGCTGTTTTCAGAGTCAATGAAACTGACAATTAGGAATGGGAACCCAGATGTTTATCTCCATTACTCTAACAACACCTGAACAAGGCACTTTAGGAGCTGAGCACTAACATTCTCACCCTGCTGTATTTCCTTTACATTTGAATACAGGCTGGTAGAAGAAGAGCTCTGGCTCTAATTTCTCCCCAAGTTAGCTTTTGCACTTTCAGGTTAGGAGTACATGTAAAATTCAGCTAATCACTCTCTCTATCCATGAATATTCCACTACTGAACTGACATACAGAAACATCATTTTCTTTTTGTACCTTCCTAAGTGGTGCCCTAATTAACAGGAGACTTGTGTAAATCACACAGGGAATCACCAAAATTGCTGAAATTGACTCAATTTCATTAAAAAGGCTTCTGAGAAAAGGCTTGGCAGGATCACTAAACAAACTGAAACTTGGAAGAGAAACATGCATTTTAGCACTGATCAAGAGAAAATAAGAATAAATGCTGTGAACATTCCAAGCAGAAGATAAGGAGAAAGACAGGAAGCACAGGGAGAAAAAGGCAGGGCTTTAGGGAGGTGGGAGGGTGTCCTTCTCCTTCCTCCCCTCTCCTGCAGGGTGTGACACCGGCAACAGAGAGCAGCTCCTGATCCTCAGCCCTCCCCAGCGTGCTGCAGCAGCCAAATTTGGCCACAGAGACAGATGGCAACTGTGCCATCTGCCAGGACACCTGGGATGACGTGGCTTCTACTCTGCCCTGTGGCCACCAGTTCTGCCGGAGCTGCATCCTGTGGTGGGCACAGACAAATCCATCATGCCCACTGTGCAGAGGAGCAATAGAGACTGTCAGGTTTTCTGATGATGCCGGTGACTCTCTAGAGATTGTCATCACAGCCCCTGAGCAGCTGCCAGCAGCCACGAGCTCATCAGAGCGAGCTCCCGGCGGCCAGGACGAGATCAGCCCCCATGGCCCTGTGCCAGCCCATCCCTCTTCTCCTCAGGAGACACCAGTCAGAGCTGTCGGCGGTGTCCTGCCCAAGGTCTGGGCAGGACTTTTCCGTCGACGACGGGAACTTCTGGACCCTGTGCGGACTTGGCTGAACCAGAGGATGGAGGCCATCCAAAGGGAGCAGTGGTGGATGGCAAGGAGCACAGAGTGCCATCCTGTATGTTCTCTGTGTGTGTGGGCCAGACCAGGAGGACATGATCCAGAGTCTGCAGGGCTTCCTGGAGGAACACACAGTGCCACTGGTCCAGGGCACCATCGACATCACTGTGAGACACTGCAGCTCAGGGGCCCAGAGTCTGCTGCACTCCCACGCTGCCGCAGATGAGGATGACAGCCCAGCAGCCAGCAGCTGCTCCAGCAGCTCCAGTTCCATCTTCTCCAGCTCCCCCAGCCTCTCCAGACCCAACAGCCACAGTTCCCCCAACTCCTCCAGCCCTAACAGCCCCAGATCCAGCTCTTGGACTCTACCCAGCAGCCCTCAAGTCCCCACAGAGGAAGAAGAGGAAGCTGCCACAACGGAGGTCACCCCCAGCAGGGGTCAAAGCCATCCCCCAGTTGTGCCGGTGTCCCCAGAGCAGGACCAGCCCCACGATGAGGCAGGTCCCTCTGATCCATCTGTCCAGAGCACCAGCCTCAGACCCTCTGGTCCCACCCAAGGCAGGCACTGCTTGCCTGGGTGGCCCCGGCGGTCCCTAAAGAGAAAGGCCTCAAACTCTCCCCACCCCTGCAGTAGAACTAGCAAGGCTCTTCAACTCCTTATTTTTAGAAAAATAAATAAATTGTTGTTATTTCCCCCACACAGTCTCTGCGCTCTGCTTCCTCAGCCTTCCCCTTGTGCCCCACCGTGGGTGGCACCCATGTCCTGTGGGGCACCACCCTTGTGCCCAGGGCCATATGGGCAGCTTAATTGTCTTCAAGGCCAATCTTGCCTAAGAAGAAGTTGCCTGGACTTTCATTCGTCTCAATGTCAATTCCACTCTTGGAGTTTTTCCCAGCTTTGTCCTTCCCAAGGCCGTTTGTGTTAAAATATCTCAATACTCCATCCTGGATCTTATGAGCATCTGCAAACAGCTGTTTTGTGATGCTAATTACATATCACTTTCCCCTATTACTTTTTAACAAATATTTTCTAAAATATCGATATAGTTACAATTATTGGCACAAATCATATTCATTTATCACATCTCTATCTGGCTTTGTTTGAAGGTGTAGGCTCAAAGCAAACTCCCTTAGCTCCTCCCTGAGCCCTGGCCAAGAGGAGGATGAAACCAGATGTTCCCACACTAGAAGTTGTGGTAGCTTGTTTATTCAACAGTATAAAATCTGGGCCCTCTCACTTGGCGCAAAGTTGGCGGCCTCGCCTGAGGGTGGGCGAACCACATAGGAATTCCCAGTTACTGGGAGTGCTTCTCCAATCCCTTGGTGTGACAGGGCATCCCCAGCTGACGTGTGTGTCAGGACAATGATCAAGTGTGAGGGTAACTGGTGATGTATCTTTCTGAATCCCTACAGGCAAACTTTTCTAGTAATAATCAGGTGCATTGCTTAGCTTATCCTTTTGTACATCTGTGCTGCTTTGCCCTACAGTCAATGACACTTCTTCCTCAAGCTGGGGTGGGTGTCTTTGGTGCTGACCCTGCCAGCAAGCCATTCCCTTCAGAATTGGACTCGGTGGATCCCTTCCAACACAGAACATTCTGTGATTCTGTGATCACTTCTACAAAGTTTGCTCAGAATGAGTTTCAGCTAAAACACTTGGAATTATTTGCTGAAATTAGAGTTGGTAGATGGAACTCTTGTTGGTAAACAATGGAGGGAGAGAACAGCTTCATGTGGGTTTTTGGGGCATTGCCCCAATTTTGTGGGTTCCTCCCTCCATTTTGGGATCTCACACCTCCGTTTTGGGGGTCTCCACCCAGCGATTTTGGCTTCCGCTCCTTCCACTTTGGGGTCCCCCTTTAATTTTGTGCACCCCATCCCCATGTTCCACACATGCCCAGCGACCCCAGTGTGCACTGAATGGCCAGCAAGGGACTGGGGAATGCCGGGACCCACAGTGATGTCAGTCATCCCTCCTGGTTACACACAGGACTCCTCGGCCCTTTTTGGGGTGCCCTGGAGTGCCAAGGCCACGGGGAGGAAATGTCTTTGCTGCCACGCTGGGCAGGATCTTGCTTGGCCCATTGTGGCCTCCTGTCCCCTGTCTCTCATTGTCCTCTGACAGCCCCTGTGTCCCTGCACCCCTCTCAAGAGCAGGACTTTGGTGCCAGCACCCCCAGGCTCCAAATCCCCGCGTTGGCTCTGTCCCTATGGTATCCCCACGCGGCCGTTGCGCCGGGGCCGTTGTGGCGACAGCCGGCGAGCGGCGCCATGGCGGAGCTGCCGCTGCCCGCCGGGCTCAGAGCCAGCGCCTTCCCCGCCAAGCTGTGGCGCCTGGCGAACAGCCCCCGCGTCCGCTCCGTGCGCTGGGACAGCCGGGCCCGGGGGCTGCTCATCCACCGCTCCCTCTTCGAGCGGGAGCTGCTCAGCCCGGGCGACGCCCAGGGCCCGGCCCCGCACACCTTCAGGGCCACGCAGTTCCGCAGCTTCGTGCGCCAGCTCTACCGCTACGGCTTCCGCAGGGTGCCGGGCCGGGTTGGCTCAGCTGCGCCGGGCGATGCCGGGGCTTGGCTCCACTACAGCAACCCCTGCTTTCGCCGCGACCGCCCCGACCTCCTGCTCCGCATCAGGCGCCGGAGCGCGGCCAACAGGCAGCGGCCGGCGGCGGGGCGGGAGGGCCGCAGGCGCCCGCCCCGCGGCTCCCAGCAGCTCCCCGGGGCGCGGCCGCTGCCGCACGGGCGGGACGGGCGCAGTCGCTTCCAGCCGCTCTCCAGGGAGCGGCCGCCGCTGCCGCCCGGGCGCCCGCCCAGCGGCTTCCTGCTGCTGCACAGGGAGCGGACGCTGCCGGACGGGCGGGAGCTGCGCAGCCCCCGGCCTGGCCGCTTCCAGCCGCCCCCCGGGCAGCGGCCGCTGCTCGCCCGGCGCCCGCCCTGCGGCTTCCACCTGCTGCACAGGGACCGGCCGGTGCCGGCCCGGCGGGAGGGGCCGAGCCGCTTCCAGGAGCTCTATGGGGAGCGGCCGCCGCCCGCCGAGCGGGAGCTGCTGCGCATCCCGCCCTGCGGCTTCTTCGGTTTCTACGGGGAGCCGCTGCTGCCGCTCGAGCGGGAGGGGCCTCGCAGCCGCTTCCAGCAGCTCTACGGGGGGCAGCTGCCTCCGATCGACCGGGAGGTGCTCAGGATCCAGCCCTGCAGCTTCCAGCAGCTCCACAGGGAGCAGCAGCCCCCAGCCTACGACCCACGAGGTAGGAAAAGAGTTGTAGCCTTGCTTTTCCAAAAGGTCATGAAAAGTGGCTGTTTGAAGTATTTTTCCACAAGGCTCTGTCATTCTCGGCCCGAAATTCTCAAGCTTATTTAGAAGGGGCACCTAGAAAGGCAAAAGATTCTCTGCCTGGTTTTCCTGCCTGCTTCCTGTGATGGTTGATCCAAGGCAGCAACAGAGATCTGTGTCCCAGAGCCACGTCGTGCAGTGTGACCAATGTCTTTGGATTCTTGCAGCCACCTCGGGCACTTCAGCCCCCAGCGCTCCACCTGGCAGTGCAGGTTGTGCAGCATCGACGGCCTCCGGCTCAGCCTGGAATGCACCTGGTGAAGAGCAATTGCCACCAGTGGATCTTGGCTTTGCCGTCGAGCAAATGATCCGGGAGATCAGGAGATCCCTGCCTGAAAGGTCTCCCTCTGCTCAGATAACCCATTGGAGGGGAATGGAAGAGGCTGGGCTGAAAGCTTTTGAACGCTGTTACATGGAGAAGGGGAGTAACCGTATCCTTGATGCGATTCCAGCAAAATACTGAATGATCTTTAGTTTTCTTTTTTTCTATTGTTCTTTCAAGGGCAATATGAATGTTGCCCCTGAGTCTTCAGGAGGGGAGCCTGTGAACCGGGCTGCAGCAGAGGAAACTTCATCTGGCACCGAGAGCTGCGAGAACAGTTCCCCAGAGCCCGAGGAGCCTGGTAAGGACAGAGCCCCCGTTGGTTTAGAGAGGTGTGAGACGGCTGCTCTGAGCCTGCCTCGGGCAGGAAGGGAGAGGAGAAGAGTTGAGTTCTTGTCTGCAGGGTTGGTGCTTCCTGGTGCCTTTAGTTCAAAGGCACATGCACAACCTGCCCGAGCTCTGCCCTCCACGCTTCGCCAGAGGCTTGGGCACTGAGTCCTCTGCTGTGGCAAGAGAGCAGGGAATAAACCTGACCTTGTGGGAGTTGTGCCACCAAGCTGGGTGTCCCAGTCTGGTTGATACCTCAGCCCCCAGCAGCCTTCAGCCATTTCAGTGAGGACTGTGGTCTCTCTGTCACTGGGACTGTCTGTGTTTCAAGCTCTCGTGGGTGCCATTTGCACTGTGGGTGCTGAGACTTTATTAGAATACTTAAATACTTTACACAGTTCCGTTTTGACAACTTGGAAGGATCCCTGTTCTTTATAGAGCAGGCTTCAAATTGCCAAGTGAGAGTCTGCCTTCCAGGCCGTCTTTTAATGTCCCTGATAGAAGGACAATTGGTGCTCAAGGGACACTTGCACAAGGGCCAGTATTGTCTCAGTGTTCCCTTTGCTTCCCAGATCCCGTGTGATCAACTTGTCCAGGAGGGCTGCCCTGTGTGCCAGGAAGAGACAGAGGGAGAGCCTGTGACCATTGGGCAGGTAGAATTCCTCTGTCTCTAGTTATATTTCTAGATGTGTATAGTTCTATTTATTGATATATGTAGTTGTATTTATAGGTTTATGTAGTTACATTTCTCTATCTACATAGATATTTGTCTAGTTAATTTATTTTTAGTTTTAGGTGTATATATTTATATTTTTAGATGTGCAGTTATAGTTGTAGATGTCCGTAGTTGCATTTATACACGTGTATAGTCACATTTACTTATATATAGTTATATTTGTAGATAGGCATATTTATATTGATATATGGGGGTTTAGTTACATAGATTGATATCTGTATAGGTGTAGGCCTCTTTTTAACCTCTTCCCCTGCTCTGCTTCCTCCCTCACCTCTTGCTTTTCCCCCGTGCCCCCTGTGTCCCCTCTCCCTGTGCTGGGTCCGAGCTGGCGGCCGGGCCGGGCGGAGCAGCAGTTCCAGCCCCGGGTGTCCCTGGAGCGGTGGGAGCTGCCGGTGGCCCCAGGCACTGTCCCCTGAGGAGCTGCTGAAGGACGGTGAGACTGAGGGGGCTGAGGGGGCGGTGACGCTGAAGGGACGGTGACCCTGAGGTGCTGCTGGGGCTGAGGGCTGTGGGGCAGCCGAGGGCGATGGTGGCACTGAGGTGACAGGGAAGTGGCACAGGCCGAGGGGTGGCGGGTCTAGGGGGACGGGATGGGTCAGGAGGGACTGAGGGGCTGAGAGGACTGTGAGGGGCTGAAGAAACTGAAGGGGGCTGGGGCTTTGCCGAGAGCATGGCGGGGCTGAGGGGATGGAGGGGGCCGGCAGGGAGCACAGAGGGCTCCGGGACTGCAGCTCTGCCAGGCCTTGGAACCAGTTGCAGAGCCTCCGCTTTTGCCACAGCTGCAGCGGAGACCTTGAGGACAGCCGGAGACGGACGGGAGCCAGCAGGGAGAAGCTGAAGGCCAGCAGCAAGAGCAGGGAACGGGGACCTGCTGCTGCCACGCTGGAGAGAGCCCGGGTGAGGCCCCAGGGCCGGGGAGGCAGGGTGGGGCTGAGGGTGGCGTGGGCTGTGGCCGTGGGCACTGCCCGGCGGGGCAGCAGCCGGCCCTGCCCGTGCTGGGGCTGCTCAGCGCAGCTGCCCCGGCCGACACAGGGGCTGTCCTTGGGCAAGGCAGCTGTGCCGGCAGGGCCCGGGAGCTGTGCCGGCTGTGCCGGGCTGCCGGGGCTGCGGGACAGTCCCGCCGCGGCTGCGCTCACCACAGCCTGGCCCGCCCGGCTGCTTTTTCTTTCTAACCCTCCTGGGGAGGCTGTGAGATCTTCCCTTCCCTGATGGAAGTGCAGCTGCTGCCAAGGAAAACGTCCCCATACTGACTCAGTGCTCCCTTTGCTTCCCAGCTGTGCCATCTGCCGTCCCTGTCCAGGAGAGCTGCTCTGCACGGGAGGAAGAGCCCGAGGGAGAGGCTTTGAAGATGGGCCAGCAGCAAGAGCAGGGAACGGGTGTTATAAGTTAAAGTAAATAATTTGTCTGATCCTTTAGGAATTGATAAAAAGAATTTTATTGATTCCAGCAAGCAATGACAAGCAAACAGCGCTGGGTGCAGCCGGGGAGTCAGTGCTCCGCCAAGGCTCACACCGCTTCCCTTTTCCCACGGTCCTTTATTCTCCCCCTTCTTCCGCGTTTGTGGCTTTTCCGGGAGTACTCTGTGCGTGTGCCTCCAGTTGCTAGGGGGTCGCCACCTGCTCTCTGGTGGTCGTCTGGATGAAGGCTCTCCTCCTCTTCCTCGCTGGGGGTTTATGACCCTGTAACAATCTTTCCATAGATGGTTACACACCTCCTGACACTCGTTGTACAATCAGCCTAAGGAGTCAGCATATCCTCGGGTTTCCTGTTATTCACAAAAAACCTCTTCCTTTGCCTGAGTTCCTGTTTAATGATGAACAAAGAGACTTCTCTTATCTATTACAAGGGGTCTGGAACACAAGTCCTGTGAGGAATGACTGAGGGAGCTGGAGTTGTTTATCCTGGAGAAGACTCAGAGGTGACCTTATCACTCTCCACACTCCCTGAAAGGTGGTTGCAGTCAGGTGGGGGTCGGTCTCTCTCCTCACAGCAACTGACAGGACCAGAGGACAGTGTCTTAAGCTGCACCAAGGGAAATTTAGGTTTTATATTAGGAACATTTTTTTTATGGAAAGGGTGATAAAGTACTGGAACTGTCTGTCCAGGGAGGTGGTGGAGTCACCATCATGGGATGTGTTTAAAAAAAGACTGGATGTGGCACTCAGTGCCATGGTTTAGCTGAGGTGGGGTTAGGGCATGGGCTGGACTTGATGACCTTAAAGGTCTCTTCCAACCCAGCAATTCTGTGATTCTGTGATTGTGTGACATCACAGACCAGGTTGTGACATCATATAGTTGGCTGTGACATCCCTGGTTTATTGTGTGACATCACCGAGCAGGCTGTGACATCAGAGCATGCCTGTATGACATCACAGAGCAGAGCAAGCTGTGAGGTCAAAGAGTGTGCTGTGACATTATAGGGTGGCTGTGTTCCATCACTGAAGGTGTTGTGACATCACAGGGTGGGTCTGTGAGCCCACAGAGGTGCTGTGTGACATGTTAAGTGAGTTCTGCCATCACAGAGCAGGCTGTGACATCACAGAGCAGGCTGTGACATCACAGAGGAGGTTGTGATGTCACAAAGTCAGCTGTGACATTACAGGCTGGCAGTGTGACATCACAGAACGGGCTGTGAGGCCACAGAGAAGGCTCTGCCATCATAGAAAAGGGCTCTGTGACATCACAGAGCAGCTGTGTGATGTCACAGAGAAGGCTGAGACAATACAGAGTGGGTTGTGACATCACAGAGCTGACTGTGAAATCACAGAGCAGGCTGTGACATCACAGCGAGGCTGCATAACTTCACAAAGGTGGCTGTGACATCATAGAGCTGGCTATGACATCACAGGGTGTCTGTGACATCACAGGCTGGGCTGTGACATCACAGGGCAGATTTTGTGACATCACAGAGCAGACTGGGACCTCAAAGAGCAGGGTGTGACCTCACAGGACACCTCTATGAATTCACAGGTGGCCTGTTACCTCTCAGAGTGGGCTGTGTGACATTACAGGGCAGCTTTGTGACATCACAGGGGCTGTGTGTGACATCACAGGGGTTGTGTGACCTCACAGGGGCTGTGTGAGGTCACTGGGGAGGTCACTCCACCCCGGCCCCAGCTTCCAGTTCCCCCAGAGAAGTCCAACGCTGTTCGTGCACTGCGGGGTCCCCTGTCCGCCCAGGTCCCGCCGCCCCCGGCGCCGCAGCCTCCCCCAGAGGATGTTCCACGAGATCGACCCCAGAGCCTGACACGGGGATGGGAGCTGGGGCTGTGGGGGGTGGGACAGGGAGACAGGGACCCCCCGGCAGCGTCCCCGTGTCCCCCAGGGCCAGAGCCTGGGCCAGGGCTCCTTCACCCTGTTACCAACGAGGCCTTGAGAGCACTGAAAAAATCCCCAGCAAGGGATCAGCAAAAACCAGATTTAATATTAAGCGACAGCACCACAAAGTTCCTTGGCAAGAGTCACTCTGCTCCTGGAGCCGTTGTGATGGTTGCTCGCCATGGAAACCTGCCCTGGCCCCTTGCTCAGGGCTGCTGTCACTGCCCAGAGCCAGAGGGGATCCCTTGCTGGGGGCTTGTGCCACGGCCACCTGCCCTGTGCCGCGCTGGCCGGTCAGGCGCCGCGGAACCAGCAGCAAACGCCAGGGCCAGGGCCAAAGGCCAGGTCAGCCCGACAGAAAGGGGCAGTGCTGGGCACTGTTTCCATGGCAGCCCTCACTGGGGGTGACACCTGGGTCACCTGTCCTGGCAGTTGCCATGGAAACCCGGCTCATTGGAAATACAAGGGTGGACAAAGGTTTTAGTAGGGCCTGTCACAACGGGACAAAGGGGGGTGGTTTTAAACTAAAGGAAGGGAGGTTCAGATAAGAACAGATAAGGAGGAAATGTTTGATGATGAGGGTGGTGATACACCAGGATAGGTTCCCAGGGAGGTGGTCAGTGCCCCGTCCCTGGAAACATTCAAGTCCAGCTGGGACAGGGCTCTGAACAACCTGATCTGGTGAAAGATGTCCCTGCTCATGGCGGGGTTTGGATGAGATGAGCACTGCAGAGCTCTTCCCACCCAAACCATTCCAGGACTGCATGGGCAGAAGGGGCTGCTCAGTGCACTCCATCCACTGCCTCGACTCCTCATGGTCTCTGCTGGACCCCACATCCCACAGCCAAACCCAGCCCCTTCTCTGCCTTTCCTCCCCCTGCCCCAGGGGCTGGCACAGCCAGGGGGGCACAGGTGACCTTTGGGCTTTGCAGGGCTCAGGCACAAGGGCCGTGGCAGAGTCAGGGCTGAGGTCACACTCTGTGGGCTGGGGCAGAGCCCAGCCAGAAATGAGCCCTGAGGCAGCAGCTCTGCAGTGCTGGCCACCAGGCCGGCTTGCCAAGGGAGGCTTCTGGCCATGCCCTGCAAGCAGCTGCTGCTGCCAAGGCGCCTTTGGTGCCTCAGGCTCTCCCTGGCACAGCTCCCAGCACGGCACTCTGCCCTTGTGCCCGAGGCCTTCCCTGTGCTGGGGCTGGCCTGGGGCTTTTCCTGCAGCGGGACCTGCCCTGCTCCTGGCACAGGAAAGGCAGTTCCTGCTGGAGCAGGAGGCTCTGCCTGCAATGGGCTCAAACCACTCCTGCAAGGCCCTGTTTGCAAAGCCCCAGTGGGAAATGAAGGAGGGGGGTCACGCTGCTGTTGGGGTGAATAATGCTCAAACCAGCCTGACTCCTCCATCCCAAAGTTCCACATCCTCAGAGGGAGCTGAAGCTGTGGCAGGGCTGGAAAAATCCCCAGAGAAAGGAACAACCAAGTGACACCACTGAGAGCTCCTGCAGAGCTGCTGAGCTGGCCCAGCCTGGGCACATCTGACTGACAGGGCAGCACTTCAGACTAGAAAAGCCCCATCCAAATTTTAATGGCAGTGTCTCCTGACATTTCCCTTCTTGGGGGCTGTGGAGATTCCTCCCTGCAGTGGGGACACCCCCTCAAGGTCACTGCTCCAGGCTGAGCCAGAGATTTGCCCATGGTGGTTGGTCGGGGGCAGTGACATCAATCTCTGCTTAAGAACTGGTTTTTGTTTAATACAATTGCTTCAAATTTGCTTCCTGTTTCAGCCTGAGTGTCCCTGCAAGAACTGGGCATCCTTCAGGCACTTCCAGAAGCTCAGGGATCTCATTTCATGAGGAATCTGGGATGCAAATGGCCTTGTAAGAAGGACAAAAGCAGAAGCAATGAACTAGAAATAATAAAAAAAAATACCCTTCTTCCAGACAAAGTCCACCAAGTCATTCCCTGCATTTCTCCTTTTCAAATTCCTTCCATCACCTACTCTCAGAGGTCCAGCCTGTTCTGGTGCTTATCATGAACTGACTGTGCTCTTGATTTATACCAGCACTGGAGATGTAGAATCACCCAAACTGAACACAGAAACAAACTCCCTCTGTCCCATTTTCATGTTCTAGATCACTTTCCAGGTGTCCATGGAGATGTGGGAATGATTATCACACAACTCTCCATTTCTGGCTGCAGGCTCTGGAGATTCCTTCTCTGAATTCAGTCAGGCTTGTATTCCCTAACAAGTCCTGGTTCCACCTCCTGTTTCCCAAGGCTGGAACAGTCACAATGAAAACCTCACCAATGGCACAACTCCCCAGCTCACCAGGAAAAGAAAGGACAAGCTGTCAAGTTCTCCAAACCTTTGTCCTGCTCTGCTGCAAGACTCCTGCTGCACACCCGCTGTGGAAAGCCAAGAGAAGCTGCAGGTGGTGGCACATCTTGTGACAGGAGCTCAACCTGGTTCTCCAGGAAAGGTTCTTGAAAAGAGCAAACAGGACTGTGGAGAAGATTCCTGGAAAACTGAAACAGCTTTCCAGAAGTGAAATGAAAATTGAAAGAAACAGTCCAAGATGTTTTCCTCTATTTATTTCTCTGCTGCCTTTTTCCATCTTGCACTACTTCTCCATCCCATTAATTCCAAATGCATCTCACCTCTAAGATCAGTGACTTAGCGAGTTGTAGACACTCTAAAGTACCATGAGCCACACAGTTTGCCTTCCAGTTTTTGCTGGAAAGCAACACTGGAGCCATAAGTGCAGGACCAGGACCAGGGAATCCTTCAGCCAGGAAATGTGCCCCGACAGGGTTTGATCCTCAGCGGGGACAATGCACAGCAGCGACCGAGGAGATACCTCTGCCCCCGTGCAGGAGTCCAGACTCTGGGTCTGGGCTGAACACGGCAAAGTTTCCGTGTTTGGACAGGCTCAGGGGCTGCCCCCGGGGAGCGGGGGGCTGGGCGTGGGGGTGAGCGGGCAACGGAAAAACGGACACGGGGACAAACGGCCCCGGAGCTTCAGTTGCAGCAGCAGCAGCAGCGGCGGCAGCAGCAGCAGCAGCAGCAGCAGCCAAAGCAGTGATTTTGTCGACTCCTGCTTCTTACTCCTCTCCCTCTCCCTGTCCCGCTGTCCCGCACCGTCTCCAGCTCTCCCTTTCCCGCTGTCCCCTCCTCTCCCAGTCTCTCTCTCTCCCCATTCCCGGCCGGGCCATGCCCCCGGCCCGCCCCCGGCTCCGGGCGGGGCTGCCCCGTCCCCGCCCCCGGCCGTCCCGCCGGGGTCTCGCCTCCGCCCGGCTCTGGCCGTGCTGGCGGTGGCGCTTCTGGGCGGGCATCGGTGCCTGCGCCTGGGGCGGCATCGCCTCGCTCTGGCTCCGCCTGGCCCGAGCCTGGCCCCGGCCCCGGCTCCTCCCGGGCCCTGCGGAGGACACACGCGGCGCGGCCGCTGCCGCCGCCTCCGCTGCGGCTTCCCCGGCCCGAGCTCCGCCGCTCGGCAGCGCGGCCGCCGCCCCCGAGCCGCCGCTGTCCCGTTGCCGGGAGCGAACGCCTGGGGAGGGCCGGCCCGGGGCGGTCGGGGGGCGGTCGGGGGCCGCTCCTGGCCCCGGGCCGAGCGCTGACAGCCGCGTCCCGCCCGCAGGGAAGGCGCAGCAGGGCCTGCAGGAGCGGTACCGGCTGGGTTCGCTGCTGGGCAGCGGCGGCTTCGGCAGCGTCTTCGCGGCCACGCGGCTCTCGGACGGCGCCCCGGTGAGCGGCGGGGCCGGCGGCGGGCGGAGGAGGAGGAGGAGGAGGAGGAGGGAGAGGAGGGGGAGGAGGAGGGATAGAAGGAAAAGGAGAAGGGAGAGGAGGAGGGGGGGGTGGAGGAGGAGGAGGAGGAGGAGGTTGGGGCTGGGTCAATGCAGGGCAGGGCAGGGCAGGTGGCATGCTCAGCCCGCTGCTGCTCTTGGCTTGCAGGTGGCCATCAAAAGGGTGCCAAGGAACCGCGTCCGGCACTGGGGCGAGCTGGTGAGTGAGCGGGGCCAGCGGCAGAAGCCGGGCCGTGCCGGGCGGGGATGAGCCGAGGCCCAGCAGGGTGGGAGCCACCAGGACACCTCGAGGGAGAGCGGGCGTGGGGCCAGCGCAGGGCACAGAGCACCCCGGGCTGGGTGAGGAGTTCCTGACCCCCGGCACGGCATCAGCCCCACTGACGGAATCGTGCTCCTCCCGCAGCCCGATGGCACCAGCGCACCCCTGGAGATCGTGCTGCTGGACAAGGTGTCCACTGGCTTCCCCGGTGTCATCCAGCTGCTGGAATGGCTTCAGCTCCCCAAATACATCTTGATCGTGCTGGAACGCCCGAAGCGGTCTCAGGACCTGCATCATTTCATTCGGGCACGGGGGTTCCTGTCCGAGGAGGTGGCGCGGGATCTGTTCCGCCAGGTGCTGGAGGCCGTGCAGCACTGCACCAGCTGTGGGGTCCTGCACAGGGACATCAAACCAGGGAACATCCTGGTGGACCTGGCCACCGGGCAGGCCAAATTGATTGACTTTGGCTGTGGCACCTACCTGCAAGACACAGCCTACACTCGCTTTGCAGGTGAGCCCACGCAGGGGTGTGCTCTCGGTCCTGGCATCTCATGGCCCAACATCTCACAGCCCAAGCTGGCTGTGGCAGCGGGGATTCTCCCTTTTGCTGCCCTTCATGGCACTGAGATTTCAGCTGAGTTGCGTTTGAGCCAGGCTGGGTGGGGAGCCAGCTTCCAGCCCTGCTGGCAGCCTTTGCCCACCTCTCTGGGCAGGACTGAGGCTGGGGCTGGGGCAGCCAGCCTGACAAAAACACCCGTGGGTGGGGGTAGCAGAGAGGGGGGCTGTAACCTGTGTCCCAGCCAGTTTGGTGTGCAGGTGACAAAGGGCTTGGACTGCTCCACTCACCTGGTTTGTTTTGGATTCATGATGTTTTTTGGGCAGTGCAGGCAGGGAGGATGAAGGCATGGTTTTCCCAAGCACTGGGTGGGTTTTTCCTCCTCATGGTCGGGCCTTGCCAGGACTTCTGCTGCCCTCTTCCAACCCCAGTGGCTTCTTTTCCAACCCCGAGTCTGTACACAAGTCCCAGGTGCTGGCGAGAGGGCAGCGGTCACCCCGTGTGCCACTGGGGCAGCCCCCACACGCCCAGGGATGCTGGGGCCAGGCTCTGGGAGCAGCGGCGTCCCCCTGATGAACCCCATCTGTATTCCACAGGAACACCGTCATACAGCCCCCCGGAATGGATCCACTTTGCATTTTACTACGGCAAGCCAGCTACCATCTGGTCCCTGGGCATCCTGCTGCACCAGATGGTCTGCGGGGAGCACCCTTTCAGGAGGAGCCAGAACATCAGCTGGGACCATCAGCTCGCTGCCACAACGGCTCTCTCAAGGTGGATCCTCATCTCTGGCCACGGGGGCAATGCCAGTGCTGGGAGACAGCAGCAGCTCGTGAGCATCCCGCTCTGGCAGCTGCTGAGGAGGTGGCACATGTCCTGCTCTCCTGCTCTCCTCCAAAACAGGGAATTGATGGGGAAGTTTAGGCCCAGCTCTGAGCACATCCAGCATGGCCTGGGCACGGGAATAGTGGGGCAAAGCCAACAGGAGCCTTCTCCAGCTGACCGGCGGGTTCTGGTTTCTCTGCCCAGAGTGCCAAGATGTGATCAGGCGGTGTTTATCCATGCTGCACTCGGACAGGCCCTCGTTAGAAGAGCTGTTCTGTGATCCCTGGCTGCAGGATATTGATCGGCCCTAGAAGAAGGGAGAGAGCCACAGGCACACTTTGATGCAAGGCCCTGGTAAGTTACAGCTCCACACATGCCTTGGCAATCAGAAGCAAAGGAACCCAGACATTTTGTCCTGCCTGTGTCACTGCCCAGGGGTCATCAGATGGGGACACGCAGCCCTTGTGCTGGAGCTGAGCTGCTCTGCCCAGCACTGGTGGCCACCATCTGAGCTGGTTTTGCTTGTCCTGGTTCCCTGACAGCTCTGGGCCCTGGGCAGAACCCTGACAGCCTGGGCTCACCCCCAGGGAAGGAGAAGGAGCCCCTGGAGAAGCTGTACCAGGTGGGGCTGCTGCTGCTGGGGACAGCGAGGACGACATCAAGGATGACAACCTCTTCCTCCACCTGGCCACCGGCAGCTGAGGATGATGGACTTCGATTCTGGCACCTTCTCCAAAGCCAGGCTCCACAGGAAATTTGCAGGTGAGTCCACACGCAGGGGGATGCTCCCAGATTTGGGCATTGCACAGCCTGGCCAGGAACCAAAGGTTCCCCCTTTGCTGGGGTGGATGCAGCTGATCCTTCAGTCGGCTGCCAGGCTGCTTTTGGCAGGGCTGGGGGATGGGCTGGGGTGGTGATGAAATGGGAGTGGGCTCCTGGCCCTGCCAACAGCCCCAGCACCCACCGTGCCCCGGGCTGGGGCTGGGGCAGCCAGCCCGACACAAACAAACCCCCATGGTGGGAGCAGAGGTGGGACTCCAGAACCTGTGCAGGGGCTGCTTTGCTTTGCAGGCAAGGAAAGGCTTGGGCTGCTCCACTGCCCCTGTTTGCTTTGGGATCACCGTTATTTTGGGGGGCAGTGCAGGGGGGAAGGGAGAAAGCCTGGGCTTCCCTTACCTGTGGGTAGGTTTTTCCCTGGCATGCAGGGGTTGGGCCTTCCTCAAGTCCCTGACAGTAATATGATTTTTGACCTTTTTTCTTATTCCCCTTTTTGTCTGTAATCTATTTTCAATAATTTGTTGTGTGTTTTCCTAGAGGAAGCATTCTAGCTGGGGTCCAGTCTGGATCAGGAAGTGCTTGGGAGCAGCTGTGGCGTGGATGGGCCGTGCCCTTGGAGAAGGATGAGGACATCATTTGGGACCAGCTTTTCTTCCAGCGGGGGATGGCGTCAGGTGGGTCCCATCTGCTTGGCATGGTGGGATCAGAGCTTTGGGGAGATGGCAGCGAGCACAGGAGCATCCTGCTCTGGGCAGCTGCTGAGGGCGGGATGTGCCGTGGCCGGCTGCAGGCTGGGCACATGTCCTGCCCTCCTGCTCTGCTCCCAAAGGCAGCAGGGATGGGCAGCTCTGGGCACAGCTCTGGGCACGGCCAGCATGGCCTGGGCACCGCGGGCGGCTGGGACAAGGGGACAGGAGCCTTCAGCTGACGGGCGCTTTCTGGTTTCTCTCCTTGCAGCCGGGCTCTGCGGGTGCTGAGGCTGCTCTGGGCTCTGCCAGGGCTCTGCTGGAGCTCAGCACCGGGCCGCAATCAGCCAAAGAAGAAATGGGGTGACCTGCAGCACAGACCTGCTGGAGCATTTCAGCAACGCAGCTCAAGTGTGCAGAGTGTACACCTCCCAGGGAAAACATGACACCACCCCAAAATAAACTTGTTCAATAGCTTCTGAAATGAAATCAATCTGGGATGACCCCAAATGACATTTTGCAGCTTGCTCAAGCTGTAGCTCAGCCCTTCTCTGAACAGTTCTGTCCCCCACCTGCCTTGTACTTCCCAACTGCTCCCTCTTTTCCCCCATTGAGTTCCCAGCCCATGGCAGTCTCCATCACACTGTTGCCTTCCTTGATGCCCCTCACCACGAGGAAGGCCGAGCCCCAGGCTTAGGGACTCATCCTGTCACGGGCTGAGGAGCAGCAATGTCTCAGAGGTCCAGTGGGATTTTAGTGTCATTCAGAGCTGCTCTCCAGCCCTCAGCTCTCCTCACTGCTGAGTTCCCACTCCCTTGTCCTCGTCCTTGTAGCAGGAGGAGCTCTGTGAATCCCCTTGAGCCTCCCCACTCTTCCCAGCCCACGCACCCACCTCAGTTAGGCTGAAGCTGCAGCTTCTCTGTCTCCTGTGGCACACCAGTCCAGTCCCCTGTGCGGGGAGCCCCAGCCCCAGAGCACAGCACTCAGCAGTGCAGTCCGGGCTGGAGCAGCTGCCCTGCAGCCCTGGCTTGGCTGTTTGTGGCAAGGGAATGCTCCCTGTTTGCAGCTGTGCCTGCAGGATGGCCCCAGGGCAGAGCCCAGCCAGGCTCCCACTGCAGTCCCTGAAGCTTGGGGCAGACAGTGGTCCCAGAGCTGAGGTTCACGGGGAGCACCCAGAGCTGTGGCTTGCAGTCAGTGTTGGCAAATGTTGTGTTCTCATCTCCTGCAGCCTGTGGGGAAAGCCACCTGTGCTGCCAGGCATGTGTGTGCCAGGGGCTCTTGGATGTCTCTGTACCCATGGACAGAAGGCTCTGTCTGTGCCAGGGGCTCTTGGATGTCTCTGTACCCATGGACAGAAGGCTCTGTGTGTGCCAGGGGCTCTTGGATGTCTCTGTACCCATGGACAGAAGGCTCTGTGTGTGCCAGGGGCTCTTGGATGTCTCTGTACCCATGGACAGAAGGCTCTGTGTGTGCCAGGGGCTCTTGGATGTCTCTGTACCCATGGACAGAAGGCTCTGTGTGTGCCAGGGGCTCTTGGATGTCTCTGTACCCATGGACAGAAGGCTCTGTGTGTGCCAGGGGCTCTTGGATGTCTCTGTACCCATGGACAGAAGGCTCTGTGTGTGCCAGGGGCTCTTGGATGTCTCTGTACCCATGGACAGAAGGCTCTGTGTGTGCCAGGGGCTCTTGGATGTCTCTGTACCCATGGACAGAAGGCTCTGTGTGTGCCAGGGGCTCTTGGATGTCTCTGTACCCATGGACAGAAGGCCCTGTCTGTGCCAGGGTTTCCATAATGTCTCTGTGCCCATGGGTATGGAATAGCATGGACCCTGAAAGTGTCAGTCCCGTTGCTTGCACGCTCCTTCCTTTGTATACAAAATGCATCCATGCACACCCCCATGTACAGATACATTAAAACGTCGGGGAGGGACAGAGATTTCCCACAGAGCTCTAACTTGGGCATAACTCACCTTTTAGCCAGTGGCCAGGGGATTTTTTTCCCCAGCTCTGTGTGAGAAGGTGTCCAGGACCTGAAGGAGCAGCATTTAGAAGCAATTTCAGGATTTCTAGGCAGGAAGTGGAGCTGACAACCATCCACGTAACTCGCCATATTCATCAGGATGTGCTGCTGGTTCTTTGGGAATATGGCCCAATGGAGTCACGAGCCTTGGAAAAATCCCAGCTCTCTGTGGGTTTGTGCAAAGGGGGAGCAGCAGAAACACTTTGTGTCTGCTTTGGGGACACAAGGCCCAAGGAGCTGCAGTGACAGAGGGTGACCTGGGCTGGTGGCAGGTGAAGTCCTGGTTCATGACATCCCAGAGTGGCACAGGACAAAGCTCCAAGCCCTCCCAACCCCACTGATGAAGTCTTTGTGATGCTGCACATCCTATAGGAAAAGCTGCTGTCACACAATGCACTGGGATTTGTAAGTTTCATTTTCAATACTTTAGGTCCAAGTTTCAAACTGCAATATTTTTGTTCTCAACACACAGTCGTGCACAATCCATCTCTCATCCTCCTATTGCTTCAACTCCAATTAAAAAAAAATCCTAATATTCGAAACAAACCCAAAGTCTTTAAAATAGATGCTGATGTCAGTCCGTAAGATGGATCCAGGCATCAGAACATGCACAAAGTAAATGAGTTCTTCTTTTAAATAGATCAGTTACCTCTTAATCCAAATTACAAAAGATTTTCACTACACATTTGTTTCTTTTTTATCTCTTTCATATTTTTCTCGGGTTTTTTGTCTTTTTTCTTTTTCTTTTAAAGCAGATAACACGTCCTGAAAAAGAAATGTTCAGCAAAATGAGATACATTTCTGATAAACAATGAAAATATTTACTCCTCTGTTTACTTTTCTCTGGATACCCTGATGTAAAAAATCTAGCAGATATGAGCAGAGGTGTCAAGTGTTTGCTTTGGACTAAGCTGGAGTTCAGCACTGCTGAGATCCTGCTCCAGCCAAGAGTTGCAGAATTCTTTTGCACATCTCGAGCCATGTGTTTGCAGGCACAGCACCTGCAGTGCTGACACACCAGTGCACGACAATAACTCTGTTACTCCCTCACAGAATTTGGGCTCTGTCCCAGAACGAGGTGCTCCAGCCCTTGGCTCCTGGTTCCCGTGGGGAGCAGCTCCCTTCCCTCTGGCTGAGCTGCTCAGGCAGAGCCCGGCAGCTCCTGGCCCTGCAGGGCTGAGGCTTTTCCCCGTGGCTGGGCACAGACTGATGGAGCAGCACTGCTGGACACGGGCACACAGAGGGACCAGCAGCAGCTGCCTTTGGCCACCTGAGGCTCCAAGGCCCAAACTCTGAGCAGACAGGGCTGGAAGAGACTCACAGGCTCCCTGCTGGCTCTGCTGCCCCACTTGTGCCCACCTGGGAGCCCCCAGGGCCAGCAGGGACTTGAGATGGCAGCCCTGGGCTCCTGGAGCTTGTGCAAGGAACGGAGCTGGGGACTCCCTGTCCATGGGGAGCTTCCAGATGGAAAAGGCAGCTGTGCCCAGGCAGCTCCAAGGGCAGAGAAAGGAGGGTCTCGACCCCTGGATCTGTGCCAGTCCCACAGTCCTGGGCAGCAGCCACCGAGCCCTGGGGGAGCAGAGGGCACAGCAAGAGGGACAAAAGCAGGCAAGGTCAGAGACTGGAGAGAGCCAGACCCGGCAGCAGGAGCAGCTGCTCCATTGCACTCTTGGAGAAAGCTCTTGGCTGGTTCAAAGCGCTGAAAGGCGTGCAGGGCAGAGAGGAGGCCACACCAAACACTCCTCCTGTTTCCACAGCCTCCCGTCTCCGTGTCCCAGAAGGAATTGGATGGACTGTGTTCTTCTCCCCGAGTCGTCCGGTTCAGCACGAGCAGCTGAGCACCAGGAGCTGAAGGAGCTGAAGCCTCAGGCCACAAGAGCTGGGCCTGAGGAGACTTTGTGAGCAAATGAATGCTGCTAACATGGACCTGGCTGGATGCAGCAGATGGAATCATGGAATCACAGAATCCTTTCTGTTGGAAAAGACCTCTGAGCTCATCCAGTCCAGCCGGTCAGCCAGCAGTGTCGAGCCCAGCACTAAACCACGTCCCTGAAGTGCCAAGGCCTGGACAACAGCCCTGAGTGAGGCCCTGAGCCAAAGGTGGCCTCTGGATGAACCTTCCAACCAAAGGTTATCTTTGTATCTGTTCACTAATGAAATGTGCATGGTCATTAGCGCTGTGATAGATGTATCCACTCATTAGTGAAACATGGATTGACCTTTCTGTGTTTAGAAGCCAGACAAGGCCATGAAATCTGACATCTGGCCTTGTCTGGGGCTGAATGGGCAAAGTCACCTCCCTTGGTTCCTCTTGGGCCCTGGCCAGGCTTTGGGAGGAACCCAGGAGGAGGATGAAACCAGATGTTCCCGCACCAGCAGCGCTGTCAGTTTGTTCATTCAGCACTGTCAGAGCTGGGCCCTCTCCCAGCGAGGCTGGAGCCTCACCTGTGGCTGGAGGCACCTGCAGGAATTCCCAGTGTCCAGGAGTGGCTCTGCAGCCCTTGGCTGTGACAGCTTCCCCAGCTGCTGTGTGGATCTGGGGCATGGTAAAGCCTGAGGGTAACTGCTGCTGGATCTTTCTTAATCACTGCTGCAATCTTTGGTGCTGATGGCTGGGTGCATTGCCGAGCTGCTCCTTTTGTGATTCTTTGCTGCTTTGAGCTACAGTCAATGACACTGAGTCCTTCAGTTGGTGTCTGTGTCTTTGGTGCTGACCCTGCCCACTGGGGAAACAAAACTGGCACTGTCTGGCCAGATCACAACAAAATGTCACTTTTTAAATGTAAATGTGAGGAATCAGTCCCATCAGAAATTCCCAGATGGGAAGCCCTTCCCTGGAGTTCCCTGGCTCTGGAGTGGGCTAAGGTCAGAGCACTGGTGTCAGCAGTGGGGCACTCTGTTAAAAGAGGCTGCACCCCTGGATGTCTTCAAATGCATCCAAAAATTGCATGTGGAAGAAGGAAAAGAATTGTGGGTTTGGGAATATGTGGGTGAAGTTTGTAAATGGCACATTGGAAACAGCACCAACAGAAGGAAGAATTGCTTTTGGAATGCTCCCACATGGAGGGACAGAGGAAGGTTAAAACTTGAGCTCAGGTTCATTTGTGCAAGTGAAATATAATATTATTATTATCATCATTAATAACAGTTATATAAAAATAGAACATGATTATACATTTTTTTTCAGATAGAATTAAAAATTGATAATGTGAAATAAGGCTGACAATGCTAATATGTCACCTTTGGCTGCTCACTGTGACACTGAATACCCTACAGAAAAGGACTGGCCAAGACCCAAATGTCACAATAGAACTTTGTGAATTGTGTATAATGAATAAAGGAGGAAGGGATGATGTAGAAACCCAGGACACCGGGAGTATTTCTCTGTCTGCTCTGGGGTGTCCTGACCCCCAGGGGAGCACTGACTTTGACCCTCATTCATGGAGAAAACTTCCAAAGCCTCAAGGTAAACTAGAAGCCACAAAAGTGTGAAATAGATTGTAGAGATTGTAGAGAGGAGTTTAGTATGTCACATGGGTAAGAAATTTAAGCTTTAGGATTTTTAGTATGTTATAGATGGATTCAAGATTGTTATAAATGAATGCTCCAATTTATTAATTAAAGAAAATTTATTAAATTGTCCAAATATAAATTTAGAGAATAACAACGAAAAGCCACTATCAAAAAAAGGTCAGTGCCAAGCCCGGGATCGGCGCTGGGTGAGACACAGGTTTGACCACTAGAGCATAGGGTCCCCTATGTTCACCCCGACTGTTCTGTCCAAGTGATTTATAGATGGTTTTTCTTGCCTGAGGCAAAGTCGCTTTCTTCTTTTCTGGGCTGCACCTATTCATGTGGAGTTCCTTCACTGTGGCAAGTTGAACAGAACCCGTCCGATCGATCGTGCTCCTGGAGTTCGGTATTCAGATGTATCTCCCTGATGGTTCTGGTTATCTCACTCTCAACTACTTACAGCGTGTTTCTCGTTGGGCGTTCCAAACAGGTACATGTCACTTAGGGCGTGTAAGTGGTGCCATTGTGTTCAGCTGGATAAGATATACAGAAGTTTATTACATACAACAACTTGCAGAGTAAAATCTCGGACACTTTGTTATATATGGGATTTGACGCAGAAAAAGGGAATTAGAGAAAGGGAATTAGCTCATAAAATGAGAAAAAGACGAGAATGGAGATGCGTGAGGGAAAGAGAATGAAGAGAGAAACAAAAAGATTAGCATATAGAATAGCATGGTAGGTTAGTGAACACATTTTGGAATAGCAACAGCAAACCGTTTTACCAGCTCAAATGTGCAGCTACCAATAAAACAAAAGCAGCCAGCAAAGCAGTTCAGTAATGTTTTACTTTCTAAATGTCCAGAGGGATTCAGCAAATCAGTACAAACATTCTGAAATACCTTGGCTAATGCTGGAGAATAGGAGGGGAACAGAAGCCCCGTGTTTTAAAAATTCTGCACTGGGACATTGAGCAGTCACTGTGGTGGTGAGATGGTTTCTCCTTGAAGCTGATGAGGGACAAAGCAAACCTCCAGCCAGCCACCCTGCTGAGAGCTTGGCAGTAAAGAGCCTGCAGCCAAGTAGGTGCTTTTCATCAGAAGAATTCAAAATAGTGTGCCAATATCCAAACCTGACCACTGATTGGTTTGACCCAACTTCCTGAAAAAATTCATTTCCATGTCAAACCACGACAAATATGTAAAATGTAACATAAGATACTTGAAAAATGATGAATGCCAAAGGATCTGAGTATTAGATCTTTCCTCAAAGAGAATCCTTTTTGCTAACATCTACATGCCAGGAGCTGCAGTGTAGCACCAGGGAGACAAAGGAACCCACCAGTGCTGAAAAGCACCCATCTCCGAGCCGGCCACATCCATTCGTTTGCAAATTAGGTCCTTTTCTCCCTGCTGCCAGCTGCGGGTTTGAAATACTGTGAAGCAACCTTCCCGGCCTTGGTGGGGTGCTTAAAAAAACTTACAGAATATTTCTTACCAATATAACATTTTTCATACATCTATTTCTCACAAGCACGAATTATCTAAAATACACATAACAATTCCATGATTCCATCTGCTGCATTCAGCCAGGTCCATGTTAGCAGCATTCATTTGCTCACAAAGTCTCCTCAGGCCCAGCTCTTGAGGCCTGAGGCTTCAGCTCCTTCAGCTCCTGGTGCTCAGCTGCTCGTGCTGAACCGGACGACTCGGGGAGAAGAACACAGTCCATCCAATTCCTTCTGGGACACGGAGAGGGGAGGCTGTGGAAACAGGAGCAGTGTTTGGGGTGGCCTCCTCTCTGCCCTGCACGCCTTTCAGCGCTTTGAACCAGCCAAGAGCTTTCTCCAAGAGTGCAATGGAGCAGCTGCTCCTGCTGCCGGGTCTGGCTCTCTCCAGTCTCTGACCTTGCCTGCTTTTGTCCCTCTTGCTGTGCCCTCTGCTCCCCCAGGGCTCGGTGGCTGCTGCCCAGGACTGTGGGACTGGCATGGATCCAGGGGTCGAGACCCTCCTTTCTCTGCCCTTGGAGCTGCCTGGGCGCAGCAGCCTTTTCCATCTGGAAGCTCCCCATGGACAGGGAGTCCCCAGCTCCGTTCCTTGCACAACCTCCAGGAGCCCAGGGCTGCCATCTCAAGTCCCTGCTGGCCCTGGGGGCTCCCAGGTGGGCACAAGTGGGGCAGCAGAGCCAGCAGGGAGCCTGCGAGTCTCTTCCAGCCCTGTCTGCTCAGAGTTTGGGCCTTGGAGCCTCAGGTGGCCAAAGGCAGCTGCTGCTGGTCCCTCTGTGTGCCCCCGTGTCCAGCAGTACTGCTCCATCCGTCTGTGCCCAGCCACGGGGAAAAGCCTCAGCCCTGCAGGGCCAGGAGCTGCCGGGCTCTGCCTGAGCAGCTCAGCCAGAGGGAAGGGAGCTGCTCCCCACGGGAACCAGGAGCCAAGGGCTGGAGCACCTCGTTCTGGGGCAGAGCCCAAATTCTGTGAGGGAGTAACAGAGTTATTCACGTGCACTGGTGTGTCAGCTCTGCAGGTGCTGTGCCTGCAAACACATGGCTCGAGATGTGCAAAAGAATTCTGCAACTCTTGGCTGGAGCAGGATGTCAGCAGTGCTGAACTCCAGCTTAGTACAAAGCAAACACTTGGCACCTCTGCTCATATCTGCTAGATTTTTTACATCGGGATATCCAGAGAAAAGCAAACAGAGGAGTAAATATTTTCATTGTTTATGAGAAATGTTTCTCATTTTGCTGAACATCTCTTTTTCAGGATGTGTTATCTTCTTAAAGAAAAAGGAAAAGAAAAATGAGAAAAATATGAAAAACAAGGAAAAAATGAGTAGTGAAAATCTTCTGTAACTTTGGATTAAGAGGTAACTGATCTTTTTAAAAGGAGAACTCATTTGCTTTGTGCATGTTCTCATGCCTGGATCCATCTTACGGACTGACCTCAGCATCCTTTTTTTAAAGACTGGGTTTTGTTTCCAATATTAACATTTTTATTTATTTTTTAATTGGAGTTGAAGCAATAGGAGGATGAGAGATGGATTGTGCACGACTGTGTCTTGAGGCCAAAAAAAATTGCAATTTGAAACCTGGACCTAAAGTATTGAAAATGAAACTTACAAATCCCAGTGCATTGTGTGACAGCAGCTTTTCCTATAGGATGTGCAGCATCACAAAGACTTCATCAGTGGGGTTGGGAGGGCTTGGAGCTTTGTGCTGTGCCACTCTGGGATGTCATGAACCAGGACTTCACCTGCCACCAGCCCAGGTCACCCTCTGCCACCGCAGCTCCTTGGGCCTTGTGTCCCCAAAGCAGACACAAAGTGTTTCTGCTGCTCGCCCTTTGCACAAACCCACAGAGAGCTGGGATTTTTCCAAGGCTCGTGTCTCCATTGGGCCATATTCCCAAAGAACCAGCAGCACATCCTGATGAATATGGCGAGTTACGTGGATGGTTCTCAGCTCCACTTCCTGCCTAGAAATCCTGAAATTGCTTCTAAATGCTGCTCCTTCAGCTCCTGGACACCTTCTCACACAGAGCTGGGAAAAAAAATCCCCTGGCCACCGGCTAAAAGGTGAGTTATGCCCAAGTTAGAGCTCTGTGGGAAATCTCTGTCCCTCCCTGACGTTTTAATGTATCTGTACATGGGGGTGTGCATGGATGTGTCTTGTATACAAAGGAAGGAGCGTGGAAGCAACAGGACTGACACTTTTAGGGCCCATGCTATTCCATACCCATGGGCACAGAAACATTATGGAAAGCCTGGCACACTCAGAGCCTTCTGTCCATGGGTACAGAGACATCCAAGAGCCCCTGGCACACACAGAGCCTTCTGTCTATGGGTACAGAGACATCCAAGAGCCCCTGGCACACACAGAGCCTTCTGTCCATGGGTACAGAGACATCCAAGAGCCCCTGGCACACACAGAGCCTTCTGTCCATGGATACAGAGACATCCAAGAGCCCCTGGCACACACAGAGCCTTCTGTCCATGGGTACAGAGACATCCAAGAGCCCCTGGCACACACAGAGCCTTCTGTCCATGGGTACAGAGACATCCAAGAGCCCCTGGCACACACAGAGCCTTCTGTCCATGGGTACAGAGACATCCAAGAGCCCCTGGCACACACAGAGCCTTCTGTCCATGGGTACAGAGACATCCAAGAGCCCCTGGCACACACAGAGCCTTCTGTCCATGGGTACAGAGACATCCAAGAGCCCCTGGCACACACAGGCCTGGCACACACAGGCCTGGCAGCACAGGTGGCTTTCCCCACAGGCTGCAGGAGATGAGAACACAACATTTGCCAACACTGACTACAAGCCACAGCTCTGGGTGCTCCCCATGAACCTCAGCTCTGGGACCACTGTCTGCCCCAAGCTCCAGAGGCTGCAGTGGGAGCCTGGCTGGGCTCTGCCCTGGGGCCATCCTGCAGGGACAGCTGCAAACAGGGAGCATTCCCTTGCCACAAACAGCCAAGCCAGGGCTGCAGGGCAGCTGCTCCAGCCCGGACTGCACTGCTGAGTGCTGTGCTCTGGGGCTGGGGCTCCCCGCACAGGGGACTGGACTGGTGTGCCACAGGAGACAGAGAAGCTGCAGCTTCAGCCTAACTGAGGTGGGTACGTGGGCTGCGAAGAGTGGGGAGGCTCAAGTGGATTCACAGAGTTCATCCTGCTGCAAGGATGAGGAAAAGGGAGTGGGAACTCAGCAGTGAGGAGAGCTGAGGGCTGGAGAGCAGCTCTGAATGACACTAAAATCCCACTGCACCTCTGAGACATTGCTGCTCCTCAGCCCGTGACAGGATGAGTCCCTAAGCCTGGGGCTCAGCCTTCCTCGTGGTGAGGGGCACCAAGGAAGGCAACAGTGTGGTGGAGACTGCCATGTGCTGGGAACTCACTGGGGAAAAATAGGGAGCAGTTGGGAAGTACAAGGCAGGTGGGGGACAGAACTGTTCAGAGAAGGGCTGAGATAAAGCTTGAGCAAGCTGCAAAATGTCATTTGGGGTCATCCCAGATTGATTTCATTTCAGAAGCTATTGAACAAGTTTATTTTGGGGTGGTGTCATGTTTTCCCTGGGAGGTGTACACTCTGCACACTTGAGCTGTGTTGCTGAAATGCTCCAGCAGGTCTGTGCTGCAGGTCACCCCATTTCTCCTTTGGCTGATTGCGGCCCGCTGCTGAGCTCCAGCAGAGCCCTGGCAGAGCCCAGAGCAGCCTCAGCACCCGCAGAGCCCGGCTGCAAGGAGAGAAACCAGAAAGTGCCCGTCAGCTGAAGGCTCCTGTCCCCTTTTCCCAGCCGCCCGCGGTGCCCAGGCCATGCTGGCCGTGCCCAGAGCTGTGCCCAGAGCTGCCCATCCCTGCTGCCTTTGGGAGCAGAGCAGGAGGGCAGGACATGTGCCCAGCCTGCAGCCGGCCACGGCACATCCAGCCCTCAGCAGCTGCCCAGAGCAGGATGCTCCTGTGCTCGCTGCCATCTCCCCAAAGCTCTGATCCCACCATGCCAAGCAGACGGGACCCACCTGACGCCATCCCCCGCTGGAAGAAAAGCTGGTCCCAAACGATGTCCTCAGCCTTCTCCAAGGGCACGGCCCATCCACGCCACAGCTGCTCCCAAGCACTTCCCCATCCAGACTGGACCCCAGCTAGAACACTTCCTCTAGAAAAACACACAACAAATTATTGAAAATAGATTACAGACAGAAAGGGGAACAAGAAAAAAGGTCAAAAATCATATTACTGTCAGGGACTTGAGGAAGGCCCAACCCCTGCATGCCAGGGAAAAACCCACCCACAGGTGAGGGAAGCCCTGGCTTTCTCCCTTCCCCCCTGCACTGCCCCCCAAAATAATGGTGATCCCAAAGCAAACAGGGACAGTGGAGCAGCCCAAGCCCTTCCTTGCCAGCAGAGCAAAGCAGCCCCTGCACAGGTTCTGGAGTCCCACCTCTGCTCCCACCATGGGGGTTTGTTTGTGTCGGGCTGGCTGCCCCAGCCCCAGCCCGGGGCACGGTGGGTGCTGGGGGCTGTTGGCAGGGCCAGGAGCCCACTCCCATTTCATCACCACCCCAGCCCATCCCCCAGCCCTGACAAAAGCAGCCTGGCAGCCGACTGAAGGATCAGCTGCATCCGCCCCAGCAAAGGGGGAACCTTTGGTTCCTGGCCAGGCTGTGCAATGCCCAAATCTGGGAGCATCCCCCTGCGTGTGGACTCACCTGCAAATTCCCTGTGGAGCCTGGCTTTGGAGAAGGTGCCAGAATCGAAGTCCATCATCCTCAGCTGCCGGTGGCCAGGTGGAGGAAGAGGTTGTCATCCTTGATGTCGTCCTCGCTGTCCCCAGCAGCAGCAGCCCCACCTGGTACAGCTCCTCCAGGGGCTCCTTCTCCTTCCCTGGGGGTGAGCCCAGGCTGTCAGGGTTCTGCCCAGGGCCCAGAGCTGTCAGGGAACCAGGACAAGCAAAACCAGCTCAGATGGTGGCCACCAGTGCTGGGCAGAGCAGCTCAGCTCCAGCACAAGGGCTGCGTGTCCCCATCTGATGACCCCTGGGCAGTGACACAGGCAGGACAAAATGTCTGGGTTCCTTTGCTTCTGATTGCCAAGGCATGTGTGGAGCTGAAACTTACCAGGGCCTTGCATCAAAGTGTGCCTGTGGCTCTCTCCCTTCTTCTAGGGCCGATCAATATCCTGCAGCCAGGGATCACAGAACAGCTCTTCTAACGAGGGCCTGTCCGAGTGCAGCATGGATAAACACCACCTGATCACATTTTGGCACTCTGGGCAGAGAAACCAGAACCCGCCGGTCAGCTGGAGAAGGCTCCTGATGGCTTTGCCCCACTATTCCCGTGCCCAGGCCATGCTGGATGTGCTCAGAGCTGGGCCTAAACTTCCCCATCAATTCCCTGTTTTGGAGGAGAGCAGGAGAGCAGGACATGTGCCACCTCCTCAGCAGCTGCCAGAGTGGGATGCTCATGAGCTGCTGCTGTCTCCCAGCACTGGCATTGCCCCCGTGGCCAGAGATGAGGATCCACCTTGAGAGAGCCGTCGTGGCAGCAAGAGCTGATGGTCCCAGCTGATGTTCTGGCTCCTCCTGAAAGGGTGCTCCCCGCAGACCATCTGGTGCAGCAGGATGCCCAACGACCAGATGGTAGCTGGCTTGCCGTAGTAAAATCCAAAGTGGATCCATTCCGGGGGGCTGTATGACGGTGTTCCTGTGGAATACAGATGGGGTTCATCAGGGGGATGCTGCTGCTCCCAGAGCCTGGCCCCAGCATCCCTGGGCGTGTGGGGGCTGCCCCAGTGGCACACGGGGTGACCGCTGCCCTCTCGCCAGCACCTGGGACTTGTGTATAGACTTGGGGTTGGAAAAGAAGCCACTGGGGTTGGAAGAGGGCAGCAGAAGTCCTGGCAAGGCCCAACCATGAGGAGGAAAAACCCACCCAATGCTTGGGAAAACCATGCCTTCATCCTCCCTGCCTGCACTGCCCAAAAAACATCATGAATCCAAAACAAACCAGGTGAGTGGAGCAGTCCAAGCCCTTTCTCACCTGCACACCAAACCGGCTGGGACACAGGTTACGGCCCCCCTCTCTGCTACCCCCACCCACCCGTGTTTTTGTCAGGCTTGCTGCCCCAGCCCCAGCCTCAGTCCTGCCCAGAGAGGTGGGCAAAGGCTGCCAGTAGGGCTTGAAGCTTGCTCCCCACCCAGCCCGGCTCAAACGCAACTCAGCTGAAATCTCAGTGCCATGAAGGGCAGCAAAAGGGAGAATCCCCGCTGCCACACCCAGCTTGGGCTGTGAGATGTTGGGCCATGAGATGCCAGGCCCGAGAGCACACCCCTGCGTGGGCTCACCTGCAAAGCAAGTGTAGGCTGTGTCTTGCAGGTAGGTGCCACAGCCAAAGTCGATCAATTTGGCCTGCCCGGTGGCCAGGTCCACCAGGATGTTCCCTGGTTTGATGTCCCTGTGCAGGACCCCACAGCTGGTGCAGTGCTGCACGGCCTCCAGCACCTGGCGGAACAGATCCCGCGCCACCTCCTCGGACAGGAACCCCCGTGCCCGAATGAAATTGTGCAGGTCCTGAGACCGCTTCGGGCGTTCCAGCACCATCAAGATGTATTTGGGGAGCTCAAGCCACTCCAGCAGCTGGACGACACCGGGAAATCCAGTGGACACCTTGTCCAGCAGCACGATCTCCAGGGGTGCGCTGGTGCCATCGGGCTGCGGGAGGAGCGCGATGCCGTCAGTGGGGCTGATACCATGCCGGGGGTCAGGAACTCCTCACCCAGCCCGGGATGCTCTGCGCCCTGCGCTGGCCCCACGCCTGCTCTCCCTCGAGGCGTCCTGGTGGCTCCCACCCTGCCGGGCCTCGGCTCATCCCCGCCGGCACGGCCCGGCTTCTGCCGCTGGCCCCGCTCACTCACCAGCTCACCCCAGTGCCGGACGCGGTTCCTTGGCACCCTTTTGATGGCCACCTGCAAGCCAAGAGCAGCAGCGGGCTGAGCTCGCCGCCCGCCATGCCCAGCCTCAGCCCCAGCCCCAGCTCCAGCCCCATCCTCCTCCTCCTCCTCCTCCTCCTCCTCCTCCCCCCTCTCCCCCTCTCCCTTCTCCTTTTCCTTCTATCCCTCCTCCTCCCCCTCCTCTCCCTCCTCCTCCTCCTCCTCCTCCTCCGCCCGCCGCCGGCCCCGCCGCTCACCGGGGCGCCGTCCGAGCGCCGCGTGGCCGCGAAGACGCTGCCGAAGCCGCCGCTGCCCAGCAGCGAACCCAGCCGGTACCGCTCCTTCAGGTCCTGCTGCGCCTTCCCTGCGGGCGGGACGCGGCTGTCAGCGCTCGGCCCGGGGCCAGGAGCGGCCCCCGAGCGCCCCCCGACCGCCCCGGGCCGGCCCTCCCCAGGCGTTCGCTCCCGGCAACGGGACAGCGGCGGCTCGGGGGCGGCGGCCGCGCTGCCGAGCGGCGGAGCTCGGGCCGGGGAAGCCGCAGCGGAGGCGGCGGCAGCGGCCGCGCCGCGTGTGTCCTCCGCGGGGCCCGGGAGGAGCCGGGGCCGGGGCCAGGCTCGGGCCAGGCGGAGCCAGAGGGAGGCGATGCCGCCCCAGCCCCAGGCACCGATGCCCGCCCAGAAGCGCCACCGCCAGCACGGCCAGAGCCGGGCGGAGGCGAGACCCCGGCGGGACGGCCGGGGGCGGGGATGGGGCAGCCCCGCCCGGAGCCGGGGGCGGGCCGGGGGCATGGCCCGGCCGGGAATGGGGAGAGAGAGAGACTGGGAGAGGAGGGGACAGCGGAAAAGGGAGAGTGGGAGACGGTGCGGGACAGTGGGAGAAGGAGCGGGACAGCGGGAGAAGGAGAGGGAGAGGAGTAAGAATCGGAAGTCGACAAAATCACTGCTGCCGCTGCTGCTGCTGCTGCCGCCGCTGCTGCTGCTGCTGCAACTGAAGCTCCGGGGCCGTTTGTCCCCGTGTCCGTTTTTCCGTTGCCCGCTCACCCCCACGCCCAGCCCCCCGCTCCCTGGGGGCAGCCCCTGAGCCTGTCCAAACACGGGAACTTTGCCGTGTTCAGCCCAGACCCAGAGTCTGGACTCCTGCATGGGGGCAGAGGTATCTCCTTGGTCGCTGCCGTGCATTGTCCCCGCTGAGGATCAAACCCTGTCGGGGCACATTTCCTGGCTGAAGGATTCCCTGGTCCTGGCCCTGCACTTATGGCTCCAGCGTTGCTTTCCAGTGAATACTGGAAGGCAAACTGTTTAGGTCATGGTACTTTAGTGTCTAGAACTCGCTAAGTCACTGATCTTAGAGGTGAGATGCATTTGGAATTAATGGGATGGAGAAGTAGTGCAAGATGGAAAAAGGAAGCAGAGAAATAAATAGAGGAAAACATCTTGGACTGTTTCTTTCAATTTTCATTTCACTTCTGGAAAGCTGTTTCAGTTTTCCAGGAATCTTCTCCACAGTCCTGTTTGCTCTTCTCAAGAACCTTTCCTGGAGAACCAGGTTGAGCTCCTGTCACAAGTTGTGCCACCACCTGCAGCTTCTCTTGGCTTTCCACAGCGGGAGTGCAGCAGGACTTGCAGCAGAGCAGGACCAAGGTTTGGAGAACTTGACAGGTTGTCCTTTCTTTTCCTGGTGAGCTGGGGAGTTGTGCCATTGGTGAGGTTTTCATTGTGACTGTTCCAGCCTTGGGAAACAGGAGGTGGAACCAGGACTTGTTAGGGAATACAAGCCTGACTGAATGCAGAGAAGGAATCTCCAGAGCCCGCAGCCAGAAATGGAGAGTTGTGTGATAATCATTCCCACATCTCCATGGACACCTGGAAAGTGATCTAGAACATGAAAATGGGACAGAGGGAGTTTGTTTCTGTGTTCAGTTTGGGTGATTCTACATCTCCAGTGCTGGTATAAATCAAGAGCACAGTCAGTTCATGATAAGCACCAGAAAAGGCTGGACCTCTGAGAGTAGGTGATGGAAGGAATTTGAAAAGGAGAAATGCAGGGAATGACTTGGTGGACTTTGTCTGGAAGAAGGGTATTTTTTTTTAATTATTTCTAGTCCATTGCTTCTGCTTTTGTCCTTCTTACAAGGCCATTTGCATCCCAGATTCCTCATGAAATGAGATCCCTGAGCTTCTGGAAGTGCCTGAAAGATGCCCAGTTCTTGCAGGGACACTCAGGCTGAAACAGGAAGCAATTTTGAAGCAATTGTATTAAACAAAAACCAGTTCTTAAGCAGAGATTGATGTCACTGCCCCCGACCAACCACCATGGGAAAATCTCTGGCTCAGCCTGGAGCAGTGACCTTGAGGGGGTGTCCCCACTGCAGGGAGGAATCTCCACAGCCCCCAAGAAGGGAAATGCCAGGAGACGCTGCCATTAAAATTTGGATGGGGCTTTTCTAGTCTGAAGTGCTGCCCTGTCAGTCAGATGTGCCCAGGCTGGGCCAGCTCAGCAGCTCTGCAGGAGCTCTCAGTGGTGTCACTTGGTTGTTCCTTTCTCTGGGGATTTTTCAAGCCCTGCCACAGCTTCAGCTCCCTCTGAGGATGTGGAACCTTGGGATGGAGGAGTCAGGCTGGTTTGAGCATTATTCACCCCAACAGCAGCGTGACCCCCTCCTTCATTTCCCACTGGGGCTTTGCAAACAGGGCCTTGCAGGAGTGGTCTGAGCCCATTGCAGGCAGAGCCTCCTGCTCCAGCAGGAACTGCCTTTCCTGTGCCAGGAGCAGGGCAGGTCCTGCTGCAGGAAAAGCCCCAGGCCAGCCCCAGCACAGGGAAGGCCTCGGGCACAAGGGCAGAATGCCGTGCTGGGAGCTGTGCCAGGGAGAGCCTGAGGCACCAAAGGCGCCTTGGCAGCAGCAGCTGCTTGCAGGGCATGGCCAGAAGCCTCCCTTGGCAAGCCGGCCTGGTGGCCAGCACTGCAGAGCTGCTGCCTCAGGGCTCATTTCTGGCTGGGCTCTGCCCCAGCCCACAGAGTGTGACCTCAGCCCTGACTCTGCCACGGCCCTTGTGCCTGAGCCCTGCAAAGCCCAAAGGTCACCTGTGCCCCCCTGGCTGTGCCAGCCCCTGGGGCAGGGGGAGGAAAGGCAGAGAAGGGGCTGGGTTTGGCTGTGGGATGTGGGGTCCAGCAGTGACCATGAGGAGTCAAGGCAGTGGATGGAGTGCACTGAGCAGCCCCTTCTGCCCATGCAGTCCTGGAATGGTTTGGATGGGAAGAGCTCTGCAGTGCTCATCTCATCCAAACCCCGCCATGAGCAGGGACATCTTTCACCAGATCAGGTTGTTCAGAGCCCTGTCCCAGCTGGACTTGAATGTTTCCAGGGATGGGGCACTGACCACCTCCCTGGGAACCTGTCCTGGTGTATCACCACCCTCATCATCAAAAATTTCCTCCTTATCTGTTCTTATCTGAACCTCCCTTCCTTTAGTTTAAAACCACCCCCCTTTGTCCCGTTGTGACAGGCCCTACTAAAACCTTTGTCCACCCTTGTATTTCCAATGAGCCGGGTTTCCATGGCAACTGCCAGGACAGGTGACCCCGGTGTCACCCCCAGTGAGGGCTGCCATGGAAACAGTGCCCAGCACTGCCCCTTTCTGTCTGGCTGACCTGGCCTTTGGCCCTGGCCCTGGCGTTTGCTGCTGGTTCCGCGGCGCCTGACCGGCCAGCGCGGCACAGGGCAGGTGGCCATGGCACAAGCCCCCAGCAAGGGATCCCCTCTGGCTCTGGGCAGTGACAGCAGCCCTGAGCAAGGGGCCAGGGCAGGTTTCCATAGCGACCAACCATCACAACGGCTCCAGGAGCAGAGTGACTCTTGCCAAGGAACTTTGTGGTGCTGTCACTTAATATTAAATCTGGTTTTTGCTGATCCCTTGCTGGGGATTTTTTCAGCGCTCTCAAGCCCTCGTTGGTAACAGGGTGAAGGAGCCCTGGACCAGGCTCTGGCCCTGGGGGACACGGGGACGCTGCCAGGGGGTCCCTGTCCCCCTGTCCCACCCCCCACAGCCCCAGCCCCCATCCCCGTGTCAGGCTCTGGGGTCGATCTCGTGGAACATCCTCTGGGGGAGGCTGCAGCGCGGGGGGCGGGAGGACCTGGGGGGACAGGGGACCCCGCTGTGCACGAGCAGCGTTGGACTTCTCTGGGGGAACTGTGAGGGGGGGCCGGGGTGGAGTGACCTCCCCAGTGACCTCACACAGCCCCTGTGATGTCACACAGCCCCTGTGATGTCACACAGCCCACTCTGAGATGTATCAGGCCACCTGTGATTTCATACAGGTGTCCTGTGATGTCACAGCCTGCTCTTTGAGGTCTCAGTCTGCTCTGTGATATCAGAAAATCTGCCCTGTGAGGTCACAGCCCAGCCTGTGATGTCACAGACACCCTGTGATGTCATAGCCAGCTCTATGATGTCACAGCCACGTTTGTGATGTTATGCAGTCTCGTTGTCATGTCACAGCCTGCTCTGTGATTTCACAGTCAGCTCTGTGATGTCACAACCCACTCTGTATTGTCTCAGCCTTCTCTGTGACATCACACAGCTGCTCTGTGATGTCACAGAGCCCTTTTCTATGATGGCAGAGTCTTCTCTGTGGCCTCACAGCCCGTTCTGTGATGTCACACTGCCAGCCTGTAATGTCACAGCCGACTTTGTGACATCACAACCTCCTCTGTGATGTCACATCCTGCTATGTGATGTCACATAATAAACCAGTGATGTCACAGCCAACTGTATGATGTCACAACATGGTCTGTGATGTCACACAATCACAGAATTGCTGGGTTGGAAGAGACCTTTAAGATCATCAAGTCCAACCCATGCCCTAACACCACCTCAGCTAAACCATGGCACTGAGTGCCACATCCAGTCTTTTTTTAAACACATCCCACAATGGTAACTCCGCCACCTCCCTGGACAGACAATTCCAGTACTTTATCACCCTTTCCATAAAAAACTTTTTTCCTAATATCCAACCTAAATTTCCCTTGGTGCAGCTTAAGACACTGTCCCCTGGTTCTGTCAGTTGCTGTGAGGAGAGAGACCGACCCCCACCTGACTGCAACCACCTTTCAGGGAGTGTGGAGAGTGATAAGGTCACCTCTGAGTCTTCTCCAGGATAAACAACTCCAGCTCCCTCAGGCATTCCTCACAGGACTTGTGTTCCAGACCCCTTGTAATAGATAAGAGAAGTCTCTTTGTTCATCATTAAACAGGAACTCAGGCAAAGGAAGAGGTTTTTTGTGAGTAACAGGAAACCCGAGGATATGCTGACTCCTTAGTTTGATGGTACAACTAGGGTCTGGAGGTGTGGAACCATCTATGGAAAGATTGTTACAGGGTCATAAACCCCCAGCGAGGAAGAAGAGGAGAGCCTTCATCCAGACGACCACCAGAGAGCAGGCGGCGACCCCCTAGCAACTGGAGGCGCACGCGCAGAGTACTCCCGGAAAAGCCACAAACGCGGAAGAAGGGGGAGAATAAAGGACCGTGGGAAAAGGGAAGCGGTGTGAGCCGTGGCGGAGCACTGACTCCCCGGCTGCACCCAGCGCTGTTTGCTTGTCATTGCTTGCTGTAATCAATAAAAATCCTTTTATCAGTCCCTAAAGGATCAGACAAATTATTTACTTTAACTTATAACACGTGTTCCCTGCTCCTGCTGCTTGCCCCATCTTCAAAGCCTCTCCCTCGGGCTCTTCCTCCCGTGCAGAGCAGCTCTCCTGGACAGGGACGGCAGATGGCACAGCTGGGAAGCAAAGGGAGCACTGAGTCAGTATGGGGACGTTTTCCTTGGCAGCAGCTGCACTTCCATCAGGGAAGGGAAGATCTCAGAGCCTCCCCAGGAGGGTTAGAAAGAAAAAGCAGCCGAGCGGGCCAGGCTGTGGTGAGCGCAGCCGCGGCGGGACTGTCCCGCAGCCCCGGCAGCCCGGCACAGCCGGCACAGCTCCCGGGCCCTGCCGGCACAGCTGCCTTGCCCAAGGACAGCCCCTGTGCCGGCCGGGGCAGCTGCGCTGAGCAGCCCCAGCACGGGCAGGGCCGGCTGCTGCCCCGCCGGGCAGTGCCCATGGCCACAGCCCACGCCACCTTCAGCCCCTCACAGTCCTCTCAGCCCCTCAGTCCCTTCTGACCCATCCCGTCCCCCTAGACCCGCCACCCCTCGGCCTGTGCCACTTCCCTGTCACCTCAGTGCCACCATCGCCCTCGGCTGCCCCACAGCCCTCAGCCCCAGCAGCACCTCAGGGTCACCGTCCCTTCAGCGTCACCACCCCCTCAGCCCCCTCAGTCTCACCGTCCTTCAGCAGCTCCTCAGGGGACAGTGCCTGGGGCCACCGGCAGCTCCCACCGCTCCAGGGACACCTGGGGCTGGAACTGCTGCTCCGCACGGGCCGGCCGCCAGCTCGGACCCAGCACAGGGACAGGGGACACAGGGGGCACGGGGGAAAAGCAAGAGGTGAGGGAGGAAGCAGAGCACAGGAAGAGGTTAAAAAGAGGCCTACACCTATACAGATATCAATCTAGGTAACTAAACCCCCATAGATCAATACAAATATGCTTATCTACAAATATAACTATATATATGTAAATGTAACTATATATATGTAAATGTAACTATACACATGTATAAAGGCAACTATGGACATCTACAACTATAACTGCACATTTAAAAATATAAATATATACACCTAAAACTAAAAATAAATTAACTAGACAAATATCTATGTAGATAGATAAATATAACTACATAAATCTATAAATACAACTACATATATCAATAAATATAGCTATACACATCTAGAAATATAACTAGAGACAGAGGAATTCTACCTGCCCAATGGTCACAGGCTCTCCCTCTGTCTCTTCCTGGCACACAGGGCAGCCCTCCTGGACACGTTGATCACACGGGATCTGGGAAGCAAAGGGAACACTGAGACAATCCTGGCCCTTGTGCAAGTGTCCCTTGAGCACCAATTGTCCTTCTATCAGGGACATTAAAAGACGGCCTGAAAGGCAGACTCTCACTTGGCAATTTGAAGCCTGCTCTGTAAAGAACAGGGATCCTTCCAAGTTTTCAAAACGGAACTGTGTAAAGTATTTAAGTATTCTAACAAAGTCTCAGCACCCACAGTGCAAATGGCACCCATGAGAGCTTGAAACACAGACAGTCCCAGTGACAGAGAGACCACAGTCCTGACTGAAATGGCTGAAGGCTGCTGGGGGCTGAGGTATGAACCAGACTGGGACACCCAGCTTGGTGGCACAACTCCCACAAGGTCAGGTTTATTCCCTGCTCTCTTGCCACAGCAGAGGACTCAGTGCCCAAGCCTCTGGCGAAGCGTGGAGGGCAGAGCTCGGGCAGGTTGTGCATGTGCCTTTGAACTAAAGGCACCAGGAAGCACCAACCCTGCAGACGAGAACTCAACTCTTCTCGTCTCCCTTCCTGCCAGAGGCAGGCTCAGAGCAGCCGTCTCACACCTCTCTAAACCAACGGGGGCTCTGTCCTTACCAGGCTCCTTGGGCTCTGGGGAACTGTTCTCGCAGCTCTCGGTGCCAGATGAAGTCTCCTCTGCTGCAGCCCGGTTCACAGGCTCCCCTCCTGAAGACTCAGGGGCAACATTCATATTGCCCTTGAAAGAACAATAGAAAAAAAGAAAACTAAGGATTATTCAGTATTTTGCTGGAATCACATCAAGGATACGGTTACTCTCCTTCTCCGTGTAACAGCGTTCAAAAGCTTTCAGCCCAGCCTCTTCCATTCCCCTCCAATGGGTTACCTGAGCAGAGGGAGACCTTTCAGGCAGGGATCTCCTGATCTCCCGGATCATTTGCTCGATGGAAAAGCCAAGATCCCCTGGTGGCAATTGCTCTTCACCAGGTGCATCCCAGGCTGAGCCGGTGGCCGTCGATGCTGCACAACCTGCACTGCCAGGTGGAGCGCTGGGGGCTGAAGTGCCCGAGGTGGCTGCAAGAATACAAAGACATTGGTCACACTCCACAACGTGGCTCTGGGACACAGATCTCTGTTGCTGCCTTGGATCAACCATCACAGGAAGCAGGCAGGAAAACCAGGCAGAGAATCTTTTGCCTTTCTAGGTGCCCCTTCTAAATAAGCTTGAGAATTTTGGGCCGAGAATGACAGAGCCTTGTGGAAAAATACTTCAAACAGTCACCTTTCATGACCTTTTGGGGAAAAGCAAGGCTACAACTCTTTTCCTACCTCGCGGGTCGTAGGCTGGGGGCTGCTGCTCCCTGTGGAGCTGCTGGAAGCTGCAGGGCTGGATCCTGAGCACCTCCCGGTCGATCGGAGGCAGCTGCCCCCCGTAGAGCTGCTGGAAGCGGCTGCGAGGCCCCTCCCGCCCGAGCGGCAGCAGCGGCTCCCCGTAGAAACCGAAGAAGCCGCAGGGCGGGATGCGCAGCAGCTCCCGCTCGGCGGGCGGCGGCCGCTCCCCATAGAGCTCCTGGAAGCGGCTCGGCCCCTCCCGCCGGGCCGGCACCGGCCGGTCCCTGTGCAGCAGGTGGAAGCCGCAGGGCGGGCGCCGGGCGAGCAGCGGCCGCTGCCCGGGGGGCGGCTGGAAGCGGCCAGGCCGGGGGCTGCGCAGCTCCCGCCCGTCCGGCAGCGTCCGCTCCCTGTGCAGCAGCAGGAAGCCGCTGGGCGGGCGCCCGGGCGGCAGCGGCGGCCGCTCCCTGGAGAGCGGCTGGAAGCGACTGCGCCCGTCCCGCCCGTGCGGCAGCGGCCGCGCCCCGGGGAGCTGCTGGGAGCCGCGGGGCGGGCGCCTGCGGCCCTCCCGCCCCGCCGCCGGCCGCTGCCTGTTGGCCGCGCTCCGGCGCCTGATGCGGAGCAGGAGGTCGGGGCGGTCGCGGCGAAAGCAGGGGTTGCTGTAGTGGAGCCAGCTGCCGGCATCGCCCGGCGCAGCTGAGCCAACCCGGCCCGGCACCCTGCGGAAGCCGTAGCGGTAGAGCTGGCGCACGAAGCTGCGGAACTGCGTGGCCCTGAAGGTGTGCGGGGCCGGGCCCCGGGCGTCGCCCGGGCTGAGCAGCTCCCGCTCGAAGAGGGAGCGGTGGATGAGCAGCCCCCGGGCCCGGCTTTCCCAGCGCACGGAGCGGACGCGGGGGCTGTTCGCCAGGCGCCACAGCTTGGCGGGGAAGGCGCTGGCTCTGAGCCCGGCGGGCAGCGGCAGCTCCGCCATGGCGCCGCTCGCCGGCTGTCGCCACAACGGCCCCGGCGCAACGGCCGCGTGGGGATACCATAGGGACAGAGCCAACGCGGGGATTTGGAGCCTGGGGGTGCTGGCACCAAAGTCCTGCTCTTGAGAGGGGTGCAGGGACACAGGGGCTGTCAGAGGACAATGAGAGACAGGGGACATGAGGCCATAATGGGCCAAGCAAGATCCTGCCCAGCGTGGCAGCAAAGACATTTCCTCCCCGTGGCCTTGGCACTCCAGGGCACCCCAAAAAGGGCCGAGGAGTCCTGTGTGTAACCAGGAGGGATGACTGACATCACTGTGGGTCCCAGCATTCCCCAGTCCCTTGCTGGCCATTCAGTGCACACTGGGGCCGCTGGGCATGTGTGGAACATGGGGATGGGGTGCACAAAATTAAAGGGGGACCCCAAAGTGGAAGGAGTGGAAGCCAAAATCGCTGGGTGGAGACCCCCAAAACGGAGGTGTGAGATCCCAAAATGGAGGGAGGAACCCACAAAATTGGGGCAATGCCCCAAAAACCCACATGAAGCTGTTCTCTCCCTCCATTGTTTACCAACAAGAGTTCCATCTACCAACTCTAATTTCAGCAAATAATTCCAAGTGTTTTAGCTGAAACTCATTCTGAGCAAACTTTGTAGAAGTGATCACAGAATCACAGAATGTTCTGTGTTGGAAGGGATCCACCGAGTCCAATTCTGAAGGGAATGGCTTGCTGGCGGGGTCAGCACCAAAGACACCCACCCCAGCTTGAGGAAGAAGTGTCATTGACTGTAGGGCAAAGCAGCACAGAAGTACAAAAGGATAAGCTAAGCAATGCACCTGATTATTACTAGAAAAGATTGCCTGTAGGGATTCAGAAAGATACATCACCAGTTACCCTCATACTTGACCGTTGTCCTGACACACACGTCAGCTGGGGATGCCCTGTCACACCAAGGGATTGGAGAAGCACTCCCAGTAACTGGGAATTCCTATGTGGTTCGCCCACCCTCAGGCGAGGCCGCCAACTTTGCGCCAAGTGAGAGGGCCCAGATTTTATACTGTTGAATAAACAAGCTACCACAACTTCTAGTGCGGGAACATCTGGTTTCATCCTCCTCTTGGCCAGGGCTCAGGGAGGAACTAAGGGAGTTTGCTTTGAGCCTACACCTTCAAACAAAGCCAGATAGAGATGTGATAAATGAATATGATTTGTGCCAATAATTGTAACTATATCGATATTTTAGAAAATATTTGTTAAAAAGTAATAGGGGAAAGTGATATGTAATTAGCATCACAAAACAGCTGTTTGCAGATGCTCATAAGATCCAGGATGGAGTACAGAGATATTTTTGCACAAACAGCCTTGGGAAGGACAAAGCTGGGAAAAACTCCAAGAGTGGAATTGACATTGAGACAAATGAAAGTCCAGGCATCTTCTTCTTAGGTAAGAATGGCCTTGAAGACAATTAAGCTGCCCATATGGCCCTGGGCGCAAGGCTGGTGCCCCACAGGACATGGGTGCCACCCACGGTGGGGCACAAGGGGAAGGCTGAGGAAGCAGAGCCCAGAGACTGTGTGGGGGAAATAACAACAATTTTTTTTTTTCTAAAAATAAGGAGTTGAAGAGCCTTGCTAGTTCTGCTGGCAGGGGGGCCTCTTGCAGGGGTGGGGAGAGTTTGAGGCGTTTCTCTTTAGGGACCGCCGGGGCCACCCAGGCAAGCAGTGCCTGCCTTGGGCGGGACCAGAGGGTCTGAGGCTGGTGCTCTGGACAGATGGATCAGAGGGACCTGCCTCATCCTGGGGCTGGTCCTGCTCTGGGGACACCGGCACAACTGGGGGATGGCTTTGACCCCTGCTGGGGGTGGCCTCCGTTGTGGCAGCTTCCTCTTCTTCCTCTGTGGGAAATTGAGGGCTGCTGGGTAGAGTCCAAGAGCTGAATCTCGGGCTGTAAGGACTGGAGGAGTTGGGGTTGTTTGGGCTGGAGAAGCTGGGGGAACTGTGGCTGTTGGGTCTGGAGAGGCTGGGGGAGCTGGAGAAGATGGAACTGGAGCTGCTGGAGCAGCTGCTGGCTGCTGGGCTGTCATCCTCATCTGCGGCAGCGTGGGAGTGCAGCAGACTCTGGGCCCCTGAGCTGCAGTGTCTCACAGTGATGTCAATGGTGCCCTGGACCAGTGGCACTGTGTGTTCCTCCAGGAAGCCCTGCAGACTCTGGATCATGTCCTCCTGGTCTGGCCCACACACACACAGAACATACAGGATGGCACTCTGTGCTCCTTGCCATCCACCACTGCTCCCTTTGGATGGCCTCCATCCTCTGGTTCAGCCAAGTCCGCACAGGGTCCAGAAGTTCCCGTCGTCGACTGAAAAGTCCTTCCCAGACCTTGGGCAGGACACCGCCGACAGCTCTGGCTGGTGTCTCCTGAGGAGAAGAGGGATGGGCCGGCACAGGGCCATGGGGGCTGTTCTCGTCCTGGCCGCCGGGAGCTCGCTCTGATGAGCTCGTGGCTGCTGGCAGCTGCTCAGGGGCTGTGATGACAATCTCTAGAGAGTCACCGGCATCATCAGAAAACCTGACAGTCTCTATTGCTCCTCTGCACAGTGGGATTTGTCTGTGCCCACCGCAGGATGCAGCTCCGGCAGAACTGGTGGCCACAGGGCAGAGTAGAAGCCACGTCATCCCAGGTGTCCTGGCAGATGGCACAGTTGCCATCTGTCTCTGTGGCCATATTTGGCTGCTGCAGCATGTTGGGGAGGGCTGAGGATCAGGGGCTGCTCTCTGTTGCCGGTGTCACACCCTGCAGGAGAGGGGAGGAAGGAGAAGGACACCCTCCCACCTCCCTAAAGCCCTGTCACCTGCCCACATCTGACCAGGGGACGTTTCCTGTCAGTGCTGCGGGTACGCTCTGCCCCAGCCAGGCAGGGCTGGGGAAACCCTGCTGGTTGCTCTGGGACTGGCACTGGGACCTGCCAAGAACAGGCACCACTCAGCACCAGAGAAACCTGGCTTGACCCTCCACACCTCGCAGTCAGGCTCGGTAGGAGTTCAGGCCAGAGCCAGACTGGCACCGGCTCTGCCCACGTCTGTATTTAAGCAGCGAGGGGGGACATGTCACAATCCTGCGCTCGGTGATGTCACCCTCCATCAGGAGGCCATGTCCACGCCAGTGCATGTTGATAGGAGAAAGAAGAAAACTTCTGCACTTCCATATTGCTCCGCCTTGGCCACCTGTGTCATGTGTCCATGGCCGTGTCTCATCCCTGCTCCTGACCCCTTGCCAAGGTTTTCTGTGAGGAGCGGAGTGGTGGGAGCTGCCAGCATGAACGGCCTGTGGCTGGATGATGTCTCCTCCTGTCACTGCCTTTCTGTGGCAGTGCTGGGATTTGGAGAACCTGGCTGCTGGTGGCCAGCCCGGGGTGAGAGTGTCCCCCTCCGTGGGACAGGGTTGTGTCCCTGCTTCAGGGAGAAGCAGGAAGGAATGTTTTGCTCCAGCCCCATCCACTCCCGCTGGCACTTGCCCACAGTGCCGGGTCCCTCTCCACTTCCCAAGTTTGTGTTTCTGGAGTTCAGTGCCTTTGTGCTCCTTTCCAGAGCCTCAGGAACGACCTGGAGTTGCTGTCCCAGCAGAGTGGGGTACAAGGGCCAGAGGAACCCTGTTGTGACTCTGGAGAGCCCAGGACCCATCACCGCGTGGGCCATGCTGTGCCATCATCCCTTCCTGCCTCTGGCTGTTGTCATCCCTGAGAGTCATGAGCCCAAGCAGTTCTTTCTTCACTTGGAACTAACTGCTCCTGGTTTGAGGCTTGGCTGCTGTGAGGCAAGGATGCTGTGTGCAACCACCATGTGGCTCTGCCTCAGGGTGCAGAGATCTCTCTTCAAACCTGTGCAAATGGAGGATGTCCATTGCCATACTTTGGTGCTTAACAATACACATGGAAAAAGACGGAAGTTTGTTCATCAGGACTTCTTTGTGTTGTTATG